>NW_028096783.1:5998729-6598729 GCF_014824575.4 Sturnira hondurensis | reverse complement strand
AGAATGAGTCAGATTTCTATCGCTGGAGGAGGAAATTACAGCCAGAGAAATAGGTGCCTGGAGACATAAAGGCTCCGGCGTTTAAAGACAGAGTGAGCAGAATTAGGAGGGATATTAACTGGCTATTTGTAAGATCCAAAAGCTTCTGTCTTTGGCCAAACCGTGGCCTGTGAGAAAGAACAGTTTATGGATGATATTTTTACTCTTTATATAGCCTTTCCTACCTCAGGCAAAAAAAAAATTTTAAGTAGTTCCTTTCATGTCTCTGCTGATTTCTCACCCCACCAAACTATTTATGTGCATAATCTCACACACACACACATGTACATATTTTGCCTTGTGCTATTAACCTGTCCTACATATAAAGTTTGGTCTTTGTAGTACAAAACAAGATTTTTAAGGACAGAAGTCAGTAACCATCTTTCATCCAACTGTAAACTCCACAGTCTCTCGCAGTTTTAAGCATAAGCATACACTTAATAAATATTTGGTGAGTTGGAGTGAATGAGATCAGCTGGTGGGATAGGACATTGTACGTGCAAAGTGTTCCCTTGGGCTTCTTAACTTTGTATTTATGACTTTGTTCCCAAATATACAGAAGACTGGTGGGAAGTGAGTGTGATCCTTTGTCTTAGTTCAAGAGCATAAGAAGGAAACTAAGGAATAGTTGTGTCTTCTAAGTATTTCATTTGCATTCACTTCATTTTATCTACCTAAAATTTTCCCCTTACTACAGTCAGGAAAACCAAGTCTCAAAGGCTGCACAGCTCCTCCGGAGTCAGACAGGATTTACACTCACATCTGCAAGACTCCAAGGGCCCTCATTGCCTCAGGCTTCGCGCCTTCCCCCAGGGTGATCTGGGAAGCTGAACAGTCTTTCATTTTACTAAAATGAAATTCCTCTTGTTTTCCTTTAAAATGAAAGGGTTTTTTTTTTCCCTCCATTCACAAAAAGAATAAAAAGAAAGAAAGAAAGAAAACTTCCTATGACCCATGGAAAAAATAATCCAATGCTTTGCTTACACTCACTGGCAAAAGGCCCGATGATGTGGGCCAGGCTGTGAAAGAGAGAGAGAGAGATTCTCATGGACAGCAACCGCTCCACCCACTCATGTTTGTGTTCCTCTGAGGTTAACCTAGGGCCCCCCCACCGCCCAGAACATTACTCTGGCGACCGTTCCCACCATCAGCATCCAGATAGCAGAGAGGGCTGAGGCACTAGAATCTTATCAGCCCTATTAAAAGATAAAACCTAAATTCAACCCTTATCAATAGAAGCTTCATGCACTCCATTCAGCACTTTCAAGGAAAACAGGCGGAATGTTTCTCTTTGCTGCCCTAGTTAAACCCAGGCGGCGTTGGCACGGCCAGTGCAGCCTTGGAAAAGGTAATTAAAAACAGAGAAGTCTGCTTTGTTCTGATATTGGCCAGACCTTCTCTTTAGGAAATATATGGTAATAAAATAGATGAAATGGGGAGAAAAAAAGAATGATATCAACCTCCTTTCTCAAAGTTAACCGAATGGTTTGTGAAAAAATGCGTGTTTCTTCCACGCGAGCTGTTCACAGTTATCATCCCAGCCCCACGCACCTCATCTGCCATTCATTCATTCATTTATTCATTTATTCGTTCATTCAGTAAATGTTTATGAAATGTCCTCCATAAATTTATATTGCACTAATCACTGAAATGTAAACTGAATATGACAAGACCCACTTTCTTAAAGAACGGGCAGGATAAGAGATATAAACAAATAATTATTTTGGAATGACTCCTCGTCTCCCTCTGCAGCTTCGACTTTCCCCACTTCTCTCCTCAGGCGCTCCGGCCCTCCTTTCCTCCCCCAGCGTTGATGTCGCACTGTGTTCCCCAACATCTGGATGACTTGCAGCCTCGCAAACGCGCCCTCCAGGCTCTTGCCGTCCAGATGTGCCTCCCGTTTCTCCTTTTGCAGGCAGCCTGCTCTCCTGCCCTCTTTTCCCAGTTTGTTCTTATTCATCCTTCAAGGTTCAGCCTAGAAGTCAGTTCACTCAAAAGCCATCAGTGATAGCTTCTCCCCTGAGGGTTTGGTGTCCCTCCCACCTGCTCCAAGAGCAGCCAAAAAAATGTCCCTAACAAACCCTTTACTTACTACATATTGCCAATTTTCTGTGTATTTTTCTTTTCCTTCTAGTATACCAGGAAAGCTAAGAGGACAATGTGCCATGTTATGATTGTTCTGGTGCCTAGAAAAATATCCAGCATAGAATAAGGGCCCAATAAATGTGGAACGGATATATGAATAATTTATTTTTAATAATTAATAATATATCAATACATTAATAATAGGTGTGCATATGGTACAATGGAGAGGGTGGTCAACTTTGGAGTAAGATTGCAGATAGGTCACAAAAAAGGCCGTTGAGCTGAATCTTAAAGAAGTAACATAGAATCACCAGAAAGACAAGTTTACTAAAGAAACTTTCCAGGCAAGAGCAACAGTATATGCAAAACCATAAAGAAAGAAAACACACATTCAAAGAAAGGTTAGATATCATAACATGGCTGGAGTGTAGATCATCAAGTGATAAAATAGACAAAGATGAGGCTGAAGAAACAGGTGTGGAGTAGACTGCGGAAGGCTTTGCATATAAACACAAGGAGTTTGCGTTTTTATCCCAGAGGCATGCAAGAGAGAATTTATTCTTTGCTGTCTCTGTGCCAGCATAGACGTATAAGACCATTCCAATGGTGTTCTAACACCCACAACACAACCCAAGAAGTAAATCTAGTATAGAAAAAACAGTGTGTTTTTCTGAAATAGATAAATTGAGGATTATTCACTGGTTTTGATACTCTGTGTTTCTAGTTCCAGGAGTCTGGGTAATGATGGAGTGTATTAAAAAAGCAAAGAAAAGCAAAGAAACAAAAAAAAACCCAAATTGTTCAGCTTTGCCCTGAATTAGATCAACAGACATAGGAATATAGGAGTGAATGCTTAAAGACAAAGCCTGCACAAGTAATTACAATGTGCACAATAATTGAGAACTACTTAAGCAACCGGCGCCCATGAAGACACATGGTCTCTGAAACTATCGTCCTATCATTTGTCTTCACTGATGTGTTAGTTACTTTGAAATAATGGGCTTCGAGCGTTGCTCTCGTTTTGCTCTCAAACTAGGTTTTAGCACAACTCATCTGGTATGTGAAGAGACTGCGTGAGACAGCCTGCCAAGGTCAGAGCAGCAGCTGTCATCTTGGGAACTGAAAGATGGATGCATGTTCAAAGGAGACGTGGTTCTCCCTCTCGGGCTGCGGAAGAGCCACTAGACAAACAAACCATTGGGGCAAGTGCAGAGGTGTTGGACCAGGCACAATCTGCTAATGTGCTGATCACTGACGGACATCAGCCAGCTGGCAGGGAAAGGCTCCAGTCCAAAGGGAATACCTTACACTCAAATCTTCCCCTGGGGAAACCGCTGGCATTGAGTATAGGCAAGGACCCAGCTAATCGGATTTCCTCCATACGTTAAAGCAAAACTCTTAACACATCCCTGATTGCCACTTGCTCACCCAAACCAACATCCAGCAATGATATATTGGCAATATTCCACAATTCTTAACTTCAGCCAGGACAAATGATTGTATGGATATTATTACTAAAGCAATTAAACAAGAAAATTGGTAGACTGAGGTGGCTCCAACACCCTGGTTGCCTAAACCAAAACCTAAGCCAAAGCCAATTTCTATAAACACACTCATACCCAAGAAAACAAAATTTAAGAACAACCAATCACCAAAAAGCCACCAAGTCTTTCCCAAATAAGGCAATCACTTAAGCTGTTGCCAATCAAATCATTTTCTTGCTTTGCCTCTGTGTCTGCTCCATGAAGCCCTCCCCCCAGCTTCTATCAGTGGGGCATTCCTAATGAGTTTTGGTTTGCTGCTACTTGATCTTAATCTATGGTTGCTCAAAAAAGTCTTAAAAATTGTAATAACCTCAGTTTATTTTTAACAGTATAACAGTAGTTTCAGGAACCGTCAGGGGAATTCGAATCAAAACCGCAATTAGATAGTATTCCACTAGGATCTCAGAATCAAAGCTACAGATAATAGAAGCGTTGGTAAGACTGGAAATATGTTGAGACTTTTATACATTGCTGATGAGAGTGTAAATGGTACAACTACTTTGGAAAAGTCTGATAGGTCCTCAGAAGTTTGAACATTATTACTAAATGAGCCAGCAATCCCTACATACATACCCAAGAGAAAGGAAAACCTATGTGTCCACAAAAACAGAATCCTTGTACAAGAATATCTGTAGCAGCATCAATCATAATAACCAAAATGTAGAAACAATCCAAATATCTATAAACTGATGAATGCATACATGTACTGTGGTATAGCCGCACAGTGAAATATTACACAGGCATAAAAAGCAAACTACTGATACATGCTGCAACATGGATGAACCTTGAAAACATGCTAAATGGAAGAAGCCAGTCACAGAAGACTGAGTATCATTCCATCTACATGAAATGCCCAGGATAAGCAAATTTATTTATAGGACAAAAAGAAGTTGAGTCCCTAGCCTAAGGGAAGTGGGGTATGGAGGGAAAAGAGAAGTGACTGCTAATGGGTTCAGACTTATTTTGGGAGAGGGATTTTAAAAATGCTTTGAAATTGATTAAGATGACAGTTGCATAATTCTGTAAATATAATGAAAACCATTAAATTATATACTTTAAAAATAAGCTAGAAGTGAGTTATAAAGTAAAAAATTAAGAATAGTTAATGGAATAGAATATATTTAGGAACAGCTCACTCAATAAAGAAATAGTCCCTGGAAGGTGTGGCTCAGTGGACTGAGCGCCAGCCTGAGAACCTGAGGGTCAATGGTTCAATTCCCAGTCAGGGCACATGGCTGGGTTGTGGGCCAGGTCCCCAAAAAGGGCCACATGAGAGACAACCACATGTTAATGTTTCTTTCCCTTTCTCCTTCCCTTCCCCTTTCTCTAAAAAATAAATAAAATCTTATTTTAAAAAAAGAAATAATCATGAAGTCACCAGAATAAAGCATGAGACTGACCCCCTCCCTGCCCTGCAAAGGAACCAAAGGACCCAGCTCTTCATCACTTTGCCTCTCATTTTGGGCAGCCTTGGTGACGCAGGTCTTAACAATAGCTCCTCTAGTCAGATGTTTCCTCAGTGACAGATACAAGTGGATAAAGACTTTATCACTTTGAATAAAAAGCAGCAGAAATAGTTACCAACCAATCAGACAGAGTCCAGGCAATCGGACTGGAAGTTCAACCAATCAAATGTCTACATTAAGTGCCTGACAGGTGAACATTTCCAGTCCTAGGAAGGTAGATTTCTCATGGAGTGACCATTTTTATAATAGGTGCTGTTTGTCTCTTGGAAAAGTATTTATCATTTATGTTGTTTTAAGTTAATAAGAATATTTGGAGAATAAAGTTATGTTTTGTCTTGTTTTACTATTAATCACCTATAGTTCTAGTCATCCAAAAACACTCACTATGAATTTTATTGCATTTTCCTTCAGTTTTTACCCCTTCACATAACATACTTTTAACAACATTGCCAATTTTATGTATTGTTTTCTTAATTGTTTTCTGTGTTTTTTTTCTTATGACATCAAATATATTTCTCATGTAAGTACATGCTCCTCACAAACATAATCTTTATGGCCATAAAAATAACAACATTGAAATACTCCATGAATCATTGAAACACTGACTTAGTTGGTTATTTTAGGTAATGGTAACTTTCACTATTTTTATAATAATATAACAGACACCTTTGGGTACAATATTTTGTTTTTGTTTTGTTATCAAATTCAGGTTTATTTTATTAAGGAAGAATCCTATAAGAGAAGTTGCAGTTATCATTTTTTAAGTGTGAATATTGATGCATTATACTAAATAGAAGGCTGTCAGATTAATTAAATAGATCCTAAGACTCTACTGCCGAACTCAGAATACTCACGGAATGAGCACAAAATTCAACATTACACCCTGACTGGTGTGACTGAGTGGGCTGGGTGTCATCCTTCAGACTGAAAGGTCGCCAGTTCTATTCCCAGTCAGGGTACATGGCCTGGGTTTCAGATTTGGTCCTCATCTGGGGACATGCAAGAGGCAGCTAATCGATGTTTCTTTCCCTCTCTCCCTCCCTTTCCCTCTCTCTAAAATAAATAAATAAATAAATAAATAAATAAATAAATTTTAAATAAAATAAAATTTGGCATACCACCACAGACACTTAAAGCTGGAAAGGGTATTCAAGATTACTGGTTGGGTTGTATTGTGTGTGCAATTTTTTTAGTATGTGAATATAAATGAATATATATGTGTATATATACATAGATAGACATAGAGACAGACAAAGTGAGAAACATTAAGACCTAGAAAGCTTTAGTGACTCACTCAAAGTCAAGAGCAACTTAATGGCAGACTTGGAGCAATACATGAAATACTATTGTTCTGGTCTCGTGTTGTTTCCACTATATCAAAATACCAGGTTACACAGTTCACTTCAAAACATGCATAAGGAGCTAAACTTACTGAAGTATTACAAGAACACCAAATAAACTTTCACAGAAGACCTAAAAGAGGGAATTAAAGATGTAACTAGTTTATGAAAACCTGTATATGATTCAGAAGCTTGAAACCAAAATATTGTTGAAAGTAAAAGAAATAGCCACTTTTACCCAAAAAAAGGAATGCCATGATCTGGGCATTTACTAAATATTTTCTTAGTCTTTCTACTACTTTCAAGAAACTTGCCTCCAGTTATACAGACCAAGGTGATGAGAACCATTTTTGTGGTCAGCTGTAATTATAATACTCCATGCATGTGTGTGGGAGAAGGAGGAAGAAGAGGACCAGGAGGAGGTGGAGGAGGAGAAGTGGTTTGGGAGAAGAATGGCTATTGTGTTCTTGGGTAATGTCGGGCTTCATGCTTCTGAGATGTTTCCCAACCAAGTCCAGATCTAGACTCAATTAGCCATTGTCAAGTGCCTGCTTTATTTCAGAGTTTGGATGGGATGGATGATGTTAAAATAATCTCTAAAATCCTGTGTGGTAGATATTCTTATTCTTTCAGATGATCTAACTAATACTGAGAAGCAAGGAAAATAATTGACCCCAGTTACAAAAATACTAAAGGAAAGAAAGAACATTTTAATTCAGATCTTCTAGCTTGAAGACTAGCTCTCTGTCCACCACCATCTTTGCCCTACAAAAGGGTTGCTGAGAGCCATGAGTGATGTGAGGAGGTAGTCACCAGAGGGACAGTGTATACTTTCCATGTTGAAATAGTTAAATCTCTTGCTACAAGAATGGTATCTAAATAATAAAAGCTTTTCTCCACATACTACTACTCTATTACAGATCCTTAGAAGCCCTGATTCTATTTTTAATTCTTTATGTTTTTCTGGTTACCAAATTCCTATGCAATTAAAAAAGAAAAGCAAGCAGGGAAAGCAAAATATGCTTTGGAATTTCTTTCATGCTCTGTTCCCAGCCTGAGCCTGTATTTCTCAGTGTGTTTTTTTTTTAAAGGTTGCATTGACTCAGCAACAGGATCGCCAGCTACGTGACATTTCATCTCTGGTTTCTATTACCCATGATTAATGCCAGGGATTGTGTTTATACTCGAAGTCTATACACCAGTTAGGGGCTCAGGGAATTTGGTTCCGGCTCTGATAAAAAATAGTGCGGGGGCGGGTGTGTAGACAGAAGTGGGCCAAGCAGCTTTGCAGAGCACTGCAGGCATTTTACTGGCTGTAGGGGTGAGAGGTGATGGGCAGAGGAAGGAGGGACTCACCAACCCTGGATTCTTAGTGACCAGTGTATCCTTCCCCGTTCTTGATGACTGCCAGACTCCATTCAGGGACGCCCTTTGGAGAAGATGATGGAAATCAGAGCTGAAAGCTGTGTCTTTGTCAGATCAGAGAAGCCATCCCCATCATTTAGTTAAAGAATGAACCCCCCTGCCAGCTGTGAGTCTGTTATAATCAAAACTCAGAGTGGGATGGGGTGCTGGGGGATAAATGAATTGTTGAGAGACTGCTTTGAAAGAGCCCTAAACTTTGTGTTTGTTCAATGGGTGCTAGTCCTTCCAACGGTTTATAGAATAGTTCTGTCTCAAGGTTGGTATAGACCTTGAAGGTCACCTAGCCCAACCTACTTTTCATCTTTGATGTCTTCTATCACATCTCACCAAAGATCATATCTGGATAATTCCAAGGATAAAGAAGACCAGTCCATTTTGAGGCAGGTCTGACTGTTTGAAAAACCATTACTCATTTATTCAATAAATATTTGTTAAATGACAACTGGGTGCCCAAGTCTATTTCAAACACTAGAGAAAAGCAGTAAACAAACCAAAAAAAGTCCCTACCCTCAAGGACTTTACTTTCCTTGCATTAAGCCAAATGTTAAACTCCTTCCCCAACTGAACCATTTAAGTTCTCTTCTTAGGAAAAAAAAATGCTTAATTATTCTCCCTTGTATATATTTGAACAGAAGATAGTGTCCCCATTTGGTTTTGTCTGTCCATTTTCTTCAACTCTCCCTAGTTACATAGTCCCAAGACCCTTTGCTAAACTGGTTCCAACGTTCTGAACTTGTTCAGATTTGTCAATATTTCTTTTAAAGTTCGATGCTCAGAAATTAACAAGATAATCCAGAGGAGGTCTGACCGGCACGGAACACAGCCAGGGCACCTTTTCCTGTCCTTGTTCCCAGATGCCCATGATCACAACCTGAGTTTACATTGCCATTTTTGATATCACATCTCACTATTGACTCATATGGAACTCTCAGCTAATTTTTTAAGCCCCAGTATTGTGCTAAGTTACTCATCTAAATTGGATATAGGTCCTATTTTCATCACTAACCAGCAGCACCCAAACCACACAATGAGATGTGCCTTAAAAACCAGTGTGAGGTGCCTCAGTGGGGTCTACACGAAGTCTTTAGCTAGCCTGAGGACCACAAGTATAGCCTGATGCCAGAATTCTCCATTGAGTGAGAAGTTGCAGATCCCAGTTATGAATGTCAATCCTACACCTCAAATGAAGTCTTTGGAAAAGATGAGGCAAGAGTAGCTCTGACTTGGCATAGCATCTACGATAATGAAAGCTAATACATTGTGAGCATGGTGTGCATTGTTTCATTTAATCTGTACAACAGCCCTTTGATGCAGGTGCTAATTTCACACACCTGCTTTATGGATGAGAAAAACAAGACATTGGAATTAATAATTTACCCAAGATCAGACACATGTAAGGATGAAATAGCACTTACACACAGATTGTTGAACTCCAAAGCCCAACCATTTGACAGCTCCCATCCACCTGACCACTACAGTCACCTGTCACCTTATCACCTCTAATGTTAGCTGCCCGTGAGTGTTTCTTGAGAAGAAAGGAGATGCACCTGACCTAACACATTATTCTCAAAGTCTCTTGGGAAAGTTAATCATCAAGGAAAAACAAAAGTCCAACAGATCTATTTGTTTGGGAGGTACTAGGTGGTCTTTCCCACGGGGTCTGACAAGCACCCACACTACCTGGGATCCTTCTGTGAAAAATCCATCTGATTCTCACCTGGTGGATTATGAGTACCTCCACTTCAGATGACCAGGAAGGAACTGAGCATGCTGAGAAATGGTACTTCCCTCACTTCTCGTGCTTTTTCTGTAGTTTATAACAGGAGTTCACTGCGTATTAGCTAATGGTCTGGCTCAGCGGAGTGGTCTCTCAGTTAGGGAGCACATACCCAGAGGCTGAGCTCACAGAAAAGTTTAGGAGCTCAGTCTACTGGGTACTAAGCCCCACAATTGTGCATTGCCTAGGAAATAGCAAGGCTCTAACTCATTCACCAACATTGGGTAAACAGGCACCTGGGAGGGACCTATCACAGGCTGGAGAGGACACTCCATTAATCAGTGATGACAAAGGGAACTTCAGATTCCAGGACAGAATTCCAGGTACAGGATTCCTCTTAGGCACTCCCTTCTGCTTATGTAGGGAAATTCATATTCTTTATTTCTTCACCTATCATTGAGAATGTACTTTTTTCTTATTATTTGTTCTGTGTTGATTCTCTCCCTATCCTCTGATCCTATACTCACTATATACCTCCAACAGGAAAACAAAACAGATCAGGTAACAAAAAATTGAGATTATTTGTTTGCTGGATGCTTCCACTTGATTTATCAAGATGCCTGATGACCAAAAAATTAGGGTAGCAATTTATGGGACAGCAAAAGTAGATAAGCAACAGTATATTCTTAATCATTTACAGGGAGAGTTTAGATGTAATTTTTTACCTCCTTTTCTCCTATTCATTTAATTTAAACTGGAATTGAAAGACCTTTCCCCTCAATGTGCCTGCCAAATTTACTAAAGTCACAAAGCTAGGTGACCAAAAGGCATATGACTGTGAATTCAGTAGAGACCCAGAATAGTTGATACCACATATATTGACTTATTTTTTTTCAACAAGTTTTTATTTTTATGGAGGGTACCAGGTAAGGTGTCCTAATCCTACAGACTCAATGTGACACAATCAAAATCAGAACAAAATGTAGTGGGTTAAATACAATCTCTACGGAGACCCATAATCACTGACCCAAAAATTTACTCAGGGAAAACCAATATATCTTCTCACTTGAGAATTCCTCTAGCTTATGTGGTGAAAATTCTGTGGATATGCAGCATGGCAGGTCTCCAAGTCATGCTTTGGAGTATTAATTCCAGAGTGGTATGTCCCTGTGAAGGAAAGGTCCTCACAAGACATGAGAAAGCCACAGGGAATTCACTACAGACTCCAAAATCTGCTAGTTTCTGGAAAGGCTGGTTCATCCCAAGGGGATTACAGATGATCTAAGAATTTTTCCACCTTACGGGAGACAGGTGAGTGGTTGTAACCATTCCAACAGAGTGCAAGATGTTTCTTGGAGACATGGTTCATAGTAACAGCACAGAGGAGTGGGGAGGCAAGTGCCTCCCATGAGATTTTTCAGTCTGAACCTGTATGACGCTTGACCCTGGATCCATGTATCTCCGATTCACTGCAGGATGAGGTTGGCGATATGTAGGTGTCTCTGCCATTTGCTCCCCAAGACAACTTTTGTCCACTGTTTCCAGTCTGTTTACTACTAGCTCCTGTCCTTGGTTAGCCTTAGAAACGCTGTTGGCTGTCAACCTGATCCATAGATCCTTTGGTCCATTCTCAAGGTGGATTTATGATCTCAGATATTCAATGTAGAAATATTTTTGATGCTATATCTCCTAAGACACTGGAAACAAAGCAGGAAATAAACAAATGGGACTTCATCAATTTTAAAAGCTTCTGTGCAGTTAAAGAAACCATCAGCAAGACAAGTAGGGAATGCACTGAATGGGAGAACATTTTCACCAATGATACATCTGACAAGGGTTTAATCTCCAAAATAGACAAGAACTAACACGATTCAATGCTAGAAGACAAACAACCCTATTAAGTAATGGGCGAAAGACCTGAATAAATACTTTTCCAAAGAGGATACACAAAGCGTCTCTTGACACAGGAAAAAAAAAGTTCATCATCATTAATCATCAGAGAAATGCAAATTAAAATCTCAATGAGATATCACCTCACACCTGTCAGAATGGCCACCATTAAGAATCAACAGACAACAAATGTCGATGAGGTTGTAGAGAAAAGGAAACCCTAGTACCCTGTTGGTGGAAATGCAGACTGGGATAGCCAATGTGGAAAATAATATGAAGAATCCTTAAAAAATTCAAAAAAGAACTCCCTTTTGTCAGTGATTTCACTTCTGGGAATATAGGATCCTGAAACACCAATACAAAAAATATATGCACCACTATGTTTATAGCAATGCTATTTATAATAGCCAAGATCTGGAAACCACCTAAGTGCCCATCAGTAGATAATTGGATAAAAAAGTTGTCTTACATTTATATGATGGAATATTATGCAGTAGAAACTCTTGCATTTTACAATAACATGAATTTATGTTGTTACCTATCCTCAGAAAAAAATACCACGTGTTCTCACGTACAGGTGAAATCTAATGAACACAATAAACCAACAAAGTAAATAGTAACAGAAGCTTAGATACAAAACAGTTGACAGTTGCCAGAAAGGAGGAGCAGAGCAGGGTGAAAGACGATGAAGGGATCAACCAAAGAACATTTATGCACAACCCATGGACACCAACAACACTATGGGATGGGCTTGGGGTGGGGGAGGCTGGGTGGGAGTAGAAATAAGGAGAAAAAGCAGGAGCAACTGTAGCAGCATAAACAATAAAAATAAAGCTAAAAAAATGATAAATAAGCAAATAAATAATGAAATGTTTCAACCCCCCCAAAATAAGTTAAATCAATCAATAAATATACACTTATATGTGCTTCAAGATTTGGGTGTTTCAGCCCATGAGATGTGCTCACAATCACAAATAGTAATGATGACAAAACTAAAGTAACCTAACTGGAACTTGTATGTGGACCCTGTCCTCCCCTGTCCCCAAGCCCTCAAAGAGCTCCCTCTGACCTCAGGCTTGGCTTCCCCAAGCGCCCTAACCCATGGGTCTCTCCTAACCCATGACTCCTCATGCTGTCACTGTTCATATGTCCTACCGTTTCTGAAAGATCTTCAACAAATGTGATCTTTTCAGGAAGACAAAGGTATTGAAACTGAACCAGAAGACCCAGAAATCCAACCCTCCTGACCAATTCTGCCCAGAATTCAATTACTTCCTGGGGATATGGTATGCGTTTTTTAAAGCCAAAGGCATTTTGAAGTCTAGAAAATATTAGACTGACAACCATTTTCAATTCTCACAGTTGACATATTGTACTATAGTTTCCAGGAGCACATGGTTGAACTAGGACCCTTTCTTTAAATATTGGATTCCATCACATGTATTAAACATTTTACATTAATTAAATCCTGTATTAAATTAGTCTCACTTTACTAACAAGAAAATATTTAGGACAAGTAACTTGTTGAAATTATAAAACTGGGAAATGACAGAGGCTAGACTACAGCTAGAGCATTTAACCATTATGCCAATACAGCCTTTAAGACATTTTAAGACAGCAGGAGCACTCACCCAACATCTTAGCCAAGAATCGTCAGTGCCTTGCCAATGATGAGGGTGGTGTGAGACCTGTACCCTGGTGCAGAAGAATATTTGACCACATGTTATTTAGAATTGCCAGTGCATGGTGACTGTAAAAAGGAAGATTGACTTAGAGTGAGTTTCATTATTATTTTAAATTCTTTCTGGAAAATGCATTGCCTTATCGCCTGCACCCGGGACAGATGTTCTCATCCTCCCTAACCTCTAACTTGGAGTAACTCTAAGAATTGTGAGAGGGTATCGTTTAAGAGAATCGAGCCTGGATTATATTTGGATTGTGGCATCATGGAACTCTTGGCCTGGACGTGCCCATATTTCTGGGACCAGCCACGCTGCAGCCAGCTCTTTCTGCTACTTTGATGGCACCACCTTTGGAGGATATTACACTGAAGGAGCCATTGGTTATAAATTTCAGGGAAGGAGTTTGGTTCCTACAGTAATATTTAGACTTGGTCATCACTCTGGGACTATAGACCTGGCATTTTGCAAATCAAAGAAAATCTATGAGAAACATCAGCCCAAACAATATTGAATATTTAATTACTGGGATTAAAATTCCAATTTAAAAAGTAAGATTATTTTACAGTGGAAAAACCAAGCAAACACGGCCTTAATCAATTGATCCAGGTTAATCTCATTAGTGATAAGACATATTTGACAACATGTACCCCCTAATATAATTTGAAAAGGAAGGAACTTCACCTTTATAATTTTCTTCTCAAAAGCCAGAAATCTCAATCTAATCATGACAAAAACAGCAGAAGAAAATTACCTGGTCAATACGACTCAAAACTATAATGATTATATAGTGACTGTGTATTAGTTTTGTAAGAAACTGCCCAGCTGTCTTCTGAAATGCTGTACTATTGTGCATCATCACTAGCAATAAATGAGAGTTCCTGCTTCTTCTTCTTCAAAAAACCCCATAATGATCATAAAAAAAACAGCTATCACAAATCATAGGCAGCTAAGGAGACATAATGACCAAATGCAATTTAGTTTCCTGGACTGGATCCTGGAGGAGAAAAGGGTTATTATTGTAAAAACTGACAAAGTTGAGAGCTTAGTTAATAGTTATACACTGATGCTGTTTTCTTAGTTTTTGACAACTGTCCCAAGATGGCAAGCATTAGGAGAAACTGGGTGAGAGATATAGGGGAACTCTCTGTTACATTTGCAGCTTTTCTGTCCATCTAAAATCATTACAAAATGAAAAGTGTATTTTTAAGTGAACCTTTGGCAATAACAAGGAACACAGAATGTGAAAGCTGGAAGCCTTAGTGTGTGAGAGTAGCCCTATGCTCCTACTGCTGGCCTGGCAATCAGAGTGTGTGCTTCTTTCCCTGTTACATTATCCCCAGCACCAGTTTTCACTCTCAAAGGGTCTTGATTGGGCAGTGAAAGCTGTGTCCACCTATACTTGGCTTCCACATTTTAGAAGACATTTGCACACTAAAAACAAACAAAAAATATGTAAGTAAGTATAAATATTGAATATGAGATATATGTGATATGTGTGTGTAATATGTGTATATGTAATATATGTCTGTGTGTAATACACATATTACACACACTGTGTGGAACCAAAAAACCAAAAAATGGTCAGCAATTCTCTAAACAATTAAATAAAAGCTAATGGATACCAAAAATGTGATTGTCATTTTTATTTTACAGATTGACTGAAATTTATATTGAATGATGTTTTATTACATAGGTGTTTTCTATTTTATTTAGTCCTCTATAGCTAGACATTTAGATTATACTTGGTTCTCAGTTGTCATAAACAATGTTATCCAGAACAATTTTATGGCTAAGTCCATGATTCTTTACTTAAGATTTTTAGAAGGAGCCCCAACAGTCAGTACGTCGATCTGCAGATGTTCCTTTCACAACTAAATAAAATCCCTGTGTACAGAGAGCAAGAACAAACAAGAAATATTAATTCAGTGGAGAAGTCATAGAAGAGAAATGCCAGAAACTACATCAAATTTCAAAAGAGTAACAGCTTAAATATGTATTTGTATTTCTTTCATTTGATACACCCAGTGGGTCTGAAACAAATGACTGTTCTGGAGGGGAGAAAATGGAAGCTAGAAGTAAATAAAACAACTTGCCAAAGATCTTCTGACCTCCAAACCAATAACTTTCCACTCACTTTCCCATATTCTAAAGGCTTGACATGCAGTCAAGGCCTATGCCATTGACTTTTCTAGACCCCTTTTTAGAATAGTCCTTACTGATCATTTTCTGATTTCCTCCTTCCTTGCATTCTTTCCATACCTTCTCAAGGGAGTTCAGTGTCCCCACTGCTTAACTCCACTTCCTACACAAGTACCTTCAGGAAACACCCTCTACTTCTTTATTTTGACAGGCTTGTTTGTAATTCCTAGTTATTTTTTCAATCAATAAACATAGATTAAGCCAATACTATCAGAAGAAAGACCTAGGTGTGGTGGGGAGGCCAGGGCAAGATATAATCCCCGTCTACAATAATCCTAGTCTACTAAGGTAGACTTATTTATCCATTCCACAATGGTGAGTTGAGCATGACATTGACACTCTCCGTGCTAGGCACCGACAGTAACTGAATTAGAAACTGGTGAGATATGTGGAACACACAGGTTGAGGAAGGAACCGGAAGTATAACTCACACTATATTGTCAGCTACTGTGATACGAAAGGCTGTATAACAAGAGTCATTAGAAAGGGAAAATTCGTATGCTGAAGAACTCTCAAAGGCACCCCTAGATAAAAGCTATCCTGAAAAAGTAGAGTTTGACATGTATCTTGTCTACAGAATACGCTGGATTTCAACACAGAATCTGAGGAAGGAGGTCACTCCATACAGAAAGTGACTGAAGTTGAGGATGCAGGGACTTTTCAGGGCACTTAAAACTGTCCACGTAGTTGAAACACATGCAGGTGAATAGGGCAAGTAAGATGATAACAGAACCAAGAGGGTCACTTCAAATATCATGTTAAAGTTTCTGAATTTTATTCAATGTGTGATTTTTGAAGATGTTACACCTCCCATCAGGCTGTAAGCTGCTAGAATAGGGGGAATATACTTTATATTTTTTGTATCTTCTTAGGCAAGTAGAACAGAATTTGATCTAAAAAATCACAGCAAACATAGGGTGCCAGCAATAGGAAGATGACTATGACGTGGTTTCAAACTTTACAGCCAGTGGAAGAGGCTGAGTTCAAAACAGATGAGTTCAATGTCATCAGAAAAATGATAGTCATTCATGGGATGCTTGGAAGCACTGAGGGGCACTAAATATTTACACTCAATAAATAGCTGTGGCCTAACAGTGTGGGAGTGTTTGGAGATCTGAAGTTGGCACAAGATGCACAAATGCAGAGTGTGATTTTAAAGAGACCACCTAGAGGCAAATGGTGTTTGAGTGGCCCTGGCTCTGCCGTGGATTATCTGCATAAACTTGAGCAAGTAAACCTTCTCAATCTGTTTCTCCTTTTTACAAAATTAGGAATTGAATGACAATTATTTCTAAGTTTAAATTTATATAAACTCTCATTCTAAGTTGGGTGATTTCATGATTTCACCAGTCCCAGACCTTTTCCCTGAGCCCTAGAACTAGGCAGTGTGACCTCCTAGCATCCCTCCAGGCTTCAAGGAAGGATGTGGAAACCTCAAGCCCCTCTTTCAGGAGACAGGGTAGGGCCAGGGCAGGGACCTTGGCAAGTTCTGTGCCTGCAGTGCGCTTGCTCTGAGGCTGCTCGGTTGCAGCAACATCCCTACACCCTTCGTGCACAGAGACCAGGCCACTCTGTGCCCTCCCTTTGAGCCCCAGGAGTCTCCTCAGCCCCTCAGACAGCTGAGCCATTTCTCCCACTCCCACTGGCTTCTAAGACAACGAGATTTCTGTGCTATGTCTAAGGTTATCTGGTCCCTTTTAAAAATGAGACTAGAATAGCCACTCTCCTCCCTCCAAGGAAAACCCTCCTGGCACTATTTGAATTGCATGATGAATTAAGCCCCGCTGAACTGGTTTCATTAATCAACTGGCTTTTGCTTGAAACTTTAGGAGGTGAATATAGTCAGGGATAGGGCTCTAAAAGTCACCTTAAAAACAAGAGGGGAAAGCCAGAAGGACCAGCATTAAACCTCAAGAAAGAGTCAGATTGCAGTTAGCAAGAAACGTTGAAGAAGCACAGAAATTGTTCTTTCTTAGACGCCAGTTATTGTTGGCAAGCACCAGAGATTCTGCCGCAAGGACCTCCCATGATGTCCAACAGAGAAAATAAAACGAGATGAGACTATGCGGGTGTTTTCATTTTAATTAGGGTTATTTATAGAGCAGGGACTGCTGTGTTTATGTGTAGTGAATTTGCTTTCTCAATGGCCGTCGTCAGCTTTTTTGGTCTTCTCGCTGCAGAAACAGAGGCAGCCTACCACTTCTGGTAAACGTCGATCTGAGAGTTGGTCGGCCCAGGGAAAAGAAAGCCAGGAAACCTCTGCTGAGTCAGGTAAAGATTGAGCTGAGTCCTAAAAAGCAGGAGTTCTGAGGTCCTGCCACTTCTGTCCCAGATGAGATGAAAACTGCTGACATATTCTGCCTGCCCCTGGGAAGGAGTCCTCTGGTGTTAACTGGGACTGTGAACCAGGAATCTCCCAGAGACTGGAGAAGGAACTGCAAATAAGTCTCCCGTGTAGAAGCTGAGGAGGAGTGTGAGAACTGAACAACTGAGAGCAAAGTCACCCTCCCCGTCCCTCACAGCACCAGGGTTTGAGGAGTGGGGCAAGGGACCTCAGGGTTTCACTGTTGACTAAAACAGCGCTAGCCAAGGAGTCAGAGATCTAAATGCTGGTCCCAAGTCCACCATAAATAGGGGCCCTGTGCAAATCAGGTTTCTTTTCTGGTCCACAGTTTCTCTTTCTGTAAAACAAAGAGGCTTGGATTCAATGGTCTCGAGGAATCTATGATTATTATTATCGTTATTGTTACTATTATTGTTGACTTTAGAGAGAGAGGAAGGTAGAGAGAGAGAGAAAGAGAAATACCGATTTGTTGTTCCACTCATTTATGCATTCATTGGTTGATTCCTCTGTGTGCCCTGACCAGAGATGGAACCCATGACTTTGGTACATTGGGATGATGTCAAAGGACTGGTCTCTAGGAGTCTTTACTGTTACATTTTATGGATCAGGGAGATTTGTGGAAGGAGGTAAGAGCTGCCTCACTCACTACTTCTGCAAAGCATCTTTGGTCAAAATGCTTATTTCCCAGCATGCCTTTGCTCAGCAGACTATGAAATAGTACCAATTTCTGAAGAAAAAAAGATAGAGAAAATAATGATGGCTGCTCAAACCTGCCCAACTTCACATGATCTCATGTGTATAGAGATATAGCAACATATATTAACATATAAGGATATATTAACATGTAAAAATATATGCCATGACTATGCACCTTTGAAATGCCTTAGCCAGTTGGTTGACATGAATAATTTTTTATTCCTCTGTAGAGAGAAGTCTGTATACCTCTTAAGGTAAGAAAAGACACATTCCGTAGGCTCCCTTTATTCGCCATTTTCCTTTCTGTGGTTTCAGTTGCAGTTAGCCATGGTACAAAAATACTAAGTGGAAAACTCCAGAAACAAACAATTCATAAGTTTTCAATTGTGCACCATTCTTGAGTGATGGATCTCTTGCTGTCCCACTCTGTTCTGCCCAAGACATGAATCATCCCTTTGTCCAGAGCCTCCATCCATGCCCACTAGTCACTTAGTAGCCATCTCAGTTTTCAAATCGACTATCGTGGTATCGCTGTGCTTACCTGGTTTTGCTTAACAATGGCCCCAAAGCACAAAAGCAGTGAAGCTTCCTTTAAGTGAAAAGGTAAAAATTATGGATGTAATAGAAAGAAAAATGTACCCTCAGTTTACTGAAACCTATGGTAAGAACAAATCTATGCATGAAACTGCAGAAGGAAAAAGAAAGTTTTGCTAGTTTTGCTATCTTGCCTCAAACTGCAAAAGTTACAGTAACACTATGTAAGTACTTGCTTAAAAAGAAAAAGGCACTAAATGTGTGTATGCAGGACATGGACAGAAAATGTGTTCCAACTGATGTCAGCAAGTTACTTAGAAAACAGTGAGCCCACGTGAAAACGTTAGCAAGGGGTCCCCAGAAATGAGACACTAAGCCATTTACTGTAAGTAAGGAGTTGTTACACAGACTCAGGAATAAGTTTGAACTAAAAAATATAAAAATCACTGGAGAAACAAACCACATAACTTTTATTACAGTATATTGTTATAATTATTCTGCTTTATTATTAGTTATTTTTGTTGATCTCTTACTGTGCCTAATTTATCATAGATATTATATATGGGGAAAATAGTATATACAGGGTTTGGTACTATCCACAGTTTTAGGCATCCACTGGGCTTCTTGGGAAGTATCCCCATGGAGAAAAAAGGCCACTACATTTACCTAATGAACAATCACCCAAATGTAAGAGTGCATTGGCAAGGTTATGGTAGAGGAAGAGGAAAGGAATGGGAAGCTGGTCCTGACCACCAGGTGCAGAGCTGCCAGGGCTCCCATTTCACCCCTGATTTTCTTATCTTCTCAGAGTACCTGGTGCTGACCAGCTTGCCCATCACATGGTTTCCAAGCAAGCCTGTCTTTGCCTTGAGCAATGGTGGGAAAAAGAAAGAAGAAAGGTAAAAGATCATGGAGAAGGCTCATGAGAATTTATGACTAAATAAACAAGACATGAAAGGGGAGAGAAGGGGAGAGAGAGAGAGAGAGAGAGATTCCCCAATGTGGACAGGACAGAAAATGCAATCTTGTGCTGTTCTGACAACCTCAACACAGGCTGAACTCTGCCAGCAGCTCCTCCCTCCCTCATCATTCCCTTGTCCTTCCCTCTCCCATGGCGCTCCTGTTCCCTCTCACCCACATCTGCCCCTGCTGTTTCTGAGCAACCATTCTGGTCAGTGAATAGTGGCCTTCCCACAGACTCACACAGATGTAAACAGTTCTCACTGTCATGCTGACTGCAGACAGACCTCATTCTGTCTGCCTCCCTCAATCTCTGCTGAAGATAAAGACAAAAAGAATGGTGGGAAACTATTTTTTCCAGGGACCCAGCAACCAAAGACCAACTCTTCTGATTTGGAGCAAGACTGAGAGGAGGTAGAAGAAAGATTAGCAACACTGTAAATCAGCTTCTGGGCGCTGTGGCATGCACCCTGGCTGGTGGGGAGGAGAGAGTCCCCAGTGATTCACTGTGTTATTCCTAGGAATTTGGCTCATGCCAGCCAGTGTGCTTCAAGGTCTTCTTAATTCTTGTGGTTCCCATATGCTGAGAAAGCCATTCTCTCGGAGGGAACTGTGATCCATTCCTCAAGTTGTGCAATCATCCATTTGCAAAACCAAAGCCCACGGCTGCTCTGCCAGACTCTATCTGACCCCAGACAGTGAAGGGACCCCATGCTGGTCATTCACATGGCATTTTGGATTTCAGAAAGAAATATGAAAAGAAGCACTCATCCTGGAAAGAGTGGCTGAAATAACCTCATAGCCATTTTTCAATGCTGTTAGCCCAGAGAATGCTTACAAATCTCTTCTGACACTAGACACAGGCCAGGATGATATATGTGATCGAACTTGCCCAAAGTCGTTTAGTATCAAAGCTCTGGAATTTGACCGGAATTCAAAAACATCACAGCCTAATTTCCTTGCAGTCCAGCCTGGTGTTTTTCCCTCTTTTCTCTTAGCTTTGAAATAACCGGCCTGATGGTAGAGTAGTTCCTTTATCTTGTTCACCAGTTGGAGGAGGGAGCCTTACCACGAGAAGCAGAGACTCGCTGCACACACTTGGATGTGCCTGTCCCCAAACCAGGGCACATCTGCACGAAAGTCTAAACCCTAAAGCCGTCCAAGGTTTCCTTGCCAGAAACATCGTGGAGACCTCGGCAGACATAAGCTAAAGCGTGAGATGTATCTTTACCTTTTCTCCAGGTGTATCAGTACTAGAATAGTTCTCAGGTGTGTCTGGTTACATTTCTGTTTCTGAGGTCTCCACTTACATTTTTGATACTTTCAATCCTCAGGAAGCTGGGGCTCCATGCAGCACCTTCCTGTTTCTAAGGAAAACTTCTGTCCATTGATTTTACATTCCTCCCTTCTTTTCTCAGTCCAAACATCCTATATTTCTGAACTAGCAGTTGTACACACATGGCATAAGCAAGACTTTTTCATTTGTCACTTTCTATTTTTTTACTCCAGTTTTATTGAGATATAATTGACACATCGCATTGTATTAGTTTGAGGTGGACAGCATAACGATTTGTTATGTGTATGTATTGCAAAAATAATCACCACTTAAGTTTAGTTTCTATGCATTGTCTCACTTGGCTATAATTCTATTTTTGCTGAAGGGTGGCAGATTCTTCCAATGTTTGCATCACCCCTAATTGTTTTCTACTATTGCTCCAGTAAAGAACATCCGGAAAAATATTGTCAAATCACTGTCGTTGATCTTACTTTAACAAGAGGATCCACTCCATCATTTAACGTCCTTTCGAACTGTCTGTGCCACACTTCTTTCTGTTTCTTCCATTTCCCTTAGAAAGGCATGTATTTCTTCTAGTTTGGTTGGGATTACAGATGTCTTTCAGTCATCAGTTTTCTCAGGACAGTGTCTGCAGTCTTCATTCATCCCCTTATCTCCGCAGCAGCTTCTGATCTCTTAATAATTGGGAGAGTGGTAAGGTGAAATTTTCAGCAGCAATTTGAAGAGAATTGTCTGGCCGATGTGTCTATTGCCTTCTGTTCCCTAAGACTTTTCTGTCTTCTAAGACATCTTGATCTCCAAGGAGACACTGCTGGAGCCAGGCATTAACCCTGTGGTTCAGCCCGACACCTCATGTTTGGTGACATTATGGCTGTGATGAGAACTTGCACACTTATTCTTTTCTTAACACTAATGCGTAACCATTGCTTAGAACTGGTCCAGTTTCAGCCATTAAAAGATTTTTTAAGTTGCTTGAAAGATATGAGACTCAAATCCCAAAGAGAATGATGACCACGTTGTTCATCGGTGTGTTGTCGGAGCCCTTCCCAGTAAGCACCGTTACATAGCTTACACCTGGTAAGCACAGCGATCTCCAACACCCAGCAGAGAGACCACTTATCTCAGGAAATATGAAACACACACACTCAAGCACACTTTAAAACATGGGCAGGCCCTTGAGATTGTATTGGAACGTTGTCTGTGAAATATTACTGCCACCCAGATAAACTTCCTTTCTAAAAAAAATTGGCCCATTGTCCATCATCCGTTGACCCATATGGCCAAAGTAAAACAAAAAGGACAAAGTTGCTGCCGTGATCCGTAAGACCTGATATAACTGGACACCCATTACATTTCCTACCTTCTCTCTGTCCCTCTGCCCCTTTCTCACTCTTTGACCAATGCTACCTTAAATGCAGTGTCCTTCCCACCACACTCCCTGACGGCCTTTCACCCACTGTTCCCTCAGCCTGGAACGCTCTGCACCTTCTCTAAAAGGTAAAAACTTCTGCACATCCTTCAGATTGGAGATACCATAGCATCTAAGGAGAAGCCTTCTCTGTGGTCCTGAGCGATTCATTCATCAGGACAACCAGAGTTTTGTGCCCTGTGTCCATTCCGTTTTCTAATAGCCTATTCCGGCCCTTCTGGGGAACTGCCTTTCCCCTCCTCACAGACCACATGTCTTATTGGAACCTACCTCAAAGTGATTGGTATGCACATGGGTTTATTATTCAATAAGACTGTCCTCTGAGGATGCTAGAATAAAGATTCTCACTCTCTTCCACTGGGCTTACAGTTGAGGTGTAAGATCCAGAGCTGCCCTGTCTCTAGGAGCCGTCGGAAAACAGTGCCCACACCGCAGAAGCAGAGCTGTGACACGGGGGAAGAGAGACCAGCTCAGGTGGCTTTGGCACCCCCATTGCCAGACACGCCTACAGACTTCAACTTTCAATTATCTGAGCAAATTTTTTTTGGCTTAAGTCACCATGATTTGGATTTTCTCTCATGAAGTAAGTCCTGTGACTTCTTACATTTTGGCAGCCATGATATGGGTAAGCATTTGTTCGATTCCAGTTTTTCACACAAGATTGGAAATCTTATGAGGAACCATATGAGTCCTATTTATTGCTGGGGTTTTTTGAGTTTTTAGTACAATGTGGGGCATGTAACAAAATACAATCTTATTGAATGACTGGAGGATTGACTAATGAGTGAGTGAATAGGGAATTCTGAGATCTGAAGACTCGACAGGCTTTGTGCTCTAAGATCCTGGTCTAAAACATGACTCTAATTCCCTGCACCTAATGTTGGACTTCATGTTCTGCTGGAGAAAGACCTCTGTTAGATGACACTCTTTGTTCTCAGAAGATTACCTTACCAATGCACACCTTAGCTGCTTCTCTCAGCACGGCCTGTACTCACACTCCTCGGCCAGTGTGAGACTGCCAGGAGCTCTGTCTATGTGAGGGCAATGGGAGGAAGAGCGTCCGTGCCCTGCAGAGGTGCTCTAGCAAGCCCACGTGACCTACATGACTAAGCCACATTCTCCAACCACTTCATTAGTGATAAAGACAACATGTTCATCTTCACCCTCTTGACTTTATAGCTATCTCAGTATCTGAACTGGAGCAAGAAAAAATGGGACGCTATTTATTGTCCCTATGAACCCCAACATCCAGCTAATTGGGTTGAAAACCTTCAGCAATAGGAAAGAATTGTAATTGGGAAAACTAACACTTGTAGACTAAAGCTCCCAACGGGGCCTAGATGACAGGCTTTAGGTCACAGTTTTCAGCATCCAGGGATGGACATTGTGAGGTTTTGACTGGATGCCATGGGCTGGTTTTTATAGTTGCTGGTTTTAACTCATGCAGTTCATGAAGGCATATTTGGGCCTTAGGCTTTACAAGTAAACCATATGGGATTTTGACCTTTGTAAGTCACTATAGTTTATGGCAGTTTTGTGTGCAAGCGAGTAGCTTTGCTTAATACCCACAGACCTTAGCAAAATGCCAGACAAATGGGGGCGCTTAGTAAACACATGTAAGCTGTGCCAGTTCTGGCAATGACCTGATCAAAGGAAAAGAGGCTGCTAACGCACCCCTTCATGCATGGTACAGGAGCCGGCGCAGCTTAGAAGAAGGAGCGTGCAGAACCATATTGGCTGCTACAGCTGCATCTCTCAGTCCAGAAAGTAGGTCTAGACTTTAAACTTCAAAGGTAGCTACTTTCCCTTTGTGCCACAGATCATTATTATGTGAGATGCTAGCTTTGAATTTTTAAACCAGTTCTAGGTCAACTGTCCACAATTTTGTTCCTCTTTTATGTCATTGTGAAAACAGAAATGTGAAAGGAATACATTTGAATTCATGGACCTTATTCACAGGGTTCAAGAATCCCCCCAGAGTAGATTGCAAACTTCAGGAAATCACAAAAGTTTAGAAGGAGGCCTTAGACTTCGTAGCCCAACTCATAGCTTCTTCCAGAGAAGAATAGTAGATTGCTGCAATAAACAAAAAAAAAAAAGGAAGGAGAGCTTTTATCATTAAAAGAATATACCACTGTGCCCTGGCTGGTGTTGCTCAGTGGATTGAGTGCGGGCCTGCAAACCACACAATCCCGGTTCAATTCCCAGTCAGGGCACATGCCTGGGTTGCAGGCCAGTTCCCATCAGGGGACACATGAGAGGCAACCATACATTGATATTTCTCTCCCTCTCTTCCTCTCTAAAGATAAATAAACAAAATCTTTAAAAAAAAGAAGAATCATTTGTTTAAAAAAAAAGAATACACCACTGTCTTGGAATAACACAGAGAGAAAAAACATCGATGAAATGATTGTAATCCTGAAGGCTAGAAGAGAAATTTAAATACTTTTGTCTAACACTCTGTTCTCTGGGAATCAAGCCCATTCACAGTACGAGAGGAACCAGAATAGTTTGCAAAATCAAAGCACGTTGGTGTCGTAGAAACAAAACAGGGGCCATAAAATATGAAGAAAAATTGTCTAAAACCTATGGAAAAAATCAAAGGGGAGGATTGAGGTTTTTTTCAAATCATACAAAAGCATTGTTTAATAGACCTGCTCAAACGTACTTGGAAAATGTGTTTATGTTTGACTTTCTCATTACAAATGGATTAGAGCCCAGGCATTTTCAAGTTCCAGGTTAACTAGAGTATTTCTGTCTGGTAAAGAAGATAATCCCAAAGGTTATGGTTTTACTGCCCTGTAGAACATTAATCAGTTTTGTATCTATCTTTGGAATTTTATTCTAACATTTATTTTTATTTTTAGTGCCTATAAAACACCCAGTTCCTCAAACCTGTCCTCTGTGAGACAGCTTTGCCATTTCACTCTTTCCTTCGATAATGAATAATTATGAATCATGTTGGAAAAGTAGTCCTTCTATATTTGAATCAGAGTCATGTTTTTAACTTTTGAAAATTATTCTTTAACAGTTTTGGAGGTTCCACTGAGCCGATTAAACTGTATTTCTAAAAGCCCATTTCATGGGTTATTTAAATCCAACTACGACTTTTCTTGGTTTCTGGAGTGGGTCTCAAGTAGCTCTACAATTTAACATGTACTGACTCTCTGGTGTTTTTCTCCTGATTTTAAGGTGTATGTGTGTGTGTGCATGCACTCGCGTGTGTGGTTTTTTTTTTCCCATGATACTTAGCTGAGTGAGGTCTGGGTCTGATGCAAGAAGGGCTCGAGAGTTATTTCCCACAGGTGTCTGCAATGATTGCAAATCTAGTGTTATTATCTGACCATTGGTTAATAGGGATCTATTTTAAGGTGGAAAATGGCAGAGACTCTGGTTAATTAATTTTTCTCTTTCTGGCTGTTTATGAGCTCAAATGAACATTACATGCCCTTTGAGAAGGAGAATGAATCTTTGAGGACTAATCTGGTGAGCTTTTGTGTTCACTTTGATCCGTGGCTAAAGGTATAAAATGAAAGCCAGGGGCTCTCTGTGTATCTATAAGTGAGAAAGTCTTTACCTCTCAATGTGTGAATGTGAAATATTTTTCTACCTCGGGAGCATATTATAAAATTAGATCATAAAGTATTTTAAATGAAAAAAAGATATGTTTTTTTTTACTTTAGAGAGAATAAATGCTTACACAAAACTATTATTTTCTCAGAACTCAGAATATTTTCCTAAAAATAAACAAACTAAACATCTTATACTTTTGATTCATTTTTAAGGGAATAAAAAGTCCTTTTAGTAGAAACTGCCATTCCAGAAGTATTTTCATGTAAAAATCCAAAGACAGATACTAGAAATGATTAAGTATACTTAGTATGCTCTGTACTTCTTAATTAGCTCAGTGATACGACCAGAACTCCACAGGAAGACTTGTTCGATCAGAGCGTGATCTTATGTAGGTAAAGTGTCACTAACAGGAGTGTTCCAAAGACTATACATTTCACGCACCGAAAGAAATGAGAGACTCATTCATGCCTTCACTCTGCGTAATGTGCTCTTATCCCCAGGAGAAGCGTTGGTCAAATCTTTATGAAGTGGTTTCACGTATTGTCTCTCGATAGAGCGTTTTGTGCTCCTCTGTTTGGATTTTATTAATGAGTGTAATAAATCAACAACACAAGCCACGATTAATTTAATTTTAGCCACACGTGTGTTCTGCTTTCCTCTGATGATTACTTGGAGGCTTGCAGCCCTTTTTGTGTTCTGCAAAGGACGATCTCAGAGCCTCGCACAGAGGCCTCTACTGATACTTTTAACCATTGGCATTTTAAGGAGGAGAAACTCATTTAAGTATGGGATTCAGAGCTCAAAGCGGACAGTGCTTAGCCAATTGTGAGGAGGTACCATAGGACTGAGGAAGAATTTCCAGGAGTCTTTTTAGTTCAAACCCAGATGAATTTGGCTATACCAAAATCTAGCAACATAACCATTAATTTCATGGACAGGATAAATCGATGAGGGATATGTAATTGTGGTTATTTATTTCACAGGTTATTTCTTAATGCTCAATATTCTGATGGAAATAATGAGAAAGATCCTTCCTTTTTCTTCATAATCTACCTAAACTTTCAATTTAGTAAAGTATACTTTTGCAAACTAAATTTAAACATGTATAAGTGGTCTCTGACTCTCGATGTCCACTCAGGATTCACAAACAATTTGAGGCTTGGCAGCCATATGGTCTCTGTAGCAACTACTCAACTCTGATGAAGATATCGAAATAAAAATAGTAATGAGCATATCTACACAGTAATGCAGCCATAGATTATATGCAAATGAATGAGCATGGGTGTATTCCAATGAAATTGTGTTTACAAAAACAGGTGGCAGGCCTGGTGTGACCCAGTGGCCTATAGTTGGTCAATACCTGGTCCAAAGGATCCTGAAGTGTCTGTTTGCTGTCCTTGACTCTTTCCTTGACTCTTCCAATGCCAACCTAATTATTAAGTCTACAGCAGCACATCATGCACAAGCTTTACTTGACTCTTTCTCGGGCGTTTGGATTGGTGAGGCTTTTCCTCCATCTCCAAGTGGATAGTTTATTGCTAGTATGGCAGACGCACCAGTCATCTTCCACCCAAGTTGGAATTAGTTCGGAGAGAGGCACAGGATATAGACAGGTAGAAACCAAAATGTCAGTTTTATTACAGATAAAACCTTCTTTGGAGAAGGTAGCTGAGGTTTACCGACAGGTGGGTATGCTAATACTTCATCCTAAGTTAAGCAAACTTGCTCACCCGGTCACAAGCACACCTGATCACGTGCCCCTCCATGTGGACCCACACCTGTAAAGGTGCAGGAAGCCAGAGCCTATACCCTCTGCAGCAACATCTCGGGAGAGGAGTAAGTTGGGGCTGATTAACTCATACCTGGGTTTATCTCCTGAACTCTCCATCAGAGCAAGTAGTGTTTCTATACTAGAAGCTTATCCACAATGATATATTAACCAAGGATGGAAAGAATGGGCTTCTCCCCATACCTAAAAAACCTTTTATCTTTCCATTTTCCTGATGAAATTCTTCAATGACCCCTTTTCCTAAGAACACCAATTCTGATAGCTTAGTCAGGTATTAAAGATGCTTAGCTATCCAGCTCTAAACTGCCATTGTCATCTTACTATTAGCTAACACCTAGTAAGACTCTGGCCAGATGAGTCCACTCATAATCTCCAGAAAGTGGCACTCATGCTCCCGCCTCCTTTCTTCCCTGCGCCGTTGCTGCCACCTGGAATGCCCTCCCAGATTTGATTCCTGTCGATCCTTTAGGGCCCGTTCCAGCCTGTCTAAAACCTCCCAACCCCCAGGGTTTTCAGTGACCTCTTTGCCCTTGAACGTCTTAAACCCATGTGTCTGTACCACTCATTGAGCATCTCCAGTTTTTGTTTTCAGTAAATGTGGCACAATTCTATTTTATCTCCAAATTTCAGTTTTCAGTTTCGTGAAGAGCAAAATATCTACTAAGATTCTTTTCATTCTCAAAGCAGCTAGCACATTTATTTCACATAAGTAGGCGCTCGAGTGTTCGCTCATTAAATATATACCCTTTAAAGTGATTTCTTAGCCCTGGCTGGTGTAGCTCAGTGGATTGAGCACAGGCCTGCGAACCACACGATCACGGTTCGATTTCCAGTCAGGGCACATGCCTGGGTTGCAGGCTAGTTCCCGGTTCGTGGCAGGGGACGCACGAGAGGCAACCATACATTGATATTTCTCTCTCTCTCTCTCCTTCTCTTCCCCTCTAAGATAAATAAGTAAAATCTTTAAAAAAATAAAATGATTTCTTAAATGCTTACAAATTTACAACTAGGATTGTTCCCTAATCCAAACTACTCCCATCAGTAAAAATTAATGAGAATTTTCTGTGCTCATAAGAAGTCCCCAGGAAATGTCAAGTGTTTTTGTGCTGCTATTGACCCAGAATCATAAAATGAGTTTTTATCTGGGTTGTTCCCAGTATAATGGAAATGAGGGCTTGCTGTGTTTCCTGACCACATCCTTCTCATGAATGGCTCAGCTATTAAGGGTTTTATGGTTTCAGAGATAGAAATGGAGTAGTATTTAGATCTGTTCTTCCTCCTTCAAGAAAATCTGATGAGTCATCTTTTGCAATAATACCAAAGTAATTCAAAAGTGTTGGAACATTTATATAAATAGAATAAGTTCTTTCAAATAACAGTGTTGCATAAAACATTAATATTAATTCATCAAGGCATTTTTCTTGCATTGGTAGTTCAATATTGTTGAAGCCTTTTTCTTACATTGGTACTTAAATGTAGATGGTTACATGCTGGTAAAACCCGTAGAAATTTGAAGTGAATTTTAGGCTATTACAACATTCGAAGGGGATGCTGCTGCCATTTAGTGTGCAATGGCCAGGGAGGCTGGTTATCCTGCAATACACATGACATTCCTGTGCAACAATAAGCTGCCCCACATTCCACGTGGTTTTCACGTGTCCCTCTAGACGTTCATGTGAGTGAAACCTATTCATAATTATCTGAGCTCAGCTTGTAATTTCATCTGCAGATAAAGACCTAAAACCTGATTTTGTACAGTTTTAAAACCCTTTTTTCCAGTTTAAATTATCCATCAATGAAAACGCATTGTAAATCAAGGAAAGATTGCATTTCGTCTGGCACGTAAACTCAGCAGCTTTGTTAATCATTCTGAAAAGCCATGTTGCTGATGGCAGTGTGGCTGTGGCCTTTGAATATTCATTGTGACACATGCATCAGATACAGAACCATCATCTTAAGTGTTTTCTCCACAAAGCATTTGCCAAAAATCTCTTTGCTCCAGATGCAGTCAACCCAGCACCCGACCCAGCTCTCTTCGATATAGAAGCATTCTCAATCTGGTTTTTGTTCACACATCGTGTCTTACAGATTACCCAACATACACAAGGCACTTTCTAAATGTGAGCAAATATATTCATTCATTCTTGCATTTGCTTTATAAAAAATTATTTACAACGTGCACAGCAATGGTAGGTGATAGAAATATTTCAGGGATCCAGTTAGATGTGGTCTCTGATATCATGCAGTTCAAACTCTAATCAGAGAGAGAAAAAAGTATCAATTACGCAATTTTTAGCCTTGGCAGAATTGCCACAAATGCTACAATTGACGATGACCACAAGGTGCTATGAGAGTGGACAAATGGGAGAACCAGGTCTAGACTAGGAGACAAATAAAAGGTGATATTAAAGTGTATCAGCCATTTATTGCTACATTAGAAATCAATCTCAAACTTAGTGGCTTAAAATAACCATCCTTTACTATCACTCCCAAGGCTGTGGATCAATTGGAAGGTTCTGTGGATGTGGCCCAGACTCAGATTCCAGCTGGGCTTCCTCGTGAGTTTGTGGTCAGTTCCAGGTCATCTAGGGTTGGCTGGTCGGGGATGGCCTCAGCTGGGATCTTCCAGGTGGCCAGACCAGGTTTGTTCCCATGGTGGTAGTGGGTTCCAAGAGAGCCAACAGAAACCGGCAGAAGCCTGCTGGCCTGCTGGGGCTCAGCTCAGAACTAGCACAACATCCCTTCTACTGACCAGGCAAGTCCCAGTGCCAGGTCAGATCAAGAGGTGGGAAAAGAGACTCTGCCCCTCCATGGGAAGAGCTGAAAAGTCACATGGCAAAGAGTGCCGATCCAGGAGGGGTGGAGAAATCTGATCAATTTCATAATCCACTGTGCCTAAAGAATAAGTGCAGATCACCCAGACAGACAAGGAAGACCATTGTAGTCAGCACAGAAAGGCCTTGAGGCAGGAAGAAGCATGGAACATTCCAGGAGGCCAAGTAAGCCAAGTGGCCGAGGGCTGAGAGTAAGAGGGTGAGCTGTGTAAAGGGAGGCTGGTGGGGACAGCGGGGAGGGTGGAGTGTGGCAGAGACATGCAGTGTAGTCATGTTGAGAATTTGGACCTTTCTCCAAGAAAATGTTTCACCCTGGAGAGGAATGTGGTCAGAATCTACACATATAAATGCATGTGCACGTGTATGCAGATATAGGTACGGATACACAGGTACAGATGGAGACATGGGCCTACTGAATAGCTAAAGACATCTTTTATGCCTGGACCACATCTCAGACAAGTTAAATTAGCATCTCTGAGACTAGGCACCTGTGGTAGTGAAATTTGCCCAGATGGTTTTTACGTGCAGCCAAGGCTGAAACTCTGTGTTAGAAGAGAGGGGCAAGATTTGGAAAGCTATTATTACGTGTGGTCCAGGCGAGATACAACAGTAGCTGGAATTAGTATACTTACTTAGCCAATAAATGAATGAATGAGTGAATGAATGAAGTTAAACCTCACATGAGAGGTTTGGGATCTACAGTAAAACTGCATGGTTTCAAATCACCACTGTAGCACATTACCCACCTTGGCACCTTTTTTGAGCCTCAGCGTCTTCATTTCCGTAGTAAGGACAGAAATCTTTCCTACCTCTGCGGGGTGCTATGAGAGCTAACGAGGTAGTAATCCTCAGACAGCACTGAGCACCTTGCCAAGCAAATGATAGGCACTCAATGAAAGTTAGCTACTGTTACTGTTAAAAGGATGATGTCTGCAACAGTACATTGTCTCATATAGTAACAGCTGAGCCCCATTTGTCTCCCAAAGGAAGCTCTATTCTAATCACAACTCTGCTCTGGAGCCTTGACTTCGCTCATGTGGTTGCGATTAAGCCAGAGGCTGAGCTTGGACCAGAGAGCGCTCATTTCTGCCTGGCGCGTTGTCGATCCTCAGGCTGCTCCTCCTTGGATGTAATGCTCCGTCATCTGGCTTTGACTCATCTGGGGGAGGCCGGGCGAAGCCAGACAGCCGTGAATCTTGCTGTCTGCTTGCAAGACAGCAGTGTAATGCTCATAATGTTCACTGTCCAGGGAGGACTATGAGGAGCTCCTGTCAGGGGGAAACGTATAGCTCAGTAGCAGAGGCGGACGCCCTTTGGCTGTGCCAGAGCCCAGGGTCAGCTAAAATCCTTCCTGAGACACAGGGCCCAGTCAGGGCCTGGCTTCACCAACTCTTGTGCAAATCCAAGGGGAAGAGCAAAGGAGAAGGCGGGGCGGGGGGGTGGGGGGGCACGGTGCACGCTGCAGCCTGAGCCAGAGCAGTTTCTGTGTGTGTGTGGAGCTGGGGACTGAGGTTGAGCTCAATTCACAAGGAAGAGGTGATCTCGCGCCATTATATGTTCAAAAATAAAACTGTTGTGGCCCAATTACACATTTTGGAGAGACCCAGAAAGAAATTAGAACACTAAGAGATCAGAGTGGTAATGGTGATCATTCTAAGTAATAAGATTAGAGATGTTTTCATTTTCTTCACTGCATGTTCCCCTTTTCTTTGCCATTAAGCCTACATTTTAATAATTAGAAATAAGTGGAAATTTAAAAATCAAGTGGTAAGGATGTCGGGAGTTTCCCCAGGTTCTTAGTGAACTAATGAGTTTCTTGGCGTAATTCTATAGTGCAGTTCCTGAGAAAAAAGGTTTCACTTAGTACCAATCCCGATTTGCCCCACTGAAGTGCATTACGTAAACACAGGGTCCTAGAACGCACACCCACAGCCTCCCCTCCCTTTCGCCTATGCCCCTCCTCCATCAGCTCTTGCCACTTCGGATTCCCCTCAGTCACTTCATCAGCCTCAAGAGCCCAGTGTACGGTATAAGAAGGGAGCTGAATCTAAAGCAGGCACCTGGTCGTGGAATGCTGGCCAGGTCCTCAACTTCCTCATCTCTAAAATAAAGACAAAAGTAGTATCTGCATCCCGGGATTTGTGTGAAAATTAAGTTACTATGCCTATTAAAATACTTAATGACTGGCCTGTAGTGACAGTTAAAGAAACATTATCATCATCAGTCTATTCTCTCCAGCGACAACACACTTGCTGTTGACCAGCATCTCTGGGCTCTGGTCCTTTGTCTGATACGAAATATAAACAGGAAATTAAAAGGAAGTCAAACAATAAGAACAGGCTACTGTTTCTGTGCTGTCCGTATGTGCCTTGTGGAAATCACCTAGGTGGTGCTGGCAAACACTGAGTGTTGCTGAGGAATAAGAGTAGAGAGAACGCTGCCCCAAACATCACCCCACCTGACAAGATGCCTCTGCCTGAAAGTGGGGGTGTTTAAGAGCAGAGCTTTGGAGACAGACCTTGGTGGGTGCCCTTATTCCCTGTTTGTAACAGCGGGACTTGGGCGAGCTGCTCTCTGAGGGTGTTTCATCCCTCACTGGGTAACACACCTACCCTAGGGAGCCAGGGACGGGGACTCACCCGGGATGTTGTCCAGCACATGTTCCAGAGCCTCCATGCATGAGGGCTCACGCCCTCGCTTGTGTCAGGCTCTGATTAACATCAACTTATCAGAAGGCTCTCCTTGGTCCCCCACCCCCTACACACTGGGCCCCCCAACCTCCAACCCTGCTCAACATTTCTCCAGCATTCTTACCTCCACCTGAAATTTCAGGCATATTTTTCTCCCTCTTTTCAAAAGTTAAGGGGGTTGCATGTTTTATTCACTGCTTTACTCGTACTTGCCCATGGTAGGTGTTTTGTGGGTTCTTATGGAATGAGTGAGTAAATGACTGGATTAATTAACTAGTATTTCAAGGAAGAACAGAGTCCTTGGGAAAGAAAGTTAGATGAACGCCACCACTGGATGTGGGGTGAACTCCTAAGGCTGCCTCAGTCAATTCAGTCCTCACGGAGGTGGCACTGGCCTAGTACATCCTCTCTGATGGATAACACCATACCTCACGGCAAACAGCTCATTGGAGGATACAGTTTAAGAGTAGAAATTTATCTGCTTTGGCACTGTAAATCACCATATAAAAATAAGATGGTAGCATTATTGTTTAAGAAGCACAGCAGGTTGTTTCCTGGGTGACACCCTAAAATAAAAATGCTCCAGTAAAAATGGGACAAAAGAGAATGCATCGTCGGGATCACTGTTTGATTCCGGACCCTGCTGCCCCTGCCTGACTCGCCCAACATGACCTCCCACCTCCGCCCTCCCTCCAGCTGCACCAGCCCTGCAGAGAGCATGGCCTGGAACTCTGCAGTCCCCCCCACGCAGCGTGCCCCTGGCTCATCCAGCCCTGGAGCCGGCCCAAGCTTAGTAATGGGATCCTGAGCTTGTCGCTGGGCAAAGGAGAGTTTGCGTCAGGAGTTGCCACTTTCTGGTGGTTGCCTGGTGACCTTAATGGAAAATGAGGTGTGGGGGCTGTACCACAAAAACCACTCCCTCAGCTGGCAGGCTCTTCGGAAAGCCCAACTGCCCCGGGAGGGGGAGGACGCTGCCTCCACAAGAGCTGTCCCTGTGGCCCATGTGTAGGTGGTGGCAGAGATGGGCAGAGAAGTGCAGAGCCGGGGGAGGGCTGGGGCCACACACAGCAAGGCTCTTCCCTCAGCGTGAGCCCTTGCTCGGACAGGAAGGGTGTGCCCAGCACGGGCGTAAATGCTGGTCCCGCGCCCAATTTTAGGGAAAAGCATGCACAACACACACAAAATCCCATCAGCCGTTGGCACCCCACGGCTCTAAAAACACATGAGGATGCGCTCTGAGGTTTCTACGAGGTGCTCGCCCAGACACTGCATTGACAATTACAGTAACCAAGAAGGGAAGGCTGGGAACACAAGGGCCACGCCACCTGCCCGCGACAGGCAGCACGCCCAGGACAGGAAGATGCTCTTTCACTGCTCAGCCCAAAGGAAAGAACTCTGAGAGGAGAGTGGACACGGGTTGATTGTGAAAATACATGGTGAGCCACATCGATGCGAAATTAAATTACATAGCCCATCTGGAAGAGGCCGTGTCACAGATCTGCAGCTGCTGAAATGCCAGCTTATCAAAAGTGCACCCTACTACGCCCTAGGCACTCTATTCCCAGGGTTAGTGTGATAATGCTTGTATGTATTAAAGTTTTGTTTTAGAGATGAAGGAATGAGGCTCAGAAAAATCGAACAGTGTCTCTGAGGCCATACGCGAGCCCTATGACAGAGTCGGGGTTCAACACTTGCTTTTCTGATGTTCAGGCCGAGGTTCCTTGCCCTACCCCCCCCCCCCCCGCCAACCCAGGACAAAGTTCTGCTTCACCAGCACACCGACTCTTGCCCTTTTCCAGTCTCTTTTACCCAGCCTCCGTCAAGCAATACTCCCCACCCCAATGCTGGCTTGCAATAACCTTGATGAATCAAAAGCTAATTTCATTGATTTACTCACTCCTGTATTCACTCACTTACCCAATAACTATTTATTGACTAGTTACCAAGTCTCAAGCATCAAGCTAGGAGGCCACAGCGAAATTAGAGATATGCTTCCAATTTCCAAGGAGCATAGAGGTATTTATTTATCTCCTGAAAAGAGAGTTTACAGACTTGCAAGACTACAGCAAATATGAACCTTTGCACAGTACTCCCCCCCCCATTACTACTCCTGCTATATTTAGAAAGAAATACAATCTTTCTTTTACTATATTCTCCTCTATTCAAATAATTGCCTAGGAAGTGTGTCAGTAATCTTTCCAATCATGCTAGCAACTAGTACCTGTTTAATGAAAAGATGATGAGGTTATGAAGAATAACAAACAGGTAAGATTGTCTTGATTCACACACATGTATATTTTTTAGGCTGGGAAAAGACTTAACTGAAATCACTTCAATGAATTTCTTTTCAGCATTCACCACGGTGGTCTGAGAGCGATGAAAAACGGCTGGGGCCACAGCTGAACTCAACCCCATTCACGAGCGAGTGAGTAGGGGAGACCCTGCCAGGCATCCCGCCCTCCCTGTCTGAGAGTCTGGAGCAGGGCTCGGGTTTCTGGGTGCTTCAGTTCATTTGCACTTGGCTGAAGACAATTTCCTGTTTCTAAGAAAAGACTGCTGGGATGTCTTGGGAGGTCCTGTGCACAGCAAGTCCTGCTGACCTAGGCGTGGCCTGGCTCAAGGGAGCCTCCAGGTTCAGGGAAGCCACCAAGGTAGGGTTGGTTCTCATTAACCCCCTCCAGCTCGAAGGTGTCCTGAGAATCACAGAATGTTATCACAAATGTTTACCGGATTGGTTGACAAATGAAGAGAAGTTTATGATGGGGCCCAGGTCCATGAGCTAGTCGAAGCACATCTGGATTCCCTGAGCCTAAACCAAGGTCTGACATGACCAGGGCCCTGGAAAGGGACCTATATGTGTAACACCTTCAAGCACCAGCAAGGACCTGTCCTCCCCATCTCCAGCTCCATCCTCTCCAGCCCGGTGTCCTTCTTTCCAGCTCAGGAGTCCTACAAATCACTTTTCCAGTAATGTCAGATGCTGTTACCACGGAGACAGCTGTTATGGCAAAACAGAGCTGTCCGATCTTCACCCTGTGGCTCCCGACCTGCAGCAGAATGTGGAGGGGAGCCATTCTGTCACCACAGGCCTCGGTGGAGCGCTCTGGGTACCAACACACACAGAACTGCAGGGACACGATGTGGTGGGAATGGAGACCCTGTGACTGAGACAGGAAAACCCATGGGGTGGGGGTGGGGGGTGTGGATCAGAGACCGACCATCCAGCTTGTGATGCAAATAACAGCTGCCCAACCTCTCCCACCACCAACCCCAACCCCGCTCAGTCTGGACTCCCTTCCTCCCCTCATCCGGCTCCCTCCAGCCATTGGTTAGCCACAGCTAACTGCAGTACTTGCAGCCACTTAGAAAGGTTTTTGATGAGAGAAATGGTATTCTGAAGGTTCATGAACACAGATTGTGGAAGCAAAGCCACCTCCTTCAGATCCTGGCTCCACCGCTCACTGGGAGTATGGCCCTCTGACAAGCTGTTTCCCACTTGAGATAATAACATATTACCCCTCATCAGGTTGCTACAGTGAGTCGACAGTCAGTGATGATAAGGTAAGTAGTTCCCTCCTAAAGTCTTTCCTGATTTCATTCTGGTCTCATTCTAATTCTCATCCACCAGCACCCAGAGCTCTTGTTAAAATACCAGTTGGATCACGCTGCTTCTCTTTGGGAACCTTCCTGTTGCTTCCACTAAGAATGAGGTTCTTACCATGGGCCAAAGACCACGCTCACTGGCTGCTCCCTAAAGTTCCTCTCACGTCCCAGTCGCACTCCTGCATTGGCTCCAACCACCCCAGCCAACTTGCTGTTCCCCGGGCCTGTCTCTGCCTCAGGACCTGCACCCTGGCACTTTTCTCCACCAGGGACATGGCCTCCCTCACCTGGGTGGCTGCTGCTCACGACCTCCCACCTCAGCACGGAAGCCGCCTGTTCAGGAAGACACTGTCTACCGGGGTGTCCAACCTTTCAGCATCCCGCACCACACTGGAAGAACAGTTGTCTTGGGCCACACACGAAATACACTGGGACACGTAATCACATACACAAAAAATTCATAACGTTTTAAGTAAATTTACAATTTTCTGTTGGGCCACATTCACAGCCATCCTGAGACGTATGCAGCCTGCCGGCCACAGGTTGGACACTCCTGGTGTGGCCACATCCCCCAGGGACTCTCGGTCTCACTTTCTGGGCTACTTACTTCACAGTATTTATGAAGGGCTGCAATTATCTTCACTCCTTTCAGGTAGTTATTTATGAGGTGTCTCACCCAGGAGAAGGTAATCCTGGGGTCTTGTTTAGTTCCTAGAACAGCGCCTGGTACCCAGTAGTCACTAAATAAATATTTGTTCTATTAAAAGAAATAAAAATATTTTAGGCAGTACCTGTTAAAAACATTCACTGCTTATATCATTAACTGATAACACAATGAAGATATATCACTCACTCAGAACACACGACCTTGTTTGGGTAGAAATAACAGCTGCCTTTCACGTGGGAACAGTCCATCACAGGTTGATGGAACATTTGGATACTTCAGCTGTAACAGCTAGTCTATGAGATAGCCAGTATTACTTTTGCATGTAGACAGGGCAGGAGGAGACTTAGAAATGTGCTAGACTCAGAGCCAGGCCTTCAAACTCCAAGAGAGAAGCTTTTTCAATCCCCCGTGTGATCAGACTTTCAATAACGTCGTATCTCAGACCAGGACAAAGTTATGGCCATCCTCTTGAGAAGGTCCATGGTAAGTGAGGTGAGGGGGGCTTCTAGGCCCTTGGGCAGAGAGTGGTGGGAGGACCCTCTGAACACATTCAAAGCTCAGGTCCCTCACCTCTGGGAAGGGCCCTTTCTGACTCATGAAGGCAGGTCCTTGCACAATGGAGACCACCTAGGAGGTACCCCACTGGGCCTTAGGATACTGTGGAAGGATTCAGTTTCCTGTGGCTGAGCTAGCTGCTTATAGGACAGTCTCCATGGTTGGCCAGACCTGGGGACATTTACCACCATTTTCTGTCTTGCTCAGCCTTCTCATTCTTTCTGTGACATCGGAATGGGAGGGGAAAGTTGGAGAGATAGAATCTCCTGTCCTCCTCACTTTTCTTTTGGATTTGCTCAAAGAAAGTTGCATCCTGACATTTTTTGTAGTATTAACACTCCTTTACACATTTTCAAGGGTATCAATAACCAAGATCATTCTTTCCCATTTCTACCACATCTAGCCACCGAAAAGAAATTAACATGAGAACCAGAACTACAGATCTTTCCCATAGGTATTACCAGAAAAATGGAAGGAGGAAAATACTAAGCACCCAACTCTTGGAGACCTGCTCTCTTAGTACTGCAAATGTCAGTTGTGCTTGCTAGTTAGGGTAGCAAGGGTGTGTTAAGTAACACTCTAAGGAGGTTCTGGGCTAAACCCTGACATATCTCAGAGCTGCAGTTTCCAGAGAAGCAGCAAACCCAGCTGGGGTGAGTGTAGACTCTGCAGTCCGTCTGCCTGGGTACAAATAAGCTCAACCACCCGTTATGTTTGGGCAGGTCGTTTCACCTCCCTCCGCAGGCCACAGTTTTATCATATGCAAAACAAGGGGGTGATAAGAGTACTTTCCTCTTAGCATTGTTGTGGCCAATGACCTAATGTATGCAGAGTAACTGGTGCAGTGCCTGGCACAGAGCAAGGATCCAACAAATATTAGATGTTGTTACTAGTATTATTCCATCCGGGCTGTGGGAAATGCAGGATTCAAACACGTTTGTGCATTTCTGTCACACACATTGTTGAGTCTACCCCAACTATTTTGCTTAATTAACTCTTTGGGGTATCTGGGACAGAACTCACTCTGAGGAAAGTTGGAGGTAGGCACGGGTTTGGCTTTAGCCAAACAAAGCTGTGAGGAGACTCCCAGGTGCTCCTATGAGCAGAACCAAGACCCCTTAATGGATCTGCATCTTTGCCATAGCAGCAGGGCGCACGGTTAGCTGTTCAGCTCAGTGCAGACACCCGACCTCTCTCCCCATTGCCCTCAGTCTCCGATATTAGTCGTTTACCTCTCACTGTGAATCCCACCAGACTATTAGCTTTCCCTCACAACAGAAGCATGGCCAAACTTGTTCTCAGGGTTAAATAGAAGTCCATAGCAGATGTTGAGGAAAGCAGGAGGCTATTCCTTGGAATCCTAAAAAAACAAGTTGGGAAGGCATTTTTGCAATGGGAACCTTTAGTCCTAGGTTGTCAGAAATGGTCTTGACTTCAAATAATCTCATCTGTTGTTCTCATAACCATCAACATTTTCTGGAAATGACATTTCTCAGGCTCTTTCTCACACTTGGATGTGGTACAGAAGCTCTTTTTTACAGCATGTGAGTCTCAGATTCACTCGATTACAAGGAGGCCAGACCACTCATGGAAAGAACCCTAGGCTGAGAATCCATTCTACTGTCACTGTAGGTCTTTGATGGGCTGTGAAGTGGAGGAGACCACAGATAATAGCACCAACCACGCACTGCACCACAAAGGCCCATTCTAGAGCATTTTGAGTCCTTCAGAAACAACCACCAGTGCTTCACCTTCCAGGAAAAAACCTCCCCCCAGGGAGGATGGAGTTCATAATAATCATTGTTCACACCATCCCTTGGGGATCGCAAAGAAAACTGTAGTTATTCATCGTCATCACTTGAATTGTAATGGCCGATGCAAGAAAACCTGGAGGCTCAGATTCGTACACAGCTTCAGCATCTCTTAGAGCACTCATATTGGAATGGGATGGTCCAACACGTTCATCTGTGATTTTCTTAGCCAGTGGAGCCTTGTTCCTTAACCCAGCTCTCACCAAGTGTCAGTGTGAATTAGCTTAATTAAGCAGAAAGCAACTAAAATTAAAAGTGTTCAACCCTTCGTGCTCAGTACTGGTTTTAATAGGAAGTTTTACCACCAGGCCTTCAGAGATTCCAAAAGATGGCATTTCTTATCACTTGAGTGCTGTGGTCTCATCTTCTCCTCAGCCTTGCTCTGCTCCAGTTTGGCTGCTTCTCCCAAGTCCTCTGGTCGTGCACCCCCTGCCCCTGGCCCCCTGACCCTGTTCACATTCCTGTGAAGTCTGTGGGTGGCAAGTGTGGGGCAGCAGCCTTGGCACAAACCTGACCTCTGCAGACACTTTCTTGTGGAGGGACACCCTTGTTCTTATTGGGATGGGCCAGGTGAGTGCAGGCAGGACCATCAAGGCTCAGTCACCGAGAGGCATCGACTCTCTGACCCAACCTAAGGAGAGCTTCAGCGAAGGGTCTGACCATCGCCTGGACTCACTTGGAGGCACACACCTTGTCCCCTCTCTCCCCACTTGTACTGAGGAGAAACATAACCCAAAGGCATCCCCAGCCTGCCTTTCTTTACCAGCCCTCACCAGCCACCACTAGATTTGGCTCTTTCCCATGAAAAATGAGCCCAAAGCCCTGGAGCCTCCTCAGTGATTTACCGAGAACTCGACTGCCACATGGGCTTTCCAGCTGCAGCCAACCCCAAGAGTCAAAGGGAGGAAGAGAGAAAATCATAAATGGATAGTAAGATGAGAAACAGATGTTCGGAGAATTCACTGGCAGGGAGTTCTCCAACTCAACCCCCTCTCTTCATGAGATTAGAAGGGCTTAGTCCCCGAGATCAGACCCCTGCTCTATCTAACTCTCACCTCCCAGCCCCCACCACCATACCCTTGTCCCCCACAAACTCCTACTCCATCTTTCCAGGTCCAACCAGGCACCCCAGCAGGTGGACATCTACCTTGTAGAGCCATTTTTTGGTCAAAATAAATGAATGCTAGGTGCTCTGACCACACATACATATTAGACATAACCCTTTTTCACTGAGGAGCTCACAGGCTGGTGAGGGAGACAGAGAAATCAATGGGCCTTTCCAAGAAGGCAGGGTTTGTCTTAAGACAGTTTCTTAATTTGTAAAGTGAGGATAATGACACTTATTATGTAAGGATTATTAGAAGGGATATGTGAAATAATATTGGCAAAACATCTAGAGTAGTACCTGACACATAGTAAGCAACATATAAGGGGTTTTTTAAATGATTAATTCAAGAAATGTTTTGTGTCGGCTGTATATCAGGCAACATACCAGACTCTCTGGATATGGAAATAAAAGTCATGGTCCCTGTTTTTCAGGAGGTCACAAACAAATGTGGTAGAATCATCAATGAATTGTGATGCAATCTCGTAGGTGGTAGGACAGGCATTTGTCACAGGCATCTCATCTTTTCCATCCTTTGAGATGATTAAACTGAAATCTAGGGCCCAGCATCAACCCTTCCACCCCCTTATCTTGGACATTTAATGACACCATCACCGTAATCGAGGCCGTAACACACCCACCACCTTCCCAACTTTCCTGTGTCCCTTTGCTTTCTCCTCCTCCGCCTCCTCCTCCTCTTCCTTCTTTTTGTAATAATCACACTAAACAAAACATCTTCCCTCTTAGAAAATTTTTAAATGCATAACATCCTATTATTAACTGTAGACACTGTGTTCTATAGTAAATCTAAACTTATTCATGTTTAAAGCATGTATAAAGCATAACTTTATACTCTCAATAATAATTTTCAATTTCCCCAGCCTTCATCCCTTAGCAACTTCCATTCTATTTTGGCTTCTTTAAGTCTGACCATTTGAGCTGCCTCATATAAATAAAATAATGCAGTACGTGTCTTCCTGTGACCAACTGATTCCATTTACCATGCGTTCTAGATCCATCCATGTGGTCACAAATGGTAGGATTTTCTTCCCTTTTAAGATTCATGTTTTATTGTAGGTATATACCACATTTCTTTTATCTATTTGTTTTTTGATGATCATTTGGTTTGTTTCCATATCGTGGCTATTGTGAATAATGCCATAATGAACGTGGGAGTGGAGGATCTCTTTGAGATCTTGATGCTAATTCTTTTGGATATATACTTAGGAGGTAGATTGCTGGATCATGTATGTCATAGTTCTATTTTTAAGTTTCTGAAGAAGCTCTATACTGTTTTCCATAGTGGTAGCACCATTACACATTCCCACTGACAGTGCACAAACATTCTAATTTCTCCACACCCTTATCAACACTTACTATTGTTTTCATAGTAGTCATCCTAATAGGGTGATTAGTGATATTGCACACCATTTCACATACCTGTTGGTCATTTGCATGTTTTTCTTGGAGAAATATCTACTCAAGTTCTCTGCTCATTTTCAATTGTGTCATTTGTGGTTTTGGCTATTGAGTTGTAAGAGTTCATTACATGTTTTGGAAATTAGCCCTTTACAAGATACAGGGTTTGCTAATATTTTCATTACGTGGGTTGTCGCTTCACTCTGTTGCCTGTTTGTGGGGTGTGGGTGGTTAGGTTTTTTTTTGTTGTTGTTGTTGTTTGCTGTGCAAAAGCCCAGCAAAAATGTAGTCCCACTCATCTATTTTTGCTTCTGTTGCCTATGCTCTTGGTGTCATGTCCATGAAGTCATTGCCAAGATCAAATAACGACACTCTCTGCTGTGGGTTCTTCAAGGTGTTTTAGAGTTTCAGGTTTACTTTTAAATCTTGAATCCATGTTGAGTTGACATCTATGCCTGGTGTGAGGTGGGGGTCTATTTTAACTTATTAGCATGTGGGTCTGGGGTTTTCTCAGCACCGTTTGTTAAAGAGAGCATCCTTTCTCTACCACATATGTTCGGTACCCCAACTGAAGATCAGTTGACTGTACATGCATGACTTTACTTCTAGGCTCTCTCTTTTGTTCACTGGTTTATATTGCCCATCTTAATGCCAATACCATACAGTTTTAATGACCATGTCTATAGCTTATCGCTGCTAGGATCCTATTTTTAGCATCCAAATTCCTCATAATATTCCTCAATTCAAAATTTCTTAATAGATTCCCCATTGACTACAGAAAAATAACTAAATTCCTTAACATGATAGATAATAACTAAATTCTTTTGTGACCTATTTTTTAACCTATCTGGTCACATCTAGATGCCCTCAGCCCTTCAACCTCAGTGACACTGTCTTCCGTGAAATCATTGTGCAGTGTGGGCACTCCTTGTTAGGCACTTTTTCTGCCCTGTCCACCTACCACACTCCTACTGCTTTACTCAAGAGCTGACACATTATCTCCTCTGCAAAAACTTCTCTGACTCCCACTCTGGGTCCCACTTGTAAAGCCGCTTGCAGTCTGCACCTCTCTACAAGATTATGGATGTTTTGAGGGGTAAGAACATGGCACCCCTGTTTCCTACCTGAGCTCTGAAATAAATTTTTTAAAAAGACCAAAAGATACCAAACTATTACCCTTTCTTACTGATAAAGGTGACATAACTTTATATCTATGGGCAACTGAACAAAGGAGATTCTTAACAATGACCCCCAGAATTCAGCTAACTTATCCTCCAAGGCACAGGTGGACCATGCCAGACTTCCCTAATGGAGAGCCTACAAAAGTGAGATTTACAGCATAGTCTAAAATAATTTCTTATGAGCAAGACTAAATTCTTCTTTCAAAACTCACCAATCAAATATACTACTCCTGGGAGTGGAGCAAGTAAAGGGCAGAGAAGGATCAGAAGTGTTACATTAATGGAGCTCCTTCCACATTAAAGGAAACACTAGGAGTAGAGAAGAAAAGTGCCTACCTTTTCCCCACACACACATACACAGTATAACTCTTAAAGATGTCATATGATATTTTCCTTTAATGTCTCTCCATGAGATTAAAAGATATTTGTATTATTAATCTCCATGAGATTAAAAGATATTTAATTAAAAGATTAAAAGAAGAGTGTCTTTTCATCCTATATTTTTATCCTATGTAAGTACAAGTCAAATATTTGTACTTGGCACAAAGTAGGTGTTCAACCTGCATGTTAAATGTTGTTGAAGGGTGAAGGGCCAAAGTGTGTCAGGTTCACTTAAGAAAAACTAGCTTCATCAGCGGACCTCGAGGAGAAGAAAAAAGAAGGCAAAGACTTCAGGGAAGAGGAAATATTTGAGCTGGACTTTGGCAAATGAGTAGACTCTTACTACACAGAAAAGCCAAAGGCAACTTGTTGCATAATCCCAGAGACATGAGATTGTATAGCAAGTCCTGGATGAAAAGAGTCTCGCACGAATGTGCCGTAGCATGTGGGACATGAGGCAACAGGGGCTTTAGGTAATTCTCCATCCTGAAATACTTGATAGAAATACCTAAAAATTTAACAGGCAAGAGAGTGCCTCTCTCCTGGAGTTTAACTTTTTTTTTTTCATTTGAGTTTAATTTTGATCATTAGCCCAACAAGGACAATAATTTAAGCTATCAGGAAGCCTCTTCTAGATCTGTCTGCTTATTCTTCCAACTCCAAAAACAACTTGTACTAAGAGCACTAAGAGCCTCCAGGCTCACATCTGGGAAAACCCAGAGTGCTGACGTCACCCCCACAGCGTGAAGCAACAGGGAGCTGGAGGCCACGAACCCTGGCAGCAGGGGAGTCGCATACTGCAGGTCGAGATGATGAGAAATGAGAGTCTGAAAAGGCTGCCAGCTGCAGGTGGTGTGGCTTTTCTACTTAAATGAAAGCCAGGAGTATGGGATGAAGTTTCCTTTATTTCAACTTTCAGAATTTTTTTCATGAAATAATTATATGAAAATTTCCAGTGTAAAATCAAACTTTATTTACTCAGGAAATCTGTATTTGAACCTAAATTTCATCAACATGATGGGTGATGATCATGTAGAATATGTCCTAGATTTTGACTGTGGATAACACTGGAGCTTTTCTCTATGATATTTCAATGACTCATGCAATGGCCAGCAATAGAATTTTCCTGCCAGTCCCTGTTTTCTGGGAACAACACTCCCCACCCACAGGGCTGATAGCCATTCATATCTGCCATGTGACCTTGACCCCTAGCTATACCCGATTCATCCAGAAATAGGAGTTGGGCCCATGCAGACCATTTGGGATTTGAGCTGAAAGAGTTAGCCCACACTTGTATGTGACCTAAATTGTAATATCTGAACCTGGGAGCTGAGCCTCTGCCGTCCTTTGCCTTTGTGTGGACTGAATAACGGAGTGGTGATGAGCAGATAGGAAAGAAAGGGGACTACATGTACAACCAGCAAAACCTGGCAAAATATTGAATATAGCAAAGGAGGGGACAGTAGTAGTCTAGGTTGATACCTTGATTTCTGGCCATAAATATAAGAATAATGACACTGATAACAGAACAGAAGAGCAGTTAAAGGGGGATGTAGCTGTTGAACATAGATATTACAAAAGTAGTGAATGGAATGATAAGAGTTGGTAAGCTCCCTGAAAGGGTGCCATTTCTAAGTGCTAAGCCTACATCCCTTGAGGCCACCCCAAATTAAGGGTACCCCCAAAAGAGACTCTAGCAGGGGAGTACAGGAATGAGTTATCGACACAGGAGAGATGTTCCACTCTAAGAAAAAGACATAGTGTCAGATACTCCCTCTCTAATATTTTAATTATACAAATTAAATATCACATTTGAAGTCTCCAATGTAATGGGACAGACTAGAGAATTGTTTCTTTGATTTACAAACAGTTGCTCATTGATGAGAATGTAAATCATTTTGGAAGAAAACCTAGTCATGCACATTAAAATTGTTACACGCATAAACACTGACCCAGTCAAGTGGAACAGTGAGTTGCCTGCCCAGACACTCCAGCGAACACCACCTGTCCTACCCACAGAAAAAGCTCCCGGCGGGAAGGTATCTTTCCAACAGCACCTGGTCAGGGCGAAGTATCTGACCAATGCTGGATGAATCAGAGTCCTTACCCTGGGATCTTTACATCTTCAAAGAAACAAAGATTTGGTCTCTTACTTTCTGGTTGGATGCATGCCCTGTAAACTCTAGCATTTTCACAAGGTCATGTTTTCTATCATAGGGAATAAGGCAAACAGTGGAAGCTTGCCTACAGACCAGAGGAAGAATGCTGCAGAAGTGTAGCAAAGAGAAATGAGAGACAGAGAGGAAGTCCTGGTGATTTTTCAGCCCCTGGTCTGGAACCTTCACAGTTCCAGCTGCCTTCCCAGCAGTCACCTCACTCACCTCAAAAGGCCCATCACTCACCTCAAAATCCAAATATCCTCAAAATATCCTCAAAATATCCTCAAAATATTTATTTTCCCTACAAGAGCTCAAGATGTCTCCTATTACTTGCAACTAAATGAGTCTCAACAGTAATTCGATTGTGTAGTGATGGATGTTAACCAGACTTATTGTGGTGATTATTTCACAATATAAACAAATAGAGAATCATCATGTTGTACACCTGAAACTAATATAATCTCATATGTCAATTTTACCTAAATTAAAAAAAAACAGTAATCCCACTTCTGAGAGCTTGGCCTTAGGAAATAGTTACCAGATGTGCATAAAGGTAAATATCACAGCATTGCACGTAATTGTGATAAAATGGTCAACAATCCCAACAAGTAGCAATGTCACTTTGGTAAAATAAAATGTAATAGTAGTAGTAGATTAATATTATTAATTAATACTTAAATACTTACCTAGTGCTCTTTTTCTTGTACCAGGAGTTGTATTTTGTGCTTTATATATAATATCTATTTTAATCTTCCTAGCCACAATGGAAGATAGGTACTATTATTTTAAGATAAACATTTAAAGTATTTAGCACATTGCTTTCCATACACCAGGAGTTCTCAAAAACAAAAGCAAAAACAAAAACTAACTGCTACTATTCTGCCTTTTACAGATGGGGATGAAATAGAGTTATCTAGGTTATGGCCAAAAATTCCAAAGATGTTCTTTAAATTAACATCATGTAAGAAAAAGGAAATAATGGACAGGGCACATAGCAGGTTCCTCCCCCTAACTATTGATCGTGACAGCAGCATCAGAAAGAAAACCTATATCAAATATTAGAGCTCATATTTTTGTTCATAGCATGTAAAAGCTACCCAAAAATAGTTATCAAAAAGTCACACTCAAATTATCAAATTAGCTATGTATACATGGCCAACAGACACACAGGCAAACATACACAAGCAGCAAACAATGGAAAGTAAACATTTTAAGTGCCATTTATAGTGTTGCCACAAAATATAAGATACTTTATAAATCTAATAAAAAATCTCAGGAACTCTACACTTAAAAGAATAAAATCTTTCTGAGAGAAATTAAAGAAGATCAAAATAAATGGTAAGGTATATACCATGCACATGAGTAGGAAGACTAAATGTTTTTAAGATAGTAATTCTTCCCAAACTGATTTATAGATGTAATGCCATATGAATCAAAATTCCATGAACTCTTATAGAAATTGGCAAGTAAATGCTGAAGTTTATATGGAAATGCAAAAGATTTGCTTTTCAAAAAAATTTTTTTTAATTTATCTTTAGAGGGGAAGGGAAGGAGAGAAGAAGAGAAATATTAATGTATGGTTGCCTCTTGTGAGTCCCCTGCTGGGAACTGGCCTGCAACCCAGGCATGTGCCCTGACTGGGAATCGAACCATGATCGTGTGGTTCACAGGCCTGCGCTCAATCCACTGAGCTACACCAGCCAGGGCAGATTTGCATTTTTATTAAAAACAACAACACAGCATTGCAGAATTTAACTACTGATTTCAAAGTTTACTATAAAACTACAAATAAAAAGGATAATTTGGTATTGGTGAATAAAATAAACATATATATCAGTGGAATAGAATGGAGAGTTCAGAAATAGACTTCAGTGGATTTTTCAAAAATATGCTAAAATCATATGGGTAAACCTTTTCAGCAAGTGGTAGTGCAGTGACCGGATATCTGTATGGAAAAATTGGTTGATTTGTACTCCACTATACACAAAAATTAACTCAGGTGAATTATAAACATACGTGAAAATGTATCAGGTACAGCTGCTAGTCTCCTGACCTCACTAGAGTGGCCTTATGAAGCAGGTGTCCTGTGGAGCCAAGTGGCACCACCTCTCTGGTCACCTGGGCCTGGTGCCCCTGGTGTTCCCCTCGAGTGGGTTGTATGTGGCCTCTTGTAGCTGAGCTTCCATCCACTGTTGTCACTGGGAGGGACTGGCCTTCAGACTGACTGGCTGTGAGAAATGGCTGTGACTGTTGTGCAGCAGCTGACCCTGTGCAGCAGGATGTGCCCAGTGGGTCTCTGGTGCCTGCCCAGTCAGCCTTTTGGATGTGTCCTTTGTAGCACTAATTATGGGTGGTGCTCTGGTGTGGTCTGAAGCTGGCCACCAGGTGCGTTGGTTCTGGGGCCCCTTGGGAGGGTCTCTGGTGTAGGCCAAAGACAGCTGCTGCCTGTGCCCATCCCAGAGGCACCTGGTATGAGCTGCAAAGTGGTCGGCAAATGGCTGCCACTTGTGCTGGGCTTGGAGGCACCTGGAAGAAGACAAACTATGAGCTGAGGTCAGCTTCTATTAGTACCAGGCTTAGAGTTCCTTTGTGAGAGGTATAGGCCTCTTTGGGGTTTGTGATCCTTTGAAAGATTTTAGGAAAGTCCACAGCATGAGCCAAGACAGGTCTTTTGTATTGAAAGGCCACTGAAAGCAGCTTGGCTGGTGTAGCTCAGCGGACTGAGCATGAGCTGCGAACTAAAGGGTCGCGGTTCGATTCCCAGTCAGGGCATATGCCTGGGTTGCAGGCCTGGTCCCCAGTGGGGCTCATGTGAGAGGCAACCACACACTGATGTTTCTCTCCCTCTCTTTCTCCTTCCTTTCCCCTCTCTCTAAAAATAAATAAATAAAATATTTTTAAAAAAGAAAAGCCACTGAAAGCAGCTTGGGTGGGCCCAAAAGTTGGGTGAGGGGAAGTCTCAGGGAATCACCAGGGTGGGGTAAGACTGGTATTAGCCAGGGTGATGGAGACTCACACTTGAAACTCCCCTGCACCTGGGACTTTGACCTTCCTGGACTTTCTGTAAGTCTATTTCCTTTGCCATATTAGGGAAGTTCTCCTTCATTATTTTTTCAAATAAGTTTTCAATTTCTTGCTCTACTGCTTCTCCTTCTGGCACCCCTATGATTCGGAAGTTGGAATGCTTAAAGTTGTCCCTGAGGTTCCTAAGCCTCTCCTCATTTTCTTTTTTTTTATTCTTGTTTTTTTTTTTTAATCTGTTCTGGTTGAATGCTTATTTCCTCCTTCTGCTCCAAACCACTAATTTAAGTCCCAGTTTCCTTCCCACAACCGTTGGTTCCCTATACGTTTTCCTTTATTTCATTTTGCATAGCCTTCACTTTTTCCTCTATTTTGGACTATACTTCACCACTTCTCTGAGCATCCTGATTACCAGTGTTTTGAACTCTGTATCTGATAGGTTGGCTATCTCTTCATTGCTTAGTTATATTTTTTCTCGAGCTTTGATCTGTTCTTTCATTTGAGCCATATTTTTTTTTGTCTCAGTACACCTGTTACGTAGTGAGGGGCAGAACCTTAGGTATTCTCCAGGGCAGGACAAACTAGGTTGCTGCATTATAGTGCTGTATCTGGGGAAGGGTCTGAGAGGGAAAAATGCAGCTTGCTCAGCTCTCCGCTAGCTCTCAGTCACTTCCCCCTCTAGCTACTCACAAGCAAATTAGGCTTTTCTGGTGCTGATTCCTGGGTGGGTGGATTTCTGTATGTTCTAGGACCCTGTGGGTCTCTCCAATGAACTCTCCTGTGAGGCTGGGAGTTTCTCCCACCACTGCAACCCCCACAGGTTTTTTTCAGTCAGAGGTTTTGAGGCTTTATTCCCTGCGCTGAAACCCCGGGTTGTGTGGTCTGCTTCACTCCCTGGTTGTTCCTCCTAGTTTATTCACACACAAATGTGGGACTGTCCACTCCACCAGCTGCTGTTTGTCAGTCCTGGTCCTCCAGCCGCTGCCTTGCTGAGAGTCCTCTTTGCCTCAGCTGCCCATCTCTGCCCTCCCACCAGTCAGGACAAATGTTTCCTCTGTAACTATTTGGTTGTTGGACTTCTATACAGTTTGATTTTCTGGAAGTTCTGGTTGGTTTTTGTTTTTGAATTTGTTGTTGCCTTTCTTTTAGTTATGCTAGGAAGCAAAGTATATCCACCCATGCCTCCATCTAGGCCAGAAGTCACTAAAATCTACTTTTTCTGATAGTAGTATAGACACTCTGGCTTTATTTTGACTAGCATTAACATTATAGATTATATTTCACCTTTTATTTTTAAGCCACTTGTATCTTTATATTTGCAGTGTATTCTTGTGGATAACATATAGGTGGGTCTTTCTTCGTATAACTCTGACCTCTCTGATTTTTAATCAGGTGTGTTTAAATTATTTCTACTTAATGTGAATGTGTATATGGGTAACAATACATTTACCCACTGGCTATTGTTTTCTATTTGTTCCACATGTTTTTTGTTTCCTTTCACCTCTCTTTCTCTTTCTTTTGGATTAACTTAATTTTTTTTATTCTACTTTATCTCTTTTGTTGTATTATTTTAGTGATTAATTTGGGGTATGTAAAATATGTCTTCAGCTTATCACAGTCAGTTTTCAAGTGATACTGTACCACTTTACATATATTAACAGAACCTTCCAACAATACACTTCCACTCCCTGACTCCTTAATTTTATATTACTATTGTCATACATTTTCTGCATATGTAACAAGCCTCGTACTACTGTGCTCTTATGTTTGCTTTCAACAGTCAATGTTCTTTCAAAGATATTTAAATGATAAAAAATACATAAAGTTTATATTTTTCCACATAATTACCATTTCCAAGGCTCTTAATTCTATTGTGTACATTCATATTTCCATCTGGTATTGTTTTCCATGTGATTGAAGGATAGCTTTTATGATATGTTTTTTATAGCTTTTTATATTTTTTTATTTTACTTTATTTTAGGTGTTGCAAAATGATCACCACAATAAGTCCAGTTAACATCCATCACCACACATACTTACATTTTTTCTTATAATAACAATTTTTAAGACTTTATAATTATCTATAGTGCAGTTCTAGGGGTAGTAACTCTTTCCACATTTTATATTTGAAAAACTCCTCCTTTGCCTTTGTTTTTGAAAGGTATTTTCATTAAGTATAGAATTCTATTTTGACGATTATTTTCTTTCTGTTCTTTAAAGATGTTGTATAGTGTCTTCTTTTTTTTTTTTATTTTATTTATTTATCTTTAGAGGGGAAGGGAAGGAGAGAGGAAGGAAGCATCAATGTATGGTTGCTTCTGGTGCATCCCCTGCAGGGAACTGACCCCTGCCGGAAAATGGCCTGCAACCCAAGCATGTGCCCTGACTGGGAATCGAACCGCGATTGTCTAGTTCGCAGGCCCGCGCTCAATCCACTGAGCTACACCAGCCAGGGCCTGATGTTGTATAGTGTCTTCTTGTTTGAATTGTTTCTGATGAGAAATCTGCTGTTATTCTTACTTTTGTATTCTGTATGGAATGTGTCTTTCTTCTCTAGTTACTTTAAAGGTTTTCTTTATCACTTGGTTTAAGAAATTTGATTATGATGAGCTTTGGTGTATTTTAGAATTTCATGTGCATGGGATTTGTTGGGCTTCTACATCTTGGGTTTGTGAGTCTATAGTTTTAATCAAATTTGGAACAATTTCAGCCATTAATAATTCTTTTAAAAATTTTATATCATACTTCCTTCCCCTTTGGGGATTCCAGATATATAGTTATTCAGAAACTTAAAGTTATTCCACAGCTTAGCGACTCTGCTCATTTTCTTTTCTTTCTTTTCTATGTGTTTGCTGTGACATCAAGTCTATTAATTCTTTCCTTCTGCAGTAATATCTCTGCCGTCAATCTCATCCAGTGTTCTTTTTATTTCATAAATTATAGTTTTCATGTCCAGAAATTTCACTTGGATTTTTTTGTTATATTCTCCATATCTCTATTTAGCATGTTCAGTATTTCCTTTAGCTATTTGAACATATGAAAGTGTTACTCTCTTTTAATATCCTTGTGTACTAATTCCATTATTTGTATCATTTCTAGGAAATTTCTAATTAACTGATTTTTTTCCTCATTATGGGTCATATTTTCTGCTTCTTTGCATGCTTGGTAATTTTTTATTGAATACCAGACACTGTGGATTTGCTGGATATTTTAGTGTTCCTAAAAATATTCCTGAGCTAAGTTGTTTGGAAATAGTTTGACCCTTTTGAGTCTTGCTTTTAATCTTTATTAGGCAGAAGTAAAACAGCATTCAGTCTAGGGCTAATTTTGTTCTCTGATTGATGCATAACTTTTCTTAGTTCCCTACCCAATTGCCCCCGTGAATTATGAAGTTCAAGAACTGGCAAAAAATAACCTTTGGAATAGAAATCAGAACGGTGGTTGAGTGTAGGGAGTGCATATTAGAACTTTCTGGAGTGTTGCTTACACAGACTTGTCAAATTGAGAAATTAAGACTTGCAAATGTCACTGTTGTAAATTTCACCTCAACAAAAAAGCATGTGTAGTATCAAATTTGCCTCTATGTATATAAATTCTGAATGAATTTATTATGACCAAATTTCAATAATAGTATAGAATAAATGGTAAAGTTTAAATTATCTTCGGACTACTCAGTGCTATTTAGTTTTCAATAACATAAGCCCGTTATTAAAATACATAAAACTAATATTAAAACAATGAAAGTGTTTGGGGGGAACTCAGTTTTGTAGAATGGGTGGAGGAAAGGACACTAATGTTTATTGAGCGTCTGCTATACCACAGGTCCTGTAAAAGGCACTTTATAGCATTATCCGATTTGATCAATGTAACAATTCCGTGAAGTAGCTATTAACCCACTTGCAAAAGAAAAGAAAATGACTGTTCAGACAGGTTGAACAATAACAACCTGTTACGTGTCCCAGGTCCCTCAACTTGATCTTAGGACTGTCTGTTCCTCAAGTTCATGTTTCAATTCTTAAAAAGAAAAGTAAGCCCCTGAGATGGACTTTTGGAATTCAGAGAGTAGAGAATACTTGGCAGGATGAAAAAGTCCTGGAAATATATCACTGTCATGGACGTGAAGATTGTCACACTGGACTCTGGGAGTTCACTATTAAACAGGTAAAGTGAGCTATTTGTGAAGGCAGAGTCCTCAATTAAATGCAGTTCCTCTGCAAGTCTGATCTGAGACAAGAATACGTGTGAATGGCTCAGAGACTATCCAAGAGATCTAGAACCCTTCAAGGCAGATGGTGGAAGAGGGAAGGAATGTGCCCCTTCCTTTCAACCTCTGGGCAGGCTATAAAGACAAAGGGTGCTTTGTTCCCAGATGGAGTAATTCCTCAGAGACCAATGGTCTAGGCTGTCAGGTTACAGGAATGGGTGTATTCTCTGTATCAGCTGCCTCTTGCCCAAGAGGTTGACTCACAGGTTGATCACCTGTCTGGAATGGACCTCGGGAGAACACACCAGTGAGGTCAGCCAGAGAGCAATGGGCCAGAGCAGTTTCATTATCAACTGTGTGCAGGTCACACCAACTCACTCCACCTTCTGTGGGAGGCTGTTTGCTTGTGAAGTGAATCTCTGTTAATGCCTACAACATACTTTGAGTGCTGGGCTTTAAAACTCCATTTGCTTTTTCTTATATTCCCTATCTTAGAACTGTGAATGAAGCATTCATTAATCATTTTTCTTAAAGCTTGAAACAGAGTCTCTGACTCCCAAAAAACTCCTCCAGGTTTATTTGCAAGGGGGTGGAAAATCCGGGATTGACTTGTGCCTGAAGCTCTTTATGGAATGGGGGGGGGGGGGACGAACAGGGGAGGCTCTGATGTGTGAAGAGCTTCCATATGTGTTGGTTGATGTTTTCTCAAAGTTAGCATATGACTTTCAAGAGATAATTCAAATCCTAGTTTGAGCAACAGATATGGAGGAGAGTTGGTAGAGAGGAAGAGTACCGCTCTCACACTCGAATGGCTTCGCTGTTCTTCACCTTGTAGCCCTGTGTGTGCAATGCGAGCTGGGGAGAGGAACCAGAACTAAGACTTACTGGCCCCACCCACCCCAAACACACACACACACACACACACACACACACACACACACATACACACACACACACACACTCCCTTGTATAACACAGCTGGGCTGTGCCATGTCCTCTGCCAAAGCCCAGGACCCAGGCTCCGGGGGTGCTTCCTCCTTTGCATGGCTCATTCTCCTGAACCCTTTGGCTGAGTTGCATCATGGGAGGCTAATTCCTGCCAGCTGTGGCACTACTGCGTTCTGATATAAAAATATGAGTCAGCAGGTAACTGGATGAACACCGACACACAACCATCTATTGCGCACTTGTCAGGAAGCCACCAAAAAGGCCTGCTCAGAGTGGTTCTCAGACACACACACTCTCCAATCTTCCCTCCTCTTACAGCCAAGAACAGCCAATCAGGAATGTGTTGAAAAGCACAGGTCACCTCCTCCACCACAAGAGAACGCTCTCTGAAGGTCAGTAGTAGGATTTCGTAGAGACTGAGCTCCATGTCAAACCCTTTCATTTTCCCTAGTTTAGCAGCAGAAGGAAGGTGAACACGTGAAAGGCAAAACGTGTCTTGAGCAATTAGCATATGGTAAGTCCTGTCCTGTTCACGTAACATGAATTATGCCGTTGATCTTCAGATAGACCTGCAAGATAACCATCATCATTGTGACTTTGTGGAAACTAAAATGCAGAGAAATTACATATATAGCCCAAACCACTTCATTTATTAAGTGGTGTAGTCAAAACTGAAGCTCTGATTTTACCTGATTGCAAATGTTCAGCTTTCTCCACTCAAAGCAGAAATCTTGCTGGCTCACAGCAAGCAGGCCTTTAGATCAGTCATCTCAAATGTTTTCTGAGTCTACACATCTATCAGTAAATTTCTTTCAGCACCACCTCCGGTATGTGCGTATTCATCTGTAAATTGGGTACATACTATACTAACAGCTATTAGTACTGACTAACAATATAATATACCCCAGGACATTTTTCATCATTAATGACAATTGTTGTAAATTTATATTTAGTATACTGTTGATAATTTGGACAATTATTTGGCCAAATCTCATTAAATCATCATTGCTTTCACCTTGCTAGATATGTGGGTGGCAAATAATCTGTTCCAGGGGTAGGAGAAGTCATCTGGCTTTACCTCTTGTTTTCATCTGCCTGAGTTATTCCTATTGTCTCTGATCCAGTTGCACTGCAGACAGCATTGTAAGCCATTTGTCCATTTCATGAGGGTTATTTGGTTAAAATTAGATGATCTGGTTTGTAAGTCCACTCCTGGTGTATATGGAAACCTTAAAACACCATAATATGCTAAGAGTGAAGAGGGCAATAAGAGCACCAGTGTAGAAACCCCCTTGACATTGTGTGACCCAACTTTCCCGTACAGTGCTTTGAATATATGCAAATGGCCCAAGGGAGCCTGATGGAAGGCACCAGGGTCAATGTGCATATTCATTATTAGTCAATGAAAATGTATTTCCTATGTCTAGACAAAAAAATAAATATGAATAGGCGTTCCAATGGTTTCCCCCAGAAGACCCCTGCCCAGTAGTCCTGATTTGGACTCACTCTGGTACAGGGTGCAGAAGGCTGAGGGTCTGGATGAAAAAACCCACCAGTGAAAACTGTGGGGTCAGCAGTTAGTGCTGGAAGAAGAAGGTGCCGAGTCTGGACCGAAGTGGGCACTCAGGGGACTTGCAGGAGACAAGCTCCAGGGCTTGAAGGCCACATAGCAACAGGTTCTGGCCTCCCCAGCAGACCCCCACCCTGGAAGACCACATATCAGCTGCAACAACCTGGATTTCTAGATTCCGTCCTTTCTGAGTCCAGGTCCTTCAGAAGCCTCCCTTCTAAGGGCTTGAATACCGGCGTAAATGAAAACATACTCTGCAGCACAAGAATCCCTTAAGATTTGTTTTCCAACATGGAAAGTGAAGGCATTTTAGCCCTTCCACCGATAAAAATAACTTGCCGTTGATTTTGAAACCCCTTTCATTTGTCTCCCGGAGACGGGCCCCATACAATGGCACTTTGTGTGGGAGCCTTCTGCCTGCCAACAGGAGGAGACCAGAGAGGAGGGCTCAGCTCGCCAGTGGGAGGGGACTCTGGGCAGCCCAGCGTTGCTGTTGGACATCGTTCAGAAGTCCCCGCTCAGTGCGGGGAGCCCAGAGAGGAAAACAAACAGAGCAAGGAATCGTGGAAAATGCTGAGTCCTCCAGCTGGCGGAACAGCATCGGCCCGTCAGTGCTCAGAGCCAGCACTCTGCCCGCCAGCAGCTGCAATTGCAGGCGGGAGGCCTTTGGCACCCAGAGCCCTGTCCCAGGGCCTGGAGGCGGAAAACAGACACTCCTGTCTCCGCAGACAGCCCTCCAGAGTCCTTACCCTGAATGCTGAAGTCTTTTCCTTGTCCCACGGATCAGTGGGAAAGTGGAGTGGGGAGGGCGGGGTGGTTTACAAAGAAGGAAGAAAAAGACTTTCTTGAGCTGTAATTTCAGGTTTACTAATAGTCCCCACTTACATAACAAATTAACTATGTGTCAAGCACTGTCTCCATCCTGTGGGGTTGGAACTATTATTCTATCTCATGGACCAAGAAATTGAGGCACAGAGAGGTTAAATAACTTGCCCAAGGTCACACAGCTCAAATGTGACACAGCTTAGACTTAAAACCATGCAGTTTATCTCCAGAGCCCATACACTTAAAAGTTTGTCTTTCTCTCCAGAAATATAAAATATGAGAGACAAAGAGAGGAAACTCAGAGAGAGAATAAAGGGAGTGGATAGGAAAAAGAGAAGAAGAATGACCAGGGGCTGGAATAATAATAAGATTTTTTTTTTAAGCAGCAGCCCTTCAGTCTCAGAGAAGGAATGAGAGATCAAGATACAGCCAGGGCAGGAGATGCTCAACTGGGAATGGAAACTTTAACAGCCGCTGGTCTGTCACCTGCGGTTTCCTGTACCCCAAACAGGATTCTGGGAATAATGCTCAGAGATCACTCAGCAAATGGGCTGAGGCAGCTCCTAGGGAGGATGGGGACCAGGCAGCTGGGACCGAGAAATGAACACCTTCTCTCTCTTCCAATTATAGCCTAGGGTGGAGACAGGTGCTCAGGGCTCCAGGGAGAGAAATTAGCACCCTAATGAGAAGAGACAGCCTTTGTCAGTCATGCAGGGAGGCCTGTCACATCCGTTTGTAAGCTACATACCTCTTGTCCCCAGGGGAAGGAAGAATAGAAAGAAAAGAAAGGAAGGAGAGGGAAAAGGAGAGAAGAAATGGGCTACTCTTTGCCTGTGTTTGGAGGGACAAGACCTCAACCCTCATCAGATACATAGGGTTGCCTTGGTATTAGTTGGCTTACGACCTCATTTTGCCCATCACCGGTTCCCAATGGGGTTTCCAACAAGTCACCTAAACCTTCTTACCCTAAATCCTTTAGCTCTACAAGGAGGAGGTGGGCTTTAAGGTCTTTCCAGACCTACCATATTGGGACCCAGACAAGTCATCTTTGCACAGGACCTGAAGTCCTCCCGGTCCTGGTGCAGTGACCCACCCCCATTCACCCAGCCCTGCGGATTCCCTCTCTTAAACACTCTTCTCATCTGCTAAGTGCTGGTTCTCTCAGACGCATCTCTTCTGAACAAATGATACCGTTTACCAACTGGTCTTCCTGCTTCCATCCCCATCCCCTCTGCTCAGCTCACCTCTACAGGCAGAACAATTTTCCTAAGCTCAGGGCAGACCACGTGACTTAACTTGTGGGCAGAGCCACAGGGCTCCACCTTACTCTCCACAACCCACAAGGCCCAGAATCATCTCATCTCTACTCTCCCCGCTCCTCACCTCTAACTGCTACCCCAGTCCACCCTGTGCTCTGCCTCACAAAACTTCTTCCCATTTCTCTCTCAGCCTATAAACGTTCTCACCTGTACGCCTCGACCTGAACCACTTTCCCTTTCCACCTAGCTGAAAGTTACTCGCCTTTAGGATACAAATCTTCCCACGTTAGGTGTTCCTCCTACATAACAAATCCTACTGTTGTTATGCTAGGTAGTCATTCTCCCTTTACTTGTCCATAACCCTTAATTTGCTATAAGCAAAGTAAAGGAAAAAGCTGCGTTTACCTTTTCCCTTATGGTTTTCCTCATACTGAGCCCAATGCCAACCACATAGCAAATATTCAATGAATGTTTGTTACCAGAACAAATTTGTCAGTGTCTTTTTGTTGAGTACCATTCAGCTATAACACCTGCTGGTGCCATGAACTGTGACCTCAGAGACCCTGCATTTCAATTTCTGACTAAGAGATCCGAGGCTTCCCCGCACACTGAGGTCTACTTCACCTAGTCTCCCATTCCCACTCTGAACATCAGCATTTAGCAGATTGTTGGAATCCATCAAAACTAACAAAGCTGTCCTAATCAGGTCTGAAACATCTAGGGTCCACTTTCAACCATGTGTTGTCTAGAAATTGGATGTAATTCCAAACAGCAGAGGAAGAGGAATGGGGCTGGGAGGACATGGGGACAGTCAGCTTCACACTCTGTTACCAGTTCCATCACGAACAACGTAACTGGGCAAGTTCTTTGGTCATGCAAGCCTCATTGAAGAGGTTGGACTGAACAGTATTTAAGGTCCCTTTGACTCTAAAGCGCAGAATTTAGAATTCTGGTTTGCTCTCCCACCCATCACTTTCTAGGCCACAGGTGGCAAACACAAGGTCCGCGGGCCAAATCTGGCCCTCCACTGTGTTTTATGCAGCCCGACACCTTGTTTCTACCTGGCGGCAGTGCCAAACTCTCGCTTAACTGTTAAGGAGTGGTTGCATTTATACAATCCTAAAATTACATTCCGCCCCTTGAAGGCCACCACTAGGCTGATGTTGCCCCTGGTGAAAATGAGTTTGCCACCCCTGTTCTAGGCCATTAATGGATTTCATAAGGAGACCATATAATGAAAGTAGAAGGAACCGCCGTGAATAATTATGCCAGGACAAGGAGTAGACACAGGGACCGTCCTAAGTACACCAGGATATGTGGCACCCCTTGTTTGAATCCAGTCTTTGTTAGCCGGGCTTCAGTTTTGGGTTGGTTGTGGTTGCAGAGAAGGCTATTTGGAGTCTGTGGCCAGGGCTGTGTTCTGGAATTTCACAGAGGCTTCCACATGGGTGCCCAGAGCAGCTGGTATGCCTCACGATCATGTAGGTTGCCCGCCTACATCCCTAACCACTCCTAAACAAGAAGTCTGAGCCCAGAGTTAATGCACCTGCCAGCCACATTCGAATGACTGTACCCCTCACCTGGTGACCTAAGGCCAGTCAGTGAAGAAAATGTTTGCAACCCCCTTGGGTTCAGGTGCACAGCTCAGTGATGTTGTCATGGAAAACAGACCAGAGAGAAAACAGATATCTGAACAAAATACCCATTATCCTCCAATGACTGGTCATTGTCTCCCCCATCACTTACTGTTCTTTCAATATGTATCAATATCCCAGATTAAATGTACATTGGCTGCACTAGAAAACTTTCCTATTCCCATGGAAATCAGAACAAATGAGAAAATACTGGTATACTTGAGAAATAGATTAGCAGAGAGAACTCGTACGGTTTTGAACTTGCTGTCTCCCAAGGTCTGTAAGAACGACAGATTTGTGCAAACACTACAAAATCCCCAAAGCCTTTCTGAGGTTCTCAGTCCCATCTCTCCTTCTAACCTCTGGAACATTATTGACTCAAAAAGGCAATGCAGCCTAAGAGTGATCGTCCATTCCAGCCTTCTGAGGAGTGTTGCCACCTCTTCAAGTCATTTACTATTTCCAGGCACATCTGGAGAAAGAGTCACAGCTGAAGTTTTAAGATTTGCCTCGTAGGAAGGTTAAAAATAGCCCACTCTACTGCCCAGGGCCAGCAGTTCAGGCTGTGAGCAGTGGCTACCTCCTGACCTTCTGGAATTCCTGCAGGTGACTGCTGAAAGACCCTCCCTCCTCTGGGTGGCATCAATGGAGTGCCCAGAGCTGGCCTGACATCAGAGCTCTGTGAAAACGCTGTAGTTCAGAGAGCATGAGAGCCTGAATGGCAGGGTTGAGAGATTAGAAACAAGACTGCCAAACCCAGAGGGCACTGGGACTCTCCCAGTAGGTCCTGGGACCGGCTCACTACAGACTCCCTAGCATTGCTATGACACCAGGACCATCACTGCCGTAACACTGGGCATCAGCGCGCTGAGATAACACCAAGCAACCAAACAAAACTGGTGTTCCCAGGATGGAAATAATTTTCCAGGAAAATGGGAAAAGGGAAATGGCCAGGGACATTGAGTAAAACAGGAAATGGCCCCAGCCAAGTGACAGAGAGGCCAGAATCACCTTACCCCCTAATTTAGGCATGTTTTTTTTCTTCTCTCAACTTCAGGCCTTTAAAATTTTTCACCGATTGAACAACACCTGCTTTTATCAGACTCCTTAAATCTCTGTCTCATGGCAAGAGGTGCCATGAAAGTGCTTTTCTGTTATTTATTGTTCTTAGGTAAAGATTCTTGTAGCATAGAATTATCCCAAACAACAGTGAACAACCAGCAGTATGGGAGCCAACATACCCATACAATAGCCCAGCCAGGTCCCTGGACCAGCTCCCCAGAGGGTCAAGCTTCCCAGTGACTGAGCTGGAGGGAGGAGGCCTTTGCACAATTATATACACACTCCTGCCTCCCAGAGCAGCCAGTGGGGACAAGCAGAGGTCAGAAAGCACCATGGAAGTGGAAAAGCTTCCTTAGGGAAAGACGACTGGCCCTGTCCTATATTTGGTATGTGAATTGATCTCTTATTAACCAAGGCTGTGGCTCCCATGGACAATGACCATTGGCCAGCATCACCAAAGGAGACTTTTTCAGGCTCTTAGGTGGCAGCATGGTGTAATGGAAAGAACAGAACTTCAAAGCCAGAGGGTTCATGTTCTCTTCCACTGTAGGCGCTAGAATAAGGTGAGCTTCATGCCAAGTAAATGTGGGATATGGGGAGACAACTCCCGGGATATGGGGAGAAAAGGGATCCCCAACTCAAAATCTGCTGGCAGGAATGTGAATGAGTGGGGTTGACCTACCAAAATAGGAGATTCAAGTTGGTCTTGAGTGGGTGGCCTCTGCTCAGTGTCTATGGGTATTTTCTAGAAAGAAAGGCCAGCCTCCAAGACCACCCAGCTGCCAAGACCCTACTGCAGTACATTGTTCCCTTGAGCTGCACAGGTGGGTTTCAACCTTGGAAGGCCACACAAACATCTCAATGGCATCGAATCAGCCCACAATGAGCCAGCATACAATATCCAATCTCCTTTACCTGCCTTGTTTTAATCAAAACACAAACCACGGTCCTCCAGATTTGGGGTTAAAATACTCATAGTTACACTTCATTATCTGGGAAAGCTCTCTTGTTCATTTTTTTTTGGTGGGGCAGGGGCTGTTGCAAGGTGCTATAGCTTGCCCCAAAGCCATTGCAGAGCTGAGCCAGACTAGCATAGGCAATTAGCTTATACCACAACCTTCTGGAAGCCTGATAAGTCTAGAAATTTTTGACCACCAGCTTCTTTGAATGTCTCCTCTTTCCCTGTGTCTCCATCTATCCTAACCCTACCCTGTTTCCCCCAAATCCTGCAGTTGTTTTAGAAGATATTCTCCCCCAGCTCCCACTACCTCTGCTTCAGTACAGTGGGCTCGGCTGCATCATAAGAGTGATCACCAAACCCCAGCTGTAGGAGAGCTCCCCAGCTCAACTCCTAGTTTGTGAAGTGAGAGATCTAAGCTGATTTCCTTCAAGCATGTCTTGTATCTTTTAACCTGGTCAGCATGAAATCGGACACTTTGGGGTATAACAGCAACTTAGCAGTGAAGGAAAGCTCTCTGTCCAAATCCTTGACTGAGGGTTGTACTGTTTATTTGGGGGAAGAATGGCACAGATGTGGCCTCAGTTTGGCTTAGGAGTTGTGGCTTTGCCCAGGCTTTCAGCTGAAGTCTAAAGCATAAAAGGACCTCAAGCCACCTTCCTTCCCCAAGTCTCTGAGTGAGCAGTGGTGGCCTGACCGGGATGTCGGACCGGAGCCCTATTCGTGGCCAGCGGGGCTCCCTGACCACTAGACCACACAGTTGGTGCTTAGCGTGCACTCAGCAAACCTCAAGCTCCAGACCTGAAGAAACAGATTTTCCCAAAACACAGCTCTCTTTGTGAACAATTCAGCAAAAATGCACTTTCCAGCTGTGAGTCGGGATTCGTGTTGCAAACGTTGGTGTTAATTAAAAACATCCACCTTCTACAGTTTCAACAAACAGCAAGAGAAAAGCGCCACACAGGATGGGTTCTTGAGTACTCCGCCCCAGAGCACTCGCAAATAGGACTTTACTGAAGTCTTGATGGACACTATCATTCTTCATTTTCAGTCTCCCCAAAAGAGTTGGGGTCAAGGAGGTGAATGTGATAGGTCCAACCTGGCATGGAGAAAATTGCTATCAGAAGAAGCAACGAGAACACCATTCCTGCTCAGAGCATCAGAAAAGATGTTTAACTTCCTGCATTAGCATCAGGAACTTTACCTAGTGAAAATCTGCTGAGTCATTAAAAATGTCCTTCACATTGCTCTTAGTCCTTCAGATGGGAAGAGAATTAAGTGTGGTAAGGCCAGGGACATTGCACATTGGGCGATACCACGTGTTCAATAATTAGGGTGTGAGATCATATTTGCCTGTATTCTCTTCTAAATTTTATTTATCTAGGTTCAAAGAAAGAAGAGAGAAAAAGAGGGAGCGAAATATCAATCGGTTGCCTCTTGCACATGCCCCATCTGGGGACTAAACCCAAAACCCAGGTGTGTGACCTGACTGGGAATGGAACAGATGATCTTTTGCTTCACAGGACAACACCCAATCCACGGAGCCACACCAGTCAGGGTGATACTCATCTATGTATGTTCTTATCACAGTTCTCACTTTTTTGGGAAATCTTTATCTGAAAGGATCCAGCGTGAGTGGGATTAGCAAGAGTGAGGCGCATTCCTGCCTGTGCTTGCTTGCCTCTGGTTGGTTCATTTGTCCCCCTTTCACACATGAACCAGATGGGAAAGAATCAAGCCAAACCCATGGTGTTATGAATGAATTTGTTTTTTTTAATTTCACACAGTTGAAAATACAATATGAAATCAAGCTACAGTATATAAAAAACTCTCCAGCAAAATGATGTGCCAGCATCAGCTACTAAAATAAACAAACAAAAACCCCCATAAGAAATTTTTTTCGCATTAAAAAAACACATAGACACTTACATCGCTATATCTCTAAGCTACCTCAGTTCTGATTTTTAAAAAGCACCTGCTTTTCCTTTTTTTTTCATCTTGCTTTTAAATTTTCAGCTTTTTAAAAAATATAAATTATATGAAAATACATGTTGGAAAATAGTCAAACACAATATAACATCTTTTTACCCCTATATTTCTCAGCTTAAAAAAAAAAGTTCTTCTTAAAAAAAGTTCAATAACTGAGGCAGTATTCCTGATAGAGATAATTTCATTTTCATATATATATTTTATATATGTATATGTATACATATATTTACGGTTCCTCAACACTTCTTTGGAATGTGGATAAGAGCGAACACATTTATATAGACCCCAACAGAGAGAGCAGCATGCACAGCATGGCTAGCAGAGAGAGGGCGTTGTTTTCATCACGAAGATTAGGCAGGTTAATGCTCTAAAACCCAGAGTGTTCATCTCCAAAGTGAGGAAAAGCATATCTGATCTTGGAATGCGACCTCCAATCCCCACCGCCACGGAACCAGGGCTCTGCGTACAGAAGTCCCCCGTCCCCGCATGAGGAAGGGCACAGAAGTGACTCTGAACCCTGCAGCCAAAATGGACGTGGGTTAAGGCATCTTCAGGGAAATAAGGGTTTCTCCCAGCTAAACCAGATTTGCCCCCCCCTTCCTCTGAAGCTAACATGTGTTTTTAAAAAGCATAAATGCAACAATTCTGCTGCATTTCCAGTGTATAAACCACCCACCACTCTTCCTGGGATGGTCTCTGGCCTTTGGACAGAAGGAGAAAAAGCATCTGGCCAGATCAACAAAGCAGTCTTAACTAGTAAACTATCTATAAACACTGAGAATGGTGGACCCAGAGAGAAAGGCATCTTAGCGGACAGGCGGGCTGAGGAGCATGAGGAGGCACTTTCTTATATCTTAGCTGCTACGGAATTATTGCAGGAGTTAGACACTCACACAAAAGGAGTTTTCGGCATAAATATAGTGGGAAAGGTTGATGAGCTGAGAAAATGATGTCATGCCAGGTTGCAAACAGCAAGCCACGACTGATGTTCTACTCTCGCCCGTCACTGAATTGTGGGAAGGCATACCTAGAAAATCCAGGTATTATCTCAGCTGCAGTTTTGCAAACACACACACACGCACACACACACGCACACGCATGCACACTTTTACCAGTGCCCAACTAATCTCAGATCACATAATCTAAGAAAAATAATGTAGTCCAACAGTTCCGCCTAACACTCCCTGAGCAGCTCCTAAAACAGTTCGAGAGCTTCATTAAGGCACCTGCATTTGGAAGAAGATGAAAATACACAGCTGGGCTGATTCTGCCTTTGCTTTCCAAGGAGACACTCCAGTTTATCAGCATGAGGACACTCGAGAATCCCAGAGCCCCATCCCTGATGATGTGGGTCTGCAGGAGGACCTGGGAACAAACCATGCCCTTCCTTGAAGATACGCTAGAAGGTTGTTCATATTGTACTTTCAGTTCCTCAGCTAGAGACCAGAAAAGGCCAGTTCTGAGAAGCCCATCTTCAATGCTTCTTCGCCTCTCTCCCTGTCGTCTGTAAATCCATCCCATGGTCTCCTTTTTCAGTCGGGCATCTATTTAATGGTGGGAGGGGACTGCATTCTGACTGAATTAGGAACGTGTCCTCATTAACAGATGTTGGTCCCTTTTCCTGCAAAACCCCATTTTTAGATTACCCTTCCCAACTGCCTCAGTTGATTAAGTCTGTAGTTACATTATGAGGAAACTAAAAATATATGCAAACCTCGTGGACCACCTTACTGTCTTCATTCAAGCTCCTATTCTTATTTTTCCTTTGCCTTCTAGTCATCCCTCTCTTCTGCATGTTTTTCCTGCACTTACCCTGTGCTGCGGTAACAGACGCAAGAGCAAGACCCCACCAGCAGCCACACTATTCACTTTGCATGCTCAGTCTTGCCGGACATCCGACTCAACCACAGCTTAATAAGTTCTTCAAAGGAAAGCCTTGCACTTCTCCTCCCCAAGACAGCCATGCCCCCTTTGACTGGTATAGCTCCCTTAATTTCCATCACTCCAAAAACCCAGTGAGTCTAAATGGCTTTCTCAGACTCTCTTCAACTCACGTCACGTCTGCTGTTACTCTTTCACTCCCCAATCAGAAAGCTGCACGTTCCTTTGCACTGAATAACAGAGTGGGGGTAGGAGGGAAGCAAGAAGTACGGGAGGCTGGGAAGAGTAGATGTAAATGAGAAAGTAGAGCGTTAGTTTGGAACGACACACATTCAGGATTTCGTTCTCAAGACCTGAGGGGTAATGCCCATGCGCCCAGCTTTTCTTCCAAGTCCTATGTTACAGGTATAGAACCAATAAAGAACAAAGTCAACGTTCCTCCTTCGATATCCTTTCCATGACGTCAACAGTGCTCCCACATTTACTGTGGTCCCAAACCGGGGCTGCAAAATACATTCAGTGCAAGACTTAATGCTTCTTAGCTCAATGTTAAGTCTAAACCCCAAGAATCCACTGATGACAAATAAGTAGAGGGGCGTGATGAAAAATTTTTTAAATTACATTTGTAATTCACATGCACAGTTCCCTTGTTTTCAAATCAACATTACGTTTCCCTTCATCTACACAGCCACACAGGCTCGGGGTCCCCAATCTCAGGGACAGCACGTTGCGTTTCCAGTGGGGTCTATATAAACAGTTTTCTTTCACTGTGACAGAATCTTCAGGCGGCAAATAAAAACAAACTTGCATGATATCGCAATACTGAGACCACCTTAGAGCTTAAGACGATTTTTAAGAAAAAAAAAAAATACTGGCACAAAATTTAATAAAATAAGTTTTAACACACACAAAGAAAACAATTTTGGGCCCTCCCCAGTGAAGTCTGAAGTCCATCTTTGTTTTAAAAGTACAGTAAAAGGTAAATAGTCCTTGGGTTTTGTGCACCCCCCCAAACAAAATGACCTACCCCACCTCCCTGTTTTTGCCTCCCCAAGACCCAGAAACAGAAGCAAGTTAATCGCCTTTCATCTGCCTCATGACTCAAGATGTCTCAATTTCTTTTGGTGATAAGTCCGTAACTCGAGACTTTTTTTCACGGATGATTTTTATAAATCTTTAGACACATAAGTCTCGTCCTTCCTTAAGCCAGAGTCTTTAAGCTTCTAAGAAGACCTTTCTCTCCTGAAAATTTGCTCAAGAACTTCTTACCCCACCCACCCCACCAGCTCTGCTCTTCTTCTCCAATGACGCACAACAGATTACAGCTGCAGCTCGCTTAGCTCCCACCCCTGAATGTAAAAAAAATGAGTTCTGGAAAATTAAAAATAGAATAACAATTAAAAATGAAGAGTCCAACCGACGTGGTTATTCTTTCAAAGGTCTCAGCAGGGGTTCCCTGGTCCCTTTGGGGTCCATCACTCATCGGCATCAGGCTTGACATCCAGCATCGCGTGGAGCTCCTCGGGCGTGTACCCCAGGAGGCTCTGCAGGTCGCACACAAAGCGGTACACGTAGCGTTTGCCCGCCGTCTTGTGGATGATGTTTTTGTCATAATAGTAGCGGAGGCCGCGGCTCAGTTTCTCATAATTCATCTTGGGTTTGTTTTTCCTTTTCCCCCATCTCCTGGCCACCTGAAATTTTAAAAGTGGAGGGGGGGGGTTAAAAAAAAATCTATCAAATAATCCAAACATACATGTTTATATGCCTATACCCATCCGTGGTGACCTCTGATGTTCAAGTAAGTCAGTTAAGAGATTCATGTATGTGGAAACTATTTTTCTGGCCTATCTCTTCTCAGTTGCAGTTTTCAAGAGTTGGGTATGGATGACAGACAATAAAGGTGATTCTCTACCTTGTTGCAAACATAGACCCTGAACTTCTGCCTAATGGAGTTAAAGTGAAAAAGGAAAGCAACACTGTAGATTCTCTTCTCTCCCTAAGTTATCAAGAGAAAGAGAACGTACCTGCTTTGAAAACATGAGATCTCACGTGGGGGACTCGGGGAGCACCGAGCTGCCTACCTGCCTCTCATCAATGGGAAGCATTTCTGTGTCCTTGGGCACAATTTGCCCGTTGTTTCTGCCACAACAGACCATGTTGCCTCTCTTCGTATTTTTATTCTCAGACTTGGGCAGGGCAGAGAGCAACCACTCAATGGACATTTGTTGGATCAAAGAATGAATTAATGAACAAATTGCACTGATCATCCAAGGCCTCTTGAATTGTCTGGCCCCTTTCAGATTCGCAGAGCCACGGGGCCAGGAAAAGTGCAAAGAGGAGGCAACTCACATTTACAAAGGGTTACTATGTGCCTGATATCCTATGGGCATGTCATCAGTTAATCCTAGAAAACAAATAGGCAACATAGATACTTTCTCTACTTTTCCACATAATGATACTAAGGCACAGAGAGGCGAGGTAACTTGCTCAAGGTCGCACAAGTAGCACGTGGCAGGAGCTGGGATCGGAAACCTAGAAAATGTCCCGAGACTCACACAGCCCCTTTCCAGAGCTCCCTCCAACATAGTACTCTGGGGTCACTCCCTGCTTACCTCATCTGGGTCAGAAAGCTTGAATTCCCAGCCATCTCCTGTCCAGCTGATAAAAGACTGACAGGATTTATCAGTGAGTAATTCCAGAAGAAACTGCCACAGCTGGATCGGTCCACTGCCTGGAAACACAAGGCACCACGAATCATTACCCCGGATGCACAGTGCTCTCGGCCTCGAACCCCGGGACGGAGCGCTCCCTCCGCCCTCCTCTCTGTCTCTCCAGCCAGGAGAGAAGGGAGGCGACACACAGCACAAACGCTGGAGGCGGTGCTGGAGCTCACTCAGACTGGAAAGGTGAAGAAGTGCCAACCAAAAGAAGAAAGAACATCCACTTCGACAATGTATCAATTACCTTTCTTTGAATGGCTTAGGGATGGGCCCATTTTTATTGCTAAGCAAACTATAGAAGCAAAAACTATGGGTCCTATCCTCTGAGACATTCTGAGGCAGCACAGTCTTTTGTGCCTTTAAAAACGAAGTCATTTGCCTCCAGAAGTAATAGAGGTATTAACTAAGGAATGTCCCTGCCAGTTCCCATCAGAAGTCAAACCTCGTAAGCACTCCCCTATACAGGGTGCCTCTGGCCCCTGAGTAGCAAGGGAGAAGGTTATTGTCCTAAGCTTATTCAAGAAGGAGTTAGTTGGTTCTTAATATTCCTCTCCACCACCCTCCTGTCTCCCCAGGTCACGGGTACAGGCAAGCACCCAAACAAGGAGAGGAAAGAATCATCACTGTGTGAGTAATTGAGTAATTAACTTGCCGCCCAGGAAATGTTCAGAGGTCAGGTGATGACTATCTTCAATTCTTCATGGGTTCACTATATTCTAATTTACACACACACACACACACACACACCCCTTGTCTCAGCCACCAACACTGCCCAAATCTTAGTTCTGGGAGGCCTGACAATGCTCTCACGGTCCATTTATCATATGCTAAAAGAGTCCTCCTGCTACACGGATTTCCTCTGAAGATCACTGTCTATTCAGAAATGACAAGGCTGCCAGGGAGCCCTGTGTGACTCCCGAGGGCAGCCAGAGACATGGTGAACCGCACGGCTGTCCGCGCTGCGTGGGCCGGCCTGCACGGTGCCGAGGACACCACCTCAGAAGCCATCCAGACAGAGCAGGATGGGGAAACACCCAGCCCGTGTCCATGATGGAAGCCTGGGATGCTCTGACTCGCATAGAGAAACTCAGCTTTTTGCAGTTCTAACCTTTCACCCGAGTTTCAAATTCATCTGATTCAAAGTGAACTGAGATTTAATAAGGAACAAAGTTTAGGTTGGTTCCCTCTCCATCTAAAAAATAAATGCCTTGTAGAGTCTATCAGGGTAACCTCTCATTCCATCTTACACTTCGACAAGGCACGGCCACACGCATCACGCTACTCGCTCCTAAAACCCACCGCCCACTCCTCTCTGGGCACGAAGCACCACGGTCTCACTGTCCCTGTGGAAAAGGAGCTCAGAAAGTCTACATGGCTTTGCGCCAGCCGCTGTTAGAAAGTGGTGGTCCTGGGTCTAGTGTCCAGGCCTCTGACTCCAAGTGCAGGGCCAGCTCGACAGACATCTGTGAGGAAGCAGTGCTGGGCGCGTGCTGTGACTAGACAGTGAAGAAATGCTCCTTCAGTAACTGCTTCCCCGTGGGGGTTCCCCTGCTCCCCCTCTGCACACCCCCAGCTACACAGAAAAGGACACATCACTGCCTCACCCCTCTGAAAATGCGCCTTGAGCTCGTTAAAACCATCTTGCAGGTGGCCTAGAACACATTCAGCAAAGGCCTGTAAAACCAATGAGTTCACACCACCGAAAACTTAGCCTCATCTGCTTTCACCCCTTGTCGAAAAACCACTCAGTGTATAATTTAGACACATTTGCAGGTTTCTTGTAAGTTGACTTAAAGTCACCAGCTACTACTCCCTGCCTGGGCTCACAGGACTACACATGACATTATATAAGAAACCATGGAAAAGCCACCCCGATGGGCAGAAGGTGTAAGAAAACAAACCTCTATTAAGAAATGCTATGGAATTTCTTGTAGTAAAAAAAAAATAAGCTTCAAGACCCCTTGTGACATAATAGGCTTTCTGATGGCATGCACAATGACAACACGCCCAACAGGACCCCTGAGGACAGACAAACAGAGAGATCCACTACCCAAAATTGTGTAAATGAGCCCTGGAGTTGGCAGTCCTCTTTCGAGGTGGGTCCACAAACCGCAGACATAAGACAGAGAGAGGAGTCGCTTTAAGACCCCCTGGCAAAGCAAAGCTACGATTTATTGGGCACACTATGCATCAGACACATGCTATTGTTGCTGCTTCTCACCTCTCACTCCTCACAGTAACCCCATGGAGTAGCTGGTACTGCCAGTGCACATGGTCTGACCATGTCACAGCAGAGAAAACTGGTACCCTGCTAGGTCCACTGGCAGTGGCCAAAGCCACTCACATTAGAAGTGCAGTGGCTGTGCCTGGAACCCACACAGTCTGGCCCCCATATTCTTCAGTCAACACGACATCGCCCCAGATAAGACCAAGATGGGGGATGACATCCGCTCTGCCTGCCTGGTCACACTAATCCAAGGTCTTCTCTTCCTCACGTGTCAAGCAGCCACGGGACACAGGACAGCCCATGGTTCTCCCAACCCTCAACAGCTAATGACCTTCGTGCCCACCCCCACAGGTGACATTTCCAGCCCAGTTAGTGAGGTCTCTTTTTGGTAGCTGCTCACATCACTATTTCGCTCTCCTGCTCTTTACCTTAAAAGCTCTCTCACACTATTTATCTAAAATTCGCTGCGGGGAGTGAGTGAGGGAATTCTCAGTGTCTTCGACGCCGAGACAAGGAAAGGGAAGGAAACACCAGGCTTCTGCCCGGGCAGGTCCCGGAGAGGCAGCTCGGGAGCATGCCCCCGCCATCCACAGCCTCTAAGAATGGGCTGCCGGGAGGCCGAGAAGGGGCTTCTGTTCTTGTCTCCAGAGCCAGGTCCTAGAGGAGGGGATGCCAGACAGAGGGACTGTGGCTGGTCTTCCTGCCAGTGCCATTTCCTGAACTGCAATGTCCACGTCACAGGCTGCATCGTCCTGCCACAGCCTGCTCTGGACATTTGACCCCGGACATCTGGGTATAGGCCAGGGGGCGGGGTGAGGCCTTGTCTGCAGGGGTTTTCCTCGTGTGAGTTTACCCTTGTTCACAGAGAACACCAGACTGTGAAATGCAGGAACTGGGAACCCAAGTCACAGAGAATGGTGCTCTCCAACTCTGCTTCTATTTACACCAAGGGGAGGAGGGAACGTTAATAGAAAAAGCAGATGCCTAAAGAAAGCACAAGAACTGAAGGGGAAGGAACGTCTCTGATTCGCTTCACAACAGCAAAGTCAAAATATCAGTGGTGTCAGCTCCAGTCTCTCTCCCCCGACTCCTGAAGAAAATTCCCGGGAGCCCACCCAGAGCTAAGGAGCACACAGAGCTCTCGGCCTGAGTTCCCTGCAAGGTGCTGCCCACCCTTCAGAAAGCCCTCACTGTGGAGCCAAATCAAAAGAATCCATGACTCCTCTCGGAGTCCTTTCTAGTCCCCCTGGGCTGACTCCTAGACGGCCCTTCAGCGTGGGGAGCAACAGAAATGGGAAGGGCATGGAATCTTCTCCCAGAAAGCGTGTGCTTCCAGGCATGCCTGTTCCTTCCCTGGATTTGTGGATGGTCTAGCCCAGCAGCCTCTTTCCACAGCAGTGTGTCACCCTCACCTTGGGTCTGGGAGGGCAGTTCAGGGCCACGTGGGAGCCCATGCCTGGCGGTAGCTCTGGGATTGGCAGGCCCCCTAACTAGGCAGCCTCACCAGCAACATCCAAGTCCGGGCCCACGGGAACTTCTCGTGTCCTGGAGCTGCGGAAACTCCGAGGGGCTCCTAGGGACAGGCTCTCCCAGGAGATGTGTCTGTATGGCTCCGTGCAGCACCCCAGGGCCGAAGGGCTTCACCCCTTGTCCTTGCTCCAACATATCCTAAAATTGCTGAGCCTCTCCCTCCTTCCGGCACCTCCTCTCCCACCAGGGCCCAGCCCCCTCCACCCACCCACCCAGACCGCTATCCCGGTGACCTCTGTCCCGGGGAGCGGAGAACTACTAAGAATAGTGCCAGTCATGGGAAGGGGAGCTCACATACTAAATGTGACTCACAATGGCATCCCTGTCTGGGGGCCCCGCGGCAGTCAACGGCAGCCTTCACCACGCTGCCCTGGGTGTCACACATCAGGAATCCAGTGGCATCACTGGGAGACTATGCTTCTCAAGTCGAAGCTCTGAGCCACAACAACAGAGGGGTCCCTGTTAGAAGGAAGTCTCTCTCCAAAGACGTGGGGGAGGGCACCACACACATTCACACACCACCCCCCCACTCCCGGGGCCTCCACCCGCCCCCACCCCCCTGCAGTCTGCTCCCTCCTCTCCCCCTCTGGCTACAGCAGGGGGATTTCCTCTGACTGCTTTGTTCTTCTCAGCCTCTAGGCAGAAGGAAAGCTCCTAGCACCACAGGACAATCCTGATTTGAAGAACTTGATACAAGCTCAGAAGCAGACATATCAGGTGGGTACCTGGAGGTGCGTCCCAGGCCAGCAGACAAATCGCAAGAGAATGTTCCCCTCCAGAGAGGAACAGGCACTTCAACTCCAAAGCTAGAACCTCTCTCTCTCTCTCCCTCTCTCTCTCTCTCTCTCTGAGACAAAGCTTCAGGTAAATTCCTACTGATTTTGTTCATGTTTTTAAAGTCTCTTCTCCTTGTCAAGTAACCAAATGGCCTGCCAATCTACCTCACTGAGAGCTGGTTATTAAAAAAAAACAAACCTGCTTTTTTGTGTCCTCACTCTGTACCTAAGAAGGGAGCCATTTAAATGAATATACAGTGATGGACTAGAACGAAATTTTAGTAAGATGCTCGCAGTAGTAATCCTTTCCATTTGGTCATTTGTCAGTATCTTTCCTCTCATTTTCTAGGCTCGGAGGTTGCCTACCCATGTTGATGAACTCGCTGTCAGTGAATTCAGGGTGGGGCTTCCGTTTTTCCTTTTCATTTCAACTGCGAGCTCTCACCAGTCATCTGTGCCCTAGGGCAAGGTGCACGTAGAAGAATAGACTTCCATACCACGCAGTCACTCTCATGGGCTGCCTCCTACCGGTTCACTTAGAAGACCAACCCGATGGCACACTGTGTCCTTCCCTCATTACTAGAACATATGCTCCAAGGGCAGACAGGGGCTGTGGACTTTCACCGCTGAAACCCAAGGCCTGGAACAGCGCCCCACCCACCAACACCCACCATCACAAAGCTGTCTGCCGCTTAATGCCCCCGTGATCAGCTCCCTATACACACGGACCGTGTCTTGCTGCTCCCATCTCCTCAGTGCCAGGTATGGTGGCTGGTGTCTGACAGGGCTCAGTCAACATTTACTGAGTTGTAGTCTAAAACAGTCCTCCTCTGAGGAGACACATAAGGATGGAAAAATCTACCCAAATGGCTTCTATCTCTTAAACTATATTTGGAACCAAGCGGCATGGGCGACTCCAGGCTATGTTTCATCAACATGTTCCCCAAAATAAAAATGACCACACCTCCTGTCCTTTGGGGATTAATGTGCTACTTTGAGAAGCTAATCTCTTTAGCTTGACTCTAAAAGTCAAAGCAAACACTTGGGGGGAGGGGGCAGGGCACCACATTTATTTTAACCTATGAAACTCTCATGGTTGGTCGCCCTTGCAACAGGGCTGACTGTGCCCGAATAGCACACATCTGCCAGGTGGTCCTAAAACGGAGGAACGAGTGGGGCTGGCCCCGCCCTTCCACCCAGGTGTCTACCCACAGCCAAACGATGATGGCGAAAACAGAACACTCAAACCCAGAAATGACCCACCCATATGTTCATCAGCTCCGTTCGTGCTACTGCAGGAGCTCCCAACTCAGAGGGTGGATTGGGGGACCCCAGAGGCTAGGCTGAGCATCACCCTCTTTTCTGTCAACCCCCTTGTAAATTACCATTCACCAAAAAAACAAAAACCCCAAATCTCTCTATTTCCCTTAAGTCCTTGTTAAATGAAGTTTAATGACAAATAAAACAGAAAACAACCCGAGGGTGTCTTGCCCTGTGGACCAAATGCAACCTGAAGCTGCAGAGATGTTCTGCCTGAGAATGAACAATTCCAGCGTTCATATTGCTGGTTGTTTGGGAAGATTTTTAAAAGGAAAGACGGGGCAGGGATCGCTTGCTATTTTGGCTTGGCTTTGTGTCTGTAGGTGCCTTTTCCTCTTTCTTCTGAGTCATGCCCTTCCTTTGCCCCCACCTTGACCCAGTCTCACCTCATCTCCAATATGGTCCGTGTCAAGTACAGTCCATAACAGGCCAACAGGCCTCAGTTCAATGAGTCACTGGGAGGTCAGTATGTTCTCTACATCTGTCCCCTTATCAATGACTAGCAACTAAGGGCAGCAATAAGTTCTACTGATTCAACTCAGAGCCACAAAAACACACTCCAACAGGTACTTGAAGGACACATGAACATAACGACGTTCGAACCAGCATCTAACAATGGAAACAAGTTAGAAAGAACTCTACGATCAGTGAAAACCGCCCTTGGAAGTCAAGTCCATGTTGCTGGCATGTGAGACTCGAGGACAGGAAAAAGCATTACAAAGGGTAATGAAGCCTGTCAAGCAGTACAGGCCTGAGGAGCGATACCGGACAGTGTCCTATAAAACTACAATATTTACGTGTTCGTGGGGAAGCTCGAAATGGGGGATCGACAGTCCTGTGCTTTGACCCAAACGTCCCCCCAATTCATTTTATGATCTTAGACAAATTGGCCTCTCCAGACCTCAGTTTCCCCACTCCTGAACTGTGAGTAGTGATCCCTGCTCCTCCCTGCTTCGTAGAGACATCAATTAAGTAGTCCCAATCATAAAGGAAATACATATATATGTATATGTGCATGCATATATATATTTTACCACAATACAGAACAGTTGCAAACAAAATAAAATACAACAATGAATTTTTTTAAAAAACGAAACAGCAGAAAATATATTTTTCAAAGCAGGCTTTTCAAAGAAAGACACGAAAAAAAAAAAGATGAAATGAAAAGGAAAAGAGCAAAAGCACTAGAGAAAATCAATGATTCTTCCAAGGATTAAGTTGGCCTTTTTATGGCAACTTTGAAAAAGTACAAAGTTGCAGGCAAAAAAGAAAAAGAAACAACTGAAGTATATGAATGGGAAATGCACTCAAGCTTTCAGATAAGAATAATCAGTTGAGATCTGCTAAGGTTAGGAATAACTCTGTGAAGTTCTTGCTCTCACTCAGAGAAGGGAGGCATACAAAAAAGAACAGATGCGAGCTGCTTTGCAAGTGAAAGTATCACAGACATTTATGGTTTGGGGAAATCTTGGCCACAGACAGACTTAGATCCTCTTTCCTCCAATGTGCTTTTTTCCCCCTAATCATTTATGCCCCTCACCAAGCATGCTCTACCTAATTGTTAAGGAGGGCTGACCTGGAGTGCTCAGCAGCATTCCCCTCAAATGTCAGGAGTTGGGCCTAGAAGTGGACCCCGTCAGCATCGAGCTGAGTTGAAAAACTCAGTCTGACTAGCCACCAATGTTCAGGACGGGCTGGGCCCAGCTGACTGGCCCCAGGCTGGCTATGCTGCCCGACTTGGGACAGAGAGAAGCCATGTTCACTGGGGAGTGCGCTTTGGGCCCGAGAATATGACAGTTATGCTCTTTAGCGTGTTCAGAAAAGACCCTTGTTTTTGCTTGGCCTCCTCACACCTGCATGTGTTCAAGTTCACATGTGTGTGGTGGGCGGGTGGGGGAGGGCCGCAGGAGAAAGAAGACTGTTTCTCTCTTAAAGGGGCAGCCCATATTCAAATGCTCCCACCTCTTTTCTCTAAACCCAAGAACTCTGAGTAACCACGTTCAACCTGCCACTCAGACACTTCCTTGGACAGCGAGCCAGTGACGCTCGACTCAGGAAGTGGGTTTCCTTAGAGCTTTTTCCTCCTGATGTCTTCTAGGTACTGATTCTTTTAAGAAGTCACCAGAAATAGGTTAAGTTTGGATTGGAGGGTACAGGGTAAGAATTTTGTTAGATGCCAAGGAAGTGCTTTTTCTAACCAATGTCAAGGTCCAAAGAAAACGTCTTCCTAAGTAGCTAGGTTACAGGAAGAAAGAAAGATGCGTTCACCGATGGGGATTAGAAACCAGGACTCAAGAAATCTGAAGCCAGCGCCTTTTCTCAGGAGCCTCTCAAAGCACCCTCTGGAACCGATTTCCTCCCAGTGCTGAAGTGCCGCCTGCAGCCTGCATCGCAGGGATGAGAGAAATAACTGGTTAAGCACCTTATGGTTCTTTGGGAGGTGAACTAGATCCTGATGGTCACGAGAGCACTGGGTTTTTCAAGCATTTACCCAGCAAATAATTTCTGAACACCCCTCAAATGTCAGGCATGCAGCCAGGTGGGCTTAAATTGCAACACAGAATATGAACAACAGCGTGGAGGTAGCAGAATAAATACTTTTTTTTCTGTTCCACCTCCATTTGACGCACTGAAAATTTAAAGGAGGCCAGGCCGAGAGCCAGCCTTGAGAGGCCCTCACAAGAAACTGCCCCCCTCTTAGCTCTGAAGGTCACACACCTCCACATAGCCATGCCCTGTGTGTGCCTTTCCAGCAAAGCGAGTCCCATCCTTGTCTCCGAGTTCAAACTTTCACATTCACTCACCTTAGAAGGACTTTCACTCTCATTATCTCTCAGGGAGAGGTGAGTCACTCATAAGACAATGCAGCTAGTTAGTCACAGTCAACAATATGCTGCTCTCTGGAGCCTATCATGGGCCCCCAAGAGCATCGGATTGACCTTGGTCTTGGATCCTGCTGTACACCTAACTAACCAGACAGAAAAGCTGCGCTGGTCTATTTGACCACCTGCATCTGTTGGTATATGATGTGCGGGTCACATGCCTGGTGGCAGCCATGACAACATGCTGCTCGGGTCTCTTGCTGCAGGGAGCATACGTGACTAAATCCACCAAGTTCCCACTGAGGCCGAACTGCCCAGGCTCTGTTCCAAACAGGGATGGAGCATGGCGGACACACAGCCATTCCTGGGAGATACAACACTCCTCCACTGGGCAACAGGGACCGGAGGGGGCCTCGTGAGCCTGACCAAACCCTGTCTGGAGCTGAGGGGCAGTGGGAGGCTCTTCGCACCCATGTCTCCTCCCTTCCCTCTCTCCTTTGACAGGTAACAGACCTGCGGCAAGGTCTGAAGGCTCCCCCGCCTTCCCTCGCTCTTCCCCACTTTATCCATCACAGGAGCCACCCAGTAAGTGTATTTCCAGCCTAAACTTGTCTAAACCTCTGCTTCTCGCCACCCCCAAACACACACCTTGCTAACCTCAGATGGCTTCTTCCTAACTGTCTCGCATTGTGGCAAACTTTGAAAGGCATCGTCTTTGATGTTTGCTGTATGACTTAGGAATAGATCCCTTCCCCCCCCCCCGCCCCCAGAACTCCAATTCTCTCATTTGTACAATAAGAACAGAACCTTTCCCATGTGGCTATTGGTGAGAAGTAAAATAATAATAATAATAATAATAATAATAATTACGAAAGAGCCTCGCACACAGCAGGAGTTTAATACCCGTGTGAGTTGGCTGAATAGCTGAGCTGACCTAATCTGATATTAAGTATCCGCCGAACCCCAAGACAGTGCCAGAAATTAGTGGAATTCTCTAAGTAAGAGATACGTTTCCCGACCTTCAAGAATGTAGAATGACATCGGAAAGACAGGCAGGTTGGAGAAGAACATGGAACAACGGTTACCACAAGCACCCAGAGAAGAGAACGTGGCCTGTGCACAGCAGGCCTACCTATGGGTGCTTCCCATAACCTCATTCGTTTCATTCTCCCACCAATCCTGGGAGATAGGAGCTGGCATTATTACCATTTGGCAGACGAGCAATCTAGAGCACAGAGGTGTTAGCGTGCCCAAAATCTCACGGCCAGTGTGTGACAAAGCCAGGACACGCTCAGGCGTCTGACTCCAGAACCCATGGTCCTAACCTTGACGTGATCAGCCCCTGCAACATGACTGCGGTCAAACCACATCAAGCGGCCACCCTCCAGTTTGTCAGCCTGGACCTGAATCGGAAGGCAGATGGGGCGTGGACAGGCCTCCACCCCTGCGGGCCTCACGTGGACGTCGCTTTATGGAGGAGAGGGAGAGGTGCGGCTGCCCTTGAATTGCGTTTCTATGCTGAGGAAGCCTTCTTTCCCCAAAACAGTGAGGGCCATCCAGGAAGATAGGGAGGTGCCAAGGGCAAAGGCAGGAACTTGCGGACATCCGGCTCGGCCTGTCCCAGCCTGGCCAGGGGGAGTCTCCTGGGCCTGTTGCTAAAGGCAGCAAGGACTCAGCAGCCTGATTGAATTTTGCTCCATAGAAACATTTTACTTCCAAGACAGAGAGGTGGAGCTTCACACTGGAGACAGAGTAGAATTCCAGAACAGTCACCACCCAGTTCCATCATTTGCAGTTAGAGTTTGTTAAAGGAACAGTGACCAAAACAGTGTGAACCTTAGAGATTTCCCCCAAAACCAGGCAAGCGGAGGGGAGGGGCGTGCTCAGAAAAGATGGGCCAACTCATGAGTCTGCTGCCACCCAAACTCCAGGCCCCCACTCGGCCTCAGGTTGCTGGAAATAGCACCAGGGTCTGAGGCCCAGTGCATATATGGGCCTCTCCCGCCCCAGAGGCAGCTTGCAAGGTGCTAGCTACTGCAGCTGAATCCAGGCAGTGAGGTGGCTGAGCCAGTGTGGCCTTCAAAGACAGCAGACGAAACAGGGAACCTCTGCTTTCCACGTTTTAAAAAGACATTTAGAAAAAAAACTAACAGCAATGCCAAAGCCTCCTACCACGTGATCTTTTCCTGCAGGTGGCAGATGATTAAGAAAAACTGTCACCCAGTGAATCAGGGAGGCAGACGCAGGGACACTGCCATGCAGGCAACAGAAGGGGACATCTCCTCCCGTCCAGTCCAGACCTGTCCAGAAGTCTGCCTCTCCCACGATCCAGAGCTTCCCCACCAGCCTCGTTACTGAGCAGCATGGCAACCCGCGACTCCAGTGAGACCCCCAGACCCAGTGCACATCCCGCCTAAGAACCCACATCAAGCACAGCCCAGAGAGCAGAACCCCTCCAGCTCCAGAGACACCGGCAGGCAGCAAGGGCTCCATTAGGGCTGAGGGGTCGGCCAGGCTTCCGGCCAGGAGCTAAGGACAGGGGCCTTGAGCCAGAAACAGGAAGACACTCGGTGCCACTGCCTTTCTCATTCCTAAGCTCTTTGCCTCCCGCCCGCCCAGCTGCTGCCCAAGGAGACTCCACACTGGGACCTCGATGGCTGCCTGAGAACCCCGCACAAAATGGGCATCCAAGCTTTCTGCCCCCTTCAACAAGGGAGTTCCTTCTCGACTGCAGTCAAGTCGCTCGACACAGAGAGACTGTATTCCAGGTTGGCTCAGGGAATAAGCCCCAAGTTCAAAAGCTCTACGCTGTTCCGAGTAACAATCCTGTCTTCGTTCACAAGTTTTTAAGTCTCCTGCACAGATTCACACTGCACTACTACTTTTCTTTGGTGAGCCCTCTCCCCTCCCTTATCAGCAGCCTTGGCTCATGCCTGGAGCTTCTTCAGTTGTCGTTCGTGCCTGAGTACACTGAGGTTATTTTGTAATCCAGCTCTCCTGCAGAAAACTGTGATTTCAGGCAATGCTGCCAAATCTTAACCTTTATTCTGAATTGAAGGGCTCTGAAGTACTTCCTTTTGCAATAAAGTTGTTTATTTTCAAGAACATGTATCAGCAGTAGCTTCGGGTTACTGACCCCTAAAACTCAGTTATGAGGTGGAACACCCAGGTTCTAGGTGTGTGGGGACTCTCTCACTGTGGGACTTCGAGCCAGCTCCAGTGCCACCAACAAAGTGGCAAGAAGATTCATTGCAGGCCAGGAGCAATGTGAGAGGGCCTAATGGGGAATGCCTGGGGCTTCTTACTCTATAAGACTGGCACCTTTTCCCTGTCTCAGGTCAAAATATTTGGAAGCTGAATTCCAGTGCGTCCCCAATTTAGCCTGCAGAGAACTGAGGGACTGTCCAGTCACAAACCGACACAGCGCTGTAACACATGACTAACTTTGCACCTAGCTTTCTTCAGGCTCCACAATAACAAGGGGACCCTCACTGCTTCGCTCACAACTGCAACTCAAAGGTGGGGATACACCTGGATATTGACAAGGGCGTTCCCACCAGGTCAGCTCAATAACAACCACAGTCGTGGGAGGGTCAGATTCCTTACCAATAGCAAGGACTGCAATCCAAAATGCAATTGGATAAACTCGATTTACAGAGCAATAACTCTGGACTGAGGCCAAAGACTAGCCCTGCCCCTCCTCCATCCTGCGAACTCCCGTGGATGCAGTGCTGGTTAGCGACCGGCAGGAGACCAGGTTTCCGATCTGCTCTAAGGTGATAACGGAGCTAATAACCAACGAGTATTTTCATTCCTTGCTATGGAGGAAAAATTCGCATGCAGGTGAGACATCTGGTACTTAAGACGCCATTCAAGAGCTACCTGCTGTGCAGATTGCAATTAGGTGGCCTTGCATAAGTCACTTGTTATGCCGCCGCCATCTCTGAAATGGGGCTGGAGGGACAGAGAGAACACTATTTGACAGTCTAGTGTATGGTTGTATAGCCACGGAACCTGACAAAAATCAGAGGTGCCGTGTTTCGCAGGGATCCAGAAAGCCCTTTGCTTAGGTTTGCCAAACACAGAAAACATCGAGCCACTTGCCTCCGATTGTTTTCTTAATTCGACGGGGTTCATAATGCATCTTCGAACGAGAGAAAAGAGAGCTGATTATATCGGTCTGATAACCAGAAGCAGTTCACAGTAAGGTAAGAAGGTACATTTTGGCGGAAGCCAGTGTTGCATTTGATGGATTCCTACCTCGGCTAACAAGCGGGCTTTCAAGCCGCGTTATCTGCCCCCACATCTTGACCTAATTTAACACGTTGCCATGGGAGCCCAGAGAAGGTTGACGCAATTTTCTTATCTTTGGAGGAAGAGTGTAACTGTGCAAGAAAATGTGAAAATTCAGTTTCTAACTGATTTCCACACTTTCAGTGCAGTAACTAGGACAGCGTATGAAGAAATAAAAGGTATTTCTCTGGAGGTGAGACGGGTGAAGACCCAGACTCCTAGTACCACGGTAGGCAAAGGGATTCTGTTCCCAGCTCAAAGAGTCTACGCGTCCACCCTTTCGTTCAGGCCAAGTAGAGGTGGTATCGGCAATCAAGCGCTCCTGCTGCGTGGCCACCCATACTCTGGAGCAATCGAATTGTAAGAAAAAAAAAAACACAAAAAGGAAGGCAAAAGTTGAGGTAATAAATAAGCATGACTTCTACGAGCAATAAAAAGCTTTCCAACAGTTATACAATGCCTTCCACCTTCCAAAGTACTTTTTCAGACTCTGGCGCATCTCAACACCACCGCATAAGCCAGAGACCCACTTGTGCTCCAGTAAACGCCTGCTCTTTGGGCGGTGGAGGGGCCTGAACTGTCCCTGAAATGTACCTGACCATGTATCAGAAATGTGAAGGGGCCACAGTGAAGGTACAGAGCAAGGAACCACCACCTAGAATCAACCTGCAGTGTGGGCAGGAGACTTCCACCAGGCATTGGGCAGAGGACAAAAGCCACCTAAACCTGGGCTGCCCCCCATATGCCTGGCAAATCCTGACTTTCATTCAAACCACAGCAGTAAGAAAATTCAATCCAAGCCTAAACACAATGGTAACACATTGAATTTGACAAGATACTGCACCCCCCAAAGCTTCTAGTGCTTATCTGTGCTCCACATGTGCTGGGGGACATTTGCTGAAATAACTGATTTGTTACAATGGCGCTCTTGCCCCTCTAGGTCTAACACCAAGTCTAGCACTTGTTGGTTTAATTAATTGATTTGGTTGAACTACATTTTCACAGATCTTCTACCACCAAGATAAGGATGAACAGGTCTACTCTGCTAAAAGTAGAAAAGGGTAGAAGGTAAATTTGCCTAAAAGCACACAGTGTGTTAGAGTTGGGAGGGAGCATGGAGCACTTCTGTTTTCTGGCCTATTGTTCTCACCATGGTGTGGGAGAGTACGAAAAGGTCAACGTGCAATTATGAAGGAGAAACAGCCGAATGCTGAGATCCTTAAAAAAATTTTTTTTCCTTAATTCAAATGACTACTTTGGTCTTTGAGGCCTATAATTAATAGTCAGCTTTTCTTTCCTTCCACTCACAGCATGTTTTATTGGGGTGGAGGAAGGAAGGAAGGAAGGAAGGAAGGAAGGAAGGAAGGAAGGAAGGAAGGAAGGAAGGAAAGAAGGAAGGAAAAGAGGGAGGGAGGGAGGGAGGGAGGGAGGGGTATTAAAACAATATATCCAGATAAAGGATCAAACACCACTCAGACCTCCAAGACATATCTGTATTTGCGCTGAGAGAACTTTGGATGCTTTTATCTGTCTGCCCCCAACTTTGGATTGCCAGAGAAGCCTCACGGGTGGCTTTTGGGAATGGCTATCTTGACTGTTCACAAACCTGATTTGTACTTCACACTCATTCCTAGTCCTCAAAATTTCTTTCACCTCTTTCCCTCTCTCTTTAAAGCTGGGAAAGCTCCCCGACTCTCAGACAATTCTTATCAAGATACTAAAATCATCTTAGGCAAAACCCTTTAAGGCACTTTTGTCGGCTACTAGCTCCACAGGCGCCTTCCATGTAGAAAACCCAATAGCTAACACACGCAGCACGTGGGGAGAAGTGTCTGCTTGAGGTGGAAAATCAGGCCTGTCCCTTCCTAGTAGCACCTAGACCTTGGGCAGTGCCACCATGGACCCTTACCAAAATCTCACCCCAGGAAGGCTGACCTAAATCAGGAGGCTTCCTTTGGCCATAACCCAAACTTGAGGACTTAAAGGCAGTTTGTTTAATCTCGTTACCCACACACCTGCCCTAACTCGCCAAACGTACAGAATCATACATGTAGCGAAGGGACAATGATGAAAACTATCAGAGGAGGAGATTTATGGTTGTGGCTGTGGCTGTGGATGGTGGTTATACTGGTGATTATGCAGAGAGGGCAAAGACATACCACGGGGAAATGAAGCTGAGGATGGGATGCTGGAAGAGAGGGTGGAAGTTGTAGAAGGCTTGGCCTTTACGCTCGGGCAAGCAACAGAGCAAAGATTTGTCTGCTCCTCAGGAACCGAAGCAAGCGTGGCCAAGCAGAGATGCCTGCCGCCTCCAGAGTCCATGCGGTCACCTTACAGCCACCTCAGCCTTCCCTTCCCCTCCCTGACTCAGCAGCACGTCCCCCCACCAACAGCGTATCCAACCAGGATCTAGTTCTTACAACACCTACAACTTGACTCTTAACTACAGAACGTTCGTACACCTTGAAAGAGACTTAATTTACTTTTCCTCACTCCAGATGTCATTAACAGAAGTGGGCAACTTTCTAAAAACCTGCTTTCCAGAGAAGGAAAAGGGGTCCCTTCCAAAGTAGCAAGTTTGCACACACTAGCGACTTTCAAGCAAGGACCATGGGTGACAGAATAGAAAGGACAGAGGAGCGGACCTTTCTTTAAGCTCCTTTCTGGCCCACGACTCTATTTACAGATCTTGTCACTACCTGAAAACATAGACATAATTCCTGAGCCCCTGTGCAAGTTCTGAACCGCACTCAGAGACACGTGGAAGGCAACACAGAAGACCCACTCCCGGTCTTCAGAAAAGGAGCAATTTCCCTAAGCTTTGGAGTTATTCTCAACAGTCAGCCAGTTTCTCTAGTGATCACTGGAACTTCACTGACATGAGAAGAAGATGCAGCGCGCTCCGCAGATCAGACCAGGCAGCTCCACAGACACACAGCCTCGGCTGTTTATCTTCAGCCATATGAACGGTGCCCCGACGGCAGCCTTTCCAGGGTGGAGTAACTCACAAGAGAATCGAGGCCTAGACCACAGTCAAGTGATCAGTGAAAACAAGCTGCACTCACAACACAATTTTCAGCAAACACCACAGTCTTACAGAAAGGATCTGATCATGAAGACTAGACTGCCCCTTGGATATTTCTCACACACACACCCCAAACGTTTCCAGGGGGCTACAACCCACTTGGATAATAAATCGGTGTGCTCTATTACCAAATGCTCCATCAACATACACCTTCCTTTCTCCATTGTCTTTCTTCATCACCACAACCGTACCTTTCACTCCTGGAAGAAAATCAGCACTGCAACTAAGTGAGGAGAGAGGTTTCCTAGACAGGCCAGGATCTGACTGAGTTCAGGGTGACAAGGACACGTGTCTGATATGAACAGCCACCTGATACATACTCTACACTACAGAAGAGTCCGGACTGTGGACTGTCCAGTGATGCCTTCAAGAGACGCCGTTGCTGGTTCTGTATTTAGAAAAGCCTCCAGAGAGCAGAGAGAAAAAAGTCCCCCGGTGCTCAGTCACCAGAGTTTCCAGAAACACCCAATGAACACAGCTCCCTTCCCTCAGATGTGGAAAAGGCCCCGAACATCAGTTTTTCCTACCGCTTTTGAAAACAATCCCTTTGGGACAGAATGCTACTGTTTGCTTCCAACAGTCAATGGCGAATCCTAAACAGAGTGGCTTGAGAGACTGACCAGACCTCTTCGAGTCTTCTTCACCCGCGCCCCACAACAAGGCAGACCTCAGTCTCGGGGAGCATGGATGTGCCCAGGCCTTCCGCAGAGCCCACCCACAGCCACATGCACACAGAGGCTCAGAGGCAGGGGCAGGCGCCTACCTGTGTAGCCAGCCAGGGCAGCAGCAGGAATGACAGGCTTGTCCTTGTTGAGGTCAGCGCGGTCACGCACATAGTCCTTGAAGGTGCCCTTGGGATTGTGGCTGGGCAGGGCGGCTGGGTAGTCCTCGGAGTCGAAGCTGTCATAGGAGGGGACGCGCTGCAGGCTGTTGAAAGATGACCGGCTGCTCCAGGACTGGGTGAGGCGGTCACAACTATCGTAGCTCTCTATGCTCTCGAAAGAGTCCTGGCCCCCGAGTTTACCTGGAGGTGAAGGAGGAGGTGGGAAGACAGCAGGGCAGGAGGGGTTGGGAAGAGACAACTGTAAAAACCCTCTTCGTGAGGACAGACTGCTAATCAGACCCACAGGAGGCCTGGAAGAAGGGAGAGGCAGGCGGGGGTCAGGGGGCGCGTAGAAGCTCAAGGGTCTGCTCTGGGGCAGAGGGATGGTGCTGGCTGCGGTTTAAGTGCCACTGCACTGTGCCATCTTGTTCTACGGCTCCCAGGACAGAGACTCAAAGTCAAGTGCCGTCATGCCTGTCAGAGGGAGACAACAGTGCTTGGAACCTCAGGAATCCGAGAGCCAGAAATCGAAAAGCTGAGAATCACACATTATTGTGGAGCTTCTGGCTGATCTGTTAGACTGAAGGAATAAATGAAGGGATCGGAGCTGCAGCAGGCTCAACTCCCTAATCCAACTCAAGCCAATGAGATAATTTCCAAAGGCCCCATTTGGCAAAATATGTTGGTCATAAGAAAAAAATTCCATTAGACTAAGAGCAGATTGACCTCCCTTGACCTTGGAACTAAAGTGCTATTTTTTTAGTATTTTTTTCAAATACTATTTTAAAATGAAATGCATGACCTGCCTCTATGTCTTGTCTCTTCAAATAGAGAAATAAGTTATGAGATGCTTTTTCCAGGAGATTAAAAAAAAAAACATGATCACTCTTCTAAACAGAAATCCATACTGTTTATTCTCTCCCAGTACAATTTTGTGCTTGAAATTTATACTTCAATGGGGAAGTGTGGGCAATAAAAAAAAAGGAATTGATGAAAGTTATTAAGGTCCACAGCAATGTCAGAAATCTTTCACTCAATGAGTTGCTTAATGCATTCTTAACTGACCGCAAGATCATGCAAGTTCATTAATTTCCCAAGCCAGGTTATAAACAGCTGCTATCATTGCATAATCGTTCCAAGAGAAATTTCCATTGGCAAAAAATGCCATTAAAATAGGAGGCTAGCAAACAAAACTTTTGGAGGAAAATGCATCTGAGAGCTGAAAAGGCTCACAGGAATATTTTCTACGTTCTACTCCCACACACTTTCTAGGCAACACAAATCACATCCTGGATGACTGAAGTGCGACATCAATTCAGCACCAGTCACGAGGCAGAGGAGGTGACCGATCTGTGTGTAGAAACTCCCGTCAGTCAATTCTCAACTGGCTGGCTGAGCTACTGGGAGGTTGAAATCCCAGAATAAGGCTGGCCCACACAACCCCATACTAGTGTTTTCCGTGCAGCCTCCCTTTCCCTAACAGTGGGGATTGGCTAAAACAACAAAATTTGAATATTTAATTTTCATGTCCAAGCCAAAATTTAAGGAGAAACTAAGTTGAAAATGTATATATATTTAAAATCCCAATAAAAGGTATTTATGTAAATACGTAATTTTTGTATAATCCTCTTATCCCCTCCAGTGCTGCTTATAAACAGAAAGGTAGGTAGTTATTTCCCTGCTTCTTCTTGGTCCTTCCTCCAAGCATCCATTCAGAGAAGCGTATCATCCAGAGGCAAAGAGAGGAGCTTCATGGAGTTATTGGCCCTGCCTACCCAGTCCACAGTCACATTTCAACTCTTTCAAAAGGGAGGCACCGCCCCTCCCAGAAATCCACATTAAAAGACAGCAACCCACATGCAGAATGCTATGCCCTCTTTTTAACAGGGCAGTGCGTGGCGTCTCGTAAGAACGTGCTCGGTCACACCGGCTCTCCATCGTGAAGGTCACTCGACGTCTCCGTGAGACAAACACACCAAGAGCCTCAGGAGGAAAATTCGTATTTTCCTAAAGAATACCCCACCAAGTCACCAATGTTTAGGAAGCGTCTTATACGTAAGTCCATCTGGAATGAGTCTACCTCTATCAGCCATGTTTCTTTGGGGATGGGCCCAGAGACTGGAATTTCCACAGCAGACAGGTGCATCTCCAAAGAGTCCCAACGAGCAAGGAAGGACACTACCCTGGGCCTAACCATCCTTTGCATCCTCTCGGACAGGAGCCAAATGCAACTCTGTTGAGAGCTGCGGTTTAGAGCCGTAAATTGCTTTCACCTTAGCTCAGTCTCACAATTCCAGAGCCAGGAGCCGTTGTGTCTGGGCATTTTCTGCAAAAATGAGTTGAATCCAACTAGACACTTAGTTGTGTCCCTGTGCCCCTGCAGAGAAGCATATGTCCTCCAAGATGTCCACTGGCCAACTTTTCTGAGAAATGCTTCAGCAAGGTCCTTCCAAAGCTATCCGACTGCACCAAGCAGACCTCAGTGCACTCAAAACTGCAGATGCTTCCCCCACCAGCCCACCAAATCTCCCCGAACAGACTAACACAACAACAGTTCTCAGAGTCTAAGTAAGTGGGACCGAGAAGCATTTGCTATGCTATAATGCAGTGTATAAATACTATTCTACTACTAATAATCAGCTAACAGTAATGCTTTCCATCTAAACCAATCATACCGTGCCAGATTCCATCAACCCCTGACACAGGCCCTGTGCGCAGCACTGCTAACGTGCAGAAAGCATCCATGCACAGAGCAGTCTGCGCCTCGAGTTCGTGTGGTCTGCAGCTCGGTGTGAGGAACAGAGAATGAGGCCAGAGAGAAATACCTCACGTCCCTTTGTACGGGTCATTATCTGCTCCACAGTTATTAATTTGGGGTTGGAGGAGTGGTGGGGGCAAAAACCAAGAACCAAGAGAAGAAGAGGAGGAGACCATTACACAAATGCAAAGCCAGACGCAATTTAAAAACACGTGACAGATCTACCCAAAATTACAACGTGGCTGAGCCCCAACCCACAGGCTCAGCCTCATCACACAGATATACAGAAAGACCTGTAAGAAAGTTGCTCTAGTGCCCTGATCTGCCTGAGGGTTTAAAAGATACACAAGCACATTTGTGTATGTATTTAAATAGACATGCATCCAAAAATAAAGAGAGTCAGAAAGGGGAAGGCAAACTGATCCCACCCATCCCCTTCAGTATGAAACACAAACACCCTAGGGCCAGAAGCAGCAAGATTACAGGTTCTGATTTCGATAGGGACTTTCCCTATGCAGGGCCTGCTGCTTGTCCCGAGGCCTCCTGGGAGGAAGTGTGAACTGGAACACTGGAAGAAGACAACAAGGTAGATGGCCCACGGTGCCGACGGGTGATTCTCCAAAGTAAAGATGCCTTTGCCCACCCCCTCTAAGTGCCTTGGAGTAATGGAGTGATCACTGAGCTGAAGTCACTAGCAGGCCAGCCGAGTCCATCTCCTGTGAACAAAGTCCTCTGAGCCCTCAGATGGGCTTTCTGCTATTCCTCTTCCTATTTGTACTTCTTTGCCATTTATCTATTGGAACAGTCATCTTTTTCAACTTTTCTAGACATCAGCTAGCTCTTCCTAGATGGACAAATCTCTCCTTCTGATGGACTGTACTTCTCTCAAAAACAAACCTCTCTACATACTCTGCTAGGAGGGCTGCCCTTCTGGGGTTTATGTCTGCCTTTTAGAAACTGAGTGTATTTAACTTGTGTTGCTTTATAAAGTCAACCAGCTCTATTTGGAAACATTCACTGTCAGTGAGTATCTTACCATTGTCATCATAGGCATGTCAACAAGAGTACCTTCTTTTTGGAAGCCTCTGCCCACCTCTTTCCTAGGTCTTCTAGCTAAATACACGCTTTCACCACATTGGCATGACCAGTTCCATATGAACTACTGGTTAACCATCATGTATCTCCCCAAACCAAAAAAGTCACGGAAGGCTTGAGAGCCCAGGCTGAGCAGCGGCTGCCATTCAGACACTCAGGGAGATTCTGCAGCCTGACCCAGAATGCTCTGGGGAACATCAGAGCATGTGCAAAACTAAGACCTTTCCAGCAGGGCCACCTGAACCATTTTTGTGCAATTGTGTCCACCTTCAACAAAGTCCTCTCAAAAGATAAATAAAAATAAAGCATACCCTAAAAAACATCCACATTCAGCTAGAGTTATTACTTGGTAAAACGTTTTCTCCAAATACAAAATCTGATTGGTCATCCCACCAGATTTCAAGTGCACCGTGAACCCATGGTCTTGGTCATCCTGGCAGACTTGGCTAAAACTCCATGATGGGAAACAGTCTGAGATGGAAAAGGCTACATTAAAGTCAGGAATATACAGGGCCAAAAGTGAGGGGGAAATAGGAGGCCTGAACCACTCACAAAGTTAGGTAATACTTGGAAACCATGAGCTTCTAGAGAGGAAATCTGACCTACCACGACTGGTCCTCCCCATGCACATGTTGTCTGGCGTGACAACTTCTTGTTTGATGGTGAAGTAGTCAGTCTGCAAGGTGTCTGTCTGCAGAGGGTCCCGGAGAATGACCGAGGGGTAGTCGTTCTCATACTTGAGGGAGAGGAGCTCCTCTGAGCTGATGGGGTGGAGTGTCTGGTAGGACTCTGTGATGAAGCTGGGCTCTGAGAACTCCGAGGGAGGAACACACTGAGCATGCTCGATACCATAGCCTGAAAACAGAGAGTGCGGGGGATTAAAGAAGGGAGACATGTGTACCCCAAACCAGTAGTTCTTCACCATTTATAGCAGCCCCACAAAGTGAAATAAGCTAACTACATTAGAGAGTAAAAGGACAATATTTTCCATGACAAGAGCCTGGGTGTTTAACTTTGCTCCACTTCTTAACTGCTATGGCCTTTGATAAGATCCCTCTCCTTTCTGACTCTAAAACAGGAATGATTGTAATCTTCCTCAGAGCATTGTGCTAAAAATCGAATGAGAATATATTCATAGATATAATGCTCACCAACATTTCTGGCACAAAATAATCCCTCACTACATAGCAATTCTTGGAATAAAGATCATAATGAAGTGAAGAGATAAGGCAGACACCAAGCTGCTTAAGAGTTCCTTGCGAAGCAGCACCATCACCAGAAGAGCCCTACAGGAGCTCGCCCTTGGGCCACCCCAGCAGGGTGGGGAGGGGTCATATCTACCCTGGAAGGGAAAAGGCTTTCTATTCTGTAACAGAATGTGGAGCCTTGTGGCACACTCCTGAGGAAGAATTCCAGAAGAAACGCTGTCATATCCACTAGTAAAGGGGAGAGAACAAGGGCCACGACCAAGTCCCTCACCCAGACCCCAGACAGGCCCGCCGTGCACGAGTTCCAGTAGGAATCAGGGTGCAGCTCTCAGGGAGACTCCGTGACCGGGACATCAGAGAGATCCCATTGCATAGGAGCTTGCAGGTCAATAAAACATGCAAACAGGCTGAAGCATTGTGCTTTGTGGGGGAAAATAAATAAATAACAACCGGTCTGCATTTAAGAAAATACTGTGTACCACAGAATTATCAGGAAGGAGCTTGAGTTCAACTGGGACAGGGTTCCTTTCCTAAGTTCCCATTGTCATGAGCAAGGTCAGGGAAGGGGAGTGGAAGGGGAACTTACTAATGAAGTAATCCGAGGTATAACGGGATTCTGGGTAAGTAGGGTTGACTCCATTAACTTGATATGGTTTCACGTCCTCTGCAACAGACAGGGTAAGGGATGAACAGCAAGGTCAATATGCAAGTGCTTGGCCTGAAAGGATCGCTGGACACAAGAACCACGATGACCTCAGCCCCTCTTCTAAGAAATCTGAATGTTCTTTAACTGAGTCGGTCTGTGAGTCCACCCTGACTGGGGCTTTGTCTAGAGATGAGATCACGAAAGGAGGGCTAAGTTTACTTTGTTCACTAGCTGCAAAATGGGACTTCGTATCTTGGAAAGAGCACCAGTGAGTAATCTCTAGGAGGTGGGGAGGCATCCCACCCTCATTCTGATGCGGGCGTGGGCGCGTGGACCACATTAGCATCAAAAGCTAGTAGGCAGCTGGGGCAGTTACAAAAGTCAGTCCTGAGTGCTCAAACTGATCACCTCTAAAACTTTTCAGAAATATAATGAAATCTTCAGACAAGTAGATTTGATAGTCTCCATTTCTCCTAAGAGATGTCTGCTTTTTGTTAGACGGTTCCTCCACTGCCCTCAGATTTCAAGTTCAGGCCCAGATAAGCAGCAGGGCACCAGTAAGGTAACTAACTGTTTGGTGAAACGTGGCAGGGTGCATGCAAAGACACAGAAGAGCACAACTAAACTGCTGTCCAGGTGCCAGCTTCCCCAGGAACGAGAAAGGAATGCAGATGGAGGGAAGTGAGCACAGAAGGCCTCTCCACAGAAGGAAAGTGATCTGTCAGATCCCCCAGTTACCCTGCAACCAACTCGCCTGACCCTTGTATGAAGTAGTCTGATTCAATGTCACTGTCAGAATCAGACTGAGGGAGTGTTGCTTTGGATTTTTCCTCGGGTATCTGATAGCGTGTTGGGAGCAGAGGCTGCTGAGAAAACAAGTTTATGCCTGCACAGAAAACCAGTTCCCAGTGGAGATAAAATGATTAAACTTTGCTTTAGCAGCTTATCAGATTGAAACATCCCCTGCACCTTTGCCCTTCCACCCCACCCCAAACAGCTATGTTCTTTCTGTGCTGTGTTGCTTTAGTGCAATTACAGAACCAAAGCTGCAGCCTCAGTACAAACACCTCGCTCAGCTCTTCCAGGATCTGAAGACGGATGATTCTTACTGCCTCTCTCAACAGAAAAAGGATGAGGCGGCATGACTTTGCTCTCAAACGTGCTCGATCATTTCCTAATGCTCCCAAAGTCTGTTCAATTATCCTCCTGCCAGAAAGCAGACCACACCTGTCTCAGGGACCAGAGGCTCCCCTGTGAGTCCATGCTATTATGCAAAGAACACAGGTAAGAAAGTAAACAGAAAAGACGTGGGTTTAAGAAAATGAAGGGTGAGGAGGAAAACACCTAAGCTGTCCTCGCTTGACAGATGTGGACGCTAACAGTACCTGCCTTCTCTGTCTCTCTGGACGGTTGGGAGAATCCAAAGAGAAAGTGCACTTTAAAGCGCTCTAAAAACAAGGAGATGCTGTGTGGATATTAACACAGCTCTGGTCAGAGGCAGGTTTACACACTCGAGAACACCTGGCCACTCCCTGGCGGTAAACAGAGGAAAACAATGTATTAGTGGAGGATATCTGGGCTGCACAGTCTGGTAGGATCCAACGTTCTGTTTACAAGCCATTGGTCACATCAGACCTGTCATGCGCCTGCTGCGTCTTCTCCCTCTATACACAGCTCACTCATGTCAACACGATGAGTGGGAGTCTGTGCAGCTACACGGGAACATGTGGGTGGTTCGGGGAAGGCTGTACGGCTGCCCCAGTCCTCAGCCAGGGCAACCACAGATAGTCACCTAGTTCTTGCCTCTATTTATTTATTTATTTATTTATTTTCAGCAGAAGCTGAAGAGTGGGAAAAAAGATAACACTTCTATGCCCAGAGGAATCTAAATTGGGTCCTTCTTGAGCACTGCAGCACGGAAAATATCCTTAAACAAAGGAAGGTATTATATGGAATAAAAGTGCTAATCCTGAGCTTTGCTCCCTGTCCCCAGGGCCCTCGCCAAGGGTTGGAGCTGGTGACCACAGGGAAAGGGTGGGCCTGGGTCAGAGAGGGCAACGGGCTTCTAGGCTTACAGTCAGCTGGAGGGCACTGCTGACTGCTGGTAACTGCGATTTATTTTAAGAAGAAATTCAGAAAAATAAGCACAAAAACACCCAAGTTTGCCGCCTGCTGCTGTTTCTATACTCAGCCAGGACTGTGGTACATGAGTCACTTGGTCCAAAAAGGTTGGAGGAGACTAGTAGGGAGGCCATGCCATTACAAGGTTGCAACACCGTGTCCTGACACAACCCCGGTTTCTACTCGGGCTGGAAAAGGTGCCCCACACCCCGGCACTTCCAATCCAGCTGATGGGCAGAGACACCTATCTTATTAATAAGCTCTGAGAAACTGAGCTTCGTGATGGATATGGCCAGGAATCACAATGTATTAAAGGATGAAGGGAGTGTGTACTAAGGTCACCAGGAAAACAAAAAACAAAAAATCTTGGGGCTGTCTGTGGGCGCTGCCTGTGGAAACGGCCAGGAGTCTGAGATAAGGGCCGCATCCCAATTGCGCACACCAAGGAGCTTCAGGAGTACAACCTGCCACAGCTTAAACTCTGAACCTCCAAGTTCAGAGGCAAAAGAAACCAATGTGTATGGAGCACCTGTACTGCCGTATCCCCTTAGACCACACGGGCTGCAACAGGACACCCACAGGGGGTGGCACCGGCGTCCCACCAGGGGGCACGCTCACCCACCCACCTCCTCTCGCAGCTGTCCCACCCAGCTTCCCCCTCATTCTGCCCACACACACTCACCTTTCTGCAGGATCTCCAGATGTTCCCACAAGATGTCCCCAACAAAGTCTGGGGCCAGCTCGAGAAAGCAGTCTTTCCCCAGGGCACAGAGAGCCGCACCGTTCATACAGAACTTCTGGAAGTCCACACCCTTCAGGCTGAACTCATTCACAGCCCACATCACCCAGTCCCGAACGTGGGTTTCTGTCCACTGCCGGGGGTCTGAGGGAAGAGAGGAAATGAAGACCCAGCAAGTCAGGCTCTGGGCTCCAACCCGAGCCCCGGAGAGGACCCTAAAGGGACCATGCTTGACTGAGGGCGTTCTCTGATTTAAAGAACTGGAAAGCACCTGCTTGTGAAGGCATGTTGTGAGGTGACTTCCTCTTCCCTGAGCCCAACATCCCCACCTGCTCTATCTTGTCAGCTAGGTTGTTCCAACAGACATCAGCCAAAACACTGACACGTGAGTGCCGGCACCTGCCACCCTCATTCAGACAATTTTCCCAGACTCTCCCGTCTCACTGCCTTATTTCCAATAGACCTCCTTTTTTTAAAGCTTGAGACAAGGGAAAGATGACTACTTTAATAATAACTAGGTCAAGTTTATTCCAGAGATGACACTCAACTCTCCCGGCTCTGAATTCCTATAATGTACTTGAGACTATCATTCTCAACTATTTGTGACTTATCTGATTGTGGTTGGTACTAATCACCATCATTAGTTACAGCCATTCAAATGATAATTAGTACGAACATTATCGGGTACCTGTATTATACAAGATACCAGGCAAAGTACGTACAGATCAGAGGCCTGGTGCTGATGTTTCCCACAGCACAGATAAAACACAATCTTCACATGTGGCCTGAGCTGTGACATTGCTACTCCAGCCACGACACTCAGAGCACTCCGAGGGTGGCAGGTCACAGTGCCCACATCATGCCTGCTCGCAAGGGTAGTTACATCCTTCCATTTAGCAGGTGACTTTATGAGAGGTTGGTCAGAATTCACCTTATCCTGCCTGTGATCCTAGAAGAATGCAGGGCACGGCTGTCCGCAGAGGTTTGGGGGGTCCTTCTTGGGGAACAGTGCGGAGACACAACCCCAGGCTCTGTCTAAGGCTCGGTTCCGACAGGCTGGGAGCCTCTCGGGGCTGCTCTCCAGAGAGCATCCCTCTTACTCAATAGCCCAGTGTTCTTTCTGCTCTCAGCTATTCAGGAAATGCTGCTTGGTGAAGGCTTAAGTGTTCTCCAGTCATTTCTTCTTTCTGACAACTCTAGTCCCCTGACATTCCTGAATAAACCCTTTCAGAGGAGAACACCCAAGAATAAACACATTTCACCACAGTGCATGTAAAAGAAAAGAGCAATCAGTAAATTCCAAGAAACCAAGCTCACTGAGTTCACCCAATGGCAGCCCAGAGCAACACGAAAACTGTTTTTTCCCAACTGTCTACCCTCTGGAATCACTTGAGGAGCTTCGAAGATACTAATGTTACCAGCAATTAATTATGACTTAATGATGTGGGACATGGCCTGGTTGGGGGAGAATTTTGAAGCTCCTGAATCTCACGTGCCCGAAGACCACGACAGCAGCAAGGAACGCAGGAGACAGAGGGGCGTCCACACGAGTCTGGGATGGCCCCAACAGATAGATGCCAAGACCTGTAGCTGCAGACTGAAGTGTGGCAGCAACGTCTACCTCACACGGCAGGGGGGAAAACTAACCATACCTAACAGGCTGATCCTAACCTCTCTTTTCCAAAGACAAAGCTTACCTTTTGGAATCCCCAGTCTTTGCTGCTCTTTCGAGAAACCACTGAAAGTAGCTTTCAATGCTTGAGACATCATTTCTTTGCTGCTTGGAGTTAATAGTGGGACATCTGCACATTCCATATCTGGAATAAAAAACATACGAATACAAAAACTAAATAGGTGATGGATCATTCTGCAATATATACCAATATTACACCATTACATTATGCACCCAAGACTAATAATATAAAGTCATATGTCAATTATACCTCAATCTAAAAAGACTAAATAGGTAATGAACCACCCATAAACTATAATAGGGCATGAATGGTCTAAAGAAGGCAAACTGGAAAGTAACTATACGGACACCCTCACAAGGATGGGTAAAACAGAGGGACAGTTTCACAATGTGCTAAGTCCCTTTAAAACAATGGACTCTTCTGGCTGGTGTAGCTCAGTGGATTGAGCTCGGGCCTGCAAACCAGAGGATCGCAGTTCGATTCCCAGTCAGGGCACATGCCTGGGTTGCAGGCCAGTTCCCTGCAGGCCAACTCCCAGCAGGGAACACGCGAAAGGCAACTATACATTGATGTTTCTCTCCCGCTCCTTCCCCTCTAAAGATAAAAAAATAAATAAATAAAATCTAAAAAAAAATGGACTCTTGCCTAGAATGTCCTTGCACCCTTGACAAAACATGTTTATTCTTTCTGTACAGCTCTAGTAATTCACTCATAGTCCCCACTTTATCCTTCATAATTCTCTGAGAGTATTAATGTTACTATGTACTCCCAGTTACCTATGAAAAGGAAATAAGAATATCTACTAGTTCAACAATCATTTAGCACTTGCTTTGTGCAAGTAATTAGAGAGACATCAGTAAATAGATGAAAATAATCCCCATCCTCATGAAGCTGGATATTAGTTTCTGGCAGGAGATATAGTCCTTGAAAACCTAGTTAGTTACCCACTGAAACATTCAAAACGTTCATAAGGGCTTCAGAGGAGAAGTAAAGGATGATAAGTTAAGACATAACAGGAATTCCAGTTGTTCTGGAGAACTCAGAGACGGCCTCCCTTAGGAGAAAAGGGATGTTTGACTAGAGATCAAAAAGATACATAGGAGTTTGAAAGAGAAAAATACTCTAGACCCACAGTTCTCAAACTGTGGTCCCAGACCAGATGTGTCAGCATCACCTGGAAATGTTTCCAGATGCCAAAGCTCAGCCAGTGTCCAGACCTCCTGAATCAGAGCCTGTCAAGGGTGGGGCCCAGGACTCTGTGTGTTTAACACAGAATCCAGGTGATCCTAACGACCTCTGATGTCAGAGGACCAGCATAAACAGGGGCCATGAATGGGGGGGGAGAGGCTTGTTTTAGTATCAAAAAGATCTGAAGTTGCAGCAGAGTGACAGGAGGACAACTACATGAGATGAAGCTAAAAAAGTCAAGAAGGATGTCCTGGCCAGGTAGCTCAGTTGGTTAGAACATTGTCCCCAAACAAGGGTCAGGGCACATAAAGAATCAACCAATGGATGCATAAACAAGTGGAACAACAAATCAATGTCTCTCTCTCTCTCTCTCTAAGAAAAATCAATAAATAATTTCCTTAAAAAGGTAAACAAAGAATACATTAAGGAGTTTCTAATTTTATCCTAAGTAGAATACAAAGTCACTGAAAGTTTTATGCAGAGGAATAGCATGACTACATTAAGAAAATCACCTTACGGTGATTCTATGTTTAATTTTTCGAAGTGGCTACGTGATTTCAATTTCCCACCAACAGTGCACACAGATCCCACACCCTTACCAATGCTTTTTACTTTCCGGGGCAGGGAAGGAGGGTGGCGGGGGAGGGGAGAGTAGCCATCCTAATGGAGGTGAAGTGGTATCACACTAGTTTTGATTTGCATTTCTCTAACGATTAATGATGTAAAGCATTCCATGTGCTTGCTGGCCAGTTTTGCATTTTCTTTGGACAAATGTCTATTCAAGCATTTTGCTCATTTCTTCATAGAGTTGTTTGGTTTTTTTGTTATTGGCGGCGGTGGTGGTGAGTTTTAGAAGTTTTCTACATACCCCTAAAAGTTGAAAGCAGGGTCTCAAAGGGATATTTGCACACCTGTGTTCACTGTAGCATTATTCACAATATATAAAATGTGCAGGCAACCCAAGTATTCATCAACAGATAAATGGATAAGCAAAATGTAGTATATACATATACATACAATATCACTCACACAACATGGTATGATTTCCTTCCTTAAAGAGGAAGGAAATTCTGACATATACAAGAAGGAACCTTCACATTACACTATGTGAAATAAGCCAGCCACAAAAAGACAGGTTCTATGAGGTACTTAGAAGAGTCAAATTCACAAAGGCAGAAAGTAGAATGGTGGCCAGGCCCTGGGGGAATGAAGGGCGTGGGGAGCTGTTGTTTAATGGGCACAGTTTCAGCTTCACAAGAGCCCTTGAGATGGATGGTGGCAACGGGTGCACAGCATCCCACGAAACTGCACACTCAAAAATGGCCAAGATGGCAAACGTGGTTACATTTCTTTTACCACATTAAAAAATGGAAAAAAATGAAGACAATCACCTTAGCTACTCCGTTCAAGAGATAAACTATAAAATGGATGTGGGTAGCCTTGTTAAAAAGTTATTGCATCGGTCTCTGCGAGAGGCGAGGTGGCTTGGACTGGGACAGTGGCAAGGCAAGGACTGTAAATAAATAAATTTGAGGTGCATGTAGGAGGTAGTATCTGTAGAACTTGACTTACACGGGTAGTAAACAAGGAAGAGGTATGTGAAACCTGCAGATTCACAAATGTGCCGCCCTTTGCTATACCCGAGTACACCCTGATCTCCTCTGTGTTTAATTCTTCTTGAACTTGCAGACAAGGTTCAAGCAAGAATACAGAAATACAACTCAAGTTTAAAATCCTCTGAATTCACCTCAGGCACAGTTTCCTACAAAAAGTTCCTAAGCAAGGAAATGACATGAGAACTCCTACTAGCGATCAGTCCTGTGACCTTCAGGCAGTAAGTCCCCAAGCCCTCTGCTTCGGCCTGCGCCTCCAGCGTGTCCTACCAAACTGGCTCACACAAGGGCCAAGTCCCAGGCATGGATGCAGTAGAAGTTCCTCAACGAGCCATCTCTGGACCCTGGCCGGTCACAGAATCCCAGGGGCACACAGAATACGCTATTGGCTGAATGAAATGGACACAAATGAGGGAAAATACGACTTGAAAAAAAGAGCAAATGTACTGCTTCTGTAAGTCCAAGCGAAGGGAAACGCGTTAGAAGAAAGGAGGGCAAGCGGCACTCTCCTGCCAAGTGGCCTTGAGCAATGCCGTCCAGCCCTGCCCTGGAGGCATGGGCTTCCCTGCAGCTGCTTTCCCAGGCCTTGCCAGGGTGAGGGAATCTCAAGTTCCAGGCAGTGGAGAGTTTGCATTGCCCTGGGACATGCCCAACTAAATCTAGTGGAAAAATCAACATGCCTCCAGGAAGGTTGACAAAATGATGGAAAATCCCAGATTGTGAGCGAGGGGGGGGGAGAATGGTGGGGCAGGGGGCGGGGGGGGGTGGATAAAGTAATGATTATGTAACATCCACCCTTCAAACAATGGAGTCATCATCAAATGAGTCACTCAGAAAGATCAACGCTCCCTCTCTGTCCCCACTCTTACAACCAAGACCAGCTAAGTGGCAGGTCCAGAAATGTCTCCCCTCAGACTAGAAGTCAGTTTTACTTTAGAAAAAGGGACGATTTAACCCAGAAATACCGCACCGGGAAGCAAGGACAGCTGTAGCCTTTCTAGCTCCTCGCACAGGCCGAGACACAGAAGTCAACCAACAAATGTCTAGTGAATTCAGTGTTTTCCAAACCTGAATGAACTCTCCCTTCCTCCCCTCCCATTCGACACAAATTCACGGACTTAAAGGGTGAGGGTTTTGTCTTGTGTGTTTGCTGCCTCCGTTAGATTTATGACGCGATGAAAAGGACTTCAGGGACGGCGGAAACTGGCCAGGACAACACATGTGGAAAGTGCAGGCCAGGCCAAAGAGACAAGCAGTGCTGCTGCTGTGACCTCCAACCGCCTTGGCTCGGCGGCCCCCGGGCATCTTCAAAACAGGACGGCTTGGGGGAGTCTGATGCCAGGGTGACGTGAAGGCTGAGGACAACAGCAGAAAGCCTGAGAATGAGGGGTTTTTTTCCTGGAGTCTGCTTCCTATAACTTCACGTGGTCTGGACAGGACCCCAGTGGGGAGCGGGGGGGTGGTTGACCCACTCCACGGAGGTTTCTGCTTCCTGTCAGGGAGCCAGGCTTGCCAAGTTCTCACCTGTTCTCTACCAAGGAGCAGCTGGAATTACTTTCACCTGTCCACCTCAGTGCCATCTTTAAAAGCCTGGTCCACAAGCCACCAGCTGCAGCTGTGCAGTGCCCATCGGCTCTGCCCCTGGCTGAGGACTCAGAGGGCTGGATCTCTGGGAAAAGTGCTCACAGCACAGCTTGTGGAAGCTCCCCCTGCACACCTGGGACACCTGCACTGGGACTTGAGCTCAGGACAAGGTGTATCAGGGGCCTGGGACCCAAAGGATTCAGACAAGAGAATCTGAGCTTTATCTACCTATCTTTATAAAGGGTAAAAGTTTGGCTAAAACAAAGTCAAACATCCCTGATAAGTGAGTGAAAAGTAGCCAGATTGTCTCCGTAGCAGTGACACTGCATTTAAGTGAGGATGAAAGATCACATTCAAAAGTGGATATAGATGAAACTCTTATCGTGTAAATATGAACGCAAAAATTCCCTCTCTGTTGCTGGTATACGCGTGTGGCAGTTCGGTTCATCACATTGATCAAAACCAATGATGACGTCATTACACAGGTGGAGTCTGAACAGGCATCTGTTATTCTTCCCATCCTCGACCTCATTTCCTATTGGGAATGCTTTTGTATTAGACACAAAATATTTCTAATTGTAGGAACAGCATCTAAAAACTCAATCCATGCCTCCACAGGCATCAAGTAATTGTCTGTATGTTATACAGACAACTAATTGTCTGTATGACAAGTACTATAAAATGGCCTTTGTGTCAAAGTTCAAAGAACACATTTGTCTCAAAGTGCTGTGAACCTGGCCGGGAAATCTCCTACATCAGTACAGTGGAAACACTAAACAACACAGTGCGCTAGAACCTGGAAACAGAAGTGTATTGCAAGTATATTAGATTTCTTACTGGCTTGTCATTCCTCAGGACCCTACATCTGAGTTAATATTTACAAGAATCACCCTAAGTTTCTGAGAGGTGCCGTACGGAGGCTAGTGAATAAATAACACTCCTGAACTGTCTTACCAAGACGGCAGCCTTGAGGCGGAAATGAGCAGCAGGTAGCTTTCCTTGAATCAGTAGGCGTATAATGAGCCAGTGGCATTTTGAATGCAGGGAAACATCTGCTTATTTTTCACTGTGGCCTAACCCTGAACAAAAGCTTATACACCCCATGGCTGTTTTAAGTCAAATGTGGAACAAGGATTTCAATTCACTTACGTGTAACTCAAAGTTCAGGACTGTTCAATGTCCAAAAGAACGGCCAGGGACATTTCATGTGATTTTTCATACCATTCTTTTCAAGTTTTTTTGAAACCAAATGGCTCACAGATCAATAGTTTTACATAGAATCTAAGCCTGTAGGGGCGTGTACTGGGGGAGAGTCAAGACACAGGGCTTTAGTACCCTGAGACAGTCCTCCTCTCAGTCACAAACAAATGGCAGGTAACACTGGAGGGTGTGGGATCCAAGGGTCAGGCACAGAGGGGTGTAGCCAGGAGCTAGGAGCATGTTTTGGTCTCAGGCAACCACTGGGCTGGCCAAACCCTAGTGGGTGACCACGAGATACTGCTGTATGTGGTAGGGATCATTCCGATCAATGGCAGCGTGAAAGGAACACCGAGAATAAACATATGCCTCCCGTGTGAAAACTGCTTTGCAGTCCACCAAGACCCTTCCCGTACGCAACACCACAATACCCTCACAATACGAGACTTCCAAGGGGCCAGGAAGGTATTACAAGGTCCCCATTTCACAGATGAGGGAACTGAGACTCTGAGAGATCAAGAGCATGGCCTCGAGTCACAGGGCTGGGAGGGCCCCACCGGGGCTGGAACTCCTTCTCTCAACTCCCAAATCCAAGGTCTTCCTATTCTATTTCACTGCTGCTACCAATAGGAATGGATCAGAGATCCAAAAAAAAAAAAAAAAAAACCCAAAATGTTTACAGCTGAGAGAGAAAAAAAAAACAGGACTTTTATTTCTTACTTGAAAATTAAATACATCTGAGGAAATAATTAAAAACTTAAAACCACCCCTGGATTGAAGAAATCCAGAATTTCTATGGTTAGCTCCACAAAAACCTAATTAAAAGCCACGTACAGAATCGACCGTAACCTTTCCCTTCCTTGGGTAGTGAGTCTTCCTTCCTTCCATATCAAGTGACACAGTTGAAATGACAGCCTGGCTTCCTTCCCTGTCTGCTGTGCTCACCCCTGAGCCACCGTGATGGGCAACTGGGCACATGATAGAAGGTTAATGAGTTACATAACGCCTTACCAAAGTGTGTTTCTTAGAGGGAAAGAAAACCAAGACACCTTCTGTCCATGCAAAGATTGAAAAAGAACTGTCGCAAAGGGGCAGCAGGGTTCTGAAGACAAGGGAAAGAGACCCAGTGGGACAGACTCTGGGCTTGGCTACGTTTGTGGGTCCACATCCATACATTCTTATCTTGGTTTTGCCACTAATGTAATCACACTGGGTAAGTCACTTCATCCACATGTTTCTAAAAAGAGGTCTGTTAATAGGTAGTGTCTGGGTCCCTCGTGGGGTTTTAAGGTTTTCATTATGGCAATTTTCAAACGTACACCAAAGCGCATAGAACAATATAATGAAGCTGTACAATCTATCAACACCACCAGTTTTCTTTTCAGTTCCTCCCACAGGCTGAAGAACTGGAATGCTAATCTCAGACAACATGTCATTGCAGCCACAAATATTTTATTGTCATGGGGATGTCTTTGAGATAAAGAAGGGTCATAATATGAAAGCTTACAAGAAAGAGATAAACTCATGGAAGAAGAAAGCAAGGCTTCCAATGACTTTCTGCGGGGCTTAGTCTGAGAGGTCAACGTTTCATTTGCTGGCGCGCTGGATCCACAGAACTTCTTTTAAAGCAACGTTATCATGATCCGGAAAGTGGTGCCGTTGGGTCAGAGGGAGATGCTTTCAAGCCAGGATGGTAAGCTTGCCCCTTGGACACCCACATCCACCCAGCAGAAGACTGAAGGGATCATTCTTCCCAACTGTTCACCCTCAGGAACCTATGAGTATAATGGGGAGTGTGCAAAAAAGGCTGGAATTCTGGCAAGTACCCGGAGGGCGGGTGCCCGGTACAAGTCCCTGTGCAGGAGAGAGGGTGCCTTTGCTCTTCAGATCAGTAGACCTCAGAAAAGGGCCGTGGCCAGTGACCAGGAGCTCTGACTCCACAGTTGACTGTCCCCAGAGAGGTGGTACTGGTGTCTAAGAGGACCTACCCAGTGAAAGGACTAAGATCTCGGAAGACTGGGAAAGGGAACCTGAGAAACAGTCTCTCTTGCTCTCTCACTCATGGAAAGGTGGGTTGGAATCAGGAACATGGGGACTCGCAAAAGAGTCCTCTTTGTCCTGTATTCCTGATTCCAAATCCTGTGACAGGTCCTAGAACTTCCAGGCTGGACTTCCAGCTAAGGGAGCAAGAATAATCCAAAGCTTCTGGTTGAGGTTAATGTAACGAAGGGAAATAAGTGCCCCCTCACCAGCCCCCTCGGCGCTATTTTCATAAACGTAATGATTTGGCAGAGCAACAAGGAACACACTTGGATCCAGCAAGAACTCAGCGAGAAATGGCCCGGTGCCCTCGCTGGGCCAACCAAACAGCCCATCATTGCCCCAAATAATGGGGCACACCTCGAGCCTCCAAACAGACTCCCATTGGTTAGGGAAACAAGCCCTTCTCTTCATGCCCAACCCCCTCAAAGTCACCAGCCAGTAGAAAACAGCACCAGAGAAAGAAGCTGTATGGAAAATCCCCAGTTCACCGGCCAGTGACTGATGGACCAATCACAGCATCTCGGATCTGCTGCCAGCACACAGTCACTGGGGAACGCACACTCCTTGGGTACAGCGGGCCAGTGCAAGAGAGATGCATCACCTCAGAGGGAAGCTGCCCCAGGACCAGAGAGATGGTCTTCTGGGAGGGAAAGCATGGCCCCCAGCCCAGCAGCCAGGCCTGGGAAAGAAGCCTGCAGACGGCACTGAGCACACTGAACATCTGTAGGAAGTGACTTCAGTCCTCTCCCTTCTTCCCTTCATCCACCCCCCGCCCCAGCCCCCAGAAGGAGTTTGAACACATTATTCCCACTGAAGGCCTAAGGACCGGGTGACTCACCAGGCTCACACATGGTTCCAATGAGCCCTTGACCATTACATGGTAGGGGAGCAGGAAAAACAAATGAAAGCGGTTGTAATTCGGCAGCGCCAGGGTTCAGACCTGCCAGACAAAAGGGATTGCAGGCATGCTCCCAAATTCGTTCAGGCACCTGACATGCAAAAGCTATTTTTAATCACTGGATTTATTTCTTTCCTACCCACTTCACCATCCTCCACCTCAGCAAATGTTTCGAAGTCAGAGCAAAGCCCAAATCAACTCCAGGTGTTCGGGGAAACCTAGAGAAACTCTTCCGCTGCAGGATCCGAGCCAGAAAGCAGAACTGCCCCCTGGGTCCTGCAGCTAAACTGTCTTGCGCTTTCCTTAGAACAGCTCAAACCTCCCACCCCAAACACTGAGCAAATGGCTTGAGGGAGGAAATATCTGAATGAATGCGCCCTGCTAGGATGACTCCTCACTGGGTGTTCTCTCCAGCTGCTCGGGCCAGGGAGGGTGCAAGAGACAGATCTCAGCAATCAGCAGGATGAAGCCCTGCTTCCTCCTCTAGGATTCTCTACCTGCCTTACAGTGAGGATTAAACTGAACACGTGTGCAAATGCCAAAGCCTAATACACAGTAGGTGCTCAGTAAATTGTGGGTGACTGGAACTGAACTGAAAAGTATCTCGTAAAATAAAAATTCAAAAAATTTAAAGTTTCACTTCATGGTGCTTCGAGTCAAAACAAGGAATCTGGCCATTTCCCCAGGTGTACAACTAAGCAACTGAGAAAATGAAGGGGAAAAAAATCAAAAGTCAGAATCTGAGATATAAGCGGAAATGGACATCCCCTGGATCTGGGTCTTTGTTTGAACAGAACACACTCATTTCTTCCCTCGTCTGCATCCTCCAATCTGCTAAAGGGGAAACCCTTTTTGTAGCCATGATCATCTAAATGCGTGTTCTGCCATGCACGCAGCTCACAGTTACAGGAGCCATAAGACCTAGGAGGCCTTTTAGTTGTAAAACACCCTAAGGGTGCCCCGTTGGAGTCAAGACAACATGAAACCAAACTGCAATTTGGTGCTCAAAACTCTTTTCTCTATGCACGGAACCTGCCAAAACGCAAGCTGCCTTTTACCCCAGTCATTGTCATTCATGGGCCCTGACATGAATAACCTCTCACAGTGTTTTAACTACTGATATTAGGATGCCTGCCTGCAAAGCCCACCGCAACGGAGCGCGTTAAAGAATAATTTGAAGTTCTGAAACAACTGTGCAAAGCCATTTACAGGGTGCTTCCCATGCTTCAAAGCATTGCTCCATAGATGATCGTGGCTGACTCCCACCACACCACGCGTGTTACAAGTCCTCAGGGCCCGTGGATGCATGAGGAACGCGCACAGCCAAAGCCTGCAGGCTCCTCAGGAGGAAAGCGCAGACTGGGCCCTTTCCACCGAGGCCTGGCAGGAAGCCGAGTGCATCCGATTGGTCCTTCCCAGACCCTGACTTCTGAGTGTGGGCAAGCTGCCGCCCCGTGACTTCTAACTTCTTGTTGGTGTCGATGGGTTACAGGCTCCCGCTGCCGCTGGGTTACAGGCCAGGCTCGGAGGCCTCGTTCGGGAGGTGGGGGTTACTGGGTTGGCCAAATTCATTGTAATGTTACTGGACTCCCAACTACAATTTTCAGTACTGCTATCTGAATACAATTTTATATTGTAGAAAATATTTCCTCCTACATTCTAGTATGATCCTGAAAACAACGAGGTTTTTAGTATTATTTCCATCACAGAGGTGGAAATAATACTAAAGTAACCTTTTCATTATTTCATTATTTGTTATTATTCTGTGAGCCTTAAGGCTCACAAAGGTTACTTTAGTGATTTAGCTGGGATGACACTGAAAACCAGGGGTTTCCTAGCCACACCCATTAGCAGAGGTAAAAGTGGGGGAGCAGAAATGATGGGCACAAGAACATTTCTTTCCACTGTTGCCACCAGTTGCATTACAGAGAAAGTTCTTTCTGGAGAAGAGGAGCAGCTCAATCCCTGGGACCCTCTGCTGACAGCAGCTGGGACGCCGCAGCTCAGGGCTCCACTGCATGTCGGACCCAGGACTCCCCCAGTCAGGGCCCACTGGGCACTTGGTCTGGGGCCGAGCCAGGCGTGGAGGGGGCTCCTGAGGGTCAGCAGGCAGTCAGGCTGGGCGAGGTGAGGACGAGGACTGTTCTCCACGGGCAAAGGGAAAATCTGGGCAAACAAATGGAGTGGAGCCCGTTTATTTAGGCTGGAAGAGGTAACGTTTTTCTGCACTTTTGAACTGTTTTCTCAAGGCCTGCCTCTCCCTCCCACGCAGGAAACAAACACAGAGACAGGCCCTCTTCCAGAGCAGGCTGCAGTCACTGCAGGCTGCCGGGGAAAGCAGCACAGGGGGCCGAGAGCAGGGAGCCGGGTGAGTGGGGCAGGGTCCACTGGGGGCTGATGGGCTTGGGAGAGGAGGAGGAGGGAAGAGCCGGAGAAGGAAGGATGGCAAAGCAGGAACCAGCAGGGAAATACAAGAAGTGGCAGAAGAAGTGAATACCGGAAAAGTTTAAACCAGAATGAAGGCACAGGCAACAGAGAAGACATCGGACGGGAAGATCCAGCACCCAATTAACGGTGTTCAGAAAGCAGCATTTTTCCATCAATTTTGAAGGGAAATTCTCTCTCGACTTTCTTATTTATTTATACATTATATAAATACATTTTTAAACCCAAAAGGGGCCATTTTTTCCAATGGGAAAAGGCCTTGTTTGAGATGAAAGCCAGTCTTCAAAACCCCCTCAGAGGAAGCTAAAACCCCACATGTCTCGGTGCTACAGAAAGAAAAACAAAGTGGACATTCTTCCTGTGTTCTAAGGCTTTTTTATGCAGATGTGTTTTTCTTTTAATAAATAAATCTGGGCAGAGATGGGAAAACGCACTCACACACATTCACCCAGCGCAATGGTCCGTGCTCAGCCCAGGGAAACCACAATGAAAAGTAAGAACATATAAGTCCATTTTCCCCAATTTGTAGAGGACAAATCTCAACACGCCAACCATAAGCACTGAAGAACACATCCTACAAACATAACCCGCCCAAGCTTTCCAAGTCGACAAAGGACTGTCTGCTAATGAGCAATGGCAATCACGGTAGGCCAGGACCACAGACCCGACCACCCGGCTTCCGGAAAAGGCCGATAGAGGTCCTTCCGTACAACACCTCACTTAACATATTCCGTCGCTCTCTAAATTCGAACCACTGAGTTTCACTTGTGGACGGTGATAATTATGTTTAAATGATGATACACGTTGAGTTAAAAATCTGCCTTATGAATTCTATGCATTGGCCCTAGTTCTATTGGTCGAAGCTGCATGGTACAACTTCAAAATTTCTTCACTTACCATCTTTTCAACCTTTTTACCATTCTCTCTGTCATCAATTTTGCCTGGGTTTTAAAGGTCCTTGATTTCTTCACAATAGCATGGTGTTGGCCATAACCCCACCCAGGGGCATTCCTGGAAGCCTGCGTTCCTAAAAAGAGCATTCTTGGGTATGCAGCACACTTCTGGGGAGTGAAATGGGGATGCTGGAGCGATCACCCCACCCCTCTCACTGCTGTGGGCTGCAGACTGGCAGTGACTGTTCTAACAGCCACCCTTACAAAAGCCACATATGGTGCACCCCGGGACTCGCCGCAGGAACTGACTTGGAGCTGGGTCCGCACCCACCAACTGAAACTTATTAACCTGAAGCAGAGCTTTACATTTATCTATATTAAACTTCACCTTGCTCTGATCCATGTTTCCATGTATAGAGATCTTTTCTATATCAGGAATCTGTCCTCATCCTATTAGCTTTGCACCATCTGCAATTTACTAAGTAAGCTTTCGCCATCCCTCACCAATCAGAGCTCCTGACAAAAATGTGGAAGAGGCAACAACCAAGAAAGAGAGCCCTATCACAGAACACCAGGGGCCATGCATCATTCCGACACTGACACATTAATCGGGACCCTTTGGGGAGAGCTGCTCAACCAGTTACAAATCCTTCTCACTTTGCTATCAATGGATCCATACAGCTTCGTCTTGACCACAAATACATCAGAAATACTTGGACAAAAGCTTCACTGGAGTCAGCTCATTTACCCACTGTGGAACCCATTCTCCCCTCCAGTTTCTCACTAAGTTTCAGATACGTGCAAGGTGCCTGAGGAAGACAGTGTAGCTGGGATTCAGATCTCTGCACAGAGAGAGAGAGACAGAGAAAGAGAGACAAAGAGGGCAGGGGAGGGGGAGACAGCGCACGCCTCACACTCAAGTGCTACAGCCACTTTGCTTCCAGAAACAATGGGCGCTTAGAGAACAATGGCCACAAAGTCTTGGTCTATTTATATCTGCCACTGTGGGTCCCAGACAGGAGGAACTGGAAGTCTGCCCTGTACACACAGCTCCAACTGGACTCGAGCTGGGAGGAAGATGAGGTCACCAAGAATGCTGCCTGCTTAGGAACAGGATCTAAGCCTGCTTGGCTAAAAGGATCTCTTTAGCCAAGTTGCCTACTACAAAAACAGAGCCACCAAGAAGACGGGTAGGCCAGAGCTGTAACCACCACTCAGCCTAGCCCAGAGCAATTCAGGCCTTCCTCCCCAGAGGTCAAAGGAAGGTGGGGATGTCAGGGAGCACAAACCAGTAGGTGGAGGCCAACTCCTGGTGCCCTGAAGTAAGAGTCCTGTCGGGTCTGTTGGTAGCACATGTTTAGGGGCACTATAACAGAGCTTTTCCACGGCAAAGTTCCCTCCTCACTGCTTGAGAGCTATCATAAGGAGGCCAAGAACTGAAGTTCGCAGATTCACACGCTTTGTGTCTCTGTGAGGATCTCTGCCTCCCCTTTCTTTCAGCCCCTTTGGACAGTCCCTGCATGACTTTGGAGTGGTAATCCGTTTCAAGCCCTCCCAACTGTGGTGCTAATTTTCTTAATCCTCCTAGAGTCTTCCTAAAGAGGGTGAGCAGTGGTCACATAAGCCTACAACAGATACCAACCTGACAAGGAACAGAGCCTGGGCCAGGAACACAGGTGTGGGGACACAGGAGTGTTCCCTGCAGGCATTAACCTGATGAGTCACCACCAAAAGCCCTCAGCGTTAAGGGGCAACCAACACAGTCAACCAGTGCAGCCCCTGAACCGGTCCGACCTTACCATTTGAAGAGCGAAGCAGGAAGCCCCAAAGACAAGCAGTTCCGAGTTTAATACAGACACCCCCTGGGGAGTAACTTTAGTTCCACTTCCCTCCTTGATCCTGGAAAACCAACACAAAGTAGGTAGAGAGAACCCTAAATAAGATCAGTCTCTTCCTTTTCATGTACATAGCTTAGGTATGTTTCATTGAGTACATCCCAGGTAACGTCACCACATTCAAGGGGACCAGAGGGAAGCACTTCCACGTTTTACAGTTTAAAAGTTGACGCACAGAGCACGCATGCGCTGGACACAGTGGAGGCCAGTGCAACCAACGCGTGGTCAGAAGTAAGGCACTGTGCTCCTCCCCCACCCCCACACGCTCTTCACTGACTTCAGAGTGCAGGATGCAAAATGTTTAGGGCTCAGCCATCTGTAGGGTGGTCTAATAAACGTGAATCACCAGCATGACTGAGAGAACCTGGACAAGGCCACACAAGCAAACATTCCTGTGCATCTTTTGTTCTAAGCCGATGGTGGAGACTGAAACCTTTTCCACTCACTGAAATACACCAAACTAGGAAGACCCGAGTGGGGGGGGCGGTGCAAAGGCCGCCTCACCTGGCCCAGTACTTCACTGAAACACACCCGTCTCTTGACTCCTCCCCTACTCCCTGCCTCCAACAAGCTAAGCACCCCTTTCTTCTCCTTCTCCGAGGGCCCCTGCTGGTCCCACTGTAATTCAAGAGAGCCACATGGGAGCCCCATGGCAAGAGTAGGGAGAAGGTAGGGACTCATACTACCACCCTGAAGTGAGGCTGACATCAGAGAAGAGGCAAACCATCCCATCCAGAGTGTGTTTGGCAAGTGCATGAGTCAGCCCTTCTCTGCCCCGTCACAGTCTTCCAAACTGCCCGCACACCAGCCCAACACACCGAAAAGTGATGGCACTGCCCTAAAAGGGAACATCTGGAGTTCACAGCATCAGGCTCTACATGCTCAACAACTCATGAAATAAANTCCCACTGCAATTCAAGAGAGCCACATGGGAGCCCCATGGCAAGAGTAGGGAGAAGGTAGGGACTCATACTACCACCCTGAAGCGAGGCTGACATCAGAGAAGAGGCAAACCATCCCATCCAGAGTGTGTTTGGCAAGTGCATGAGTCAGCCCTTCTCTGCCCCGTCACAGTCTTCCAAACTGCCCGCACACCAGCCCAACACACCGAAAAGTGATGGCACTGCCCTAAAAGGGAACATCTGGAGTTCACAGCATCAGGCTCTACATGCTCAACAACTCATGAAATAAAGGCCCCGTTCAGTTTAGTCAATCCAAACTCAAGTCCCTAATGAGGAGTCAGAAATCCTGTGGCTTTAAGGGATTTAGGTAATAATTTCAGAGTCCCAGCTCAAGTTTCCTAAGCTACTGAGGAGGTACTTAGGACTCAGAGAGATGGCAGCAAAGGGATTATGGGTATTCTCCCGAAACCATTAAGTTCACCGCTCAACCTACCATCTGTGGCTAACAAGTATGTCTTACATCTACCAAATCTGTCCTTTCAGCCCCTATATCTCTTCACCTTTGGTCTTGTTTATGGTCTTGAGCAGGAGCTCTCACCCCATGCACCCTACTCATGTGTTCACATTTTTCTGGCTTCTGCTCCTCCGTGCCACCCTCCCCATGGCGGTATGATGCATGGAGCTTTATCCAGGGCCAAAGCGGGAAGGAGGCATTTATAGAATTTTCTATAAAACTTTAACAACTCCTTGGAGGGGTGTGCTCCTTCTGGCTACTAGGATGAATGAAGAGCAGGCTCCCTGTGGAGAGAAGGAGAAGCTGGGCTTTGCCGTTGTGCCCACACTGTCCCCAGAATGCAAAGTCAAAGGGACTTAGACATTATCTAGTCCAAATCCTTTCTCTTACCAATAAAGAAAAGGCAGCTCAAGGAGGGAACATGAACTCGCCCATGGTCACGTGGTTACTAATTTTAGACTTTTTGTCTCCCTAGCCAGTGTTGTTTCTTTACACCGTTGCTGTGTTTACTTATTCATGTCTTCACTACTATCAACCACTGGATCATCACTCTGGACAAACATTACCCCTCCCCAAGTTCATAAGAACCACAGAAAAACAACCCTTCCAAAGATCTAACCAGCAGGACAGGATTTTTCAACCCCCACAATGCTATTGATTTCTGCCTCAGGTTACCAGTTTTCAACAACCCTGGCCAGGCTCTGCTGGGGATGGTTCTTTTGAGCAGAGATCCCAGTGGAATCCCAGGGATGGCAAAGCAGGCCACACCACTGGGTCCAGTGGCTCGAAAATTGGAGGTGCTCTCCTACCCATCCAGAGAGAGTGAAGGTAACGGTACATTTCAGTGATCTACTGACCTATGTCTTAAAAGCCCTGAAAGGGGAACAGGTCATCATGGCATTCAAAAGTTCTACAACTACCTGCCAATACTGCAGAGAGGGTGGCAAAGACACAGGGACAGGGTGGAGGCAATACAACAAGCCCCGCCAAAGCCGGAACATAGAACCAGTGGCATGGTCTCTAAGTCCAACCTGACACATCCAATTAATGAGGTTTTGCATGCAACTCAAAAAGGCCATGTCCTGAAGCACTACAAACAGCTCCAAGCCTGCATGCAAATGTATTCGAGCTCAGGGAGCTCAGGGTTTGAGGAGAGGTGTACTTAGCTGTGGTCTCTTTCTGCCGCTGCAGATTTTTTTCTCTTCTTGAGGGATGGGCTTCTCCTAATGGCCCCCAGCACCTAGACTTGGACATTCTCACAATCCCACTGTAGCCCAGAGTCTCACCCACACTGGCTCAGAGCAGACAGCAGGGGATTTGTCTCCCAGTGGCAAACCCAAAGGGTTGAGAAGTAGCCAGGCAGACCCAATCTCCAGACCAATGGGCATGATAGGCCAGTGGGTGGAAGCAGAGAAAAAGTAATCAACGCCAAAGGGGGAGGGAGGAGGAGCCATTTTCCACCTGCATGCCTGTGTCATGTAGGAAAGGGGGAGACTGGGGTGCATAGCCCTCGTCCGCCCTAATAAAGGGCTCTGCCTCATCAGGAAGCCATCAGGAAACTGCAGCCACCACAGCCTCAAGCTCCAAACTGAATAGTGTACATGCAGCGGGCAAAAGCACTGGCCATCCCTCTGCCCAGGCTCATACTAGCTCACTTCGCAGTGGCGCCCAACCAAGAGAGCCACCAGAATACATCTGAGTGTGACCGGTGGGGGAGGGGGAGGGAAAAGAGCCGCAGAGACGGGGAGATCCAGGGAGCTCCTGAGGCATGGGCTCAGGACTCGGGCAGAAGGCCAGGGCTCTCATCAGGAAATATGGGTCCACTTCCCCGTGTCCCCTGCTGGTTAGACTCAGCCACCTGTGTCCCTTTATTCAGAATGAGCCACTGACTGCTAGTGCAGATGGGGTTTCCTTTGAGAGCGATGAGATTGTATTGGGATTAGAAATTGCTGACAGCTAAACAACTCTGAGAATACGCCCAAAAATGAGTTGTACACTTCAAAGGGGGGGATTTTGCACGATATGAATTATATCTCAATAAAAAAATTTTAAAGAGCTAAAGAGCCCCCTGCTATCAGCCTAGCAACATGAATATGTTGGAGACTGGTGGACACGGACCCTCCACCTGGAGGTTCCTCCCCGTGGAGGAAACAAAGACACAAAAGCACAGGCATGACAGGCACACACTCCCACCCCGTCACGAGCACTGTGCTGATGGCAAGACAGCACAGTGTGGCTGTCTTGTGTGGCTGTGTTCCCCGGGAAAGCAGGTGGGAGAGGGGGCAGGAAAGAGCCCACTGACGTCCTCCGTGTAGAGGCTGAGGGGTGGGGGTCAGGTGTCAAGGAAAACTCCAATGGCAGGCAGATGGCACTAGCGAGAGGGAAGACTGGGAGCGGATGGGACCGGTGCCTGCCACACGGAAGCTCTGTGAGGGGACAGCCAGGCTCCTCTGCTCACAGGAGATTGTGGGAAAGGCTGGCCCATTTCCGGAGACAGACACCTGGTGTCTACAACTTCTGGGACCACAGACGTGGGGGCTGAGGGAAGACTCAGATTCCGGGAGACCCACAGAACACTTCAAATTCCCTTCACCTAAAGATGTCCCCAGCAGAGGCTGCCCGAGCACTCATTTACAGTGACATCGCATTTTTATATGTCTCCACGGTAAACACGTTCTGGACAAAGAAGTCTCCGTCAAACCTGGCGCTTTCTGGAGGCTTCTCTCCCAACCCTCGGGGTAGACAAAGCAAGGGCAGATAGAGCAGGGCTCCGGCAAACAGGGCTTCTGCCAGGCCCCCTGGACATGAACCAGGAAAGGTGCAGTCACCACACTGTGACCAAAGGGATCTTTTGGAAAATTCTTGTCCAAGAGGGGTGATGAGTTTTCTCCCCTGGAATGCCCCCAAGCAGTTCTGATTGGCTGCCTGGCCCTGACTCAGATGGAGCGCAGCTCCACCCTCACACGAGGAAATAAACTGACCCAGGGAACTGAGGGAGGGCTGGAGAGCACAGGAAAGAAGGGGCAGGAGGAGACGGGAACCGGGGCAAGGCAAGGCGAGTGCAGACTCTGGTTCAGGGAACAGACAAATGAAATGTCAAGGCCATATCCGAGACCGGTGATATGGCAGAATTCACGAAATATTCCTCTGAGCCTTACTTACACACCACTCCAACTGGGATACATCCCTACCTTGGCAGCCAGCTCACGGCTGCTTTAGAATATACTGAATTAGTCACCGGATTAGCAAGCACATTTACACACATTGGCACACAGCTGTTTAAAGACACAGGATCCCCTTTTCTAGGTGCCAGATTTTTCTGGCTGTAAATCAACCATTGCCATGGGCAACTGCCATTCTCCAGAGGTACCCGGATTCTACAAACGTCTTCAGCTGCAAAGCACTTTAGGGAATGTCTGCTAGAACTGGGAAGGTCTCACAGGCCTCGGCTAGGGGACAGAAGGGACAGGCGTGTGAAAGAAGAAAGACAGGAAAGTGGGCTCGTTCAGTCCTGAGGCTTATTGTCTTCGGGAGGTTGCCAAATGGATTCACTGGCCCGGCCCTTCACAGCACATTGACACACATGGAAGGCAGCCCAGCTCGGGAAGTGACAACAGGGAGGATGCAAGTTCTACCCCTGGTTTGCTGTATCAACAGGCAGTTTTCCTCCTACACCTCAGATGCCCGAGTCACTCCCAGAAAAGACAGGTTTTCAGGACAAAGAGGAGAAAAGTCAAGCAGCTATATCCTGACAAGGACAATCCCAATAAAAGGCCGTGTGAGCACAGCAAGGGATGCTTCAGAGCTGGGAGTGCGGCCGAAGCTCTAACTCGGGCTTGGTAAGTGTACGTGAGAGGAAGAAATTATTATACCAGCCACAGGGCCTGCTCTGGCCCACTTGGTTATTGGGTGTCAAGTGGAAAATTTTCTGTAACCAGGTTAAGAGTAACCACAGTTTTAACAACCACTGAAATAATAACAGCTCTGTCAGCATGAACATTTATTTGTACAAAATATGATGCCCACAAGATAATGACAAAATAACGGCACCCTCTGGCCGTGAAAAAAGTATTTCACAGGAGTGATCTCACATCGTTAGGGCAGCCCTGCAAGCTCTTCATTACCATCTGCACGGTAAATATGAGGAAAGGAGGGCTTAGGGAAGCTAAATACTTCACCTAAGGACAGATCAGCTAGCAGAAACCCTGAGTTCACACCCAGGGCTGTCTCACCTCCGGCTCTGCTCTGGTGCCCACGCTGAGGGACATCTTACGGCCAAAATAACAAATGAGAGGTTGTGTGATTCAGGAACAAAGATTACTCTCTATGGCGTAATCTAGAAGCGAATCCCTTCCATTTGACCTAAAGGTCTCTACCTATCTACATGGTAAGATTACGGTAAGAAATTTGTGGCGTGAACAAATCCACCAGACAAAGGTAAGAACCAAGTACCGAGTGCTGAAAATGGTGAATCGTAATTAGGTTGCATTAGCCCAAGAATTCTGAGGAGATCTGCAAGTAGAAACCTATTTGCGACCAACGCGACTGGTTTGTATAGGAGAAGCCTAGTGTGTACCTTGTACCAGCTTTCAGAAATGTAAATGTTAATTCCTTGGAATTGGTTTGTCCATAAGAACACTGAAAATATTCTCTTCTCACAAAGCAAGACAGTTGGGGACTGGACTCAGCTCCACTCCTCACTGGCCGTCTGCAGCACGCCCGTGAGCAGCACAGCTGAGCGAACCCTGTGCACCCCCAGCTAGTGGCCAGGGACCAACCTCTGCTCACAAAGCAAGTGGCTGTTTTGTTCATCCAGCACCCACCATCCTTTGGAGACAATGCAACCAGCCTGGAATTTCAAATTCCTCCCATCAGCCCATCCATCCTAGAAGAGTATGGGTTGGGATAGGAAAAAGCCAGGAAGCTCCTTTAAAAGAGGAGCTCAGAAATGAATGAATGAAGCAGTTAATTAATTAATGCATACTTTAAAAAAAATCAAATCAGAGGTTAACTCCAGGTCCACCACGTAGATACTGATTCATTCCGTGTGTGTTTGTTTTTCTGCAGACACTCCTGTTACATCAAGTAGCCTCAAGGCCTAGACTTGTGCCTCTGAATATCCTCTTCCTGGAGAATTCTCAAGTGTGGCAGGAGCTCTTACTTCATTCCTTGGTTCCCCAGTCTGGAAAATGGGAGCCAAAGCACCAATGCTGAGCACAAGTTTGGTAAATTTAGTTAGACGCTTTCTGTTTATCCTTTTTGAATAAGGAAAGGACCAGTAGTAATTAGATGAACTGTTTTCTTGGCTTTCTCTCTATTACATATCCCAAGGGTCGGTATTTATAGACATACTGAATATTTTCTTTCTTACCCTGATAATAATGAGGAGCCCAGAAAGCCACCACACAGAAGAATGCTGCAAGGAACAAAGTCTCTGATGAGAATATGAGCAAATTTTCTCTCCAAACAGATTCTAAGTTTGTAGGACTTTGCAATTAGAAAGATCTAAGTTCAAATTTGTGACTGGAAAGCTCTATGACCTTGGGGCATTATTTGAGCTTTTCCAAGATGCAATTTATCTTCATAGGCCCGTTTGAAGAACGTGATTGTTTGTGTAAAGCACCTTGCAAAGTGCCTGACCCATGGTAGATACTCTATAAATATGAGTTTCACTTCTCTCACCCCTCCCAACTGAAGACAGATACACACAGAGACCAAAAACAAGCACCCAGCAGTTTTGAAGAACATTTGGTTTCCATTAGGAGGCAAGAAAGGTGTAAGATTGAACTCTTGATCTTCTGTGAAATCTAGGATGCATTTCCTGTACACACACGCATGACTCACCCTGGAGAGTCTGTATGTGCTCATCACACTCTGTATCATACCTCTCGCTAATTCAAGAATTCTCTTGGCATCACCAGTGACTCCGGAGTACTTTCTAAATGTGAACGCATTAACTCTCCGCTGTCTCACAGTGAAAGGCAGCTCCCTTGCAGGGAGCGCCCTTTTTCCAGAATGCAGAGGAGAGTCAGAGATGTAGCCATCATCTGGCAGCTCAGAGTAAAAACAGATTCAAGGGTCCTGATTCTCAGCCAGGCAATAAAACGTAAAAAGATGGCCACTTATAAGTAGACCTGCCCAGTTGTTGGCAGAGAAAAGGGTCAAACGATTCACAAGGAGGGGGTGAGCCAGAGGCCCAAACCTCCCCCCACCCCCATTTAAGGAGACAGGCTAAGATTTGCTTTTCGAGCCTGAGTTTTCCCGGCGTCCAAGTTAGTGCCCAGATCCAAACGTAACAAACATAAACCTATCACCTCCATTTTTTTGCTGCAACCAGGTGTACCACCCCCTAGTTCCCATTCCCACCTCCTCCCCTGTCATCCGGAGCCCCCAAGGGCACTGCAGGCCACTTAGAATTATGCTTACTCTCAAGGAGACCGTAACATGCCAGCAGGCTACTTGTCAGTGTTACAATCTGTGGGTTGACCTTGGGATGCTCTGGTTTCCAGAACAAACAAAACAAAATGGGAGAGGACCTAATTTTTTGCCAAGGAGCAATACATTGCTTTAGGGAGATAATCTAATATAACTTTGCTAAACTCTGTGTACATAGCTGGTGCCGTGGCAAATGCCCCTACTCGGAAAAGAAACTAACAGGAGGGAAGCTCCCTCATCTGTAATCAATTCTTACCTGCTCCTCCGGCACAATTCTTTCTTTCCCATGACATGCAGCATGAAATTCAAAGGTTTGGGGTTTTGTTTTGTTCTTTCCCCAAGTGCTCCTCCAGTTACTGGAGGTCTTACCAGTCATTAAAAGTGGACTTTGTTTGCTACAAAAAGTAAACTGAGTCACAGAAGACCAAAGCCATACACCCTATATTTCAACATAAGAAATACAGGTAGGACAGGAATTCTTTTCAAAACTCTTAAGACAAAAAAAAAGTATTTCTCAAAGTCCAAGGACAAGCTACACCAGAGGGAAATTGCATATTTGTCTAGTAGCCTATGAAGTAACTCACGTTTGGGTTTTTTTGTTTTTTTTTTTTTACTTCCTGAGAAACTAACTTGCCATCTTAGTTAAAGGTTGGCCAGTACCCTGACCCCCTGGAAAACTCTGCCACTTTTCCTGATCCTATGTCACAGTGATCTGCGCCACCCACTCAAAGCTCAATTAATGTGTGTGGGACTGACTACGTATAGAATAAGTAGGGGAAGCCATGTCTAGCAAAAGAGAAAAGGGTGTCTTGTTGACATTTCTGACCTCTAGCTCATGTTGTTATTGTTCTTTACTATTGTTATTATTGTCACAGTGACTACACGATGTACTCATCGAACCAAGGAAACATTTAAAATGTGGGGGTCTGAATGGAAATGACGGGGGGGGTTAGAGACTCGCCTCACGGTCTAGCATGGCCACTTACCATGTAACCTCAGAAAACAAGCAGCGTCGCTGATCTGCAGTCTTCCTGTTTGTAAAATGTTGGCAGCTCAAAGGGTTACTCTGAGGCTCGAACGGGACACGGTCACACGGCAAACTGCAAACTGCTACCAGGTTATAGCCCAGTGTTAAGTGAACTGGTATGCAGTTAGCACCAACAGACCTCAGTATCTGCCCAAATTCAACAAGCATCCAAACACGTATCTCTAAGCACCCTGGAGGCAGCCAAGAGGGAACTTTAGAGTTAGCTGTAGCTGGGCTTGAACCTCAACTCCTCGGTGCACCAGCTGTGTGACCTTGGGCAAGTTGTTTAACCTCTTAGTTTCTTCATCTGTGAAGTGAGAATAACACTTAGCTATTAGGGATTAGGGTCAAATAATAAAGTTTGGGGCACACTCATAAGTTAACGCATTCATAAGATAGCACCCAGTAAGAGAAAGGAAACAAAACAGAAAGGGAAAGGTGAGTGGATGTTAAATTTGACCCTGGTATCCAGGGCAGTTTTTCTTGTTTTTCCCCAAAGCCAGCATGCTGATCTTAGGTCTCTTCTTCTAGAAGAAAAGGGCAACTGTGATGGGCCTTCCTCCAAACACAGAAACAACATCAAGAACATGATTCTCAGATAACAACCGTGTGTGAGCGGGCATGCTGCCACTGCGGCAGAGAAGCCTTTGAAAAGCTTGCCCCACCCCGACACACACTTGCAGCTTCCTGCATGGCTGGGGAAACCAAGGCAGGGGGTATCCTGTCTGCCCAAACTCTGTGGGCGGTCCGGTCCAGACCTGCTCAAGGGTCACTGGCTGCTGCGCAGACAGCGTTCTGTGAGCGGCCAGAAACAAGTGGGCCTGGGCCCTTCCCTCTGTGCAAACAGGAGGCAGGGGCCCTGACTCCACGGGTATGTCAGGAAGAGGCACCAAGGTGGCTTTCGGCAGAATGCATTCCCGCTGCAGGAGGGAGCTGTTTATGTAGACAGCAGTGCACTGAGAAGGGGCAGCGTCAATGAAATAAGCTCTCGGCTCAGACCACACGCTCAGCCCTGAGGATGCAGCTGGGGCTGGCTGCCTCACCTCCCGGACCCCTAACCTCCATCTCCTTCCTCCAGACCGGGCCCCGCACCAGAGCTCCTTTCCGCTGCAACTGTAGCAAAGGCTTATGGAAAAAGGAAGCTGTTTCATGCAGGGGGACCAAGGGGGAAGCATGACTCCTGGTCCAACATCACCTGGGACCAGGTGCTGGTTTCTGTCACTGTCGGCGAGGCCGGTCACAATTTCTAACATCTCTGTCTATGAAAGGGAACCTACACAGATAGGCTAAAAATTCTCCCAGGGAGGGCTGCATTGTGGTTAACAGAATTTGGGGGTTAACAGAATTGGGGGGACAAGGTAAACCACTTTGCCTACCACTTGAATACAGTGTATGCTCTCTGGAAGTTTTAATTATTTTTAATGTTAGAGTCACAAAAAGTCAGCGTTAAGAGAAAGCTTATAGGCCACCTTCTCCAGTTAATTTTTCTTGAGTGATGAAGAACATGAGATCCAAGGTCACAGAAATAAATAGTTGCAGAGCCAGGGCTAGAATCAAGGTCTCCAGACATTGGTGAGCCCCCAGAGCGGTCATTCTGCTCATTCTGTACACTGTATTTACTCCCACTAAGCTGACAGGTGTGCCCTTATCATTCATGAATTCTCATTGCATTTCATGCAGTTCATTGCTATTTCAGTGGTAGAAGACAACCTATGGATAATGTATAACATTAACTTAAATCTAGGCAAAGAACATCAAATAGAAAAATGTATAAATACCAGAAGTATAAAAGTCATCACGTAAGACCTCTGCCAGAAATCTCCTGCAATTCATTTTCTGAAGGCTATTTTAAAATTAGACTCCACAACACACTCTGATTTTAAACCTTTAATGATAAGTAATGAAATACCATAGCACAAAACTGTAGTTGCACAACAATGTCATTAATCGAGAGCAGAGGTTCCTAAGTACTTCAAAGATTTACCAGATTTAGGAATTCCCTGCCCTGACCTAGATTCTTTCTTTTTTTCATTTGCACCTGGAAAATATGGACCTGGTTGATTCTGTCACCATCTCTGAGGTTTAACGCTTCGTCTGATCAACTGATATGGAGGCTTCGACAACTAACAGTCTGAGTGGGAGGTGAAGTCATGCTACCAAACAAGGCCCGTCAGGCCTCTTCAACAACACTGCTCTGTCCTTGAACTTCTCCCTTCTTTCAAAGGCAAAATTCATCCTGAGATGCCAAATGCCCTCACATAGTTCCTGCCCTTAGGCTTCCTTCTCTTGGCCCACAGGAGGGTTTCTCCCAAAAGTCTATGAGATGTCACTCACATGCTTCCATCTCTTTTTTGATTCTTCTTTGGTTGTTGCATTGGTTCATCTATCCTTTCTTACTCTTTTCTAGGTATCATTCTTCTTTGTTTCTCTTTTTTTAGGCAGAAGGGATGTTGCAATGAAATCCACCATTCCCTTCCTCCTTTTCTAAAAAATGAAGGGCTTGCTTTGCACTTTGTAGTTTTACCTACTTGAATGATACCAAACAATGCTCTTTTCTGGCCCTATTTGATCTCAACAGAACTTCTCACCTTGGATAAGCATTGAAACAGAAAACAACCACTTTAGTTGTCTTCACTTGTGTCATGATAACACCCCCTACTCAAAAGCTCTCTCTCTCCCACCCCCGCCCCTCCCTCCATGCAAAAAGTTTACAGTTACTCCGCAGAACCTTGCAAAACAAAAATTCACAGCTTAGCACTGCTCCCCAAAGCTACCAAGAGGTTTCAGATGCTTGAAGTGAACTTGTTTGAGGTTGATTTTTTAGTTGCTTCTCAGGCACTGAGAAATATTATATTATACGTCAAAAACACTTCAAAATATGCCCCAGGGCTGGGTGGGGGGAAACCACATTGCACTTGAACCGCTTCAAACTCTTAGTCTGCCCTCTTTGCTTACTTTGGATAGTCTGAATCCTAAGATTAGCAGCTAAGAGTAGACATTAAAGGGGTATTATCATTCAAATTCGGTGTCTGATAGTTGACCCTTCTTTGCCAGTTTATGTCTATTGTTCTGGTGTAATTAGTAATGGTGCCCATTACACTCTCCACAGTGTCACGGTTTGGAGAGGAAAGTATAAGGTCTCCCAATCCATATGCCATGGAGATCTGCAAGCCAATAGCCTAAAACTCTGCAATGCTACTTTAGGTCTTAGAGCATGATTTGGGTCAATGTTTTACAATTTTCAGAGAAAGAGCTAAATGCTACAGAAAAGAACTGAAAAATGTTGATAGGGCCTTAAGAAGCCACATTTGAAAGGGTCAATAACAGGTTTGCACCCAAGCAGCAGAAACTGGAACGCACCTGGGAAATATAATGAAGTTGGCCAAGTAATCAATAAATATTTACGGCTTGAACAGCAATATTTCAAGTGTGCCTGTAAGCATGGCTCCCTGCCAATGAAATTGGATCTCCTGCAACCTACACTACAGACCAATTTCTTTCTGTATCTGCATGGAGACTATAAACTGCACAATTAAATTAAAAAGGTAACACAGATAGACACAGGGCTTCAGAGAGGGAGCCAAGAAGGAACAGCCTGTTTGTGCAGTTCGAAAAACATCTACTGACAGTATGAAAGGAGATATCTTTAACCCAACTGAGAAGAGCAAAAATTAGCTATAGACACTTGGCAAGTGAAGATGATAGATTTAAGGATTGTCTTGGCATTCCTAACCCTGAGTTAAGGGCTTAACAGCTATAAGCAAAGAAGAGACCTAGAATGTTGTTAACATAGAGACAAATCCCACCAGAGATTCTGTCTAAGCAGAGACATGGGGCCAACATTTCATTTCGGAACAGCCAGATAGAAACAGGGCAACTATATACAAATTCTTCTGTGATGACTGTGGGCCCAAGGATGTTAATTATTTGGAGAAAATGCTCCCATTGGGCAGTGATGGAGGAGCCAATACCTTACCCTCAGACCAGTAGCCAGGCTGACTCCTAGGGCTCACTTTCACTCTTGTGCCAGAGTAACTACAAACGGTGAGCCCTGACCCATGAAACGGACTTGGAAACACTAAATTTCAGAAACACAAAAAATTACTGTGTAGATGGCAGATCAGCAGATGTAGGTACCTCTGGCCTCTTTGCAAACAGAAAAATTAAACTACAACCGAATAAAGAAAGTGAACTCGCTGCTGATCTGTGTCTCTTGTCACCGAGGTTGTGAGATGATGTGCAGAGCAGTGCCCATGATGAAAGGGATAAGCTAGCAGAATCGGGAAGCTCTGGGGAAGATGTGTTCTTGGAAGTGAACACAATCACCTCCCTATCTGCAAGAGTGAACATGTCAGAATTCACTGGGAAGTTAAGAACCCTGGTCCTCTGCTTGGTGATTGCAGGCAAGCATTGCTGAACCTTACTGCATCTTCCTAAAGCAGCACACCTGACTGCCGGGTCTGGAGACAGTGCATGGAGAGACCCTTTCCCCAGGCTCAGGGGAGTCGGGCAGGGTAGCTGGGAGACCGACCCTCTTCAACCCCCAAAGCACCAACCATCACTGCCTTCTCATACGCCCCTCCCCTTCCCCGCTTTCAATGTCCAGAGTTTCTATGAATAACACTGTGCTTTTACTTTAAGCACAAAATGCCTGCAACAGCTCATCGGTTTGTAATTTTCTAACAGTGTGGCCTTGGGCAAGTTGTGCACCTCTCTGAATATCATTTCCTTCATTTCAAAATAGATAAAATAAGGCCTCCCCCACCCCAGAGTTAGTGTGGAATGTAAACGTGCAATTTTGTGTTCAAGTGCCAAGTACGTAAGGCAGGCTCATTATGTGCTTCCGGAAGACCCTATAACTGGTAAATGCCCGAATCTACCTTCATTGTAAGCTCCCGGAGTGCCACCACAGCCGTGGGTCATTCCTTCCACAACCCAGATGGGCGTCTATTCGTGCTGCTGCTGCAGCCTTTGTAGAGTTATCTGTGCTTTGGGAAATAGAGAACCCCACTTTCTTGAAAAATCCTGACCTACACCAAACCAGCTCTGGGTTTGCAGAAATTCTGATGGAGGCCAGAGTAAGCTGAGCTCTGGGAGGCTGAGCATGGCTGTTTTGTCTCCTAAAAGGAGGTGATCTCCTCCAGGGTGGTCTGGTCTCTTTAAGAAAGAAAAAAAGTTACACAGACCAAAAAAAAAAAAAAAAACAGCAATACAAACCAACCAAAAATGCCAGGAATGCAAGCTCTGCCAACCAAATAAATAAATAAAATGTGAGATACTTTATAATAACTGGACACGATGCATTTCTCAAGTCTGCATAATTGAAATACTCTACTTTTCCATCAACCCTGCAAATATCCCCATGGCCTCTAGTCTTGGTGGCGTTTTTGCCCTTTAGTAGCATTGACAAAGCCCATCACCCAAAGTAACCAACTGACCCTTGCGCCTTTGGCTCCAAGAGTCAAGACTTGGAGATCCTCTGACACTCTGAGAGTTACCCATCCCAGAGTTTGCTCCCTGGAGCACAGAATGAGTGTGAGCAAAGAGGTGTGTCATATAGTGACGGCCCCCATCACACATTTCAAGGGCCCCCTGAAAATTCTACACCAATCAGGGTCATTTTTGCTGTTGTCGATTTGTTTTCCAGTCGGCCGTTAAATATAATTTACTATGGGTCAGGCACTGTTTTAAGATTTTGCACACACTAATAGATTTAATTCTCTGATCAACCTGTGAAGTAGAACAAGTATCACACTCATTTTAGAGATGCCGGAGCTGGAACAGAGAGATTAAGCAATTTTTCCAGAGTCATGCAGCTGGTAAGGGGCAGAGCTGGGATTCAAACTCAGACAGGTTGGCTCCAGAATCCCACCCCTGAACCGCTGGACTCTTTAGTCATTAATGGAGTGTGGTCCTCGGGGATCTGGAAGTACAGTGAGCAAGCGATCCTAGTAGCCTGGGCTACTCTGCCTTCCTTTCTTGTCCACACAGGGACTGATAAAAGAGACCGGGAGAGGGACAAAGCTCCTCCCTATCTCTGAGGACAATGCAGGTCCCCAAAGGAAGGACATCATCTACCGGGGTTGGAAGGGGACCAAAACTTTTCATTTTTGTAACACAGCACGCAGCCAGAATCAGAACCCCCGCTCTTCCCTGGGTATTGCCCTCACCTCACCAGGAAGGTGGGGTGCAAAGGAGAGAAAAAATGAAGAGGCTTGGGAATGTATTTGCTCTGCGCCCCAGCTCCCCCACCCCTAAGCTGCAAGGTCCACGCCAGGAGGGATCTCCATGGGCACTCAATAGCTTTGTTTGGTTAGCCCATTTAAGATCTGAGACCCCAGCCATCACACACTGCAATCAACATGGTACATCTTGCCACTCAGAAGAAACATTCAGTATCAATGTACATGCATGTGAATTTGGTACTGAAAGCTGTCAAAACCCCTGTGAGGTCTCANGGGGTGCAAAGGAGAGAAAAAATGAAGAGGCTTGGGAATGTATTTGCTCTGCACCCCAGCCCGCCCCCCCCCACCCCTAAGCTACAAGGTCCACGCCAGGAGGGAACTCCATGGGCACTCAATAGCTTTGTTCGGTTAGCCCATTTAAGATCTGAGACCCCTGTCATCACACACTGCAATCAACATGGTACATCTTGCCACTCAGAAGAAACATTCAGTATCAATGTACATGCATGTGAATTTGGTACTGAAAGCTGTCAAAACCCCTGTGAGGTCTCAATCTAAAATAAAGGGCCTTGACCAAGTCCTATCCACAGAGACAGGCAAAGAGGTGATCCAGCAGTCCTGTCTCTACACCCCGCCTCCCTCCCGCCTGACTTTAACTCTCACATAATGGGAGTGGGGGCCAGGGTGGGGCAACCTGGTTTAATTATTTAAACCAGATAAGATCCCAAACCAGTCGTCCCCACGCATAAGAAACTAAACACCCCAAAGAATCATTCTGACAAATATGTAAGTCACAGCTGTAGACACACAGCCACGCTGCGAGAAGTTAAACTTTAAACACATGTCCTGCATGGTCTGATGGGCAAAGCAAATCCTCACTTAGCCAGTGTCTTCTCCTCCCACCATAAAAGCAGGCAGTCAGACCAGTGTTTTTTTATCTCCTTTCACCTGCAAGTTAAAGTCGCAACTGAAGTTTCTTCCCCGAGCTTTTCAAAGGTACCACTCAAGGCAAGGGCACACTGCGAAGTTAGAAACATGGAAACATGGGCTCATTTTACTTCAGTAGCTGGCTCGCTAGATATTCTTACCTTCTCTGTGCCTCTGTTTCCCTCTTCCCTCTCTAAGGTATGGGTGTCATATTCACACGTTTCTAAACACCCAGAAGTAAATTAACTAAAACTTGGTTATTGTATTCTGTACATGTATTTTCAATTTTCTTCCTTTCTTTTCCCCAAGACAGTGCCAGAAATATAACAAATGGCAGATTTTCATTTCAATGACTGCCCAATTTCTTTAACCAGTTGAAACTGTATTGCATGGAAGGCCATTTACAAAACCTAACCAGTGGCTTGTAAGCCTTTTTCGAAAAAGAGAAGCAAATAAAGGTGCTTCTTATAATGGATGTGACCATTGCATTAGGCCTTACTCTACCCATTTTACAGATGGAAAAACCAACGGAAGTTCCATACTCGGGGTTTATTTTTTATCAATAAGCAAAATAACAGCATAAGATACACAAATCCCTAATATTGAACATTCAGTTCCCTTCAAAATTGCCTAGCTGTTTTTGTGTCACCTAAAACATGTATTAGAGCCACTATTTCATCCCCAGCACACAGGACCCACCGTGGGGTGTGAACTGACACATCTATACGATATTCCACAATGACCGAATCTGTGAACACTCACACAACTAAGCCATTCTGAAGGGGAAGACCTGTTAGCTGAGTTCGTATCTCTGCGAAGAACTCCCCTGTCACTTCTTGTATATATGGTTTGAATCAGTTGCGACTAAAGAACTTAATTCTGGCTTCTCTGAACCCCCAAATGAGACTGTCTTCGCAACATCATTTTTGAATCGTAGCTTTAAGTGCCACAAATGTGCCTATGGCTCCAGATGATGTCAGCCTCGCTCTGACCCTCCATCATCATCCGCGTGACACAAACAAGCCCCAGCCTCCTTTGTGCGCTTCCCAGTGATCAATACTGGGGTTGAGCAGGGCGTCTAAGAGCAGAGGACACGCCGTGTCTTCACTAACATTTCTGAAGGGTCTCCAAACGACAAAACAGAGACTTGGCTTGTGTGGAAACTTGAAGCAGATACAGAAAGAGTTCGAATAAGCAACTCATTATGGCCGAGGCATTAAGTGAAAGCCACCGGGAGCAGCAGCGGCTCAACTTATTGATAAGCTGATACACAGCAGCACGTTGTCGCTGTTAATTATTTTCCAGAAAGCATCACCTTCCCTCTGTATCCTTCTACATAGCTTTACCTCCAGGATCACTAATCTCCAAGGATAACTGGCGGTTCCTATCCTAAAAGAAATCATCTTTTCTTCTTAAACTGCATTGACTCCATGAATAATGGAGTGTCAGACTCCATTAAACTGTTTAGCACCAAAAATCGTGCTAAGACAAAATGAAATTTCTTTTCTATCCCTTTCTTCTTTAAAAAATCCTTCAAATCAAAGAGGAGGACACCACCACCCACTTAACCCAAGACGACGCAAAGTCATGATGGGTGTTGGGATGTTTTCCCTCTTCTAACAAATCTTTAGCACCAGAGGGCAAATTTATGGTAGATTAGAAAGATGGATAAAGTGAGTAATCTGCATGAAAAGAATCAGTATGTGCCCTGAAGTTAAGACGTGCCTTTGGACTCTCCTCCCATCAACTCGTCCTCCCTCCAGAAAAGAGGAGGTAGAGAGCAAAGGGGCATGTGACAGGGAGCTCAGGAAGGCAAGACATGTGAAAATGCCCTTGAGGGCCAGCCTGTTAGACACCTTTTCCCCTCTTACTGCCCAGGGCCCCCCATCCAGGTCCTTTTCGGGGGGGACACAGAGTGAGGGGATTGATATCTTCTGCGACAGTGTTCATCCCCCTCAACGTTGGGGATGAAGCCAGACGGTTCTCGCTCATTTGGAAAAATAAAGAAACGGGAATGCAGGCGTTGAACATTCTATAAGCTTTCCCCCACTCCTCACAAAACCACAGCTGTGAAAATAAATACCACCCCCCAAACCAGGGTCTCTGGCCACCAGCAGTCCTCCTCTTCCTCTCTCCAGCTGCCACCAGCCTCGCCCGCAGGCAGAAACGCGCTGCCTGGAAGGAAATTGCTAGGCGGGGAGGAGCGGGGAGACCCTGGCCGAGAACTGGGTTGTGCGCCTCAGCCGTCACCACTCACCCGGGGAGGGGAAAAGCTCCAGATCCACTTTTTCCGTCTTTATGATGGTGAGAGTAGGTTTGAGATCGACGGCCGCCTTCATGGTGCCAGGAGTAGGGGACAGACAGGATGATGGCAAGTTTGCTCTTTATTCTTGTTTGTCTTTTTAATGGGGATTTGTAACAGGGGAAAGGGGACGAGAGCGATCCAATTTTCTTCACTAAAAATCTCAAATTCTCGCCGCCTTTCCCCCGCGCCCAGAAGATGAGCGCCCGGCACTCTCTAACGAAGTTGGCACTTTGCGGGAAAGTCTGCGCGCTCCGGGTCCCAGGCTCGCCTGTGCCGCGGCGCTCCCTCCTCGCCGGTGCCCGCTCCCTCCTCTCCGCCGCAGGCTGCCTCTGCTCGTCCCCGTTCCCCGGAGCCCTCCCTCCCGCGCGCGCTCTTCCCTCCTCTTTAGGGCGTTTCTCTCTGCGCCGAGCCAGGCGCCGGGTTTGCGCCTCTTTCCCCACTGCCCGCCTCAACCCCCCCAACCTCATCCTCCACCCCTACCCCGCCCCACCAGGACCTCCGCAGGGGGGAGGGCAGGCGGGGCCGCGGGGAGGGGCGGGGCGGGTGGTGGCTGGCAGGACCCGCGGCCAATCGCCAGCGGCCGCCCAAAGCGAAAGAAAGGTGGGCGGAGCGCCCGGCAGCCGGCTCCCGCTCCCCTAGGACACCGCAGCAAGGCCGAGGAGGGGTAGGTGTGGAATGGTGCGCGCCCTGGCTCTGCCGGTGGTGTCCAGAGCGCGGAGGCTCAGGGTCGCCGGGAGTGGGCTGCGTGCGGAGACTCCCGGACCACATCGGAAAAGTCCCCCTGATTCTCCACGCATTCTTGAGGGATTGGTCATTCGCTCAGGCCCTCTCCCGGTAGCAGCATAGTTTTCGAAGTGCGTGTACATCATTCATTCACAAAGACTGACACACAGGACGTGAAGCATGCCAGGAAGGGGTTATGCGTGCAAGTAGGCGCAGGACACTCGCGAGCCAGTGTCCTCGGGGGGCTTTAGAGAGACTGGACTCCAACCCGTGAGTCAGGAATCAATCGAAATGGTGTTTCTGGAGACCCTTTCAGAATCTACCAGCGCAATCAAGAATAGATGGACCTGCCCTTGATAAGCATCAAGCCCAAGGCAGCCTACCGGAGACCCCAAAACAGAGGCCCAAATTCTGCTGCATGAGATTGGGAGAGTGCAGAACAGCCCAGACTAGAATCAGTCTTGGGCTTCCACAAGCTTCAGTTTTCCCCACAGCGGTGCTGGCACAGGAGAAAGCTGTGTCCCATCCCTCTGATTATCTCACCGTTGGCCCACGTTTCGCCCTTCCTTTTCACAGCTTCTCCTCTCAGATAAAACTGAGGACTACCTCTATTAGATGAACCCTACCACCAGCCCGGCCCCCAAAAAGTGATGCAGAGGCCCCGTGGTTTTGAATTTCTGGAGTACATCGTCCAAGACAGAACGACAGTGCAGAGCCCCCGTTCCATTTGGGAACTGAAAACACTTCGGACACCACAACAGGATCCTGAATAATTAATGGCTTGCCACTGATACACTGGTTATCATAAGTGGAGATAGTTAGTCTTAATTAACATAATCAGTAGATAGAGAGGCTCATACCTCTACTCATATTTATAGCTAGGACCAGACTTTGAGCTCTATCTTTGAGTAACTAGAAGATTAAATGTAATTTTTCTGAACATCTTTGGAGAAAGCTATTTTAATAGATTTTTTTCCCGATTTCTAAGCAGACATTGCGGTGAACTCCCACACATGCCTGTAACTGTAACTTCTGCCTTGGGTAAACTGTAATACACCTGTTTACCTTCATCTAATCCCGGCTTAGTCTCCCTGAAGCATTCTAACTTGGAGGCTCTCCCCCAGCAAATGAGGGAAGGAACCAAGAATAGAAAGTATAATAAATCTTGAACTTCTGGTTCAAACTTCAAATCACACCCCTCCTTCAGTAACCAGAGGAAAATACTTGTGTGGGATCATCCCATCCTTAATTTTTGAAGGATTGTTGTAATGCAGCTGTGTTTCCAAAAGGTATGAGAAAACAATGCTGGCCCCCAGATGACAAGAACAGACATTTCTGATCCTGGGAAAAGCTGAGGGAAACAGCTGATGAATGAATTGTGCATTCACACATCCAAATGAGCCGCGAAGAAAAGAAATCTTAAGCCAACCCTACCTTACCCACTAGGAATACATTAGCAGAAGAACTGAGCAAATCAAGTGTTGCTTTGAGAAATTTTGTTTCATTGATGTTGTTTTAAGAAGATGAGGGGTTTTGTTTTCATTCAAGTAAGAGGACTTCTCTATTTTCAAAAGCTTCCTCAGAACAAGTTCTTTCTCTCTTCTCCAGTGGGCTCTGCAACTTTCTTTTCCAGGCTAGCCCACACGCTTCTAATACCAATCCACCACCCCAAATGAGATGCCCATAGAGCCCTCCCTGATTAAACTGTAAACACTTTCCATTCTAGCAGTGGGGGTGTATTCCTTCAGTTCTTCCACGGTGACGACAACTCAACATGACGGTCACACTTCTCCAACCCAGCAGTCCTGAAGCACAGAGATTCAAACCATGTGAAAGTGCTAGCCGAGGAGTTAGACTGGCAACATGGCCAGGTTGGGGAGGTAGCCAGGAGCCACCAGAGACCTCCCAGAAAGTCCCATCACCATGAGCTAATCATGAGTATAGATGTTATCAAAAGTTATCCTTTAACCTTCTGGCTGAAACCTCCCTTAGGACAAGATGCACTGACATGCACAAGTTCGAATATTGCAAGTGTCAACCTGATCAATCAGTTTTGATCAATGAAAATTTTGTTCTCTTTAGGATGCAAGTAGATATTTCTAAATGTTCTTCTGGACTTTAGATGCTATTCCTGTCTTACCGTATCTTTTAAAGCAATGCCAATCCCAGTGCTTGATACGCGGCAGATGTTCCATAAATATGCGTCCGTCAAGTGATGAGCTATCAACTTCCTGGTCGTGTAGACTTCTGCTTTGCCATCAACTCTTTCTAAGCCAAAGATCAAGTGAGTTTGACATGCTCTGGCTCGTGGAGGTGAACTAAAAAGTGTCAATGACTCGGCGTGTAGGTCTGCCCTTTTTCTCGCGTGGCACAACAGAATTTCTAATTTCCCAGCATTCCCGTCACTTCAGTTCATTTGTGCCTCGGTTTCCCCACCAGCAAAACAAGATCATCCGAGCCTTGGCTTCTACTTGGCAAGCTGTTCCTAGATCATATCTGATTTTAAGGCATGCAAGAAAAATCTACTTCCTAGCTTTTGGTGTAATGTGGAATTCTGTTCCCCCCGACCTTGGGAGAAAACAGAACTGTATTTTTTAAGCATTCCTTTTGTCTCGGGGAATTACATCCAGCAAGTGCTGAGGCTTCCTAAACCCAGAACATCCTGTCAATAAGAATCAAAAAAATAAAGGCTGCAGAAGTTGAGGGATAGTGGTGTGGAACTGGACTTGCTGCATGAAGAAAATAGTCCGACTTCTATAAGACTCTCCTGGGGTATGCAAGGAAATAAACAAGCCCACTTTCTCAGTCAGATTCCTCCCTTGACTCCACCCCAACTTCAGTAAAAACTAAATACTAAAATACGCCCGATTTCAAAGTGGCAGAAGACAGACTCTTCCCCTCCCCAAGCATTCTAGAACACGTTGTCTATTTCCTGAATTTTGATCTTCGACAAACCAAAGGACCTCTGGGCTTCGAGCTAACAAACGCTTTGCTAGAGGTAAAGTACAAAAACATTCAGACCACTAACGGCTGATCCCGAACAGGTTGATGACTCACAGATGTCAATTGACTGGTTTAAAGGTAAGATTTCTTTTTAAAATGAAGAAAAGCTCCTCAATTAACAACCTGTCCGAGTTCGTGGTTGTTTTTCTTTGAGAAAAGGCAACCGTCTCGGTCGCAGGAACAGGCTTCAAATGCTGGACTCTGAAGCAGAGGTCTCTGTGCGATAAGCTGAGCGATAAAAAGCACAGGGGGTGGAAACGTGCCCGGGGCTTCCATGTCCCCATTATCGAGCAGCCGTAAAATGGAAAACCAGAGAGTGCCAGAAAAATGCAAATAAGCCTCTCCATGAAACTCTGATGTCAAAAGGCCGTAAGGTCAATTCAGGAACCCAAGTCGGGGACTCATATGGTGCTGTCACTGAATGCAGGCCGGCTCTGTGACCTCACCAAAGCCACTTAACCTTTTCTGTGTCATAACCTCATCTCTGTTTCAGGGAGTAAAATCACCCCTGGCTCTCCCTACCACGTACTAATACAGACTCATTAGCTATTGTTTAGATGGGACAATAAACAATGAGNGCAGCCGTAAAATGGAAAACCAGAGAGTGCCAGAAAAATGCAAATAAGCCTCTTCATTAAACTCTGATGTCAAAAGGCCGTAAGGTCAATTCAGGAACCCAAGTCGGGGACTCCTATGGTGCTGTGACTGAATGCAGGCCGGCTCTGTGACCTCACCAAAGCCACTTAACCTTTTCTGTGTCATAACCTCATCTCTGTTTCAGGGAGTAAAATCACCCCTGGCTCTCCCTACCACGTACTAATACAGACTCATTAGCTATTGTTTAGATGGGACAATAAACAATGAGCAAGAAGGGGAGCGGCAGTCAGGAGGGAAGCAGGAGGAGGGACGGCAGGGCGGTGGGGCGGGGAGGACTTGGGACCTATTTGCCTGGGGGAGAGCTCTCCATACGTACCCAAGATGAAAGTGGATATCACAGACTGCAGAATAAGGCTCAGGTTCAAACTCTTGCTCTACCAACTAACCCGATGAATCACTACACTAAGTCACACAGTCCTGAACCTTAGCTCCTCCATGTGTTAAGTAGGGATAATAACAGCACCCACCTTTTAGGGTGGTTTGGAAGGTTAAATGAGAGAAACGCGTACAAAGAAATTAGCACAGCGTCGAGGTCAGAAAGAGTGCTCAGTTACTGTGGAATCACCGTTTCTGCCTTTGCAATCCAGTACAAGGTAGAATACTGGAGAAATCCCATCCTTCGCAGAGAGGTTGGACCCCCTATTTACCTGAGCTGTCTCCAGGCAGAGATTGGGAGGATGGCCACGTTGAATCTAAAAGCTCCGCCAGCCTCCTCCTTAGCTCCTGAGTTGAGAAGTTACCCTTCTCAGTTGGGAAATTCCAGCACTACCTGACCAGAAGAGAACACTGTGCATTTGTATTTGTTTTAAGAATCACAGAAAAGCTGTGGTTCCGATGCAGAAGGAAGATCACGTGTGGTGGCTCTTTGGAGACGAAACCTAGGTCTTGGCGTTGTGGTGTGTTGGAATTAGATGAGTCTCTTAAAGACCTGAGACAAGCCCAGCCCTCCCATTTACAGAGGGGGTGGGAAATGAGTTTGAGAGAATAAGGAAGTCATTCTGCCCAAGGCCACACCGCCTGAAAAAGGCAGCATCAGGACCAGAACTGGACCCATGATCAAACTTCTCCTTTGGCAGCTCCTTACATTTACAGATGGCCCTTTTGCTGCAGAAGTCACTGCCCTTCAGCGTGGTCTGTTGCCCGACGCTCCTGAGACACGAAGCAGGGTACAATGTACACAGGAACAGATAGATGATCGGACAATTTCTAGAAATCTAATCATCTTCTCTGCACGGAACGTGTTGACTTGGGGCAAGTACATTACAGGACAACTACACTATCACTCCCTGTGCAAGACAGTTTGGCATGGGCTGTAAGGAGAAAAGGGGTCTGGGTTTGCTCCATTGCCGTCTGCAGTTTCTTTAGACTGTAATTATGAGCCATTCAGCTGCATCTGCAGCCCCAACAATGTGGGATGGATTGGCCCCATCCACAGACCAGGACACATTTTAAAATCCACAGTTTAGACATCACGTATTCCGCTTGCAGCAAATCTGACCCCAATCACACAGAAAGAGGCGGGCAGCTGCCAGGCAAGGCTGCAGGGTTCTGAGGCTTCCCCCACACCCGGAGCGGCAGCCTGAGCATGTTTCCCAGGAATGCTGCTCCCTCCCAGGCAGGGGTAATGCAGAAGGCCCACTGCCCTGTGAGCCTTTGGGGGTCGTGTAATTTGGATTCCAATTTAAGTTGTCCTAAATTGGCCTCCTGGGGAGGTGGAGGGATGATGGCATTAGCAGAGATGGCAGGAGAACCAGAGTTCTTTAATGACACGGCAGAAGAAGAAAACCAGGCTTGCAGCAAGGTGCTCGGTACCCCTGAGAACAGGCCCCTGGCTCCTCCCCAGGATGCAGGTGGTTTCATCTGCTGGAAGGCGGAGGCCCTCCTCTGATCTTGCCCTGCTCTGCTCTTGGTTACAGAGACAACATCAGACTTCAAAACAGATGTTCTCTGCAGTTGTGGTCTGCATCTCAAATTAAGATAATTTTATTGTGGAATCTTCCCCCCTTCTCCTCCCTCTTTCATTTTGAAATGCCATGGCAATTGCCCCAAAGGACTAGCATTTACCACCCTAGAGATGAAGGAGCAGCAATGGGGTGGAGAATTTCTTCGCCCTTGTCCTTGATACTGGAAGCCAGACAGAGGAAGCAGATAATACTAGAGGAAGAATACTCCAGACAGGAAATGGGACGATGGCATTGGTGGAAGCAGAAGCAGGAACTGCCTCTGACAATGGTGGAAGGACAAGCTAGGGGCCAGAAGGAAGGGGGGGTGGGACACGAGGAGACAGAGTCACAGTAATCCTGTGTCTTTATCATTCTAGGACCTAACGCCCCAAGACTCCAAGATGAAGGTAAAGCCTGGTGATCCACCCAGTAGTTCACAGAGCCAACTTCATTGTCCTGCGTGGCCAGTAGTGATGGAATGACAGTAAAGTAAATCAACAGGGGGCCTCCGTCCGGAGCAGTTGCAAAGGACACAGAGTACACTGGAAGTGACAGGGTCTCAGCAGGTCACAGAAGATGCAAGCGAAGGTCAAACCAAAAATCGACACCGAGCACAGAGGCTCTTTCTCAGTGTTTTCCTCATGTGAACATTTGCTGTATGCAAAGAATTTCCCTTCCCATCCCCTCAAGGTGCCGCTTTTGTGCTCTGCAGCCCGCACCCCCCCCCCCCCAGTGCCTATGTGAACCAGCAAGTCCGCCTCCCACACTGCCTCAGGGCAGAGGCTAGTTTCCGTCCTCATTGTCACCGAGGTGCTCAGCTCCAGACAGAGTTGCAGAATAAACTATCTTGATTATCTAATTAATCAACAGATAACTTTCTATCACCCCAGAGACAGATCTTTAACTCAGATATCTTACAGTTTTTGTAAGACTTAAATTTCCTCAAAGTTTGAGACTAAAAAGATAACCAAGTGACTCTTTTCCGACTGAAAGGTCTTTATAAACTATTCTTTCTGTTCCTCAAATCTCCTGCTTCCCATCCCCTTAAAGGAAAACGTTGCCTAAGGTCACCTCAGTTGCTATATTTTCATCTGAGTATATCTGGGTACGGCTGTTCGAGAAAACGGCATTAAGCTCACCACAAAGCAAACTACTCATTTTGTCGTTGATCCGAACTTCCCTATAGCCCACTGTTCAGTCTCAGACTGCTGCTCGGAAACAGCCGTCAGGGATTTCTGAACTTTAAGTTGACTCTTATTTCACCAATTATCATGAAGATAAGATGCACTCACTATATTCATTATTTGTAGCAATAAGAGAATGCATGAAGTGGACGCAATTTTCTCCATGAATAGGTTGTTGACACCTGATGAGGAGCCCAGTGCCTGTTAGAATTCCCCTCCACCTTCTCAAATTTACTGTAAGTGGTCAGGTCCCCAGAAGCATGGCACCCTCTACAGTAAGGAAGGGGATAGGCTGAAAGTAGGGATGGGGGCGGGAAGGGGAGGGGGAGTCGGCCAAGCCCCTCCCACCTCGCAGGGGTACAGAGGCACCGGAGAAGGCTGAACACTTGCTGGCTGGAGTGTGGTTGCCTTCTCCTCTCCGCACTTAAGTAGTTATATCTGCTAATAAGCAATAGAGATGTATCCATGGGAAAGCAGACTGATCTTAAACCGTAGAAACCAAAGACAACGGGTTTGGTTAGGACCCACCGTTGCCCCTGAGCTGTGCTGGGTGGGCGTCAGGAGGTCGCATTCTTTGGCATCCCTTCCTTCAGACCCAGGTTCATAGAAGAGGCCTAAGAAAACATGGAATGTCTCACACTGAGAATATCGTACTAGCCAGTAAAACCAACGTTCTTTGAGTACAACAAAACATTCGTCTAGAACGTCTCACGCAGGAGTCTGTTTCTGTCTTACCTTTAGCTGCACAACATTATTGAGGTCTAAAAAGTTTGTGTGAATCCCACCTTTGCCGCTGCTGAAGCTAATAACAAAGGCAGTGAGATTCAGAGCTCTTTCTAAATTCTCTTGCTGTTACAGATCTGAAAAATGTGCCCAGAATCTGAGTTCCATAAATATGCAGGAAGGTAAATCCATAAAAACAACTCTAGGCCATCTAGTGTAACGATTCATATTTAGAATTTACTGAGCACCAAATATGTCACTGATAGCAAGTTGACCAATGAGAAACAACCTCAAGAAGGGATATGTCAACTTCTCTGGGATTACAGCTCACATTTAATTCTCCGTTCTTAAGGGCCCAGGAGAGACGGAGTCTCCTTTAATTTACAGGAAGCCAGCTGTGTTCACTCGGCCCCTTGCATCACCCTGTGACGGAGGCGGAATGCAGCACGTGGTTCTGATGATGACGCATGAGGTGGAACAGACCCCAGCTCAGTCTCGTCTATCTAGATGGGCTCCTACACAATAAAATCCTTTCTTCCTTCAAGCTGGTGAAGAGGAGAGATGCAAACTCGACCATGTGTAACATGTAAGGAGGCGCCATTTAATCAGTCAGGCCTGGGAAGCACATTCAGGCATTCAACACTCAAAATCATAAGTAATTATAGGTAACATGGAGAATGAGGAACGTAGAAAATATAGAAGGTCCTTCTTTGCGGAAGTGTATTTCACCGGATTGATCAGAAACACGTGTTTTCCCCGGATTGGAAACCCATCCTGAAAGACTTCATCACCAAAAGGCCTTGGTGGGAAGTGCCACTAGGGACCCTTAGGGGAGGGGAGAGGAGGGGTGAGGAAGGCACAGCTGGGTAGGGAGCTGGCCACAGCCTGTGGGAGAAAAACACACTCCACAGACAGCTCTCTTGGGGCAGGTTCCCAGAAGACATCCCTTTCCAGGAATGAAAAATTCTAAATAATGCAGAGAATTGTTAAAAATTGAAAGGATGATGGACTTTTCTTTCAGGGAATTCCGAAGCATTGAGAGAGACCAGATGGCTGGCAGCAACCACTCCAGGTCCAGGAAAGGCCCGGCCTCCTCATACCCTCCTCATTTTCAGGGAGCTAACATGTTCTGTTGTGGATGCTATTGTTGTTTTTTTTTTTAATTGAACTGCATTGACTATTGAACTGCATTGAACTGCAGTGGAGGTAAGGAGACACTTCCAAGTAAATGTCCATGCTTGCAAAAAGCCCATATAAAGACCTGCAGTTTTTTGCCAAATGGACTATGAGGCTTTGGTTTCCTGGCTGCAGAGAATGTACTTCAACTCTAAAATAATGGCAGAGGCAATGTAGGCAATTGGGAAAGAACACACAGGCTTCGGCAGAAGATAGACAGCAGTTGGGTCTGACCCTGGGCATTCTCCAGCCATCGGTCCTTCAGCCTCCAGAAGCCTCAAATTCTTCACTTATGGCATGGAGCCAAGCACAGTGCCCAGTTCAGAGTCGAACTGAATGTCGATAGAATAGGTGCCATGTGACTCACACTGTGTTGGATACAGAGCGTGCCCTCAACAACACTTCACTGCTGTTTTTAATTTGAAAACATAAGTGTGACTTTGGATGTACTGAGTATAAGATTGTTACACAAAAGTTCACTCAAACTATGGCATATAGTGTTCTTCAAAGATATTAGGACATGGTGACCCCTCTTGGTGTGTGCTATTAAAATCGTGACATAAAGATCAAGATAATTTTAGGTCCGAGTCTGCAAACCGCACAAATCCTGACACCATGCCTCTTGGATGGAAGGGGATTGATTCCTACTATGTACATGTGAAATGTGGTTATGGAAGTTCTAATTGCATGTTCACAGCTACATTAGACATTAGCAGCAAATAGAAACATATGCAGCCTCTAGGATTCCTTCCAATATTGGATTCTTTCCACTTTGGGTTGCAGGTTTGATACCCATTCAGCGACTTTGTGCCACCTGAGCAAAACAAGATCTTACACAAATGGCCTCGCCCGTTGGCTTTCAAGCTGGTCAGCTATTTAGCAGAATCTTCTACACTGTCCACACATGCCCTACACCACGCTCTGAGGTTGGCTCCAAACTAGCCCCCGTTAGGCAGCACACCACTGCACTCACTTCATGCAAGTCTTTTACTGCATTACCCCACCTTACATTTTCCTTACCTGACTCTTTTGCTAACAGCCAAAAGTTTTCTAACAGCTTAAGTTGTGCTGTAAACCTCAACCTCTAAGCATCTGTAGCTGGGCCGTACACAGGCATTTAGTTACGGAATGTTGGACCCATGTAGCGCTCCCTCTGAGCTTGGACTTATTATCCAGAACTCAGATGAAGTGTTTTACTTGCTGGTGGCAACTACCTGTGCTGACCAGTTGCCCAAGGAAGCCAGGGAAAGGTATTCTCATTGCCACTTCCAACACCCACCAGCCATGGGTGCACCATGGCTCGCCTGTGGCCCTCTCGCAACTCAGATTTCACTATTGGGAGGGCATCAGCTACACAATTTGTCCGCTAGCACTACCGGTGCCTGGCACCGAGCCATCAAAGCTGGCAGCGTGGAATATATGTGGTCTTCACACTGGTTGCTTGTTCCATTTTGGCAAGATTAACGCCATGTCATTGGGAAAGTGAACTTAATTGGTTTTCTGGGAGTACTTAGTTAAGTCACCCCGCCTCAGCTCCAAGTTGATTAAAGTGTAGCTTTGCCCTTTCCAACAAGCGTAGCAAATAAATGACGGGGAAATACTCCAAAATGCACATGGCTGGGTCCTCTCATTCTTTCTTTTTTTCCTAGTGACATTGGGGAGGTTTGGGCACTGATCCTGCACACACAATACTGTTCTTGTTCTTCTTTTCTCTACAGAGCAGCCTTGAATAGCTCTGTCTAAAAGTATAAGCAGGGGCAGCCTTAGGCTCCAAGAGATCAGAGCCCTCATGCTGGGCCAGAACAAAGACCCTGCTTTTCCCCAACAATTAGCCCTGCAAAAAAGGACATCTATCTCCCTCTATTAAAACCACCACGTGCCTTCAAGTCAGCCCATTGTAAAGCTAATTAAATAACACGCCTCTCTCCCCATGCAGGTCTCCTGATTAGCTTTCCTCGGTGCAAAACCTCTGCAAAGTGCCTAGAGACAGACAAGCCAATGCTCCACTTCTTACAAACTCCCCCATCAGTCTTTGAAAAGCCATCTTCTCCATGGTGTTTCCTTGGTTCATGCTGCATATTTATCCCTAGCTCAGACTTAGAGTTACCTCCAGCGTCATGGAAGAGATGAAATTTCTCTCTTTTTTTAAATAAATGGTTTGGGAAGGAAAAATTTCTGCCACCGTGTAAAACTCTCTGGAGAGAATCTGCCGGCATCACAGTTTGAAAGTGCCGCTCTCCCCACCAGAGGGGAGCATGTATGAAGGGCTTACACCTGAAGCCTCCGAGAAAGACACAGCCACAGGCAGGTCTCGGCTCAGGGAGTAGTGCTCAGACCTGTGCAAAAGATAAGGTTCCCCGGAGAGGGGTCAGAGAGGAAGGCAGAAATAACAGAACACATCCTGACCACAATTTTTTAAAACATGATGTAGAAATAAATTCCTTCAAAGACTTCTCCTTGCTAGCCAGATACAATCTGATCCCTTGCCCACCTTTCGACCACACGTCACTTCTTTCCCTGGAAGGGACCAATGATCTGGGACTTGTTCGAGTCCTCTGAACACACCCTGCTGCTTCACCCTGGTGTGCACTTTCACAGGCCTTTCCCTTTCTGGAAAGCCCTGGTCCACCTGTCCCACTCATCTGTCAGGACACGGCCGCAGACACCACCCCCATCCCTACAAAGGCTTCCAGGCCCTTCCTGGACACAATCCTGTACATTCTCCTCTGTGTTCTCAGGACAAACTGCTTCCAATCAGCACATTCAGGCTCTGACTGAGCATTCACTACATGGCTAAAAAGCAACTCAGCCTCCCAGGGCGGGATCCATGTTCTATCCAAGCTTTCATCTCCAGTTTAAAACACAGTAGCAACCATAGTAACAAAGTAACTACTTAACAAATATTGAAAGACCAGATAATGGAATAAATGAATAGGTGAATGAAATAATGAATAAAAGGATGAATGAATGAATGAATAAAATGACCCTTCGAGATTCCATGGGATCGGAAATAGTAGAAACAGGTCTACCGCCCGCTTTGCTGCAAATGGCCTGTGTACTCGGGAAACAATATTAACATCTTAAGACACAGTTCTCTCTACTTGAAATTATCCAGTCTCATGTACAGATTCTACACACATACATACACTTTTTCGATACAATTTTTTTAAATAATAAAACTGAAGGAGACACAGCCAGCCATTTTCTAAATCTTTTTAATGGCTCGAGAGTTTAACTTTTCAAACCAACTCAGTCTTTGAGGCTTCTAGCTCATTTAATATTTAGACCCTACAAACCTTTCCTTCCAAGTGTTCCTCTGAAGACTCACTAATCTGCCAGGATGCTCTATGCAGATGAGAGATGACTAAATCATAAAGAAATCCCATACAGTTTCAATTTTCCATGAAATGGTCATGGGCCTCAAAATTAGCATTAAAAACATTAAAGCACTTGGCAAAACAGAATTTGAACTCTGCCAAATCCCCAAACATTTCAAAATAACCAAAGTCATTGAATGATTCCAATTTCTAAATCACAAAGCCTTGTAGCAAAAACCACCGCCTAAGGATCCTGGTATAAATTCACTTCTACGTAGGATGATATTGGGGGTCAGTTCTTTGCTTGTTAGTTTACCACCACAGTCTCAATTTTGAGAAGATGTGTTTTTCTAATATTTGAGGATGCCTTCCATGTAGAGAAAGCAATCAAGGCACAAAGGAGCTGAGGGGATTCCATGGGTGTGTGGTAGCCATCACAGTAATCAGTAATCGCATCAGCAAAAGCATTCATGACCTTCAACCTGAGACCCAGGGAGCAAACACTGCCATTCCCTGCGCAATCACTTTGCTCCGGCAAGCCTCCTATTGCTGAAGGGGAATGCTCACCGTAAAACAATCATAAAGGGCGGGAGGCTGTAAAATCAAATTCGGGCTAGCAAGAAGCTCTTTATTACTCGCTTTTACCATAGTGCACCTCCATTTTTAACACCTTGCCTTAAGGCAGACTCACCCAAGGCCTCTAATGAGGGAAGACAAATAGAGCTGAATTGTATACAGAACTATCTCCTCGAGATACCCCTTGGTATGAATACAAAGCAGCCATTGAGCGCTGAGCATGTAAAAATCACACCTGTTAATTCATGAAGGACAGGTCAAATAAACTAAATGGCAGGAATACTTTGTTACAAAAAGATGAATAGAGAACCGGGTAGAAAGAGAAGAATGATTGGAAATGACTATGGGTGTGAATGCCAGATCAATCAAGTAGAAATACGAGATGCGTATAATCAATGCATTTTAATCAAAGAACATAAGATAAGAAACGTGTATTGTGAATGTGAGTACTGTCATGGAGATATTGGGTAAAAGAATTAAGCACCCTGTGTAAACACAATGTTATGAAGGTCTTAGGAAACAGCATACTTTACATGGGATAAAAATAGCTGCTTTCTGAATCCAATTGAGATTTTGAGCAATACCGAAAGGCATAATGTAGACAAATCAAGACACAAAGAACCATCTCGTTAAAGAGAGGAAGGGCAGGGGATTGACTATACAGAGCAGCATGTGGATAGTTTGGGTCAATATATTCCAGTTAGCAGGTTACTTAAGTAATGACTTCAGGGTAACCTGGCCATGTAACCCTGCAAATAGGATTCCTTACAAGAGTAATTAAGAGACATCCATTACACGCTATCTTCATAGGGTTTGGGGTCATTTTATTTTTTACTTCTTTTTATTTTATTTGTTTAAATTATAGTTTACATTCAATATTATGTTAGTTTGTCTGTTATGTCTGTTAGTTGCAGGTGTACAGCATAGTGGTTAGACAATCGTATACCTTACAGTATCCGTCTGGTACCACTCGAGGTCAATTACAATATTATTGACTATTGTCCGAGCTGTAGTTTACATCCCGAGACTATCCTGTAACCGCCAATTTGTACTTCTTTATCCGCTTACCTTTTTCACCCAGTCGCCCACACCCTGCCCCCTGGCAACCACCGGTCTTTTCTCTATGGCTATGAGTCTGTTTGTTCTGTGTGTTCACTTACATTGTCCTTTTGTTTGGGTCATTTAAGTCCTTCAGGTGTCAACCCTCAGAAGTAGAGGTGAGTAAGCACCGCTCCTTTCCTCTGATGGAAATAACTGCATGCATTCCCTTGTCTGGCCTTGAAGGTCACAAAGTGCCTCCGTCGGCATGAATTCCCAGCACCTCTGAGGAATGTCCAGAAAGAGGGCAGCCCCCCAGCCCTCAGCCCACAGTGTCTGTCCCTGGTGGAGAGACTCTCCAGGGCCTTGCACAACCAGCTCTGAGTCAGCTGCACAAGATATGGAAGACACACATTCGCTCAATCCTTTCACATTATTCCCAGGTCCCAGATCACTGTCACCTGCCACTCAGGGACCTTTACATGTGGTTTTTCTCCTGCCAAGTGTTGTCATCGTTTGTTGGGTTTCTCATTAGACCTTTTACCACTTATGTACCATAAACCTTCTGAGTCATTGTTTCCCCACCGAGAAAGTGTGTGTAGAGAGGGAGACAGAGGGAAGGCAGGGTGGTGGAAAAAGATTGTCAATGCGTTAACTCTAACCCATCGCCACTCAAAATAGGCAATAATAAGCGAAGCTGCCGTTGGGAGGTGGATATCACCCGGTCCCAAGTGATATGTCTGCCTGAGCTCAAGGAAGAACCAGAGAAGGAAGGAAATCAGAGTTGGAGATTAAGGGAAAGGGGAGGAAGGCCTCGCTCCCTTCCCATGGGGCTGGGGGGCAAGGGAAACTGACTCGAAGCGCAGCCCTGCGGCCGGCAGGTCAGCGCCTGCGGCACTTCTCTGCACAGCTGCAGCAGGGAACTCTGGGAAGCACTACGAGTAAGAGCAGCTGCGCACAGGACACAGATTGCTGATATTTTTCCATTTAGATATGTATCCTGGGGTGACAGAATAACCTGTCCCTGTAGAGACTTCCAGACAAGCAGGGCATGGCATTACAAATGCACACACACAACACATTCTGGGAAAGGGCTCGTTGTTCTAAAGCCACCCATCTCCAGGTCTCCACCGCAGGCCCAGGGAGCACCCGACAGAGGGGGCAGGAGAAGAAGGCGGCCAGAGGACGTGCGGGGTTGACTGGGTGTAACGAGTAGTGGCACCTCCCATACAGGAGGTAGTTCCGTTTCCGGTGGCTTCACGGTAGCAGTTCGTACGTACCTTCCAGATGCCAGAACTGATATATTTATTCCATTAAGTGTTTTATTTGTGGCATACTCTATGGATTCAGGATGTTTTCCAGACAGCTATTAGTGACATTCTTTAAAACCCATCAAAGATAAGACAAAAAACCCTAAAAAGTATCAATATTAACATCTGAGACAAACAAACTTGCATTAAATGAGATGTGTGCAATTAGTTCATAAAATGTGATGAAATTTGCCTAGGAAAGTTTGCTGATTTTTTCTTGGAGTTGAAATACACTGGAGTAAATTAAAAATTAAATATTGTCTGTTTTGGTTCATTGTAATACTGGAGGTAAGGAGGAGGGGTATGTTCCTATCTCGAGATGAGGAAATTGATAACCATTTAGCATAACTAGATTTTCAGATTTTGCATTCTTCATAAACTGGATACATAATGGCTGTTTTCTGTTGCCCTTTCCTGGTTTCTATTATTTCACACAACTTGCTCAAGGCCCAACACACGAGTCCAGCTAACCTGGCCTCAAATTCAGAGTCTGTAACTTACTAACGCCGTAGCTTTTGGCAAGGTACTTCAGCTATGCAAAGCTCAATTTTCTTGTCTATAAAATGAAGTTACTAGTAACTTGCAGGATTTTTTGGTAAGATTTAAGTAAGATAATGTGTGTAAAATATTTAACAGTATCTGGCTCAAAATAAAGAATATACAGCATTTTTTTTGGTTGGGGGGGAGGTTCAAAAAAAAATTCACATGCCAGACCAGATTTGGAACTCAGGTATCCTCAACTCACTAAGCTCACTATACAGCAAAAAATTCTCATTTACCACAGTTAGCAGTGTTGAGGAGCCACTCAAAACAAATGGTTATTTATGCCAAAGATTAAGAAGGCAGTTCATAAACACAGGTGCCCTACGTATTTACAAATCTCTGTCTACAAGAGTGTCAAGACAATAAGGAGAGAAGAATCTTTGTAACAAATGGTGCTGGGACAACAAGAATCACACACACAAAGGAAAGACACTAGATCCCTCCCCACTGTGCACAAAAATCAACTCAAAGTGGGTCATAGACCGACATGCACGAGCTAAAGTGATAAAACTCTTATTTAAAAAAACACATGATTTGCAAGAGTGAATCATCATCACGTTGGAGTAGGCAATGATTTCTTAGCTATAACACCAAAGTACTAGAAATGAAAGAAAAAACAGATTAATTAGGCTAACCAAAACTAAAAACTTCTGTGCTGCAAACTATAGAAAGTAAAGGGGAACTTTTATTAGGGGAGAAAATGTTTGCAAATCATGTATCTGACAAGAAACTTATATTCGGACTAAGGAAAGAACTTTTACAGCTCAGTAGTAGAAAGACAATTCAACCCAAGAATGGGCCAGGATTTCAACAGACATTTCCCCAAGGAAGATGTACGAATGGCCGATAAGCATACAAAAAATGCTCCACATCATTAAGGAGATATAAATCAAAACCACAATGGGATACCACTCCACATTCACTATAGGAGCTAGCAAAAACAGAAACAATGACAGGCATCGGTGGGACGTGGAGAAGCTCGGGCCCCCGTGCACTGCCGGTGGGGATCCAAAATGGTGCAGCCACTTTGGAAACTGGCTTGCCACTTCCACAAGTGGTTAAGCATAGAGTTACCATGTGACCCAACGATTCCACTTCTAGAAGAGAAATGAAAACATGTGTTCACACAAAAACTTCACATTCACATGCATGCTCATAGCATAACAGACACAAACTGAAACAACCCACCATTATCAAATGATGCATAAAGTGTGGCACATCCACTTGTTGGAATCTGATGTGGTGGTAAAAAGGAACGCAGTACTGATAAATGCTACAAAACAGATGAACCTTCAAAACAGTGAGAGAAGTCGGTCACAAAAGGCTACTTAATGTTTGACTCCGCCTGCAAGAGAAATCCAGAATGAGCAGATTTATAAGGACAAAATTTCAACCAGTGGTTACTAGGGCATTGGGGTGGGAGGGAGGAGAGAGAATGGAACTGATTGCTGANACCCAATGATTCCACTTCTAGAAGAGAAATGAAAACATGTGTTCACACAAAAACTTCACATTCACATGCATGCTCATAGCAGCATTATGCATAACAGACACAAACTGAAACAACCCACCATTATCAAATGATGCATAAAGTGTGGCACATCCACTTGTTGGAATCTGATGTGGTGATAAAAAGGAACGCAGTACTGATAAATGCTACAAAACAGATGAACCTTCAAAACAGTGAGAGAAGTCGGTCACAAAAGGCTACTTAATGTTTGACTCCGCCTGCAAGAGAAATCCAGAATGAGCAGATTTATAAGGACAAAATTTCAACCAGTGGTTACTAGGGCATTGGGGTGGGAGGGAGGAGAGAGAATGGAACTGATTGCTGATGGGTGTGGGATTTCTTTCCGGAGGGACAAATGTTCTAGAATTAAATTGTGGCAATGCAATACTGTGAATATATTTAAACCCCTTAAATTGTGTACTTCAAGTAGGTGAATTGTATAGTATGTGAATTATGTCTCAGTAAAGCCCATCTCAGTAAAGTTGTTTAAAAAAAAAAAACTCTCTGCTTTTCAGAGGTGAAGGCAAGACAAATAAGAGAGAAAGAATTTCCTATCATCCAATCAAGCCCAACCCGTGGAGTCTATGAACATCATCATCTCAAGACCATTTGCTTAACCAAAGTTCAGTGGAAAAACGTCTAACATTTCCATGACCTTCTTTTCTAAACTTCCTAAGTGGCTTAGAGAGAAGCTGCCCAGGAAACTCCAAATGGAACCTAAAAATATTATCTCCTGGCTCTGTAAACATTAGGAACGCTAATGAAGTGAGCAGCAGCAGGCCTAGGGAATGGAACGTTTCATTCAGGTTGCGAGGCGTAAGCGGAGTCTCCACTCATCTCAGAAAGGCAGGCAGGAAGGCCCAGAAGGGGCCAGGTTGGGGTCAGGGAGGTGAAAATCAACACAGGGTCCATAAGGAAAGAATAACATTGGCCAAGGATACATAAAGCAGAGCAAGAGTGACCACATTCTAAACAATAGTAAAATAGCCCCCGTTCAAATCAAACTCTGTTCTCACTCTACCGACCAAGTTTGGACAAGTGAGTGCCACGCAAGGCAAACTCCCTCCGCCTTCACTCTCACACGGTTTGGAAAGAGGCCATGGGGGAAACCACACTGCGTGGGTCTCCCCTTCCCACTCCCACTCTCTCGGGGCTCTCCTGGCCGCCCAGCGCGGTTGTGTTCGTCTCGGGTCCCTTGAGTTTATGCTGATGTTCTCTGAGGACCAGTGTGACAACTATGTTGTGCCCCACACCATGCAGAATAAGGGCTCAATAAATGTGTTCATTGATGAAGATAGGGTAGAAAGGTGCTCTAATGTAACCAAAATCTAAAACTAGTCGAAAATCTTGAATTACCCCTGATCCAATTACGGACCAAGATACCACCACCCCTGCACTAGCTGTGACAAACTTGGACAATCAGTGTATAGATTTATCACGTCCTCTGCTCTGTGCAAAGTGTTGGTTACACACTGGGGACACAGAAACAAACAGTCAAGTCCTTTGGCCTTAGAGGGAGAGAAAACAACACAAAGAGCCTTTTGGACCAATTTCGAATTTTGGTCTGAAGGGTTTGAGAGGTTTTGCTGCTGCTGCTGTCATTGTTTTTAATTTTAGTAATTTCTTAACTTATGTTAAAATCCTCCATACTTATCAGAATCATCTGGAGAGGTGAATTTAATAACCCTGCTTTGTGCACGAGTGCCTGCGACGATTCAGGCATTCTGCTGGGTACAGGCAAAAGTCCTGCCCTCGAAACACACACGGACTAACAGGGAAGACAAGGGCAATTGCAACCCAAGTGCAAACATCTCTACAGTTCCGGTTCTCACTGGTATTGGGGGACACGATTAGGGCCTGAACTAAGGCACTGACAATGGTGGGAGAACCCCTGGGGTAAATTCAAGAGATATTTAAAAGATAAAGTTGACAAGACTTGAGATCAACCAAATACAAGGATACAGTGGTCTTCGCTGCTTTAATCTCCTTAGAGTTTTTCTCTCCTCCTCCAGTAATGGCCCCCCCTGACCTCACTTTCTAACTAAAGAAAAAGCAGGAAAGAGGGAGGGAGGGAAAGAGAGTGAGAGAAAGAAAGACAGATGGACAGGCAAGGGAGTGCCCAGACAAGAGGGACTTGACAAGACTGATTTCCTAGAACTCCCCAGGCTGACACCGTCACCGGACTTCTCAGTTCTGTAAGTCACTAAACTCCCTTTTACACTCAACCTAGTTGAGCCAGTAGCAGATTCCTGTGACTTCCAAACAAAAAGAGCCTTAACCACATAAGGGTTAAGGCATAACGGAGGGAATGAATAATAACTTCCAGTTTCCCAGCCTGATGATTGGTAGATGACAGTGTCATTCACCAAGACAGACTGGAGGGTAAAGGTTAGGTTACAGAGGAAGGAAAGACAGGGACGAGCTCAGGTGTAACTTCGAGATGTCTGTGTGCTGTCCGGGTGAACTATTTACAGTCCGTAGACAGGACCTCAACGTGCTAACCAGTAAATGAGGAGACTGAACTGCCTTTCCCGCAACTATTCTTTACTATGCAAATCGTCTTTAAAAAGATATATTTTTATAATGACTATACAAAATCATCAAAACATGGCATATATGCACATGGCTAAGTAGTGATGCATGGCCAAAAACAGGAGAAAGATTGTGTGTTTTAAAGCAACCGAACCAGCATGGATTTTCTCTTGCCTGTCAGGCCGACCCTTCACTCTGCTCGTGGATGGGAAGATGATGAATTTCCACTTTCCCACTCTGCCAAACACTGGGGAATTCAGGAAGTGAAAAGAGAAAGTGATCAGTAGCCATGGGGAAGGTGCAGAATGATGCTTCAGACTCTCCATCCTTATCCCCCAAATCGTATTGGCCCAGTTCCCCGATCAGCGTGCCTAGCCCGAGGCTCCTTCTGCCTTGCTCGCTGAAGCAAAAGCAGCAGAGGGTCCCCGAAGCGACAGCTTGCTTTTCAGGTCTGACCTGCTCTTCCCCAATGGACCATTTCCTAAAACATTCCTCTGACGTTCCCTGAAAAAGTTCTGACATTTTTGTCTTAGGTGATAAAAGGATAACAAAAATAAAATGACTTAAATGTCTTCTGAAACATCTTGCAAATTTATTTGAGGGGAGAGGTAAATCACAAATTCCTTTAACATTGGATTTCAGAGATAAATGAGATAAATGTATCATTTTCAATGATAAATGATTTCATCGCTAGTCTAAATCCCTTTTTTGCTCATTTATTCCATCTTTTCCATCATCTTCAATGGATCAAAGAGCAGCTGGTAACTCACTGGAGATACTTTAAGAAGAGTTAACTGGACACTAGTTGCATAATCTTAATTGATGTGATTCTTCGTTCCAATCACCGCTTACCTGAAGCGTGACGTCTGTGAAAGTCGATGGAAAACTTGAGGAGGAAAAGAAATGGAAGAAGGGAAGATGGCTGGATGCTCGGAACAGTACTTAATGTACAGCACCAGCAAGGCCAAATATGTCCTAACTCTGGAAACTGCCCTGAATGTCCTAAGAGGGCTGATTTTCTATATTTTACAACTGAAAGTTTTTAAAAGCTCTTCTGTATAAAAATAGGTAGAGAGCAAAACAAGTGTTCCTTCAATTCTATTAAAAACTTGCAAGATCAGGAAGGAATTTTGAAAGGGCAGAAGGGAAAGTGATGAATTATTTACTAAAAAAAAATATATGGAATTTCCCTCCTCGCCAGCCCAGAGAGATGCCGGTGGCCTGGGGGCCTGAGGACCTGGGGATAAACGCCCTGAAACTAAAGCCTCGCCCCTCACCCTCACCCCTGCTGGTTGGCTGGGACACATTTCCATTCCACCCTCTTCCATGATCCTCCCTCTCCCGGCTCCAGACCACCAGCGCCACATCACACATGAGTTCAAAATAAAGAAACGCTTTTCCTAAAGAACCCGCACACAAGTCATCTCACTACCCCAGCGCTTAGGTTTATACAGCAGACGTCTTCTTCCAGGAAAAGAAAAAGAGCACTCCACGCTCCCTCACAGGGAACAGCTGTGAGGAGAGAAATGGTATTTAATTCATTGTGCAAGATTCAACAATGGCCACACTGCACTTTTAAAAGCCTTTTGATAGTCAAACCCGCCGAGAACAGCCCATCCTGTGTGCTGAAAAGCCGCTTCCCCACAATTAGTCTCCCTATTCAGAGGTCCCAGGAGTCTGTGTAAACCTCAGCACGTGCTGTGTACGCTGCGGAGAGTTTGGAGCATGTAACCTTTCAGAAACTTTCCAAAAAGGGTTTCCTCTTGCTCTGCGACTGCCCTCACAAAGCTAGCTGGAGGACCAGTGACAGGGCCAAGGGGGCAGAGGCGCACCACTGAGGGGACAGAGCTGGGGCGAGTGCCCAGCAAAGCAGGCAACCCCATTCTGCGATGCAGCCCCCTGGGCTCCTACCTGTGCGTCAGTAAGCAGCGCTGGGCCAGAAGAAACCAGAGAGGAGCCCCAAAGAAGTCAGGCTGCAGTGGCCCCCTTTTCCTGTTCCATCCATCTGTGTGAGAGTCCCATGGCTCTCTGGTTTGTGGGACGGCCAGACAAGCTTATATTCTCTTCCCCTGGAGGGTAGAAGTTAGCCACCAAGGCTAGGGCAACAGGGAGAATTTAATTTAAAAAGCTGTAGGGCAGCAGGTAATGTTTGTGTAATGGTTAGGGACACAAGCTGTGGAGTAAGATCCCAGTTTGAATGAGGCTCCCCCACCTCCTAGAATTACAGTTAGACTTCTTTGGAGAAGTAACTGTACCTCTCTGAACTCGTTCGTCTCATTTGTGAGATGGGAATGACATCGCCCTCATGAGAATGTTGTGAGAAAGAAAGAGATCACAGGTGTGGGATCCTTGGCCTACAGAAAGTATTCAATGGAGGGCAACTCCTCTACCCTAAGTCGTTCTAGAAGGAAAGGCCTTCTCTTAGATCTTCTACATTAAGGTTATTTTAAAACTGAAGAAGAATAAAATGTGAACCATTTTTACTTTATATTCTTTTTTTATTGATCAGTAGAGATAAGCTAGAAAGAGAGATAAGTACAGTAAGCTATCTAATTAGAAATTCAGATGGCCTGAAACCATGTTTTTAAAAAATTCCAAACAAACTTTGCATCATGGTACCTTGGTTTTGTCATTCAGGAACTTCAAATTCAGATTTCTCAAAGTACAAAGCACAGGTGAACTGCTGGGATATTTCAGATATCGTTGAAGCTAAACAACTTTTTATTTCCAAGTTTTGCTGAGCCCTCCAAGAATAGCCCACAGTCATGTCAGCTTGTTCCCTGATAAAACCCAACATTCCACCTATGAGCCTTCAATATGAGGCAAGCCCTCAACCCTGTTAAGAATGTCCATCGGGCTGACCAAAGAAGGACACGCTAAGAGGTCCCGGCGCTGCCACGGGCTTGGAGACGCTCTCTCACTAGATGTGAGACCTCTGGAAATGGTCTCCTCTTGTCTAAGTTAGTTGGTGGCAGCAAATACAACAAACAATGGTTCTGAGAAAAGCCAAAGGTCAGGCATGAAGGCCATGACTCTGAAGGATGGCCCGGAGTCAGAGGCGCTGGCTGGGAGAGCGTGGCGTCACGTCGCTGTTCCTGTAGCCGTGGTTGGAGGGCTATTGGCTCTGCATTCCTGCCCCCAATGGAGGCACTGTTTTCACCACCCATTTTCCCCCAGGCTCGACACAGAGATGCTGAGGAACACCTTTTTCTCCCAGAAAGCCTCTGAGCAGCGGAGCACACTGGGCTCACCCTTGGTGTTCTGCCCTGTCCCCACCTCCGCCTCACAGCAGAGAGGCCACGGTTGATGACCCTCACAGCTGTTTGGAGAGATCATTCTAAGGAGCATAAAATAAAAGCAGACGTGGAAAAAAGGAAAATAGAGAGATGTGGCTAGACTTAAGGCAAGGCTCCAATGCCCAATGTCTCTGAGACAATGGGATGGAAAGTTTCCACATCTACACACACTTTCTGGGAAGGCCCGAAGTGGTGAGAAGGGATTGATTGGAAGGATGCTCACACCAGTGAATTCAATCCAGTTCAACAGAATAAGCTTGGCGTCCTCTGCAAGTACACTTCGCTAAGTGCCACAGGGGATACAAAGATACCTTCCCCTTGCTTGGAGCAGCAGTTCTTAACTTTGGGGGGAGTCTCAGACCACTCTTAGAATCAGGGGAAAGCTACAGATGGTTAGAAAAAGTCTCACCCTGGCTGGTGTAGCTCAGTGGATTGAGTGTGAGCCTGTGAGGCAGGGGGTTGCCAGTTCAATTCCCAGTCAGGGCACATGTGTGGGTTGCAGGCCAGGTCCCCAGTGGGGGACGCATGAGAGGCAACCACACATTGATGTTTCTCTCCCACTCTTTCTCCTTCCCTTCCCCTCTCTCTAAAAAATAAATAAATAAAATATTTTTTTAGATTTTTATTTATTTATCTTTAGAGGGGTAGAGAAGGAGAGAGGGAGAGAAATATCAGTGTATGGTTGCCTTTCGTGGGTCCCCTGCTGGGAACTGGCCTGCAACCCAGGCATGTGCCCTGACTGGGAATTGAACCATGATCCTCTGGTTCACAGGCCCACGCTCATTCCACTGAGCTACACCAGCCAGGGCTAAATAAAACATTTAAAAATAAAAATAAAAAGTCTTGCATATGATTTTAGAGGCGTCACACATTTCTAAAACTCATCTGGGTCAAGCACCTCTGGCTCTATGAGAATCTGCAGGTCTAAAACCAGGCAGGAAGTTGTCAGGATTGACACATTTTTTTAAAAAGGTGAAGTACGTCAGAATTCACGTGACCACAGAGACAAGGAGACCCTGGTCCCGCGGACAGTTAATCCCTGGCATTCGGCTTCTCGAACACCGCGCCACACCGGTCTGCACAGGTACGGAAGACTGTTAAAATAACCTCTGGAACTGGTGGCTTGTTGTTTTTATTTTATTTTTTAATGACACCCGAAAGAGTGAACAGAGGGTCCAAAAGTCTGTCTTCTTTCTTATACAGCACAAAAGCCCCAAAGAGTCAGACATTTCTTTGAGGGTTGTGAGTGAATCTCCCAGGCACGTTCAGGAACGGAGTATGGAAAGCAGAGCCCTGTTTGGAAAAACAGTGATGGTGAGGGAGGAGTGATCAGCCCGGCGGATCAACACATGGGGGTAGGGGCTGGACGGAAGGCTGATGGCCCACTGATACTGGCAGCCTCGGAAAGAGCCAAAGGTTGCCCTATAGATCAGTGGAAAGGTCATTTCTCTTGCAGTGCAATTAGGTCTCCTGTTTGACCTATGACCTCTGGCCCATGAAATATTTATGCTCTCAAGATAGGCAGCCAGGGAGCAAATGCATGAGGATGGAAGCTGAAGGCATTTAACATGGAAAGGAAAAAAGAAGGAAGGGAAGTAGGGAAGGAGGGAGGGACGGAAGGAAGGGAAGGAAGGAAGGAAGGAAGGTCAATTTAAATATGAAATCATTAATTGAGAGCCATGCCTTTGTGCATTTCCAGCTTCAATGAGGGTTTTCCCTCCTCGCCATAATTTTGGGAGGTAGCCACGATTCTACACGAGGAAACTGAGGCTCGGAAGGCATCAGTGATCTGGCCATGGCTGCAGGGCTGGTAGGTGGCAGGACTAACCGTTGGACCAGGCCAGTCCCACAGAACTCTCTTGCTCATTTCTGCACACTAGCAATCCACACCTACGCTCTAGGCAGCAGTAGCTCCCTTACCTATCTCTCTATCTCCCCGCCATCTAGAACTACGCCTGACCTCTTGCAAAACCAAATCTAAGTCCAGAATCTCTTGTGTTCCAACCGTCTCTTTCTAAAGCCTAGCTGGAAAGAGACGTGCTGGCACAGACTTAGGGGAGGGCATTCAGTCCTGGCCCAGGTGGTCTCTCTCCTCTCCCGCTGCCTGGATTCTGGATGTAAAGCCTTGGTCCTGGGCCGCCCCAGCTCTGGGCGCGCAGTGCTGGCAGCGCCGGGGTTAACCCGCCCGTCCTGCGCACCAAGATTTCTGCTTTATTTCAGCAAGGGAAGTGTGTGCCTGCCTGATTAGCCTGATGGTTTCCTCTTTTCCCATAACCTCCAGACCCCCGCGGCCCAAGTGTTTACTCTCTGAAATAAAAAATCTGCTGGTGTTTTTCTTTTTGTGTGCTCGTGTATTTTGGGAGGCTTGCAGCGGAGGAGGGCGGGGTAGGGGTTAGAGACGCAGAGCCGTGGGGAGGGACAGAAGCCTCCCCCAGCCCCTCCCCCGAGAGCCTCTTCCAGCTGCGTCCCGGCTCAGACCCCTGGCTGCTGCGCAAGAAGGAAACAGTAACGAGGCAGTTGGGTCCCCGGCTTCAGCAGCTATAAACACAGCGCACATCTGGAGAGAGTACGGAGTCTCTCCGAGGCCAGACACCGACAAAAACAGCCTGTCTCTGCGCATCCACCCCCACCCTGCGCGCCCTCACAGCCCTCCTCTCGCGGGACTCCATCCAGCCCCCGAATCACTCCCCCACCCCCAGATTTCCATTCACAGCGCTGAAGCCAAGCGGGGGCTGACGCCAGGCCCTGGTCCATGTCCCCAGCCCCCGCTCTAGGACTTCCAGAAGAGGGGTCAAACTGCTTGAGTCAAATAGGAACTCTGTGCCCCAGGGACCTTTTCCCAACTCAGCCCAAATATTTGTGGTTTGAAAAAGTTTAAGAGAACTTCTTTCTCCCCAGCCCCCTGGGATTTCCAGTGCAATGCTGTTACTTCCTAGGATTTTTGAGAAGCAACAAATCAGAAAACAGCCAACAAAATGCTTGCATTTGAATTGTAACCTCTCAGCGTCGTCCTGTAGGTTATCATCCTTCCCCAGGACCGGCAGAGGGGATGGGCGCCCTTGTGCAGGCCTCGCCGACCTTCCCGCCTCTGCAGGGACACAGGTCCCTGGTCCCTACGCCTGGGTTCGCTGGTCCTCACCAGGCCCCCTTCTCCTCTCCCTGGTGAAAGGAGGCACAGTGAAGAGTCAAGATGGCAGGTGCCCAAAAATTAGCCTTGGGCAGGATGGCAATGGGCCTTTAACACTCCTCAGGTACGGGCGGCGGCACTTTCGGTTTCTTAGGCTTACTTAAATTCGCCTCACACTCAAGTCACGTTGAAAAGAAGGAGGAGGAAGGTAGCATTTATTAATCACCTGCCGCAGGCCAGGAACTTTAAGAAATAAGTGTAAGAATCCTGTTCAAGGGGCGGGAACAAGGTCCCAGATGAGTGACTGCTCTTTCTACCCTAAACCCTTGGTTTGCACTCAGTACCTCAGAGCTGACACTCAGAAACATGTATCAGAAGTTCTCCTAGTCTGAGTATGAACTAGCGCAGGATGGAAAGCTACCAGGGGAGCCAGGGTGGAAATAGAAAGGATGGGTCAAGGTACTATTGGCAAATAGGAGCACACTCAGCCCCTGGCCAGAGAAACGCCCTTCACTCGCGGAGGACAGGGGTCAGGCACCGGTGGGAACCGCATTAGAACAAAACAATAGAGCAAGTAGGCAGGGTGGTTTTTCCCATGTGGGTTCTCTTCCTAATACACTACTTGGGCAAGGCGGGTCTGACTCTCTCCTCCGGTGTTTCTCCCTTGACATCTTCCCTCCTGCTCTCAGATGAGATGCCCGTGGGCAAGGGGTGTCCCGCATTAACCTTCCCTTCCAGCTGTCCCCTGGAAGTGGGTTGTGCGGGCAGCTCGGCCCCAGCGGTCATCTCCTGGGAAAGCGTTACAGGGTTCCAGCCCTCTCCCTCCCAAACACCCAAACCATCGAACGTCAGATCCTGAGTGGGTCACAATTTTTCCGGAGGCAGCCCACATGATATCATCCCAGAAACTCTCAAACGGCATCAGAACGGCTCTGAAGAAGCAAGGACGTGGAAGCAGGTCCTCTTGCAAAGTGAAACACTCCCTGAGTGGACAGACATGTGCAGCCGATAGAGTTTAAAATACCGTTTTTTAAAAACCACAGGGCCATCTGAGATGGTCAGTTAGTTGAAAGAACGAACCTGCTATGAGAATAAACACTTCAGAGCAAGGTGGATCTCCATTTAGCAAGTCTCCCTGGCACTCCCTCACGGTTCTCAACACTTAAAAGCCAAATGGGAGGCATCTGTTTTTCCCGCTGAAACTTCCCACCTGGTTGTCGATAGCCTTTTCCAAACACTGGCCCAGGTTTGATCTCTCACAGCCGCCCGGCCGTCTGAGAAAGCCCCAGGAGAGACCGTGAACTCGGACTCTCAATATATCTCCCACTTGAACTTCCAAAGTTTATTTGGGAAAGACATTCTTAAGTTCTACCATTTTACTAAGTAAATCTATCTTAGAAATTCTAAGTAGTAAATCCAAAGTCGCATCCTTATGCTGCCAAATGTTATCTCATGAATAAGTGTAATAGTTCATACAGAAAACATTTCTCCCATCATGTCAATGTGCCGCCACATTCACACTTGAGTAAAAGTCGCCCAGAAACAAGGAATCTCTTCCGTTGTCTCCATATACCTGCTCAGTTTCCAGTACCTGCCACCGGCCACCACAGTGTTCCACCAATCACCGGTGGGTCGCTTTCTGACTCAACACCCAGACACCTGCATTTTCTCAGGCACTTCAGGATAATGCGTTATGAGAGCAAACATTCATATCACGCTTGCTAAGTGACGGCGCTGCTTTAGGCGTTACATCTACTAACTTGGCAGTTCTCAAAATATGGTCTCTGAACCAGCAGCAGCGGCCCCTGGGGGCTGGTGAGAAATGAAAATTCCTGGTGAGATACACCCTAGACTCACCAAATCAGAAACCCCGGGAACAGAACCCCACAACCTGTGGTTTAACAAGCCCTCCTCCAGGCAATGCTGCCACATTTCAAGAACCTCTGGCTTAGATGAGGAAATGGAATTACAGAGATTCGGTGAGTTGCCCAAGGTCACACAGTTGGGGAAAGCCGATGTGCAAGAAGTACGACTTGCCAGTTATAAAAACAGTCACAGGATGCAAAGTACAGCATCGGAAACATACCCGATAACGTTAAATAACTATGCGTGATGTCAGATGGGTAGTACATGTACAGGGGTGATCCATTTGTAAATTAGATAAATGTTTTATCATTGTGTTGTACACCTGAAAGAAATACAGTACTCCATGTGAATTGTAATTTTAAATAAATTGGAAAAAGACTCAAGCTACCTGTTTCCAAAGTCTGAATCCTTTACCATTACACAATACATACTTCCTTTCTCATGAAGAATGAGAAATGAAGGGTAGGATGTGAATGAGGGTAGATGAGGTTTTTACTGTGTTCAGTGACCAAAAATATATCAAGTTGCATTATGCAAGAAGGAAAAAAGTATCATCTTATTTCTCAAATCAAGGACCCTGGTAACAAAACCGTAGGTGCTCCCTGAGGGCTCGCTGTGGTCTATAGCTGCAGACTGCTTTCCAGCTCAAAGCAGCTATTGTACTTTGTCAAACTGAATTTTAGTCACAACATGACATCCATAACTTTGGCTGATTCAAAACAAATCCATCCCTGAAGCAAAAAATAATTTGACAGTGTATCACTCAAGAAGGATGCTAAGTAAGCATCCTATTTTCTGATACACACCATTGTCATTCACGATCGTCATAACTATCTGGTTAGAATCAAATATGAATACCCTGACCTGCGAGGCTTAATTGGTTGGGCATCATCCTGCAAAGTGAAAGGTCGCTGGTTCGATTCCTGGTCACAGCACGTGCCTGGGTTGTGGATGCGAGAGGTAACCAATTGAGGTATCTCTCTCACGTTGATGTTTCTTTCCCTCTCTCTCCCTCCCTCTCCTTCTCTCCAAAAACAAATATAATCTTTTTTTAAAAAAATCGAATATGAACACCTAACAGTTGATGGCACAGACTACGGTGCTGTGGCCTGGGTGCTCAGTTGAGACTCTAACGTCAGCTTTCTAGTTCCCAGTAGAAAACAGGCATTGAATGAATCCAGCTGGGTCTGGGTACCATTCTGAGTTCTCTGCCTCCATCTAAAAATGGCTTGCTATCTACCCCACCCTTTCAAGAGGGCTGTGGATGGGAATTAGTCATAATACTTGATGGCTATGAAATGTTAGTGAGTTCTTAGAGACAAGGAACAAGATACTGACTTAAAAAATGGATCTTGCTGACTTCCAATCAAGATGGAAACATAGTTAGAAAGGCTTCACCTCCCTGCTTGGCCACAGAAAGAATTACAACTAGATCTCAAAAGAAGCAACACCCAGAACCATGAGAAAATCGAGCTGCATGGAATTCTGACAACCAAGGATTCAGAGAAGCCACATTTATCCAGATGAGTGGGAGGGGTGGAGTCACGGAGACCAGCAGAGAGGCAGTGGCAGTGGCAGCGGAAAGGGCTGTCCCACACTCGTGTGGTGGATAAAAATTGGGAGAGATACTTTGGGAGCAAGCAATCCCAGCCCCAGGCCGGACCACACAGCCCAGGGTTCCAACACTAGGAAGATAAGTCCCCATAACAACTGGCTGTGAAAACCAGTGGGAGTTGAGGCAGCCGAAGAAACTGCTGGATTTTCAGGAAACTCCATTTAAAGGGCCCGCGTGGACTTAGAATGTACACAAATCTGCCCACTTCGGGATTCACCACCAGGGCAACAGCTGGAAGAGCACCAATCACATACGGGAATGGGTGGAGTGGCTAGAAACAGGGAGAATGCTGGGCAAACCTCCAGAAGTCAGGCAGGGGCATTGTCCCCTCTCCAAGCCCTCCCTCCACACAGAACTACAAGTCAGTAAAGCAGATTGTCCTGCCTGGCAATTACCTAAGCTTCTACCCCACACAATTTGCAGGTGCCTTTTCTACAACAGGCCATGCTACTAAGACAGGGAGTCAAAGCAGCTCTACCTAATACACAGCAACAAACGCAGGGAAGCTCCCAAATTGAGGAGACAAAGAATTAGGGCCCAAATGAAAGAACAGAACAAAACCCAGAAAAAGAACTAAATGAAAGAGAGATAGCCAGCCTGTCAGATGTGGAAATTGAAACACTGGTGATCAGGATGCCCAAAGAACTCACTGAGTACAGCAACGACATAAAGGAAGAAATGAAGGTTACATTAAGTGAAATAAAGAAAAATCTACAGGGAACCAATAGTGGAGGGGAGGAAGCTAGGACTCAAATCAACGCTTTGGAACAGAAGGAAGAAGTAAGCATTCAACCAGAACAGCAAATAGAAAAAAGGACTAAAAAAAATGAAGAGAGTACAAGGACCCTTTGGGACATTTGCAAATGTACCAACATCCAAATCATAGGGATGCCAGAAGGAGAGAGGAAAAGCAAGAAATTGAAAACATATTTGAAAAAATAATACAAGAAAATTTTCCTAATTTGGCCAAAGAAATAGATATACAAAGCCAGGAAGCACAGAGGTTCTCAAAAAGCTGGACCCACAGAGGACCACACAAAAACACATCATAATTAAAATGCCAAACGATAGTCCTGGCTAGTGTGGCTCAATTGCCTGTGAAGCAAAGGGTCACTGGTTCGATTCCCAGTCAGGGCACATGCCTGGGTTGCAGGCCAGGTCCCCAGTGGAGGACACATGAGAGGCAACCACACGTTGATGCTTCTCTCCCTCTTTTTCTTCTTCCCTTCCCCTCTGTCTAAAAATAAATAAATACATTTTAAAAAATAAACAGAGAATCTTAAAAGCAGCAAGAGAAAGCAACGAGTTACTTACCAAGGAGTTCCCATAAGACTGTCAGCTAATTTCTCAAAAAAAAAACCAACTTGCTTTTTTCTTGCTTTTAGATGCAAGAAAGGACTTGGCAAGATATTCAAGGTGATGAAAAGCAGGGTCTACAACCTAAGTTAATCTATCCAGCAAAACTATCATTTACAGTGGAAGGTCAGTTAAAGTGCTTCCCAGACAAGGTAAAGCTAAAGGAGTTCATCACTACCAAGCCATTATTATGTACAATGTTAAAGGGACTTATTTAAGAAAAAGAAGATCAAAACTGGAACATTAAAATGGGAAACTCACAACTATCAACAACTGAATCTAAAAAAACAAACTAAGCAAACAACCAGAACAGGAACAGAATCTTAGATATGGAAATCATTTGGAGGGCTAGCAGTTGGGAGGAGGAAGGGGAGAATTGGAAAAAGGGCTCAGGGACTAAGAAGCATGAATAGTCCATACACAATAGGCGGGGAGATGTTAAGAATAGTATAGGAAATGGAGAAGTCAAAGAACTTACACGCACAACCCGTGTACATGAACCAAGGGGGGATTGATTGCTGGAATGAAGGGTGGTACCAGGCGGAAAGGGGCAAAAGGGAAAAAATTGGGACAATTGTAATAGCGTAATCAGTAAAATATATTTTTAAATGGATCTTGCTATGATAATCGAGAGAAAGGGCTGAGTCTGGGGGACAGAATAGAGGAAGGGAACAGAGAGTGAGGAGGCAGGGTTAGTGGGCCCCACTCCAGCCTGACTATAAACAGTAACAGACGTTTTAGCCCTGTCTTGTGTAAGGGGATCCATTGATTCACAAGGCTCCCCAACAGAGGGATGACGAGAAGCTAAGACAGAAAGGGCCCATTCATTCATGCAGAACACCAGCTCTCCGTCCTCATTGGCTAGCGCTAATGGCTCCAGGCTGACAGGGAGGAGGGGATGGGGGAAGGCAGACAGGAGGAGGTAGAAATGAAAGAAAATGATGACTACAAGATTGTCACGAAGCAATGTACAGCTGCACAGGCAATTGCATGCAAATGTGGCTTCCCTTTTTAGCTGTATAGTTAATGTCCTCAGATTCATCTATTTTTCTCTTTCATGTCATCTTCCCCTCCCCTTTTTTGCCTTGTCTTTTTCTGGCTACCCATTCATTTTTCATGTTCTCCTCTCAGTCAACTCCAACTCCCTAGTGACACCCACCTTATTTTCTGTCCATTTCTACACATCTTTTCTTTCTTCTTCAACATCCCTTTTCCAGTCGAGTCTGTCTGGCTCTTGACTCAGCTTGGTTACTGAGTATTCTCTCCCACTCACCTGCAAAAGCTCTCCCCCACTCACGTTCTCTCTCAGCTTTAGTCTCTCCCTTGCTCCTGCTCTCCTCAGCCTCTGTCTCTTTGTGAATAGGAGCAACATTCAGAGGAAGAGGCCTAATCCTTCCTCGATGGCCCCTCCTGCTGGGTATTCCAGTCACTGACAGATGTGTAATACTTGGGGAAAAAAAAGTTCATTCATCCCTTCTGAAAGCACAAAATCTGAGATGGCGTGGGGGTGGACAGTGGCCATGAGAAGGAGGACGGGAAGAAAACTGAAGTTATAAATAGGATAAAAGAAGATGAAAAATATGCAGAGTATTTTTTCCCCTCTTTCCTCTTAACACAACTCCAAGGAAATGTGCTGCAGCTGGAGAAATCATTGGTTGGTCCATGGCTTCATCTCTCTCCCCTCCAACCCCACGATCTCTTTCCAAAGGACACCCATCACTGAGGAGGGCTGGACCCCAGCCCAGAAATAATCATTGCAACTCCTTCATCTGGACAGCGTAAAAGGCAAAGGAGGGGCTAGAAAAGCTCAGGGGTTTTGCCAAATATTTCCATCCGAGGAAGCCCAAGACAGAGGGAACTACAGCTCTCACATTTGCCACTGGGGCACCACTTCGCCCACGGAGGCCTCCACGCATTTCTGAGCTACAGTTGAGGGCAACCTGGATCATTTGAGGACTTGGTTATTACGTGCCCCATCTTCCCACCCTACGCACAAGCCACCAGCCTGAGTGGCCCCGGCTGCCTTCTTCTTGCGACAGTAGAGTAGACTTGGGGGGGGGGAGTTCAGTGTCTCTGTACCTCATTAAATGGTATGGTAAACTGCATGCTGAAACTGGGTTATAAACTACTTTTATAGTAGTGAAGATACAAAAGAAATGTTTGCTTCATTGTCTGTGACTCATCTTTCACCAGGAATGCACACCAGGGCAGAGAACAAAATGCTGCAACACTTGGTGGGGAGGGGGAGGAAGGCTTGGGAGCTGCTTGCCAGTGCGGGGTCTACCCAGTGTGTAATATAGAAAACTATATCACACTTCGTTCTACATCTTTACTTGTTAAAGCAGCTTTATTCAGAGAGGTTCTCCACGAACGCTGTTTTGTTGTCCCTGAAATGAAAACTCTTTTACCTTTGAGAACCTTAGCAAGGGGGAGTGAGAGGTCATCTTTACTTGAGAATTTATCTACTTCTCAGCTAAGAAAGAGGAGAACCATATCTTCGCTGTGAAGAAGAAACCTACTGATTTGAGGGGCTATGGCAAGAGTGGAGAGGAACTCCTCTGTTAGTAAGATGTGACCTGGAGCAAGAGAAATACCATCCTGAACTGAGAGTACGCAGGCAAGATAACTTGAATCTCCCTTGAACTGGTAGACACAAGACTTAAATCTACTGGTATTAATAGAATGCAAGAGTTACACTATGCCCTGGCCAGGCAGTTCACTTGGTTATAGCTTCATCCCAAAATGCCAACGTTGAGGGTTCAATCCTCAGTCGGGGCACATATAAGAATCAAACAATAAATGATAAATAAATGAACAACAAATTGATGTTTCTCTACTTATCTCTCTCATCAATCATTTTTTGAATGATTTTAAAGAAAAAGTTATAGTAAAATAAAAACAACCCGTTTGATCTTCATTTTATACAAATAAAATTTATTTTGTTTAAAACTTCAAAGGATCTCTTCTTTCATGTCTTGAAATTTTAAGTCCTGAAGTCTAACCTGTGATCAGGTACAAAATCCTCCCCGTATCCATCCTCTTGGAGTGGGTAGACAGCTGAGACATTTGTATTTATCCTTGAGGAACTGAGGCACCAAGTGGAAAGTTACAGTACTAATGTTATCACATCTCAAACCCAAGGTGATGCTGAAGGACACGTCAAAGATCAAGGCCCATTGAGTCAAGAAACCACAGGACACAGGACTCGGTTCCATTCCACCCTGGAGGAGAACCCGGTGACTGGCAAGCAGCTCCCAAGCCTTCCAACCCCAGTAAGTGTTACGACATCTTGCTATCGGCCTATGTGTGTACTCCTGGGGAAAGATGAGTCACGGGCAACAAAGCACACATTTATTTTCTATCTCCACTATTATCAAAGTAGTTTGCCACACGGATTTGTGGGGTAAAAAGACACTGAACAAAAAAAATTGCACTTTAATTCATTTCTGGTGGCTTTCCTTCTATTTAGTTCTTCACAATTACATATTTTTAATCAGTAAGAAAGTAATGAATTTTCTTAGGCTAAGTATTCATCCTGAGAAACAAAAAACAGATCTTCACCAGCTTTGGGGATGTTTGGATATATTATCATAACCTGCTCTCATGAGAAACTGACCCTAATTTCTGAATCAATCATTTCAGAATCCTAAATTCAAGCTTTACATTTTGCATTTAAAATAAACTCCCAAACGGTAGCAGGTAGATAAGGGCTAATATTTACTGTGTGAGGAACACAGTGAGTCTCGCAAAAAAAGAATTGGGGCAGGGACTTGGAACTTTTCTCCAGTCCAGTTCCCTGGAGGAATGTGTCTCCCATTCGCCAGAGGGCAGCACCGTGACCAGCGAGCCGGGAGCACCGGGAATGCGGAGAGGAGGTAGGAGCCGCTGTGAGGAGGGCTGGGGAGACAGGAAGCAGTGGAGGAAGAAGCAGCTAGAGTAGCTCCGCAGGAGCCGAGAGGTGGGGAATGATGGGAAAAGAAGATAAATGAAAGAAAGGACATTCAGTCGGAAGGCTGTTCATCGAGTTTGTCCCTTATGGCTGCAGAACTGCCAGGCCCTCAGTCAACAGCCAGGCCAACAAAAATGGGCAAGTTGCAGGAAACGCACAGGAGACAGACTGTTTACAAAATGAAGACTTGAAGCCACCTCCCCTTACCCGGCTTCATTCCTAGAGTGTAGTTTTCCTGTCACTAGAGAATAAACGAGCTCAAATTATTGAGAAGACCCGGGGCTTTCCAAAACAGAACAATAGCATCCGGACCCACATAAGACAGGCAGCTGTTATTTCGGAGAATGCAGCCCTCCTCAGATTTCCATTGTCCCTCAGCCCCGGCCTCTGTATGCGGTCCTACCTGAGCCACAGTGTTCCAGACCAGTCGGTACTTCTTGGGTGGCTATCTCTTCCCAGAAGGGGTAGCAAGCTCTTTGCGGATGGTAACTGGACTGGAAACTACAGGCCATCTGAGGATCTTCGTAGGAGTTGAGAGCTCCCTGCCTCTGCAACCAAGGAGGGGAAAGAAATGTGTTAAGAGGAACATCTCTAGTTTAGCCCTAATGGAAAATGACTTCGTATCTCCCAACCACACTTACGTAGGAATCATCCATAGATGGCAATAGAATAGAACCAACTGTTGATCACCCCCCCACCCCACCACCAAACAATAGATACCCATACTTAGCAGCATGGCAGAATCTTGGTCATTTTAAATGTAAACAATCCTGGCTCTTGATTTTTTTATGTTTTCTTACTCTGTAAAAGCACCATGAAAGGGTATTCTTACAAGACTTATTCCAATATCATAGAACCAAGAGATAGTAAATGTCAAGGAAAAACAAGTGGATCATAATCAAAATCACTCATTTTTCAGTTAATCAATGTACACAGCTTTTAATAATATTGATTGCTAGACAGGAATTTTCCATTTTCCCTAACATTTGGGGACTTGTACCTCTCTCTTGTCAGCTTTATGAAATCCATAAAATATACTATCCACCCATCACTCTTTAAGAAAATCAAATATAAAGAAAAATAGAATGTGACATTTATGTAATGAAATTATATATTATACGAAATGCATGTAATAAATGGTGTGTGAGAAGTCTAATATAAGGTATTCTTTTTAAATTTTTTACTGCTTGCTTTTAAGAACAGGAAGAGGAGAGGGAGAGAGAAAGAGAGAGAGACAGGGAGACATCAATTTCTTGTTGCACTTATTTATGCATTCGTTGGTGATTCTTGTATGTGCCCTGACTGGGGATCGAACCCGCAAACTTGGTGTAGGATGATGCTCAAACCAACCTAGCTACCAGCCTAAGGCCAGTGCACATATTCCTTCAATCCAAAAGACCCCTAACATTCCTGAGACTGGGCAAAAGGGTTGAAAATTAAGACACAAAAGGAGAAGCAGCGGATTCAGGGAGAGAAGACTTCCTAACACTAAGAGGCTAATCTACCCTGGCCCATCCTCCACCTTCGTTTTCTCTTTTTTATTCTTTCTCTCTTTCCTTATGGTATCTCTTCCTCCATAAAAACTCCAGGGAAGAAAACCAGCGAGGGGGGACTGATTAAAAGAAGGTGAAAGAACATATATGAAGGATCCATGAGCAAGGACAACAGTGTGGAGATTGACTATGGAAGTGGGAGGTGGGCTGGGTGAAGGTGAATGAAGAGGGGAAACTGAGATGACTCTAATAGCATAAACAATAAAATATTAATTTTTTTTAAAAAGAAAAACAAACTCTGCTAGAATGGGATGGGATTAAATTTATTGGCGTAAAGGTGCTGCTTAATAAGTGTAATTCCTCTGGTGGTAGTCTTGTCCCTGAAGAGTAACTTGCTAGCCCTCAGACCCTCTAACTTCTTCATCTGCCAACTGAGCTAAAGGTGCTGAGAATGTAAATAATAACACCCTCGAGACTGAAGGGAGTTATTTTGAGTTACTGTGTATCAGAGGCCGCTTGGCCTTCTGTTACTAAGAGGCTCAGGTGAGAACCACAGAATGTAAAAGAAGCAATGACAATTCTGCTGGCTGTTTATTTTGGGGACCAAGACATTTAGGGAAGTTGTCAATAAGAACACTGTATTAAACCCATTTCCTTAATGCTGTCTTTAAAACTACTCTTGCTGGCATTGTATTTTCACCATTGTAAATTCCCAAAGGAATATTAAGGTTTTCTTTTGAATCCCCAAGACTATCGGAATCCAACAATACTTTGCAACAAATCAATTTGAAATGCATTTTCTGGACTCGCTGTGTGCTCTTGACATCTATCTATCCTCGTCTTCTTATAATTCTTTAGAGTCTTTCTCAAAACTCGTCAAGTATCAGAGTTGCAGGAATACAGTTTTGAAGGAGGAATTTTCATTTTAAATGATATAAAAGAGGCCTGAGTTGCCTGGCCCTGTCTCCTGAGGGGACAGCATGTGCCTGGCTTACATAAACCAGATCTTGGTAAGATGGCTGTGGGGAGCGTTGTGCAAGTAGGACCTGGCTAGATTGCCAGTGGGTAGTTTGTCACAGGCCCTATTAGGATGGTCGGAACCTGGGAACTTAAATTCAGGTTCAAAACTTGAGGTTTTCCCTGCCAAGGGAAGATCACTAGAGGCAGGGTGTATTGTGCACAGAGGCACTGAAGGAAGATGAGCTGGGTCAGTGTGCAGGGGAGAGAGGGAAGGCAGCAGGAGGGAGTGCATTAGGGAGAAAACCGTGGCTTTGCAGATCTGGGCGAGGACAGCGTGGCTGTGTGGTGAGTCAACTCCGTCTTTGACGAACAACCACATGCATCACCAGCCTGAGTTTACGTAGCTGGCGTTTTTCACAGAGTCTGTCTGTCCTTCCCCCCAACCAGGCTCTGTTGTCAGTGATAGTCCATTTATTATTTTATAAATGGGGCTCTATTTTTAAGGCATACTTCGTTTCTAGCCATCCTCAGTGGATCCAGAGGACCCTATTTTTTAAGAGTGAGGAGATAATGCACCGAACCTACCACAAACCACAAACATCTTTGCTTGCTGATGCTCCTGGAAGCACCTCTGTCACTTATACACCTGCCAGTTCATAAGACATTTCACAAACTGTCCTAATACTAATACCTATTTCATAGGATATGAAAATGACATATGTACACAGGAGAACCACATAGCCAGTGCCAATTCATTATGAAACTGTCTCAGTTGAGGAGAAAGAAGCAAGTTCTCACCTTGGCAACAGAAAATCTGGGCAACACAGCCCCTACCTCATTGCTTTAAAGAGGCACCACCCAAAACTAGTCCCAGGCTCTTCGTGGATACCTTCCTTTGCCGGCTGTACCAGGAGGTGACTTCATGACTCCCAGTCTCAGCCGCAGTTTGAAGGAAACCATCCGACAGGTCCTCATTCACCCTGCGAGTGACTCTAAAGAGAAACTAATGCACATCCCACATCCACTTTGTGCTAAATGAAGTGCTGAGCATGGTGCAGAAACGGTCGCGTCTAACCCTCCTCATGCAAGATTGGTACTTCTTATCTCCATTTTAGTGAAGAACAACCTGAGCCTCTAAGACGAACTTACACTTCCCAAGGCCACACAGCTAATAGCATCGCGGAGATAGAATTCTAACCTGGGTCTACTTGATGTCAGGTTCTTTTCTCCTATCTTTGCGACATGGAGTTTGCGTGGCTCTAGCAGCGACTGCTGAAGAAGGGCAGCTGTCGCCGCACGATAGCTGGCAGATGAATTACGGCAGTGTGCTTTCACAGAACAATTCCGGCCACGCCAAGTACTATGTTAGACGCTAAGAATACAACATGAGCAAGAAGTGAACTTTATCCCTAGGCGCATACAGACAATTAAACAGGAAATTACCCGGAGGGGCTGTGGCGGGCCCAGAGCTGATGTGGAGGGGGTGGGGTACAGCAGCAGGTGAGATTCCCTGAAGGAAGCAGATTAAGGTAATAACTGGAAGGTTGAGTCATGTCGAGCCTAAAACATTTGGTGAAGGCCAGAGGGTGAAAGAAGATGATGACATGCCTCACAGTGAAAAGGAACAGACACAACAACTATGTAAGGAAGAATTAGAAAGACTCAGAGAGGTAAGACAGAGATGAAGACTGTGCTGTTTGGCCGTGACATGCGAAGGAAAGCTGGGCTCTGGGGGCAGTGAGGATGCTCTGAGTGCAAGTGACTGGGACGGATGAAAGCTGGAGGGACAGGGAAGGTCACAGTGTTGAGGGCCATGCACACCAGGCAAGAGTTTGGCTTCAGGAGTAGGCACTGGAGGTTGTATTAGAGGAAGTGACAGAGAGAATCACTATGTTCCAGGAAGCTCATCTGATGGACTGGGCAGGAAGCCGGGGAGGCTGACTTAGGCGGGGGCAGTGCCCTGCCCAGTAGAGCCACACTGGAGAGTGAGACCAAAAAGGGACACCAGCGCTACTAATCCAAACTTATTATTTTGTACTAATAATTTTGCATGAGTTTTAATTTTAACAAATACTGCATTAAGATACTATTTAGCTCGATGACTGAATTTTGGGGCACCCCTTAATTTCTGCCTCATGTGAATGCTTCACTGGTCCTACTCAAGCTCCATTGCTGAGTGGGGGTCCAGGGATGAGGAGAGATTCACATTAGAGTCGTGAGGGCAGAGGTCAAGAGCAAACCAGAAACAGAAGGTATGTTTCAAAGGAAAAACTGAGGAGTCTCATGAAACTGAGACTTCATGATTGGTAGGTGAGGAAACGAGGGGGTGAATCCAAGATAATGCTCAGATTGCTTGCTTCTCTAACGAGAAAGTGGTGGGGTTGGGCACTAAGCGAGGGCAGAATGATGGCGGAGCCTCGTGGTGGTGGCGTCCCCAAGGTGCCTACGCGTTGGGAGCCAACAGGAGAGGGTAGACAGAGTTAGACAGAGGCGGCGTGAAGGATCCAGTTAAAGGCCTGAGTCAAGGAAAATGGCAGTTAAAAGGAAAGAGAAAGGATCGAAAAGAAGCCCGTAAAGTTGCCCATAAAGTTGCCCATAATTAAGAGGATCAGTTGGGGAAAAACAACCAGAAAGGACCAAGTAAAGACAGAAGAAGGAGAACAGGAAAATGTTCAGGGTCAGGGAGGCCAAGGGCAGCTTCAGGACCAGAGGTGGTTGACAAGTGGACGTGAAGACTAGGCTAGCAGCCAGGCTGCCTAGTGGTGACGGGTCCCCTGGGCACCCAGGCAAGCGCACATCTCTGTCTCGCCACTGAACCCCGTGCTGAGCCACCTTGGGAAGGGCACTGCTCTCGCTGTCCTCTCAGAACGAGACTATCAGGGACACCAGCCCACAGCCTAACCACTTACCCTTCTGATACCAGAGACAAGTGAGATGAAGTCCCGAATGGTTGGCAACTCTCAGGGCAGCGGACACAGGCTTATCTCCGCGCCCTGAGATAAGGTGAGCCACACCTGTACTCCTCTGCCAAGTAAGGTCTCGCCCATTGCTCCCATTTCTCTAGTTCCTCCTCTCAGTGCTTCAGAGCCAGCGACCTCCAGCTTGGCTTTCTCTTTAAGAAAAAGCTTTACTTTTCCCTGCCTTCAGCCAGCTGAACCTCACAGCTACTGCTTTGCTCACAGTCTTCCTTCTCTCTGAAAGATGCCCCAAATTAGAAAAGAGGGAGTAGGGGAAAGCTTCGACAGCATGAACTGCAAACCTCGGGAGACTGCCTATGTGTAAGACCTTTTCTAAGTTTGCTTCCCTTTAGTCAAACAGCCTTCAATGTCCAGGTGTTTGCTCCTTATCTCCATCCTTCCTATTCTTCTGTCCAGGGCGGGGCAACAGTGGGTTACAGCTGTTCGTACAGAAAACTATACGCTAATGAATAAATAATGACACAAGAATAAACTCTGTGTTTCATGTCCTCACAAACATAAACTTACTTTGGCCCACCCTGTGTTACTCAGTTCCCAGACTTCACGGGAGCAGATCTGTCTTTTCTTGACTGACCACAGAATCCTAGGTTTTAGCCTCACTGCAGAGCCATAAACATAGGAAAAACAACAAATATTTGTAGAAGCTGCTGCTTTAAATTAAAAAAAAAAAAGTCCATGCAGAGGCAAAGCAGTATGGGCATGTGTGTTTGCCATCCCGGGGTAACTGTGTTACTCCAGTTCACTCACAGACGTTCACGTGCTCTGTCAGAAAGACAGAGGATGGGAAATCAGGAAGCCCGGATTCGAGTCCCGCTCTGCCCCAGAGGAGCTGTGTCACCTCCAGCCTGTCCCTTAACCTCTGTAACTTTGCTTCCCGAGGATGTCTTCCTCAATGATCTCCAAATTCCTTTCCAACTTCAAGCCTCCTTTTTGCTGATCCATCCACATTTTTTGTTCTGACCTTGTGACGGACAGACAGCCTTCATGTGACACAGAGCCACCCTAGGGTGGAGAAGCCTGTGGAGCCAAAATTGTCAAGGTCTTCATGTGCATTCATGGCCTACAATGTCCCCTGAAAATGTATTAAAGCCTTCAATTGGTGTGTCTCCATCCTTCCCTGAAACCATATTCAACACTGCTTCAACCCCATAGTCCCTACTCTTCCATAGACAACAGTGATGCTTAGGGAGTTCCTGGTTGCTGAACAGTTGTAGAGGCCCTCACATAGTAGCTGCTCAATAAAAGTTCCTGCAAGTGGACAATTTCTCCACTTAAAACCTTTCACCCCATAGCATGCAGTCACCCCTCCACACTGGGCTGAAAACTCCGTAGACTTCTAATCAAGCCTGGGCTTGCTCATCCTCAGAACATGCTAGACAACCTAGTGCCTCCTGTCACAGATTGGCCAACATGTCACAAAGAAGCCCTTGGGCGATGCTGAGAAGTTCAAGGCAGAGCATCTCTGGTCATCAGCAAGACACTGGGCACACCTGCCTCCGGAGGGCAGTTTTATCCTGATCACTGGAGAGTTAGAAGACAAGGAGGGCAAACAGAAACGCTCCTTAGCTTAGGACTTAGCCCTCCTGAGTACTCCCACCATGGAGGAGGGGGCTTAAGGGTGGTTCACCACCAGGAGAGGTAGAACAGACAAAATAGGAAACTCTCAAGGGCAAGTTAATTTTAGCCTCAAGGCCAGGAAATTCTTTTTAAAAACAATAGGAGTGATGGGCTTGGGCCTTGCTAAAAGGGTAGATTTCACCCTCACTGCCAATTTCTGAGAAACAAAAATATCTCAAATGCAGAGAGAATGCTGCAGAGATGAGGGTGCGGAATTCTGGTCTTGGCTTCAGCCATACTGGGCTTCTTCGTAGGCCACAGCTGAGGCTGGCCCTGGGGCATGAGTGGTAGTGTGACCAGCACCGCAGCTCCTCCTGGTGACCTGAGACCACAGCCCCCTCTCCTCACAGCAGCAGGCACCAGTGACACCTGGCTGACGGTCGGAGCTGGACACTGCCAAGGGCTCTGAACCTCAGACCAACCTGGGCACCATGACTTGACGCCTGCTGATAGACCTCAGGTGAGACGGCGTATTTACCAGCTTCTGCTCACTTAATGCGGAGCCTCCAGACTCCTAGTAACTCCAGGGCACACAGTGTTAGGCGTCCCATGGTAGGGCAGTGGAAGGGGAGGCTGATTTTCACTCAGAATGTGGGTGGGAGATCGTACCATGGCTAAAAGACTTGGCAGTAATTTCAAAATGGAGTTTTGTTTTTTCCCTAAATCAGGGTAGATGAATGCATAAAAGTGTGTGAATGAAAGTCTGCTCTAAGTTCTTACATATCACTGCACAGCTACAAAGAAGCTAAGATGAATTTGGTGGTAAGTAGAGTCAGGAGAGCTGGACTACCCTTCACCTCGTGCCCACTTTGTAAACCCAGGCAACTTAGCTAACTTTTTAGGCTTTAAGTTCCCACTCCTGGGAGATGGACTCTGGGTTGTAGTGTGGCTCTGAAAGTCTCTGGGCTGTGCTGACTGCACCCAGTATCTAAGAAAAACCCCGCTTCCTAGGGTGCTGGAAAGATACCCATTATCACCCCTTTTGTCTTCAAACCTTCTACCACTAAGAGCCATGGCTCTGAATAATTTCCTTAAACATTATGTTCCAGCAATCTATCCAAGAGTAAAGTCATCACCATCCCAAATGACAAAGAAAAAAATGTCCTTTTCAGTTTTCATTGACATCCAAGTTTTGTTTTGTTTTTTGGGGGGGGCGGTGTTTGTTGTTCATTCCCACTTCTCTGGTCCTGAATACCTTGCCCATCACTCTTCAGGATTCCCAGAGAACAGGAAAGGGCATCTGTGTTAAGCTTCGTACTGACATGCACAAGCAGGCCCAAGAGGGACACTGCAGACTCCTCTGAACACACAAAGGCTCAGCTGCTGAGCCACGTGGGATGGAGTTGAAGAGTGTGTGAACAGCTTTCAGTAAGAAGGGTGTTGCTGTCCCGCCAGCACTGCACAAGGGCTCCCCTTTCTCCACATCCTCCCCAGCTCTTGCTGTTTGTTGGCTGATTGTTGGTTGCCATTCTGACTGGTGTGAGGTGACATCTCACTGTGGTTTTCATTTGCATCTCTCTGGTGATTACTGACATTCAGCATCTTTTCATAATTGACCATCTGTATGTCCTCTTTAGAAAAGTGTCTATTCAGGTCCTCTCCCCAATTTTTTAATTACATTGTTTGGGGGTTAGTGTTGAGTTTCATAAGTTACTTATAAATGTTGTATATTAATTTCTTATCAGATGTATCATTGGCGAATACGTTCTCCCACTCAGAGTGGGTTATCTTTTTATTTTGTTGATGGTTTCCTTTGCTGTGCAAAAGCAGGCACTGTGCAAAGGAGTGTGGAGCTACCTCAAAAAATTAAAAATGAAACTATTTTATGACCCAGCAATTCTACTTCTGGGAATATACCCTAAGAATCCCAAAACACCAATCAGAAGGAATATATGCAACCCTATGTTCATAACAGCGTCATTTACAATAGCCATGATTTAGAAGCAGCCCAAGTGTCCATCGGTATATGACTGGATAAAAAAATGTGTTACAGGAGGGAAGGGGGTGGGAAGAGGGGGGGGGGAAAGATGTGTTACATTTACACAATGGAATACTACTCAGCCATAAAACTCTTACCCTTTGTGAGTGCATAGATGGACCTGGAAAGTATTATGCTAAGTGAAATAGTCCAGTCAGAGAAAGACAAGTACCATGATTTCACTTATATGTGAAATCTAATGAACAAAATAAACTAATGAACAAAATAGAAACATGTTCATAGATACAGAAAACAGACTGAAAGCTGTCAGAAGAAAGGGGGGTTGGGGGGCTGGGTGAAGAGGTAAATGGATTAAGCCAAGAATATCTCATAGACACAGACAACAGCACAATGATGACCTGATGGAAAAGGGGGTGGGAGAGGTAGAAGAAGGTAAGAGGGCAATAAATGGTGATGGAAGGAGACTTGACTTGGAATGGCAAACACACAATTCGATGTACAGATGACACATTATAGAATTGTATAACTGAAACTTACATAATTTTGTTAACCAATGTCACCCCAATAAATTCAATAAGAAAGAAAGAAAGAAAGAAAGAAAGAAAGAAAGAAAGAAAGAAAGAAAGAAAGAAAGAAAGAAGAAAGGCATTTCTTCCCAAGGCGGCCCAATTAAACAGCAACTACTCAAGATAAGAGAACCAGGTCTACTTGCGCAATGGGGTTGTAAACCACCAGCTCATTACAAGAGAACTTTGATCTGGTGGCAAGAGAGCTGTTTCCAGTGCAGGGCAATGATGAAGCAAGGAGGTTTCTCAATGAGGATGTCCCCATCATTCCCCCAGCAGCCCCATCTTGTCCTGGCAACACCCTTGTATGGACAATCAGTGGAATCATCTCTATTCTTGCCTCCATGTATCCACCTAACAAAATCACAAAGTCCAGAGAAAAACAGAGAAGAGACAGTGAAAATGAGGGAAAGGGAAGTAACTGAAGTCATCTTTGTGGCAAGCACTGGACAAGCATTTTCTCATTGAACCATCACAGCGACCTCACATCTGTTTTCACAGATGAAGACACTGGGGCTCAGGGAGGTTTAGTCATTTCTGCAAGGCCACATGGCTAGGGATAACAGACCAGAATTTAAATCAGGTCTTTCTGTCTCCAAAGCCCAAGTTCCTTCCATGATAATTGGCCAGGCTGCATTCCACAGCTGCCTGACCCAGCACCGAAGGCAATCTGTGTCTAACACCTAAGGCAAAAAAGGCAGGAATGAGGCTGGTCTCCCTCCTGCCTCACCAGAGTCAGAAGCTGGAAATAGAGTTATGTGTGCATCCATCCATCCATCCACCGACGGTGGAAGGAAGACAGAAAATGTACAGAAAAGGATTTGCTCAAGCCATGAAGCAATTGGCGAGATCCATGGTCAACCTCAAATACCTCTGTGACATGGAGCTATATCTGAGGGCAAGGGTGTGGGGCTGACTTTTGCAACATACTTTGCTAAGCCCTGTGGCCAGATGCTCCCCTCTGCTGGGCTACTCCCCTCTGCTAGCACCACACTAGAGAGTCAGAAGACCACCAGTCCCTCAAGTCCCCAGAGAGTAGCACAGGAAGGAGGAAGGCCAATGCCTAAAAACTGCCAGTAGCTGTCAGACTCCCTTTTGTCCCCTCTAAGCTGGCATCCAGCATGTACTTAGGCCTATTTCCACCCCCTATTGATTCAGTGATCATATGTCTGAAATAGCCCTGATTTTGTGTCTGGTACTCTGTACAATCAAAGCAATTAAGTGTCTGATAAGTATGATCCCATTTATACAACTTGAAAATCTTTCATATAATAAATTCACAATTCCAAAAATGTTTTGTGTTGGGCAATTTCTGAAACTCATGTTTTCATTTAAAAAAAGAAGTCTGGCCCTGGCTGGTGTGGCTCAGTGGATTGAATGCTGGCCTGAGAACCAAAGGGCTCCTGGTTTGATTCCCAGTCAGGGCACATGCCTGGGTTTTGGGCCAGGTCCCCAGTAGGGGGTGCTCAAGTGGCAACCACACATTGATGTTTCCCTCTCTTTCTCCCTACCTTCCTTCCAAAATAAATAAATTAAATATTTAATTATAGATATATAAATATATATATGTTAACCATATTTATAAGCAAAGAGCATTTTATCTAGAAAGAATGGCAAGTTTTTAATGCAATCACCCCACCTCAAACTTCAAAGGACGTTCCCTAAACCCACAGTCTCATCCTAGGGGAGTCCAACACTTTGGAATATTTATTTCACCTCTTGGGCATCAGCGTGTTCTGGCTGGTCGGACACTCTGGGAAACCATGCAGGCCCCAGGATATTGCTGTATCTGCAAGGGCCTGAGCTCTGGGGAGCTGAGTGGGCGGTGTTGTTCCTTCCCTCTGGACAGTTCAAGGTGCTTCCTAAAGTTCTCCTGGCCCTGGGGGTCACTAATCCCCAAGGACCTCCTCCACATGTCCTCTTGGCTTGTGATGTAGCCAAGGACTGGGACATGTTTGGTCAAAACTAGGAGTGGCCCATCCCTCCCATTCCTGTCCTCCCCCAGCTCTGCTGGCCCAGTGACGTGAAGGAGAGGATGACATGACGCATGAGAAGACAAGGGACCAGCACAGCAAGGGACTTCCAGGGCTCTGCACAGGCGTGCTGAGATAGCATAACAGGAAGGAGCGCTTCCTCCCCTTGAATGAAAGGGTCCCTGACACACGACCCATATAAGTCCCTGCTCAGCTCACCCCCCACCCGCACGATACGCAGACCACTTCCAGAAGTGTTGTTTCTCTGCCTCCCCAGCTGTGACATCACTTTGCTGAAGGGCTGCCCTTACAAGAGGGAAATGTGTCCTGGTTGGGACAAGCTGACCCTGAGGTAGATAACCGAGTTCTGTGTGAAATGGCTGTTCCCTAACAGCAGCATTGATTTTACAGCTGTTGCTGAGACTGTTTTAAGCATTCTCCCAGTGAAGCGAATGAACAAATAATGCCAATAGTAGCTCTAACTTGCAAAGAAAGAATCTAAGATTTAGTAATCTTCAAAGGCCAGAAAATATTCTCATCCTGATTCAGGAGACTGGCCCTCAGACAACGAAGGAAGTATGCTAAGTAAAACGCCTCAAAACATGAATACAATCACATTTCATTTGTTTGTATGTTTGTTCTTAAGTTTTCTCTTTCCCAAGCAACAGTTTACAAGTAACAAAGACCTGTGTAAACCAGTCTGTACACACAGTTCCACCCTGCCTTCAGACTTGGTCTGTGGCTACACTAGGCCAGGGCTTCTCAATCTTGCCACTGCGGGCGTGTGGGGCTGGGTAATTCCTTGTTGGGGGACGATGTACTGTGTATTGTGGGACATCTAGCTGCATCCCCGGCCACTACCTTCCAGATGCCTCTAGTAGCATCTCTTGCCCAAGTTTTGACAACCAGAAATACCACCAAGGACCCCCTGTAGGAAAATCACACAGATGAAAACCCATTGTCCTCATGGATCTTCTTTCAGCCTCAAACTCCCCAGACCTGGGACAGAGTTTCTCTTCTGGGCGGCCCAGTCTAATAAACTAGAGACCAGGGCACTGGGCGAAGGACTTGGATTGTTGGGTTAAGAATCATAGGCTGAGCTCTGGACCAGGTGGCTCCAAGGGACTGAGAAGCCTGGTCGCCTCAGGCTGTAAATTCCTTCTCCGGGAAAGTGAGTGAGGCCACACTCTTCCGAGAAATAAATCTTAGGTTGAGGTCAAAAGTGTGACCTTTGTTAGTTTGTCTAATGCCAATATTCCAAGGCTACATCTTGGAGGCAATGGACAGATTTCTTTGACTGGTTATTACAGCCCGGCCTAAAGTTGAACGTTAGCTGTAGGAGCTCGTTTATGGAACTTGAGTTTGTATTAATGAATGTCGTTTACTGATTTATTTGCGACAGAGAGAGTGTATGTGAAGCCGTTTAAAGGACTTTTCTATTTGCTCTGTGTTCTCGAACGTTGCCTAACTCGTCCTAGTGATGGAGAAACCGAGGCCCAGAGAGAAGTGCTGAGTGAATGTGCTGGAACAGTCATTCAGCAGCCTCTTACCCAACCTTCTGCTTTTGCCCAACGACCTTGAAATGTGAGGTGCAAAAGCTCCCACATGTTGGTCATGTTTATCATATATGGCTGTGGGGGGTGGGGGTAAATGGGCTCTTTGTTTTGAAACTGGTAGAAATCATTGCAACTGCATTAAAACAATCCAGTGTACTCAGTTGTGGGCAGCTCTCTCCAAGTAAACATACGCACTTTAAGTATGTTGGGCTTTTTATCTCATATAATTTTCAGATACTTTGTCTAAGATCATTCAATATTATACCTGGAATGTATATACCTATTGCTACTATTCTTTGATTTCAGTATACAAAACAAAATAAATACAGGTTCATGTGCATGTGGCATTGATGTGTTCGACAAGTTGTTAATCTTATGTAATTTGCTTACAATACTGGTAAGAGAATTAACATAAACTGGCTTTTTAATCTCCTTTTCCAAGTCAACTTTGATACATTTTGCCCTGACACCAAAATATTCTTATTTATTTTGACAAATCTCCACAATGTCGTCTCGCAGAAAGACTCAGTGTGCTTCGTGCTGACCTTAGACGGTAACCTCTGTGTGGGGATGGGCAGAGCCAGGCCCTGGTGACCTTTCTGGCCCCTTTTGTGACCTTCACCTACTGAGGCAATTTCTCCTGAGCAATATTGACTGACTCTTGGTCTGGACTTGTGGTGTGTGTGTGTGTGTGTGTGTTTAACACATATTTCTGATATAAATTCTATTTTTTTTAGAACAGTGAATGGCATTTATATGAAAACAGAAGCCATTTTATAAGAAGAAATATGTGTAACAGAGAGGCTAGGAAAGAGAGATGTGTTAATCATCACTTAAATATACAATTCTTTTCTCAGTACTACACAATATAATTTCCATACACATCACATCTTTCAATCGACAGTGGTGGTGAGATGTTAGGGTTAAGTTAAGGGACCAGTGCTAGAGATTCTGCAGGGCCTCAGGGCAGGCAGTCGAAGGCTGTAGTCAGAGCAAAGCTCGGGTGCATCGGTATCCACTTAGACCCATGCCTGTACTAGGAAAGGTTAACAATAAACTTGTCTGTCCATGACCATGGTTAGTAAAAGAAGGTCAACATTTATGATGGCTATCTTTGTACAAAACACAGAATTTAGAATAGTGAATACACACATTGGTTAATATTAAAGTTTCATTTACCCCGGCTGGTGTGGCTCAGTGGATTGAGTGCTGGCCTGTGAACCCAAGGGTCACCAGTTCGATTCCCAGTCAAGGTACATGCCTGGGTGGCAGGCTAGGCCCCTGGTTGGGGGGCATGTGAGAGGCCACCACACATTGATGTTTCCCTACCTCTCTTTCTCCCTTCCTTCCCCTGTCTAAAAATGAATAAAGTCTTTTTAAAAAATAAAGTTCCCTTTAATATTGCAATTAGTGAATGAAACTTATGGGATCTCTCGCACAGTGAATTTATAAGAAACTTATCTAAGCATTTCCACTGATCAGCATGTAGCCTGGGTGAGTCTTCTTCCCTAAGGGCAAGAAACTTCATGTAGCCCTCTTTTAAAGTCCCTTTGCCCCCCCCCCCTTATTCTACAATTTATGAAATTTGTCTATGAACTTACTATACCATTTCATTTCTAATTTTTAACTCTGTAATTAGAAAGCTTGTGTTAGCTTTTATGTATAAGGTGAAAACAATCATTTTAATTGTGCTAACAATAGGTGTAAGGTACATACAGATGTAAAAAACCCTCACCAAGTGAACTGAGCAGCAAGAAGAAAAAAATCACCTGGCTTTATACATTAATCATGTTCGAGTTAAAGTCTCTGAAACACAAACACTGCAAAACCTTTCTCAGCCAATCCATCAGTCTTGGATTTTCACTCTACATGCTGATAAAAAGACAGATATTTCACAGTCTAGCTCCTCCACAAGATTCCAAGCTGACTGTGACTTTGGAGTTGGGTCCCTGGCCCCTCAGTCTAGGACAGGCCAGGATGCAGGAAGCAAGGGGAGGGGAGGCAGGGGAGGCACAGGGAGGGCCTGCAGGGGCCCACTTACCATCATCGCAGGACGCACTGCTGAGTAAGGGGCAGGGCCACTCGCTGCAGAATCCGCAAAGTAGCTCATCTTTTCAGCACCTGTGTGGGAGAAAGGGTTCGCTGAGCTGCTGGATGCACAGATGTGTGGACTAGAAGCAAGATGTTTAAATCTCAGAACCAGTGTCTCCCTAGGAACCATCAAACTTACCTCTTTGTGTTAGAAGGGGAAAAAACTCAAAACTCAGAAAGATGAAGTGACCAACCCAGCAACCAGAGGGCGGAACAGACCCCGGACCGGAGCCAGCCCCCTGACGGCAAAGGAGCATGAAGAATGAACAGCCTCTGAGAAATGCGAAAAGCAAGCAATGGAAAAGTTTACAAAAAGACCCTTTTGTAGGGTTTCTGGGCGGGAACTAGGTCTCGTGTGTCTTTTTTAGTAACATCCCCGTCCATACATCACCCTCCCTCCACCCAGCCGGGCCTGGCACGCAGCTGGCACTTGGCACACAACTGTCGCATATGCCAATCAGCAAAGGAAAAAAGAAAGAAAAGCAGGAGAGAAGGATGAAAAAGCTCCTCCATACAGATGTGTTCGCCAGGATCCGAGAAACAGAGAGAAGACCTGGAAAAAGGATTAAACATTATTCATCTTGAGAAAAGGAGAAGGACTATTAAATAACTCTTGTTGAGAGCTGTTATCTACATTGAAAGTCTTAATGACAAGAAAGCTTGAGGAGTGTCTTGGATGGAGGGATTTTCCAGTGAGCTGTGGGTTATCAGGAAAATCATTTATCAGACACTTCTGTTCACTTCAATGTTTATAAAGCGCATTACTTCCACGCTTTCATAAATCCAATATTATCTACTTTTAAAATGTCTTTCTCGAATAATTTAGAAAGTTCAACTCCTGTGCCTGTCGTTCAGAGGACAAATTCCTATTGCTAGGAAGTGACATTTTAGTTTCAGCCGAACTGCCTTCCGGTTTGTACGTGCCTGTGCTCGCCCTGCCTCCTTGCTGACGTGTAAAGCGCTCACACATTTGCAGAGAAGTAGAGAGCACCATGTGTCTCGTGCTCAATTGGTAATTTTGGTTCACCATCTCAGCAAGCAGTATGCTGGCCAATGAACAGACCTCCTTTCATGCAACATGTGTTCCGATGACACAGTTAAACGGTCTCAGCAACACAACATAGAATTCTACCAACTAAGAGCGACCATCACAGAGACACTGGCATCGTGTGGTTGAGAGAAGTCAGCTGAAAACCTTCAGCGATATATCTTAACCGAGAACTGTGTTTATGGTCTTTAACTACAACTTTATCTTTTTCCCAAAAAAGTAACATTTTTCTCCCCCAAACAATCAATGCAATGCCAATTTAAAAAACTACGCAACTCACAGTAACAAGGCTGTGTTAATTAAGATGTTGTGCCTAGTTTTCCAGGGGCTTGATCACCGCTGCACCAAAACGGCTCCCAGGGAGGACCCCCAGCAGTAACACTGAGGAGCTGGAAAAAGACCCAAGTCCTCCCGTCCAAGGATACGTTAACATCTGCTTCTGTGGTCACCTATTCAGAGTTTGTTTCTAAAAACATAGTGAGCAGCTACCAGACTCCGCACTGCACCCCGAGTGTGAAGTCAGACTGAGGGGTGTGTGGCATAGGTCAGCCTGGGCGCGTCCCCACTGTGCCTTCTAAGGGTCGTCTCAGTGACCTCTGCATTTCCTTGTACCGAAGCATTCTTATTTTTATTCTTAAAATCAAATTTTCAAGTCCTAAGGACTCGTGCACCCCCCGCTTTAACACTTTTGATCCACGGATAGAACACAAAAGGTAACGTGGGCTGTGTCATACTGAGGATGACTTCACCATGGCAAGATTCCCCTGGGAAAAGCTGGTCATCTCTCCAGGGCCCTACAGTGCAACCTGTACCTTTGGGACATAAGCAGGGATTGGGGAGGGCTGCTTCCTGCAAGCCATCCAGCACCCTCCCCCTGGGTTTCCATCCCCGGCACCCCACACATCCCAGGAGTCATCACAGACCGCTGTGGTTCATCCATTCATTCTGGAGCACACTGATGGCTCCCTTTGTTGGGGACTTGTGAACTGGTTCAGGAAATAATGACTATGTGCCGGCTATGCACCAGATGCCACGCGGGCACTGGAGTCACACTGGCAAACAAAGATCCCTGTTCTCATACAGACCCTACATTCTACCAGCTCAGGGTAAAATCGAGAAAGAAGACAGGCTCCCATACAACTACGATATAATGTGATGAATCGTTTACCAACACTATGGGGAAAATAGCTGTCAGTTGGTTCTGCTGGCACACGGAAGAGGAAGTCATGGACAGCAGGCACAGTGCAAAGTGTGAGTAGCAGGACCCAGGAGCCATTCCTAGACTCCCACAGGCAGTAAAGACCTTGACCCTCTGAACTGCTGCTCTACTTATACAGCGGGAAAAGAAAGGACTTTTGGAACTGGCAACTTGTCCTGAAGCCCAGCTCAAAGGCACCAAGAGTTTCAGCCCCAGCCAGACAGCCTCCTCCTCACAGCCACACTCCGCAGAGCTTGGAAACAGGGTCCCTGGAAAGATGTTTTCTCTTCCCAGTTGACAGCACGAGGCAGGAAACCTGCAGTCCCGCGTGTGCAAAGCTCCGTGCTAGCCATGTTCTCGAAGCCGAAGCTGGTGTTCTGTGAAGGACACTTCCCTTGGGGAAAGACCTTCGCCCAGGGAGGAAGCTGGAAAGAGGGAGTTGCCCGGGCTCACATCTCAGGAAATAACTCTGGGACAGAAATGGATTACTTTTTGGAGAAAGAAGAAAAGAACCCACCCTTTTCCCACTTGTAGATTGTGACACAGAGCAGCTGCTGTAGACGTAAACCCTTTCAGAAAAAGCAAAAGGAATGTTTGGGTGGTTTTGGTTTTTTTTTTTTTTTGGACTCGTTAGCCAAAGAGAATTCCCTCCCACATGACAGCTATTTGAACGTCAGCTGGACCAACATTTTTGTCTTGGCGTTCCAAATGTTTATTACCTAAATGCAAGACAACTGTGTGATTTAAGACTTACTACTCCCCAGCCCAGAAGCAACCATAGGATTTTCTCAAAGTAGAAATGATTGGAATACGTGGTGATAGAGACATAAAGAGCTGAGTTTAATTTTCTTGAATGGGACTGGCAGGGCTCACGCAGAAGAATAAATGTTATCTGAAGTGGCTTCGTGCTCCAGAAGCTCCCGACTGGCCTGTTGTGGCTTCCAGGATCTGTGTCCCCTCCTTCGCCCACCCCTCACCATGCACCACGGCAAACTCCACTCCTGGAATGCCCTGCTGTTCTTTTAAGTAACCCGTGTTCTTTCTCACTCCTGCTTCTCAGGGACCCCCTCCAACAAAGAGGCCAGCTGTCCTGCTGCTCCTCGGGGTAACTAACCTGACTCCTCATGGTTTCGGGCTGACCTCAGAGTTTTTGCTGCCAGGAGCTCTTCCTAAGGCACCCTTCACCCCTGCCAGGGCTCACTGGCCCTTCTCTGCATTCTCCGCCTCACCCCCCAACCGCCCCCCCCCCTGTATATTTCAATCATTGTGCCTAACATGCGGTTTTATAAACATCTATTTCTGTTTGCCTCTCTCACTATACTGGGAGCTATCTGAAGGTCAGCACCATGCCTTTCCCATTTTTGTATCTCCAGACTTTCAGACAGACGATGGAACACAATAAAAGTCATTTTGTAAACTCTGGCCAGTGTGCCTCAGTTGATTAGGTGCTACCCCGCAAAGCAAAAGGTCGCTGGTCCTATTCCAGGTCAGGACACATGCCTGAGTTGAAGGTGCAGTCCCCAGTTGGGGTGTGTGCAAGAGGCAACCAATTGATGTTTCTCTCTCACATCAATGTTTCTCTCCCTCTCTTTCTCCTTCCTTCCCTTCACCTCTCTCTAAAAGTAAATAAGTAAAATCTTTTTGAAATGTTCATTTTTTTAAATGAGTGAGTGAATGAATGATTGAGTCTCATAAGACTGAAAATGTAAGAAGTGGGTCTGATGTAAATAACACTCGGTTTTCAGATTGTAGAATCTAAATAGATTGCAGGTCTGGATAAGGATCCACTTGAAATAACAGGTTTCCGTGATCTGTCCACTTCTGGGTGGAAACTGCTTCCCTTGATTCACTACCTGTTGAATGTCACTTATCAAAGAAGCCTTCGCCACCACTCCATGTACATAGCAGAACGCTCCTCCCCACTCTGCTTGGCTGCTTGGCTGTTGTCTCCCCCACTCCCACCCCATTAACATTTAAGCCCCTCCGGGGCAAGGGTTTGGTCTGTTTCTTCGCTCTCTGTCCTGAGATCCTGGACCAGTGGTGGTAGATTGGTGTCATACAAAGAACCATTGAATCAGGAGTGTAAGTTAAAAAACTTGCACACACCCTATAACTCACATAAGCCCCTTTTTACAGGCAAGGAGAAAGACTCCCAAGGCCACTGGCTGGCCGAGCAGAGGCCGGACTCCAGGTCTGCGCTCTCTGCCTTCCCCATCCTGGAGTTTCGGGAAAGAAATGGGCAACCTTTGCCGAGGACAATCAAGGCGACCATGTGGTGCATGTGGTTGTCTGCCATTCAATAAACTTTGAGCTGGTTTTCTGTGGGACTCAGGAGAGAGCTCTGTTCTTCATCATGCATGTGACCCACAGTTTAGGGTGCGTACTGCCTGCCGTGGGGCCAGGATCTGAAGTCTGATGCTTCCTTTACCCAGGCCGCTTCAGGGGCCATCCAGGTGATGCCCAGCATGAAGAGCAGCAGATGGGTGGGGCAGCCAGGCCAAGGCGGCAGAAGGGCAGTCAACCCCAGAAAGACGGACCTTGGTGGCGGTGGTCTCCAGCTGCCATCCACTCTGCCCCGAGTAACTGGGACATCAGATAACCAGTCTTCCTCTTGGATTACGTGCTCTTCAAGGACACGCTTTAGATAAACAACTCTGCAAACTATACTTTAAGACTTTTTAAAAATAATTGTTTTGCCAAAATGATATAAATTTACTGAAAAACTACAATAAAAGTACAAAAAAATTCTAAAGTGAATGCCAAAACTCACCTGAAATGCCACCACTTAGAGACAATTGTACTAATATTCTCTCTAGCATTCTTCTGTGTATTTTTAATTCATTTATACCCAGATACAGATAGAACCTACACGTATGATCATAATTTTACATTCACAGTTTTATTCCCTGCATGCTGTTTTGCAATCTGATTTTTTCATTGATGTTGGCTGTAATCCTGTGCACATTTTTCTATGTCAACAAATATAGTTGTACATCGCAAAGTATGATTGCTGAGTATTGTATGTATTGTTATTGTTTTCTTAATGAGCCTTTTATTGTAAAATTGGTTAGTCCCCAATTTCTTGTCATTGGAAAAGTTCCTTCCCTAGCTGGTGTGGCTCAGTGGATTGAGTGCAGGCCTGCGAACCAAAGGGTCACTGGTTCGATTCCCAGTCAGGGCACATGCCTGGGTTTTGAGACACGTCCTCAGTTGGGGATGCACAAGAGGTGACCAATCAATGGTTTTTTTAGCACATCAATGTTTCTCTCCCTTTCTTTCTCCCACCTTTACCCTCTCTCTAAAAACAAATAAATAAATCTTTTAAAAAAAAGAAAAAGAAAGATTTCTAAAATATTTTCTATTCTCATTCAATGAGTAAAATTGGTATTGTTGGGACAAAGAATGTGCACATTCTACATTTGAATACATATAACATACTGCTATCCATAACAGAAAGCCAAGTTTACACTGCCTCCAACAGAGGCACCGGGTTTTAAACTTGACCTTACACTTTTGTATTCTTGTTAGCTTCATAGGTCAAAAGTCATGGCTCCAGTGTATCCTGGGTGTGAAAGCCCCACACGGGGACTACAGAAATGCAATAATGCTGTGACAGAAAATGTAGCTAACGTTCTTCTCTTCTTTGAAAACAAAGTAAAACATAAGTAGATTCACAACTAGCCTCTCTTCTCATATTAACAAGTTAAGATTGTCATTACTTTACGACAAAAAGGATATCCTTTTGGCCTGGAATGCAGAAGAAAAAGAATTGGGCTTTCAAAAACACTAATTGTTTAAGGGAAGCTTGCTCCCAGAGCCAGCACCTTTGCCACACTGAAGACAATACCGCCACACGTCATCAAGGCAGGGTCTCTACTGTGCAGCACAGAGTCTTAATTTCTTCTTTCCAAATAAATGTCGTGTCAATCTGCTTCTAGAAACTCAAACTGTGCCTGCAGAACCAGTTCCAAAAGCTCCCATCTCATTTTTAACCAAGATCCTGAGTTTCCTTTTGGAGACAACAGCCCAAGACCGCAAGTCACGAAGCCACAGTGTGCGCAGAGGAGAGAACTCTGACCTCCAGCCGCACCGGAACCACAGCCTCGCAGCCCCGGACTGCGGAACCAAAGGATCGGGACCTGGCCACAGCTGGAAAACCAAGACCCTTTGAGGAGCAAAATGTCTGCTGTCCAGGAAGATCTGGCGCAGAAGCCCCTTACTATCGATGACCAAGTTCCAAAGCTTCCCAGCAAAAACTGGCCCCACCAGCACTTCCACATACTTGTTCCCCTGACTCCTTTAACTGTACCCCCATCCCCACTGGAGGCCATCTAGGGCTTTGGTTTTCTTCCCATTCTTCTTGCAGTGACAGTGACTCTAATTCCTCCACTGCAGTTCTCAGTGGTCAGTGGTTGACTGCTGCGCTCCAGGTGGAGAAACTGTCTTCTTGTCGGGCTACAGGTAAGGATCAGCTCCTTCCAGCTTTCTCTGAACCTCCCAGGCAGCCAGATGAGTATCCTTGATCTTTCTCCTTGGTAATTACCCTCACAATGTGCCTATCAAAAATCATTGTACTTCCTGTATATATGTCCATTTCTGCTCCTGAGTTGTGAATTGCACTAAAGGTTGCTGACTAGGTGAGAATCCATACAGGAAACAGAGTTAGTGAGAATCCATACAGGAAACAGAGTTAGTGTGTACAAGAGTTACACCTCAGCCCTGGCTGGTGTAGCTCAGTGGATTGAGCACAGGCCTGCAAACTAGAGGATCACGGTTCGATTCCCAGTCAGGGCACATGCCTGGGTTGCAGGCCAGCTCCCAGCAGGGAATCCACAAGAGGCAACCATACATTGATATTTCTCACCCTCTCTCTTTCCCTTCCCCTCAAAAGATAAATAACTAAAATCTTTAAAAAAAAAGAGTTATGCCTCAGTACTTGAATTATCCTAGGCAGTGAAAACCCATCTGGATCAAATGAATAAATAGATAAAAAGAGTCATTACTTGTGATGACCCTTGTCCATACGTAACCCAAGGTTACAATTCTTTCATGTTAACTGCGAGCAGGATTGTATTTTCCTCTGACTAATGGATGGACCAGATTGATGTGTTTGTCTATTCTTACTCATTATTTTCTTCCTACTTTTCATGAGTAGTTCATTTATACATTTCAGGTCATTTCAGTAGCTGTCTCCCCTGATCTGGCAGTGCAACAAAATCTACCAAGCCCAGTCCTCCAAATACTCTAATTTAAGCATTAAATCAGATTATCATCAAATTTAGGTAGCTGAACATTCCTCATTTCCCTAAGGAAACTCTGTGGTTATAATAAGTAGAAGAGAAAAATGGCCTAGAGCAATTAAAAATGAATTCTCTCACTCCTAAACCTACAAGAAGCTCATTTTCTTGACCAGCTATTCCAATAGTACAGTAGTAAGCATTACTTCTTATTTTAAGTAGCCAACATGGACCAATAAAGGCGATGTTCTCATTTATGTGCTATTGACTTCTGTGTCTCACATGAATTTCACTAAGTTCACAAAGCAGCAACACACAGTACAGTGAACATCTCACCCTTGTTTCTCCCCAGCTTACTGGTAATTAGTCTCCCACCTTGAATAGAGGCCAGAAAGTGACTCATATCCATCTCCTGTTTCTCTAAACAGCCCCATCTTCTAATTAAGCACAACACTTTCAAGTTCTGTATGAATTGACATACTCAACTGATCTTTCCTGGAATGGTAAAAATGCACTTGTGTTATCACAATATCACAAAGGTGTATTGTCTTGCCCTTCCTTGAGGAGTAACTCACTAATATCTCCCGAAGAGGAGAAGGGATGTAAAATGATTCTAGTCCGCTCTACCATCACAATTATGAAATGAGGAGTGCCTCATAGGCTAGTTTATGTTTCCTTCTCATGGAAACAGACCCCTAACCATCCTGCCACTGGAACGGCATTGTCAACAACAGGCAAAATGGCGCTGCTGCTCCTAAATGTCAAGGCTGTACTTTACAGCCAACCCCTCTTACATGACCAGGAACGTTAGAAGCACAATGTCAATCCCAGTCTTTGAAACTTTCAGAAGCCAACATTCTGCCTTTTCTTGTGTAAGAACATCTTTTAGAAGACCAAATGTAGCATTTAATCACCTGATTTACAGTAAAAGTGGTCTTGACTTCAAATGCCATTCCTCAAATCCTATATTTATTTTTTAAAGATTTGATTTACTTATTTTTAGAGAGAGGGGAAGTAATGGAGAAAGAGAGGGAGAGAAACATCAATGTGTGGTTGCCTTTCACATGCCCCCTACTGGGAAGCTGGCCAGCAACCCAGGCATGTGCCCTGACTGGGATTCAAACTGACGACCCTTTGGTTCACAGGCCAGCACTCAATCCACTAGGCCACACCAGCCAGCGTCAAATCCTATATTTAATAATGACATTCAGCAAAGTGTCACAGTTGGCCTTCAGACGCACTCCAGTAGCATGCTCACAGTAGGTGCTCCATAAAGTAGGATTTAAAAAAATAAGGAACTAGAATCAGAGAAACAATTTAAGCCCTCTTCCTCACAAGGGCAAGTATAGCAGAGTTCACAACATGAGATTCTGGGCCAAATCCAACCCCTGAAAGTGCGCAGGTCTAAAGATGTCGACCGTAACCCGATGGCCGCTGCCAAAGAAGTCCCTGAAGAGCCTGAAATTTTAAATAATTACTTTTCGACTCACAGAGTGTGAAGTATGTCAGACACAATCTGAAATTTAGATATAGGCTGTTAAGAAACTTTCAAAACAACCTGAGAGGCCCCATACATCCAGATATGGAGAGAAAACAACGAACAGGGACACCAGCTGCCTGGAGCTCTCCAACCCATCAGACAGCTTCTTAGACTGTGTCTGATTGTGATTTTCATGGTGGAGTTTCGTTTGTTTTATTGGCCCAAATTATAAGGTTCAAATTTCTCAGTATAATGCTAAGCAACTTGCTGGCATTCTTACATAGAGAGGGATTTTGCAAATTCAATGAACTTGGAAGTTGGAAAAAAAATGCATCGAATCTGCCCCTTGTTCATGTGAATAAACTGAGCCCAGACAGGTTAAGTGTTCTGGAGTGACAGATTCTGGGTTAACCGGAGCCCCTTACTGAGTGTGTGGGTCATGGGCAAGTTTCTTAGTACCACAAAGTCGTAGCTTCCTCAACTCTAAAAGGGAGATAATGACACCAACCCTTCTGGGGTTGAGAAGGGTTGTATAAAAGTGCTTAGCAGAGTGCTTGGCAGATGATAAAATGGTCAATAAACAAGGGTTGTTATTATTGCTATTTTTATTCCAGGGCCTGGCATTAGTGAGCATTCACTAATTAATAGTAATAGTGGCCGTTATTAATCACTGTTTTTACTGCCCAAGGTGGCAGAGGTCGTTTATCTAGGTAATTGAGCTAGAACCCAGGTGGCCCAAATCCCTTATCTCTTTTTCTAAAGGATTTACATTTAAATAATCAAAAGACAGGATTCCCTTCCATAATCATAGATTGAAGAGCATTAGTCAAGAATTTCACAGGAGAAAAAAGCCAGTTTCTGTTGAATGGTAGTCTGTTTGTACCATTGTTATGCATAAAACCAAGAAGTAAGCACTTTTCTTACAGTGGGGAACAAAGTCACTGAAAGATTGCATAGCACAAATGGGGTGATGTTGCAGCTTCCTGAGTTAAACCAACATCTTTTTTATATAAATGCCAATCTTTTGTGGAGTAACACTTTAGCAACTAGATATACATAAATATAAGGAAGTACCAAGCTGCTGGGGAAGATATTGCAAAAGTCTTTGTCCGGGCTCTCTTGGGTTTTTTTGTTTTTTGTTTTTTTAGAACAGTGCTTCCCCCAGCTGAAATGCATGATACTCACCTGCGAAGCGTGTTAAATGCAGAAGAGCCTGATTCAGCCAATCCGAGTCCTGCCTGACAGTGCACATTGCTAACAAGATCCGGCAGCCACGCAGTGTCTGGCCTAACTTGGTTAAATTCATGAGTGATTATAACAAGTCAAGTGTTCAGACGCAGAACCTACTGAGAAGGGGGGAACAGGGATTCTGTGCCACCTGCTGAGCAGAAGTTTGATTTTTATCTTAGGGGCAACCCAAGGCCAGCCAGGGAGGAGCACGGGTCAGTGCCTGTCCCTGCCTCTCCAGCCGCTTGGCCACATCTGACCCAGTTCCTTGCCTTTCCTAAGAGGCTGTGGTTTCAGCCTCAAGAAACTGGCATTGCTGCCTCCACCCCCACCCCCCCACCACCACCACTGACAAGAATCCTCTTGGATTAAGGATTACCTGAGGCACCAAAGATAATTAAGAGTAATTTGCATTTGATTTTTTCACAGTTTTAAAGGACTTCACTCTTTTGAAAACGCATTGTGTTTTGCAACTTGCTGTGCATCTGAAATTATTGCAAAATAAAAAGTTAAAACAATGTTTTAAATGTGAAAGAGATTAAAATTCGCTGGTTTTCTACTTTTCTATCCCTCTCAAAAATGCATTTGTTTTATTTCCCCCATTGAGAATATTTCCTTATCCAAAACTGACCCCAAACATCCTTCCTTCCCTGCTCTAGGTACCATTCTTTTCCGTCTGAACTCCCAAAACACTCACAGACTGTATCGCATCACTTAACAATTACATTATCTTTCATTCATTTCCAACCTCAGATAAAATTCTGCCCCCCAAAATAAACCATTGATTTTTTTAACATTGGAATTTACATATTGCTCCCTAGGTATTCATCACAGCACCCAACACAAGGCTAATTAGCACATAGACATTCCATCGACATTTGTCATGAGCAGAGTTGAGGGTGAGGTTTACTGAACAGGTTGACGGGACCCTGGGGGATTTCTTCAGAATCAGTGTCGGTCAGTATCTTCCTAATGGTGACTAATTAATCCAAAGTCAACCAGCAGGTTATTCGGAAAACAGGCCTAATCCGCAGTGTTCTCCCAGATAAAAGCAAATCAGAGGTTTGTGCTTCAGAATCCAGCCTAAACGTGTGTGTCTCAAGGCCACTCGGGTCACTGGGAGATACAACCCCAGCCAGCAGCTCTGGACTCACATTCCTTTGGTTTCAATCAGCTCTCCCCACTAAACTGGTCATATTAGCAGGCCACAGGGTCCTCATTCATTAAGGGGATGACCAGAGCGCCCACCTCAAAGCCTTCACTGTAGGTTAAATGAAGCTGTCCATGCAAAGCCCCTCGCACGGGCTCTGCGACACCGTGAAACAAGCAATGCACCGAGTGCTCAGTGAACATGAGAGATTGCTGTCCTTCCCCAGGAAAAGTGGAGGAACCCGGGTATTACATCCAAACAATCCTCTAGATGTTCAAAGTGAGCTCTCCAAAGCTACATTTCCAGTAAAGCAAGAATAAAGGGAATAAAGAGGCAGAAAATAGTTATCTTCATATCTAAATTTCCCCAAGATTAAAGAAACTCACAAGAAACTCATAAACCTACTTCACATTTCTTGACTCAGTTGCTGTATACCACATTTATTTCACTGAAATACTAAAGACTTCTTAATTTAATTTTCATAAAGGAAAGAGAGACAGGAAAAGGGGTGAGAGGGAGGGAGGAAGGACACGTGCCCCAGTTTCAGGGATGAAACCCTTCCTTCTGCTGTTCGATGCAGAAAGGGGAATTCTGAGTGATACTTAGGAAAAGACAGTTGCCATGGCAAACACATCTGTTCAACAATAGATGAAATCATGAGATACAGCAGAACATGAATGGCCAGTGAGAACTTTAGCTATTGTCCTGGGTGCACCCAGGAGAGAAAGGCCAGAGTTATTTGTTTCCTCGCATGGGTTTGAATTCTGCCTGGATCTCCCCTAGGGACCGGCATCCACACACCCAACTTGTTATAGTATTACTTCAGCCTCTCTCCACCTTGCTGGTACTTTTGGTTTTCAATGCTCCACGCTATTTACTTCTATTCTGTCATCTGTGTGATATAGGTGGGGTGCAAATCACTATTCACAGTTTAGAGATGAAAATAAGGCATAATCGAATTAAATAACTTCTTCTCGGTTGCAAAGCCAGCCTCGAATGGAACCCAAGGACACATGGATGCCCTCTCCTGGCTCCAAAGCTGGTGTCAGTGCCAGTTCTAGTTCTGGCTCTAGTGCCTTTGAACTCCAATGCACTCAGAGGCTGTGAATTAGGCCAGGACCATGCCCTCAACCAATACTCCAAGGTCACACACACCAAACACTGAAAGACTGCACCCTGCTCCCTACCCACCCCCAGGCCCTCTTCTTGGACTTGCTGGCACTCTCTACCAGCTAGCGCCTCGGTGCAAGGAGCCCGTAGGACAAAGATGCCCTCTCTGTAATCAGACTCTCACTTCCCACATCCTCAGCTGCGGAATCAGGACGGAAGAGCCTGCGTGGCTGCCTCCACTGTTTGTTTTTTCACTACTGAGTTGGCAAGGACGGACGTTGTTGATTTACAATTAGAAGCAGCATGCTTCTTCAAATATTAATATTAATAACTACAATGCTGAACACATGAAAAGGTCTTTTCATCTTCAAAGCACTTTGAAGACATTAACTCATTAGCTCTCCCTTCCCTCCATTCGGGAACAACAGGTAAGTAAGACTCTCAAGTAGCGCTCGGTGGCCACCCAGCACCCCTCCGTGCCTAAGTAGCCCACGCCTGCAGGAGCAGAAGGTTTTCTGTTTAGATAAAAGGAGACATGATGCAATCCAGAACCACAACTGATGAAGGAGTCCAAGTGTCAGTCATCTTACAAATCAAATGGAGCTGCCAGAGTTATCATTTTAGCATCTGTGTTTACTGTTGCTTAACAAATATCTATCTTTTCAGTTGCACAGTAGTGGTATAAAGTAGGAAGAAAATGGCCTTGAGATTAAAAGAAAAACTTACCCAAAAGATAGGTTAAAAGAATAACCTACCATCGAATGCCTTGATCTCCGTATCTGTAACCCAGCATTTTTTTTTTAGCAGTTCGGCCACATAAAATGCTACTTTAAAAGGAGGTAGCAGAGATGTTTCAACAGTCGATGAGCCACCACAAAGTGGAATTGCCGGCTAAAGTCACCGCGGCAGGGGATGGCATCCACTCCCTCTGCTTTTCTGTGGCGTGCCCCTCAAGTCCAGCTCTGCCGTGGAGGTGAGAGATGCCCCCCAATCCAGAGACCCCCCCCCATCTCAACTACAGTCCAACAGACAGAGAGAACCTTGGAAAACTGTGAATCACAAGTCAGAGAAAATCACCAGAAAGGCTAGTTTGGTTTGCAATATTCAAACCTGCAACAATTTCCTCTCTATAAAAGCAACTCATTAAGCTGCTCAGGGAAAAAAAAAAACAAAAAGATGTAAAACAATAGGCTCACTAGGAGTGAAAGAGGGAAAAATGAAAAGATTTCTACGTTTAACTACAGCTTTAGTTCTTTGGAAGTGCTCCAACGGGCACAGAAAATTCAGAGTTTCTGACATCTAATCTGTGAGTATCTAAAACATGCCTGGCTCCGCGTTTAAACCCAGGAAAGGAGTGAAGTATAGTCTTGATTTTAGACTCTGAACAAGATAGGAAAGTATTTTTGAAAATTATTATTAAACGCTTCAGTGGAAAACAGAGGAAAATGTGAAAAGAGAAAATCCCACTTGTATCCTGAAAGTTCCCCTCAATTTATCATTTAATTACATAGAATTTTTTTTTAAAAAAGGAAAAGGGACAGTGAAATTTTAGGCATAAACTCACACCTTACTCACTACTTTGCCGGAGAGCCTGGGTGGTGAATCAGCCCTGAGCGAGCTTCCCTCAACGTCCGTCCGTCCGTGGTCTCTTTCCAACTACCTGCGGGAATCCAGGGCTCAGTGGCTGGAGGATGCAAAGACCATAATTTCCCTAATAGAGCTGCCTCCTTAAATTGGGGGGTGTGGTCATGCCCGGGAAAACTGAAGAAAAAGCAGGATTTTGCTAGCCCCTGACATCACAGAGACAGCCACTGGGAAGGCTATTCTGTCTAGGAGGAAAAGCAAATCCTTTTACTGGCTGAGATCACATCAGATCACACCTTTTTTTTTCTATCCTTCAGATTATCCTTCAATTAACATATAACTCAGCCTTCAGGAGTAATGGGGAGGGAGATGAGAAAAATGGAAGCGGCTCAATGGGACAGCACCCCGTCTCAGCCTCCACGGGTGCATTAGATCTCACCCTCTATAGAATATGTGAATGTTTATACTTCACATTTCTTGACTCTCAGTGGAGCCCCTTTTAACCTAAGCAAGAGGTAGGAGAGGGGGAGGACTGGAAAGGCTGTTGAAAAAAGGATGCCCCCCACCCAGCCACCTGCTTGGGCTCCTGGTATCTCCAGGAACTTGATGTGAAATATGATATCTTCAGGAAAGGAAAATAAGTCTATGGAAGGGAGCCGACCAAACAGCAAGATGTAATTTCTGAGAAGTAAAGCTAAAACGTGATCTTCCTATCAGCCTGGTTTTAGGACACTCCTAAAATAGATTAGTTTGGTGGCCCTGAGTCCAAGTTCATGGTGCAGGAATAAAAGTGTAGACATATTCACATACTGGTCATTTAGATAAAATGTAAACAACGTGAAAATTTGCATCTCATCTCTCTGGAAACACGTAGCAGCTTTTATTCACATGGAACTGTGGCAAGAATGTTATAGTGTAATAGCATTTCTACATAGAGAGCTTTTTCATTACAGAGTTTTTTTTAAGTCACTATTTGGCTGCCTAATTTAAGACTTTGATCCTGAAAGATTCCATTTACTTTGAGTAATAGATGCGAGCTACAATTTGCCATGGTTGGCTTCTTTCTTTCCTAATGAAGACACAAATGTCCAAGGTTGAAAGTCTATGAAAATCTGATAGATGCCATTCAGAGCAACATCAAGGTTCTCCTTCGTTGTACAGAGCTAGCAGGGCAGTTACCATGGTGTTGTAATTAAACCAAGATTTTACTGCTTATCTTTTGCTTTTAAATGTCTATGCCGAGCATTGTGCTAGACCCTAGGAATACAACTAGTTCCCACTGTCGTGTGAAGACAGACGTGAATCAACAATCTCAATCACTCACGGCACGTGTTATAAGATGAGTCTATGAGGAAAGCTGGGCAAGCTTTGGTCTGTGCCCTTACAGTTCACTCAGTTCCACTTAAAAAGCCCAGGTCAGTTAAGCCATTCGCAACTAATTATAATCGCATTACTGACTGCGTTTGCAAGAGAGTTGAAAGACCAAGAGAAGACTTGGATTCCTGTCCTGTACGGCTGTGCGGTTTGATCACGGAGGAGCTCTAGCATCTGGAGTCGTCTAAGAGGTTTCATCGGAACAGCCGCCCTTTCAGACTCTGTCCTCCATCGCTACCTATCATGGTGTGAAAAGGCGCAAGCTGGGCATCCGAATGGTGGGAAACACGCCACCGCAGGCACAAACTGCCTAGAACGTGCCCAAGCAAGCGGTAAGCTTTGTTCCAAACGGTATCTTTAAAAATACAGCATTACATGGGTATCCACATGCAAAAGAATGAAGTTGGACCCTTACCTTACACATATACAAAAATCAACTCAAAATGGGTCAAAAACCTAAATAAAAGAGCTAAACCCATAAAAGTCGTTAAAAAACATCGAAGGAAACTTCATGACATTGGATTTGGCAATGATTTCTTGGACATGACACCAAACGCACAGACAGCAAATGATAGATAAGTTGGACTTTATCAAGATTTAAAACTTTGGTACACCGAGGGACACTATTAAAAAATGAATGGGAGAAAATATTTGCTAATCAGTATTTTAGAACCTATAAAGGACTTTTACAACTCAACAGCAGCAAAAAAATCTCAATTTAAAAAAACAGGCAAAAAACACAAGGAGACATTTCTCCAAAGATATTCAAATGGCCAATAAGCACCTAAAAAGATAGTCAACATCGCTAATCATTAGAATGCAAATTAAAACCACAATGAGATACTACTTCACACCTGTTAGGACGACTATCATCTAAACAACAGAAAATGAGTGCTGATGAGGATGTGGAGAGATTGGAACCCTTTCCCGTCGCTGGCAAAATGTGAAATGGCGCAGCCATTCTGGAGAACAGCCTGGCAGTGCCTCACAAACCTAAACACAGAGTGACGGATGATCCACTCGTAGGTGTCTCTCCAAGGGAACGGAAAGCAGGGACCCAAGAAGATATTTGTGCACCAATGCCACAGCAGCCTTATTCCCAATAGTCAAAAGGTAGATACAACCCAAATGCCCATCAACAGACGAATGAATAAACAAAGTGTTTGTGTTTCAGGCCACAAAACATTATTTAGCTTTAAAAAAGAATGAAATTCTGATACATGCTACAACATGAATGAATCTTGAGGATAGAATACTAAATGAAACAAGCCAAAGGACGAATATTGCACAATCCACTTATAGGAGGTACCTAAAATAGTCACGTTCTTAGAGATGGAATGCAGAACAGAGGTCGACAGGGTCTGGAGGGGAGAGGAGAACGGGGCGTTAGTGTCTGATGAGGCTGCTGTTCCAATTTGAGATGAAAAAAGTTGGATGGTGCTGATAGATACTTAATGTCACTGAGCATGCAGTTAAAAATGGTAAGGGTAACTTTTTTAGTTACATAACATGTACAGGGGGACAGAGGCCATCCTCGGACAGGAGGCTTTCTGACCTGCACAGATTTACAGGGCAGAGGAAAGGGGTCATCGGAAAGGAGAGGGTATGAACTCGCAGGAAGGAGCTTGGGGCCTCCCGCCCTCTCTGGGATCACACAGCGGCCCCACCTTGCGAGCTGTTGAGATGGCTGTGTAATTGGAGGGTTGTGTAAACAGAAAACCGAAAAGGCAATACTGCTTATTCTTTCTCATGCTCTGTGACATTAAACCCTATGGCGAAGCACCTCAGTTGGAATGACTACATATTTTAAGATCCTGGAGAGAAAAAAAATCAACCCAGTGGCTTAGGAGACACGTGATCCGTTGGCTCCCATTGAATGAGTTATAGTAAAAGAGTCGTTTGCTGCTCTGAAGGAGTAACTTCATAGCCCAGAGGAAAGAATGGTAGTTTCCCGTAGAGTTTAGATACACTTGGATTAGGGCGGGAAGTAATTTCTCGAATAATTACCACCAAACTATTTGCTGTTCTTACTGTGAAGAAATCTGTTTCTTTTTTTTTCTCTGCATAGCACGAAACATTGCAAATTAATATCTCCTAAGAGAAAAAGTGGAGAAGATGAATCTCCAGAATGTGAGCCCCAGAGGGCTGAACCCTTCCCCCGGCAGCTTCTCTCATGCCCACCCCAAGCCCCAAAATGCAGGCACTGCCTTCATAGGGACCTGCAATGTTCTTTAAACCACTGTCAGCATGGAATAAGAGTCAAACTTGAACTGGACAATGACATTAAAGGTAATGAAAAACAAGGCAAAACACCAGCCACTTATTGTATTTCCCATATTCCCTCTTCTTTCTGATGCTTCAGAAAACGCCATATATGCAGGAAAGCAGCATCTAAACAAATTACCAGAACTGAGTGGGGATAAAATCCAGATACTGCAGTCGTCACCAGATGTCGAAGGGGCCCAGAAGATAAGATGAAAGGAAAGCAAGGAGCAAAGAACCTTCGTCTATTCGCGCTCCAGCTCTGGAACTTCTTATCCTGTACTTTGTAATGAATCTATCTCCTTCCCTCGATCAAAAGCCAAGCCTTTGTCTCGAGCCCCAGATGGATCAGAAGTGGCACACGTATGCGTGCGTGCACATCTGGCACCCAGGTGCTGGCCCTCGTATGTGCTGGGGAGGCTAGGAGACACTCGAGTTCTCCACACGGTCCTCCCAGGACCCCACTATTGTTTGGACCGCCTTTCTGTTGCTTCCTCCCTGAACAGGGCTTTAGATAAGCTTGGTGAAGACACTTCTCCGTCCTGGTCCTCTGAAGCCTGCTGAACATCCTTCGGGTCCCAGACGGTCAAAGCCTCCCAACAGAGTGGACGGCTGCGGGGTGGTGGCCCCACTGAAAACCCATCTCTGATCGCCTCCTTCTCTGACTTCTCTTTTCTCCCCGTATTGTCGTCTTTCTGCCCCACCGTGTCCTCAAAACACATTTACTTTTTCTCTCTGGCAGTTTAACTCCTACCGGTATTTATACGCTTCAATTTTTAACTACAAAAGTAGTATGTGGTTGTGGCATAATCCAACAGTACAGTAGAGTATGAATTATAACCTGAAACCCCCACCCATGCCCCCTTCCACACAGTGTCATACCCAAAAGTGAACTACTGTTTCCAAGTCCACAGGCAGCCCTTGGTCTTTTTCCTGTGCCCTTTTCAACTTATTTTGTTGTATGTATTGGGTTTTTGTCTATTTTTTATTTTAGTAGGCTATGTTTTGTTTTATTCACTTCTATCGTTATTCTATTACAGTTGTCCCAATTTTTCCCCCTTTGCCCTCCTCTGCCCAGCCCACCCCCTTCCCACAGTCAATCCCCACACTATTGTCCATGTCCATGGGTCATTTATACATGTTCTTTAACTAATCCCGTCCCCTTCTTTCCACCATTTCCTCCTCCCTCCATCTCCTCTTGCTTCTGTCAGTCTGTTCCCTACGTCTATGCCTCTGGTTCTATTTCACTTGTTAGTTTATTTTGTTCATTAGATTCCTCTAAGTGAGATCATATGGTATTTGTCTTTCACTGACAGGTTTATTTCACTTAGCATAATGTTCTCCAGTTCCACCCATGATGTCACAAAGGATAGGAGTCCCTTCCTTCTTTCTGCTGTGTAGTATTCCATTGTGTAAATGTACCAGTTTTTTGATTCACTCATCTTCAGATATACCTTCATACCTGTCATAATGGCCATCATTAACAAATCAAAAACAGTAAGTGCTGGCCAGGATGTTGAAAGACGGGAACCCTAGAGCAATGTTGGTGGGAATATAGACTGGTGCAGCCACTGTGGGGAAAAGTGAGGAATTTCCTCAAAATATTAAAAATAGAACTGTTGCCCTGGCTGGTGTGGCTCAGTGGATTGAGTGCTGGCATATAAACCAAAGGGTCACTGGTTCAATCCCTGGTCAGGGCACATGCCTGGGTTGTGGGCCAGGTCTCCAGTAGGAGGCGTGCAAGAGGCAACCACACATTGATGTTTCTCTCCTTCTCTTTCTCCCCTTCTTCCCCTCTTTCTAAAAATCAATAAATAAAATCTTTTGAAAAATGGAACTGCTTTTTGATGCATCGATTCCACCCTAAGGACCCCAAAACACCAATTCAGAAGAACTTACACACCCTTGTGTTCTAGCAGCGCTCTTTACAACAGCCAAGGGTGGTATGGATCATCGTGCCTCTTGTCATCACACATTCATCGGTGCACTTACCGGTGCCCTCTCCCCATGCCTGCCCCGATCATGGCAACCTCGCAAATTTCAGCAGCTCAGCAATGATCCTCAGTCACTTGTCATAAACTCCAGCTCAAGTCCTCTTTCCTCTGTATCTCCCCAAACACCCCAGTCTTCGCTTCCTGCCTCTTTCATACAGCCACCTTCTCGTCCGCACGTCGTCACCGCGTGCTGTTCGAGTCTTCGTTATCTCCTTCCCATGTCCCTCCCGCCTGATCTCCCTTCTTGCTCCTTATATTGAAAATGGTCACAGGAAGTGCTCCCTAGCATACAACCTTGAACACAGTGCATATTAATATGGTCCAGCTATCAGGCCAAAATATAGTGTGTATGATAGGACACCATTTTTCCCGAAATAGAGAGGCATAAGTCTCCCAAGTTTGAGTGATCCTTTCTGGTGGTAGGAGAGGGTTTTGTATTTTGTTTTTGTTTGTTTTGTTAATTATTCTTGTCATGTTTCTGTTTTCTGGTCTTCCTACAACATTGTATTCCATCTGTAACTAGAAAAAAAAGCCAATTATATTTTTGAATGTGTGATCATATTAGCCTGATTCAGACTGCAGTAAAGCACAGCGTTCTGACACAGCCTCTGAGGTTAAACTGCCCCAGTCAGAACCCCAGCCCAGCTTCTTTCTGTTACCATGGACATTTTATTTAAGATTCTTGCTCTTCAGTCTCCTCCCATGCGAAACAAGGACAATAATGTACACCTTGGGGATTATTGTGAGGAAGACAGAGGCAGTGAGTGTTGAGTTTGGACTTCATAACATGAATCACTGTCACCCATGGCCGGGCCAGGGCTAGACCCAGGGCTTCTGTTTCCCAGCCCAGCGTCATCTCACTGCCCTGCGGGAACACCCAGAGGAAGAGTAGCCAGAGGCTGATCCTCCCACGGGCTCAGTGCTGGTTTGCCGAGTGAAGAGGCTGATGCAGCACCCAGTCGTGGAGTTGGGACAAGCTGGCTGAGAGAAGGGGTCCTGCTGGGTCTGGAGAAGAGCAGCTGCGGGTGGGTCTCCATGGCTCACGCCCAGCAACACTGACTGCGTTACTTTGTCCTTTTGAAACAGTCCACTGATTACAGACGGAGTCCAGCCTTGGAGCCAGGTCTTCCTCTCAGGACTCCATGCAACAGAACCAGCCCTTTGAATTCCCCCGAGTGTGTTCTCTCACCCCAGTTCAGACAGAGCACAGCTCACCTCCATTGAAGGGACACTGAGACCAATATATTTCCTGATCTATATTGGGTGTGGTGATACTTTGGGCCCCATCATTTATGGGCGGCTGCCAGCTATTCCAGGAGTGCTGCGTTCCCTAAGGAGCTCAGGAAGTCACTGCCTCAGCTCCAACTGTGCACTCTCTGTGTGCCTCCAATATCTCTCTACCTGTGCCCTAGGCCTGGACTAACTCGGGAGCATCTGCTAAGACAAGATACGCTTCTCAGGGCAGGACCATCAAGATTCATAGCTGTGGAAGCCATGAGTTGGTAAGCTGGGCAGAATCTTTGGGGATTCCACAATCTCTTCACCTCCCAGATAAGTAACGAGAATCAAAGAGATATATTTCTGGTTTGAGGGAAAGCTGATAAATAAATCCATCACATTGCTTCAAAGCTAACTGGTTACCTATCTACTGACACCATTGTCAGCTCCATATTGAGCATCTCAGGTCAGTCCAGAGATTTGTTTTTGGAGCTTGTGATAACCAGTACTAAAGCAATAAAGCTCTTAAGATCAGTTGAACTGTTGACAGAGTAATTCTTCCATTTTCACAGCAAATGTCTGCTGACTCGGTAGATAGCTCAGTCCCCATTAGACCAGGAGAGGAAATGGTAATCCAATGGTCCACAAAATGTTATCATGAGTTTTGCTGTTTCAAAACACGCTTAGGACCAGAAGTGCAGTAACCACAGCCAGCTGCGACCATGAATGCATCGAGAGATTTATAGAAAGCCACATTCATCATTTGCTAATGCACTCATTATTCTGGCCTGGAGCTGATGAATGGTTCAAAGTAAAATGGTTTGTTTTGAGCCTTTTTGAAATACATCTCAACCAAGTGCCAGGTTTGCTGCTATCCTGGATACTTCCCTTTCTTCCCCAACAGAGCCAGCGCTATCCCTGAACTCAGGGGCCAGGAAGACAGACTAAGAAGATCCAGATGCCTCGGGCATTTGTATACATCTGGTTTCAACCTGCCACCTACCTCTGCAAGGAGGCTTTTTCCAACCACCACCTCTCCTTTCTCTCACTAGGGTATAGCCCTCATGGTGCGCTTTAGTGATGTTTTCTCTTTTCTAGCAAGAACTATATTGTAATTTTTCATGTCTGTCCATCTCCTTTGTTTATTGTAAAATTCCAGGAGGCAAGAAATGGATCAACCCTGTTTATCATGGTTTCTGCAATTCTTATCATTGTGCCAAAAACCTCAAATAAAGGTTAATTAAATAGCTGATGGATGAATGGATGGATGGACAATGGACAGATAGATCATTGAATGAATGAAGAAATGTAAAGTTGGATATTCGAAGGTTGGCCATATAGTATCTAATTTACCTATAATTTTTTAACTTTCTTAATCCATTGTTAATACTGTTGTTGCACAACATGACACCAAATTCTGCCACTCTGGCCCTAGATGACATATCACACCACTGTTTCAGCGTAGACTTTCCCCCAATCAACACAAAAGTAAGCCTCTCAGGAGAATAGTGTGATTTTTTGCATAACAAAAAGTAAAGTGAAAAACCGGCTGGTTTATTTCACTTAGCAGAGTGTGCTTTGGGTCCATCCATAGTGTTACAAAGAATAAAAGCTTCTTGTTTTACTGTAGATTAGTATTCCATTGTGTAAATGGTCCATAGCTGTTTTGTCCTTTCATTTACTGATGGACGCGTGTGCTGCTTCCGTATCTTGGCTATTGTAACTAACACTGCAGCTGGGTGAGGTGGCAGGAGGTTAGGGGTGGGCGGATTGCGCAAAAAGGAAGGACTCATGAACGTGGAGGACAGTGTGGTTAGGTGCTGGGGGGACAGGGCTGTATAAGGGGACTAAATGGTAATGGAACAAATACGATAAAGATTTCTTTAAAAGGAAGAAAGACAACCAGAAAATTCAGTCTGTGTAAACAGACAGAATTTTATTTTATCACTTTGTCTGTTGTCTGGGTAATTTAGTCTACATGTGAGTGTTTTTCCTTCACGCTTTAAGTAGTTGCCTCAATACATCCTCGGTAAATAGAAGCAATTGATTTGTGATTTCTAGACTGATACTAGACTTATGGGGGTTATTTCCCTCCTAATGTGTTTTCCTGGAGAAAAGTCCTGAGATCTGTCACTCATTCTTGTCAATGACTATTGGCCACAGAAATCCCTTCACAACATACAGGTGTACAGAAATGAGATCCAAATAGTGATTTGGGACAAATGGTGTAGAAAGGAACACATGGATTGTACAATCCAGTATTTTAACCCCCAATAACCATGTAAATCAGTTACTTGAGGCACTATTTTTTAAAAAGTCAGCTCAAGAAATCACATAAACTTGAACTCAACCTTTACACCAACCAGAAAGCACCTGGAATAAATAACCAAAGATGTTGACCTTGCTCACAGGCAGAGCTTGTGACCGAAGAGAATCTGGCCCATCATCGAGTGAAATTATATTCCCAATTAGGGCTTCTTTTGCAACTCCCTGGCCTAGGCAGAACATGGTATGGCCCAGCACTTTTTATCTTATTTTGGCATTTCAAAAAGGAGTTTTTAGAAATTCTGGGTGTTTGGACAATAGATGTTTCTAAATAGGGCCAAAAGAAACAAAAGAGTAATAGTGAAAAAACAGGGGTGCTCCTTGCTGAGAGTACAGCAGTCTTCTGAGGGGTCAGAGGAGGGCTGGCACCTGTAGATCCTAGGGGTCGGCTCTAAAGGTTGTCAAAATTCAGGGAAGCTCAGAGTGAAGAATTTATGTTGCAAATTATAAAATCAATAATTCCTCTAAAATCACTTTCCACAATTGAAATTCAAGGGCTTTAATCTTGAACACAAGAGCATCTCTGCTTTTCCTCTTTTTCCAAATAATCGTTATTATTTTTATAAGAAGTAATACATTTATCATTCAAAATTTGAAAACTAAGGAAAGAGTAGAAACAGAAGACTGAATTTGCCTTTTATCCAGAAACAGCCAGTGAACCCCTTTCAATGGGTCGTTTCTTCCCAGTCTTCCTCTGTAAACAGGTATTTTTGTTTTATATAAAATAAAACAATATATTGCACAGGTATTTTGACCTACTTTTTCCTAGTTATAAATCTTAACCTCCTTGTAATCTCATTCAATAGCTCTACAGCATTTTTAAAGCTGCCTGTTATTCTCACATGTATTTTTAAAAAGTATAGAACTTTAGCATAAAACCAAATCTTCATTTTATAATGACTCTTCTAGGAATGAAAAGAATTATGAGATATAATTTCAGTGCCTACTTCTGGTAACTAGTTATATTTGGGGGAAAGGTCTCTGGACATTGGTTTCCTCATCCACAAAGTAAAGATTACATTGCTGATTTCTAGGAAGTCCAAGGGGAAGACTTTCGATACACCAATCACATAATGCAGTTTCTTCACTGTTCTTCTGCTTTGGAGATGGACATACACAAAAAACCACCATTTTTTGAGTTTCTCCTTTTCCTTCACCCTTTGATTTGTTTTCCTTTTATTTTTCCATTTCCTTTCTCCTGAAACAATGGAATGGGATGCCTTTGATCTGCTTGTCCAAAGATCGGAGATTGGCTTCTTCCACCCTTTTGCAAACTCAGCACCACTCTCCTGCTGTGAAGTGCAAGGTCTCTTTGGAGGACCAGGCATAAGGCAGGTACTTCCATGTGTGTTCTTGCCACCAGGCTCCTCTGAGCTCTGTGTCCCTGGTGTAGAAAAATGACTCCTGGGACCACCTCAAGTCAGTCTCAGCCAGAGAGAGGCTATGAGAAAATGTGAAAATGTGAAAGGCGCATTCATTTTCTTTGGGCCACAAACAGAAACGTTAATCTCTTCCTCTTTTAAAGGGGCCAGTAAGGATTTCATGTCGCACATCAAAGAGAAATCAGGAAGAGGCTGTGTTTTCCATAGTTCCCTATGAAAATGAATGGAGGAAGAGGTACACCCGTAATGTGGAATCCGAAGGAACTCCTGAGATCGGATACAGTGGTTTATAGAAAGGTTTGCCAGGTCTCCTGGAAACCCCACATGCACTCCTGCACAACTAGGCTCTGAAGGCGTTTTTCATGCTCGTGTCCTAAATGAAAGGGTGTGCTCCTCTGCCCCTCAGGTCTAACCAAGTTATTCACGTGACTGACCCAAGGTTAACAAAGACTGAGAGATTAAATACAGATTTTAATTTTATCTCTGTATCTTCCTGGAGTCTGTCAATTTGGCTATCTCAAGAAGAGCCAGCCTCTCACCAGAGAGCCTTTTGCATCACAGCCACAGAGAAGATATAAAGAAGCTTCTGATGTTTTCCTTTCATCCTGAATTCTACTGACCCCAGAGATTTGTAACTCTGGTGTGAAGTGGAAGGGAAGTGAGGGATAGCCCTGAAACATCGCATTATCTCGGGAGGTGCTGATATTCCCACGTATCAGCAAGCAGGATTCCCAAGAGTGATGACATCTGATCACTGAGCATCTTCTGAGAGATGTCCTTCTTGACTATTCCCCTCCCATCCTCATCGATGTGACTGAACACAGGAACAAGATTTGCTGAACTAGGCACCGCTCCCTACTGTTGCCTACACTGCAGAGATGTTTTCTCACTGAGATGTTGAAAAATGAAATGAGATCATAGAGAAAATGCTTTAAAAGTAAAATGCCATGCCTATGACAGGAGCCGGAGATGTTGCTTGTGATAGCTTGGATGAATCCTACCTGGTCTCACTGCCGAAGCCTGGGATACAACTTCATTGTTAAAACTGATTTTGCCTCATAATAGACAAGTGTCGCAGAACTCGAATCAGGAGATAAACATTACAGGGAAGCTTATTTCAGGTCACAATGATGAAGCGCTTTTGAACATTTAGAGCCATTCTAAAAAGCAATGCGTGTCTGGAAAAGCACTGACAGGCTGCAATGGAGCTGCAGGGCTGCCCAGCAGGGATGCTGTAGGCAAGTGTCTTCCTTTGGACCAGACAGCAGCTAGGGTTCCACCCAGCAGTAAGAACCCAGGAATCCCTCTTCCGGTGATCTTCACCGTCATTTCCAAGTTTGTGAAGGGCTGTAAAGTACAAAAGAGAGTGTTTTACTTCAAAGGCATCAAACCAGACTTAGCTGGTTAATAGACATCATAAGAAAGGGGACTTCCGCCAAGATGGAGGCATAGGTGGAAACACTGTGCCTTCTCCCACAACCAAGTTTGAATGCAACAAAGGTTTAGTAAACAAAGACACAGCCAAAGAATAGAAAATCGAACTATACAGATATCCAACAACAAACCATTCAACCTGACCGATATGAGGGGTGGAACCAGCAGCAGAGCAGGGTCGGGCAGGAAAGATCCCCAGACCCAGGCGCGTAAGCAGCTTGGGTAGCAGCGCGAACCCAGTGAGGGTGCAGGGCAGGCTGACTGCGGCAGTCACACATTTGCGTGCAGATAAACCAGCAGAGGAGTGATCAGTGAGATGGACTACGCAGGCCCCAGCGGGTGAACCCAGTGAGTACACAAGGCGACAGGCTGACCTCGGTCACACATTCACGTGCAGTGGGATGAATGGTGCGGCCCTGGCGGCAGGAGGAGGCAAAGGGAACCACCATTGCTCCCCTTTGACCCCGCCTCCACATATAGCGTCACAACCCAGCGACTGAGTTGCCCTGCTCTGGTGAACACCGAGGGCTCAGCTCCTCATACATAACAGGCACAAACAGTCCAAAAGATGGCTCAAGAAGAACTCAAAGCCCCAGAGCCAATAACTCTAAGAGAAAAAGAAATAGCGAACCTCTCAGATGCATAATTCGAAACACTGGTGATCAGGATGCTCACAGAACTGATTGATTATAGTCACAAATTAGAGGAACATATGAAGGCTAAACTAATTGAAATGAAGGGAAATGCACAGGAAACCAATAGTGATGAAAAGGAAACTGGGACTCAAATCAAGGGAGTGGACCAGAAGGAAGAACGAAACATCCAACCAGAAAAAAATGAAGAAACAAGAATTCAAAAAATTGAGAGGCTTAGGAACCTCCAGGACATCTTTAAATGTTCCAACATCTGAATTATAGGGGTACCAGAAGGGGAAAAGAAACAGCCACAAGTGAAAAACTTATTTGAACAAATAATGAAGGAGAACTTCCCCAGTCTGGCAGAGGAAATAGACTTCCAGGAAACCCAGGAAGCTCAGAGAGTCCCAAAGAAGTTGGACCCAAGAAGGAACACACCAAGGCACATCATAATTACATTAGCCAAGATTGAAATGAAGGAGAGAATCCTAGAAGCAGCAAGAGATAAGGGGACAGTCACCTACAAAGGAGTTCCCATCAGACTGTCAGCGCATTTCTCAAAAGAGACCTTACAGGCAAGAAGGGGCTGGAAAGAAGTATTCCAAGTCATGAAATCCAAAGACCTACAGCCAAGATTGCTCTATCCAGCAAAGCTTTCATTTAGAAGGGAAGGACAGATAAAGTGCTTCTCAGATAAGATCAAATTCAAGGAGTTCATCATCATCAAGCACTTATCTGAAATGTTAAAGGGACTTATCTAAGAAAAAGAAGATAAAAATATGAACAGTGAAAGGACAGCAAACTCAGTTATTAACAACCACACCTAAAGCAAAAGCAAACCAAGAGGACAGCTAGATCAGGAGCGGAACCATAAAATTGAAGAACATATGGAGGGTTAGCAACAGGGGAGTGGGAGGAGGAGAAGGGGGGAGAAGGTACAGAAAATAGCATAGACAGTAGGGAAAAAGTAGATAGGGGGTGGGCAAGAATAGTATGGGAAATATAGAATCTAAAGAACTTGAGACACGTGGTCATAAACTAAAGGGGGCTGGTGGTGCGGGAGGGGGGTGTGCAGGGTGGAGGGGAATGAAGGGGGAGAATAGAACAACTGTAATGGTATAATCTAAAAAAATATATTTTTAAAAAAGAAAGTAGGCTTTGGCACAACACAGAAACAATATTTAAACACTCAGAAATGTTATATAATCTAACTCAAGCAACCCTAAGAATGGAAGAATAATCTGACTAAAGCTAACCCACCAGGGTTAGATCTCAAACTTCCATATCTTAGGTTATTTTTATTTTTAAGATTTTTATTTATTTATTTTTAGAGAGAGGGAGGGAGTAAGAGAGGGAGAGACACATCAAAGTGTGGCTGCCTCTAGAGTGCCCCCCACTGGTGGACCCTGCCTGCAACCCCGGCACATGCCCTGCCCAGGAATCAAACTGGCAACCCCCTGGTTCACAGTCTGGTGTTCAATCCACTGAGCCACACCAGCAAGGGCATATCTTAGATTCTTAATCTAGTTCTGGGTCTGCTATCTCATGTGACTCCTCCAGTCCAGGGCTGTGCATACCTGGCAAATCCGTATTTGAAAAGGAAAGCCATGCGCTGTGACCATTTGCTGCGGGTCCTCCTCTAGTACCAGTGCCCTTCTTATTTCTTAGGCTCTCTCTCTCTCTGGGGAAAAATTAAATTCCTACACCTGGGCTACCCTCAAACCTGCAGAAACTAAATTGAATTGAATGAGACTCTTGACTGGACTTTTCTCTCTGTTGTTGGCTGTGGGTGTGGCTACCTCCACCTGGATGCCCTCTTCCACCTTGCCCTGCAGCAGAATCTCACTCAACTGTCAGTTCCTCTCCTCTCTGCACCTTCCCTGCTTGGCTCCACCTTCTTCCAGAACCACCAGCAGCATCACTGTGGGATCAGATATTCACGTGACCGATTCACATGCCCAATTACCCTGTACCTAAGCCCAAGGAGTACTTGCTGCCTCACACAGTACTTACTTGTTTTCCTTCAGGGGAAAGACTATGACTCACTTTTCTTTGGACCCCCAGCATCTTACTTGGCACCTGGCCCTCAGGAGCTTCTTAATATAGGTTGATTTAATTGAGACTATGCATAGGTTTTTAAGTTTTTTAGAGCCTAGACGGTTAGCTGCAAATGGGTCTTGTGACAGCCTTCAGTGCAACAAAACACAAGTAACTCAAACTTTTAGGTACAGTTAAGAATCCAAAGACCTTTTGGAGCTACTGTGGAAAAGGCCCAGGAAGCAAGGAAGGAAGGGCCTCTGCCCTTCATCCTCCTGACGCAGTTCGACAAAGTCCCTCCCTCACTTCATTCATGTAACATGAAGACGTTAACGTAGGAGTGGGGTCTTGTCCGACCACGATGTATAAGGTAAACTCATCCCTGCCCACCCTCCTCACTCCTCCCCACCTCACTCTGCTTTATTTCTCCCCATAGCCCTTTCACCATCTGTCCTTCTATATGTCTGTGCGCTCACTTCATTTTTGCCTTTCTCGTCAAGAAGAAAGATGCTTTGTGGGATTTGTTCATAGTTGCACCCTCAACTAGCTGCCTGCTATCTAAAAAGAGACTCAATAACTATTTACTAAACAAGTGAATGATGAATAAATTTATGAATTGTTGGACATAAAAAATACATGATGGCTCAATAAAAAATCAATAACTGATTGAGTTCTTTGAAAAAGAGTCAAAGAAATGTCTTGGAATAGAGAGCAAACTTATGAAGGGATTCAAAATACGAAGTAATATATGTTAAGAGACATAGATCAACCCAGAATGCCCAACATTTACCTTGGGAGGTTTCCCAAAAGAGAAAATACAGGGAAGGAAATATTAGGAGCTCAAGAAAGTCACCAATATTAAAACTGAAGTTTCATCCAAGGATGAGAGAAGATACAAAAGCTGCTACAAGGAAAGTGGAAAGTTATCAGCGAAAGCATGAGAATGAGATCATTAGCGTCAGGCTTCAAATTAGCAGCACTGGATGCAAAAGGATTATGAAGTCGTGTCTTACAATTTTTGAAGAAAAAACTATTTTAAACCTGAAATTCTATACCTAAACTCTCAATCAAATATATTAACAAAATAAAACCAGTTTCAGGCACACAAATAATGTAAAAGTTTACCTCTCATGGAGTCATTCTGGAGACATAAGGAGTACTTCAGCAAAATGGAAATAGAAAGTAAGAAGAGAAAATCAGATCCAAGAAATAGTGGACCTAATCCAGGAGACGGGTATATAGTAGGGACGAAAATCAACCATAGAACAGGAGAATATCTTTAAAAGAGAGAGGTTTATTATAACACGTAATTATTCAAAAGATGGATGATAGGTGAAAACAAACCGCTTTAATCAATTTTTTAAAAAGCAATCAGAAACATCGGGGTGGGGAAAGCTATATGAGAAAGTCATATGAAAAATGTGACTAGAATGTGATCTGATTTTAACCAATTCACACAATATAAGAAAGAGAATCATGTAGTCTTTTTTTTAATATTTTTTATTTATTTATCTTTAGAGGGAAGGGAAGGAGAGAAGGAGAGAAATATCAATGTATGGTTGCCTCTTGTGAGTCCCCTGCTGGGAACTGGCCTGCAACCCAGATATGTGCCCTGACTGGGAATCGAACCTCCATTGTGTGGATCGCAGGCCTGCACTCAATCCACTGAGCTACGCCAGCCAGGGCGAGAATCATGTAGTCTTAACACTTGAAGTATTTGTCATTGGTACAGAGGTTTGGTCATAAATTATTCCTCATTCTATGAAGTCTAATTACACCATTTGGGTCTGTGGTGAACCACTTTAATATTAATATGTAATTATCCTAATATAAATGAGATGACAAGTTTTGGAATCAATGTATAGGCAAAGCATGAATGGCTTAATTATGGTTACAAACCTGAATGCAAATATTATAACTCCTGTAATATGAGGAGGTGAAGAGAGTGTAAAAAGGTGGGAAGACATGTGGAAATGTTACTTTCTCATTTCACATGGCACAAGATGAGAGGTGGCTGAAGATGAAGAATCAAAAAATAAAAATTTGAGGTGTATCATTCAAAGGTATAGTGATCACTAAAGGAAAAATAAAAAATCAGTTAAAGATTGGAAAAGTGATGGGGTTGGGTACAGTGTGAGGGAACTACATGTTTTCTGATTTATATTCCATCAATTGATGTGGTTTAAATTATTAAATCAGGACATGAGAGTAGATTTATGTTACATATAACATGGAATTAACTACCCAACAAACTACCCATACATATAATATGGAATTATCTACCCCAAAATAAAAACAGTTCAAATGGTTACCTCTTGGGAGTGTGACTGGCTGTGGGATGGGATTGTCAACTTTCACATTTCACTGCATACAATTTTCTTCTGTTTGGCTTTCCATTACTACATGAATCTATTATTTTTCTATTTTAAAGTCATCCTTGTTTTTAAAAGAAGAAACCATTTAGTACTGAAAGGTGCTGGCTTATATCATTTCCCCCAATTTGGTACATCAGAATAGATCATTCTGACCAAGAAAAATCTAAAATTGAAATTTTGGCTTTCTTTTTCTGTTATAGTTTACACAGAAGCTGTGGAAAGACTAGAGAATTTGGAATAAAAAGATGCAGTAATCTTAGATAGCTCTTTTAATAAATTCCTCTGCGCCGACCTCTCAACCTCTCAATAGGGTCCGTGCCCAGAATGCTGCCTCCTCTGTTCAGAGTCCCAGGGAGATAAGAAGTTCAAGTCCTAAATTGCAGGAAACTGTGCCGGTGCTGTGTTCGGCCTCTGTGAACCAGGAATCATGGAGAAGAGCAGGGCAGTCTCTGTGGATCTTTGGCATGCAAACAAATGTGCCAGATGTCCTTGAAATTACTCTAGATTTCTAAGTCAACAGCTCCAATGCTCCCTGTGGCAGAGTCAAATTTCTGCATGAAGATCTTCTGAGGAAGCTACTGACTTACTGAACACTCTGCCGCCAGCCACCCACACAGCCCACAGTGCACCTCGGAAACAACCAAGGCGGGAGGGGCGGTGCGAGGTGCTTTCTTCACAGAGACCTGCCCCCGGCCTCCACCTTCAGACCTCAAAGACCTGGATTTCAGGCCGTGTCACAGACTCTGGGTGACCGCCCCTTCGACTGTTTCGGCCCCGAGCAGACAGTGGAAGGTGCCCCATTGCAGGCAGGGCTGTCCTCTAAAACAAAGAGCTCTCCAGTTTCTCCCCCGAGAGTGCTGGCGTTTCCACGGGTGCCTGGGGTTAAGGGTGAGGGTGGGCAGGAAATACAGAGAAAATAGAAAACAAAAATGATTTGTGCAAATCCTCATCTGGGAAGCCAGCATTCCTGGTTGCCTGCATTTATAATGTTCAGGGGGGAAATTACAAATAAGGCAGTCCATGAGTTAGCATGAATCAGACCTTTGTTCCTTGCCAAGTCCTGCCTGGAACGCCGAGTTCAGGCTTCTCATTGACTCACAGCATCGATTTTATAGAAATGGCTTTAAAATGTGCCCAACAGCCATTCTCCTCCGGCCAGGCCAGGGAGAGTAGAAACGGCTGACCACACAGCTAGAGCCCCTGTGGTCGGGCTTATGAAAGGGGCAAAGTCTACGGCGGGCCTATGCACCCCCAGAAACACTGGGACGGAGGTGAGAAAATGGCCCCATGGGGGGAGAAAGGGAGCCAGCAAGAGTAATAATCTTCCTGGCTCTGTGATGCGCCACCCACATCCACGAGCTGGATACTCTCTCTGAAGGCCAAACCTGCCCTTCCCAGTCACCCTGCAGCCAAAATGTAGCTGGAGAAGGCAGCCAGAAAGTTCCACGGTCCGGGCAAGCCAAGGACTTTGACTGGAGGCGAGGCTGCGGGGTTGAAAGAGAGGGAAGTGAGTCATTGCATCCATGTATCAACTCCTTTCTAAGTTCAAAACGCTTGCAGTTACAACTCATTTGCCTCGTGTGAGGCCAATTGTACTTTCTCCATTTTATGGGTAAAGATCTCGAAGCTCAGGTTGGATGTGGACCGTAGCTGATCTGCTGCGGACGACATGCGACAGAAGCCACAGACGGGGAGTAGGGCCACGTCCCTCTGTTCCTCAGCCTTCTTCCCAGACCGCATTACCAGCAGATGTCATTCTCTGACCAGCAGACAAATGCCTGGCAATAGAAATCCTAGCCACTTGGCTGAAAACTCGGGCTCAGGGGGAACTTCATGAGGGTGGGAGAGACGGGAGGCCTGAACGCCTTCCCCACACAGAGCTGGGAGGCTCCCTCTCACGTTACCTTCCGACACTGAGCCTCCTTCCTTTGTCAGCAGCCTCAGTTTGCCTCACTGATGGTCAGCTTTGCCATCTCCTGGCGCCGGGCTGCCAGAAACAGCGAAGGTGCTGGACTGCGGGTTTTCCCTCTAAAACTACAATGTCTTTTCAAGGAGCTTCTTTTTATGTTATTATTATCATTATGGGGTTTTGTGTGTGTGTGTGTGTGTGCTCATGCCCACTAGCCATGAATCTGCTACACATCCTAGAAGAGGTGGGTTCAACTATCTCTCGTTCAGGTTTAATTCCTGCAGGAACAGAATAAACATGGCTGCCTTGGTCGCTCACTTCCCTGTGCTGGTGGAAACCAACATTCGACCTTTCTCTCCCTGGACAGCCGGCTGTGTGATGCTCCTGCCATTGTGGACGTGGCAGCTGTCACAGCAGTTAACGACGGAAAGACCCATTACCTCATCTGACCCTGTCTCCTGCCAGGACAGGATATGGGCCCAAAAAACGCTTCCTGGTTTGACAACCGCTTCAGCATTTATTTATCCTAGGTTACAGCAAACATGGCTTCAAACAACAGGAAACGGAGCCTCATCTTAGTTCATCACGATGCCAGTTACAACAATGTATGCAGTGGAGGCTTTCTGGGAGCAACGCTGGCGCTTCCACACAAGAAGGCAGCACTTGGTCTCTCGGGCCCTGGAGTGTGCCGCTGGGACCACCCTAAGGGGACCCTGGGAGAAGTGTGTATTTCTACATGCACATTCCATGGGGCCATCAGAAATAAAGAGAATTATATCAGCTCGTGAATTTCATAAATTGGTCCTAATTCACTGAGCTCCTTATGGACAAATGAATTGTCTCATTTGCCTTCAGTTGTGGCCAACACTTAAGAAACACTCACTAAAATTTTATCAATGAAGACTGCTTGGAAAAGTGTCCAAGTTTATGAGAGAGGAGAGGAAAGAGAAAGTGCACAAGGATTTGGGGCTCATTTGTATGGGGGAGGGGGCCTAGGTAAATAATGTTTAAGCTCCAGTTCAAGAAGCAATTCCCCTATTCATAACTACATTGTTAAAAATAATGAGCTAAAACTAACTGCATCCAGTTGACACATATTATCTCATTTAACAGCCCTTAAGAGAGTTGGTATTAGTTTTCCCATTTTGCTGAAAGAAAAGGAATGGCCCTACAAGAGCTTAAATAATTTGTCTAAGGTAACATACAAGTAAATCTGAATTCAAATTGAAGTTAGTTGACTCATGAGGCCATATTATCGAGCTTAAATTTCAACTGCCTTTCCACTCTTGGTTTATTTCTGGGGAACAAGCACTATTGTTAAAGAGAAATTAGAGGCAATATCTTTGCTGCTATTGGTCAGATCATTTTAACTCTACCCCTATTTCTGAGATATAGTTGTTTTCCTTTCCCACCTGGCTCGGACCTCGGCTGACACTCACCGTGTCCTGTGTTGCTCCACTCTCCCACTCTCTCCTTTTAGTCTTTTTGCTGTAGCGCCCTCAGTGATGGTGAAGTAGGGAACATGGACACGTCTAGGCCATACCACCCTGAATGCTCACGATCTCATCTGATCTCCGAAGCTAAGCAGGGTCAGGCCTGGTTAGTACTTGGATGAGAGGAAGCGTGGTCATGCTCAAGAACCTTGGGTAACTCTTTCTTTCCTTGCGTGCGTCAAGCTCAGGAGGAGATACAATCTCGTGGGTGCTAACTTGCGTGAACCAGGGTCCAGCCACAATTAATGTTTGTGCGCAGTTCATCCAGCACTCTATTCCCGTTGTCTTAACTGATGAGCGAGTAGCCATATATAACTTAGGCCAGGCAGCATTATTAACCTATTGTACGGATAACAAGACCGAAGCTCAGAAATCAGATACACTTGACATTCAAGTCAAATCTGATTTCCAATCCTGCCTGTTTTCTACAGAACTACACCAACCCTGAAGGCGAATCAGGGTCTGGTCATTTTGCCTCCCTAAGCAGAGGGTCCTGCTCCATCGGGATTCCAAGCCCCGCCCCCTGCAGCAGCACTGTCACTCAGCCTGTGAAGTTTACCTGGTGAGCGGAGGTGTTCAAGAGAGCCAGTGGTTATGTTGTGTGTAGGGTGGTTCTTCCCCTTGCATGTAAACCACATTAATCCTACTTTTTTAGTCATTGCTACATTGCTTTAAACACTGATTTGATAGAAGAACATGCAAGGTCTTAGGTATCGATGTGAAGTTCATCAACAAGTTAAAGCAGAAATATGCATCTATCAATGCCGAGTATAAAAAGCAGTAAAATGTGAGTCAAAAGACCTGGAGTCCAGCCCAGACCTCTCAGTGAATTCTAGAAAGCTGGGGGTGGGTCTCCCTAGCTCCTCAAGCCTCAGTTTCTGCAAAGAAAACAATGGTGGATGAGAGGATCCTTGTGGAGACCAACATTAAATTTTTTTAGCATTCTTGGCTGTACTGACCCTGACCTGAGAAGGGGAAGTATATTTGTTCTAAACAGTTACTATTGTAGAAAACCATGGTGTTTTATTCTTAGGATAGCCAGGCAAAGGGGTAGACAAACTTGCTCTTACCTACCCCCTGGTATGTCCAAGGAACAGAAGGTGGGAAGCAGGGATGAGTGAGAGCAAGCTGGTCTGCTGTGGAAAGAGCAGTGCTGAGAAAGTCACCATCACTGAGAAAGGGGCCCTTTGAGCCTAGTGGGGGTGTGGTGGATCTGGGTCTCAGAGAGCCACAGGTGGGCTTCAAGGCCTCTTTCTTCTAAGGGACCTGTTACAAGATGGCCTCCTCAGGACGAACCCAGCCAAACTACGTGGGATAAGCCCTTCTGTGTTCAAGCTATTTGAAAATAAAAGATAAAGTAAGAAATGCTTTTAGAGCTTGTAGTTTATCAGGAGGACAAGTAACAAAACAAACTAAATTTTTAGCGGGGACTCTTTTAGTAAAGAATTAGATGAGGGAAGAGTTAAGGAAACAAAATCTGATCATCTCTGAGGATCCTTTCATCTTGAAAATGTGTATAATCTCTCTCTGCATTTGAATCCCACACTATCTAGGGCATGTTTTGCAGAACAGATGCTCATTTACCTCCTCAGGTCTTGCAACACTATCTAAAATCCTACCATTCTTTCCCTTGTGATGGCAGGATACGTCACTTTCTATCAGCTCTGCATGTCCTCCAACCATTGTATGTGTGGTAAACCCTGCTTCCCCAATCACATAAAAATCTCCTTGGGAGCAGGACGGGAGCTCCTGTTGATTTCATCGTTCAACAACACTTCCCTTCACCTGTTATTAAGTACATCAGCTTTGTTTACAAGACTTTGCAGCTCTGCTTCAGTCTGAGCGCACGGTAGAATCTCACTGCCCTGCGTCCTTGACATTAAGGAGTGGTCCTAGGACTTGCTTTCACCAATGAAACTAGAGTACTTCTGGCAGAAGCTCGGAGAACAAGGGAATGGTTCCACCCACTCTGTTTTCCTCCTTGGCACATGTCAGGTGAGAGCTGCTTCTCAACCTGGAGCCCAGGGTGAGTCAGACACCGTGGAACAGAGCCCCCTGACAACCTGTGACGTTCTTGCAGCAGGAGGAAGAAGACCTGCTTCAAGCCACTGAGGTTTGGCACTTGTCACCACAGCATAACCTAGCTTAGCCCATCAGGGACTGAAGTGCTTGCTTGACGACTATTGGCTGAGCTCTGCCCCAGTGGCTTCCATGTAGCAGGTAAGTAAGAGGTTGGTCAAGTAGGCTGGCAATGGCCTGGACAAAGGCCACCTCCCCTGGAAAACACTGTGCTGGCTCTGCCTGCTATGCTCTTGTTCCTGTCTCTAAAAAAGCGCCACTCAAAGCCATTGGCATTCCCTGCCTGTCAGCATTGCTTTTGCTTCAAAGCCACTTCTCCCTGGCAGGGAATGTCTGTGTTTGCCTGAGCAATGTGATAGTTCAAATAAGAAATACCACGAAGTGTCCTAGAAAGAGGCAGAGACCTCTGGGGAAAGTTAGAAATAGAGATTGTCTGAATGAGTGTGTAAAGATCGGAAAGGAGAAGTTCCACTGAGGGCTTCACAGGAACCTCAGTCAAAAGCCACTGGGCAGCCCTGGTGGGGGCCTCAGTTGGTTGGAGCGCCAGCCTATACACCACAAGGCTGCAGGTTCGATTCCCGGTCAGGGCACATGCCTGGGCTGTGGGTTCAGTCTCCTGTGGGGGAAGCGTGAGGGAGGCAGCTGATCAATGTTTCTTTCTCACATCCATGTTTCTCTGTCTCTCCCTTCCTCTCTCTCTAAAATTCAATTAAATGTATCGTTAGGTGGTAATTTTTAAAAAACACTAGGAAATCAAAATCGATGGTAAAGCTTTAGGGAGCTTGGCCTTTGTTGTCAGCCAGTCCCGAGCCTCCATTCCAGCATTTTGCTCACCTGCTGGGTAACTGAGCAACGTCACCTAACCTTGCTCACCAACCCAATTTCTTCATCTGGACAGTGAGGGCAACTCAGTTCTTAGAGTTATTGAGGACATGAGATACTGTTCCTTAGTAATAAAGAAGCATCTTATGTGCTTTTAGAAAGTCTTACAGGTAAGTGAGGTCGTTTTCGAGTACACTTAGCACAGGAAATATAACATATAGGAAGTTCTCAGAAAATAAATTAAGAAAAGACAGCTCTAAAACAACCAAGGCTCTGGAAACTTCACTACAGGGCCCTGGGACACGAAAGGGAGCTCTCCCCAGGCTCAGCTTCCAGGAAACTCTCAGACTCCTGCCCGGAGAATGGCGGTGTGGTCATTGGCTCTCACACAAGGGGCGATGATTCTTTCTCCAGACACCCGAGCTTGCCCCAACCTCAGCCATGTAACAGGGCTCCCCGCAAAGTGCCCGGTGGGGACTGAAGAAACCAGACATAAGTGCAGGTGAAATACAACGAGAACCTTATTTTCTTCTAGGCTGAGGTCCAGGACTCCCCTCCCAGCTGGAGGTGATGGGCCTCTGACACACCTGAGTTTGACACATTGGCCAGAATGAGAATGTGGAAGGTCCTTTGGTGGCCTTCACCGGGGACAGCCACACCTGTCTCCTTGTTCCAGCTGGATATGGCCCCAGAGAAAGCAGCAAAGGCAGGAAATTTGAGTTCTCCCTGGTGGAGGCAAGACAACAAAAGATTTGGAATTAAAGATCTGAATGTAAATTCTGTTCTACCACCCATTTAACTCATGGTCCCAAAGACTCCATTTCCTGAAAATAATAACAACAGCCTCAAGATACAGTAATTATTTTGTCATATTGTAGTAGTAACAGATTTGGGATTGATTTGAACAGGAGAGAACCCCGCCCCCCGCCCAAAAAAGGGTCAATTTCTGCCTTTGTTAATAAAGTAAAACCTTTTCAACTGGATAAAATCTCCTAAGCCACTCCCTCCACTTATCTTCCCATCAATGGCTTCTCTCAGTAAACATTTATCCCGTGCCCACGATCACACTGAACAGTACTGGATGCCCAGCACAAGACGGAAGGAGCCACACCACAGGTTGCGGAGCCAGGCAGTAAATGCGGAGTTCAGAATGTGGCCTGTGTGTCACAAAGGAGTGACACCCTGGAGAGCCCTGGAGGGCCATGAAAGAAGGGCCTGTCTGAGTGTGATGATAGCTCAGAGCCCAACGGGCAGAAGAGATGGAAGCGAAAGGAAGGCAGGGATGGGAACAGAGAAAGGTTAGTTTGGTCACAGGGGCAAGAAAGCATGAAAGAAAAATCTCTGTTTGAATTGCTGCAACATTAAGTGGGAGATGGAGAATCACAAACAATCTAGATTTGTCCTGCACCCCGCAGACTTTGGGAACCACCTCTGCATCTGTCCTCCGAGGCATCCCAGGGCCACTTAACTCTGGCTGGAAACGGAAGGAAAAATCAACGTGATCACCAAAATGTTCAAAGCCCCCTCCAAGTGTGTGTCTCTCTCTCAGCCATTTTCCATCCCTTCTGTGAGCACAAACCCCCCAATGGAAGGAAGCATTTGTCTAAAAATAGCCTTTCTAAAAGACCCGATCTTTTCTGAGTTTCATAAAACATCTGCTGAACAGTTTCCTATAACTGTTTTTGGCCATTAAATCAAAGCCAGGAGAAACAATGTTCTGTTTCTGCCTCTGAAGCAAAGAATTGCCACCAGGCCTTCCTCTCAGACCCCGACGACAATGGGGCCAGAAATAGCCATGCGAGACTTTGACACACCTTAAGGCTCGAGTCTGAGCAGAGAGTTACCCGGGACTTGTTTTTCTTTCTTTTTAAAGAGGCTGTTCATCTCCCCAGAGCAGAAAAGAAACTCACATAGGCAAAACCTCAGGGGGGAGGCTCCGCTGCCCCATGCAAATCACCACCTGCAGGATGGGCCTCTTTGGTGCTTGCACAGACCGCGGAGCTCAGCACCGGGCCTTCAGGGCCAGCCCTCCCACGGCAGAGCCGAAGCGTGGGGCCGATGGTATCTGGTCGTGCTTGCTTCTGTGTTATGTCCAAGTGTTCCCAGGACTCCCACTTGTTTACACAGCACAGAACATGGGAGTGTGCTGGTCTAGGGAGAGAGAAATCACATACACAAGGTCAAAACACCTAGTAGTACATCCAGACCAAGCTTCCAACTAGTTAAGAATTCTTGAGAAGACATTTTGCCTCTCTGACCCTGTGTGTCTTCTTACCTCTGAGTCGCCACCTGCCTTAATGGGAACAAGCATCAGTGGAAGAACTTCTGGGCCTTGCAACCAAGGCAGACAGCAGGAGGAGGAGGATGCCAGGGCTCGAGTGGTGCAGTCTGGGAAATTGCCCAGGGCCAACCTGCCCAGCAGCAGAGAGTCGGACTCCCAGCACCGCTCAGTGCTGGAGGTCCGCTAAGGGACCTGTCTGGGCGGAGCCTGCATTGCTGGCAGTGCAGGGGCCTGGGACAGTGTTACCCACCTGTACAAGGCCCATTAGGGGCACAGAGCCGGGAAAGCTGGATTCAGTCCTCCAGGGGAAGAGAAGGCTTGGGAGACCCTTCTCTAGGACAGGCCTCCGGTCTATGCAGTTGGCTCGAGGAACAGGCAGAACATATCTTGGTGCAAAAAAGCGGTCAGTACAACAGGCTATGGGACTTGGGGACCCTGAGACCACAGAGGACAAAGGGTCCCTTCGTCTGTGGCCTCACACGGCACATGCTTTTGGGTTTTTCTGGTATTTTTTTTTTTTTAGATTTCATTTATTTATCTTCAGAAGGAGGAGAAGGGAGGAAGAAAAAGAGGGAGAGAAACATCAATCAGCTGGCTGCCTCTCACATGCTCCCAACCAGGGACCTGGCCCACAACCCAGCCATGTGCCCTGACTTGGAATCAAACCAGCGACCTCTCAGTTCATAGGCCAGCAGCACTCAGTCCACTGAGCCACACCAGCTAGTGTGACACAGGCTTTTGGCCTCAAGACGTAGTACTGTCTCAGAGTGAGTGACGAAATCAAATTCACCACATTCTCAGTGCCATTATCAGGATCAGCTCAGAAAGGAGGTGGACCCTGGGACCCACCTGTAAGCACAGGTGTGGACAGGTGGGGAGAGAGGAGCCAACAGGGCACCGCTGCCTGGGGCTGGACTCGATGGGCTGCGACCCTCCTCCCGGGCTCAGTTCGCTACAACCCTGTGCCATCTCTCAGTGGGTAGAGAATGCCCGTGGTAGGCTTGGGTCAAAGCCGGTTTCTCCGGGTTTTGGTCCATGGCCATTTGCGACTGGGTGGAAGGCGGTGGAGCCCAGAGCATCCATGTGTGGGCAGGCAGGTGGATCCCGTGTCTGTGATGTGGGGGCAGAGCCAGGGGCTGGAGCTGGCGTGTCCTCATCCGTGCTTGTGGGCCTGTTCTGGACGTAACCCAACAGCTCTCCTGCACACGAGCAGAAAAGCAGGGCCCACTTCATTTTATTTCTCCTTCCTTCCTTCCTTCCTTCCTTCCTCCCTTCCTTCCTTCCTTCCTTCCTCTCTCCTTTTTCCCCTTCCTTTCTTTTTCTCCTGTAGCACTCTGAGAAGCACTTAATAAAATTATACCAATTAATATCTCATCCAGAACAATGATGCCAGACACCAGCTGCGGCGACGAGGCAACCCCAGCACAGCTGCAATCCCTCACAGAGATCTGCCTGGAGACCCGCAACCAGGACGGGCCTGCCACAGGCCAGCAACCAGCCCGAGGCAAGGCAGCATCTTAGCTCGATTGAGAAGTCATTTCTGCACGCCTGTCAGCTTTTGAAGCGAAACGTGAGGTCTATTTATAAACCTACATTTATTTGATAGCACAATTCAGCAGCACTGAATGGGCTGCTTTAGGGACTGCCTGTTGCGCATTCACTGTGCGCGTGTGTGCGCATGCGCTCATTTTTGTCAGTCAAATTGGGACGCGACAATCCACACCTCAGGCTACGCTCGCAACCCCTGGGACCCACCCGACTCAAGGGCTTGTCCACACTCCGTCCCAGCCACTGTGCACAGCAGCCCAGACCTGGGTTGCCCCTCTGCAGTGCAGCCGACGAGCAGAGTCCATCCACGTCCAGTGAGGCAGCAGCTCACCTAACTAAGGAGAGACGGTGACTTAACCTCCAATAAGTCCTCTGGTTGTGCCCGCCATTGTAACTGGGGAACAAAGCTTCATAGAGACAGTTTGTTAACTGATTCCATTTAACTTGTCATTTGAGTCTCACCTTGCCTGCCCAGGTGGACAAAAGATAAACCCTCAGCTTTTGTATATCAAGCCATGCGTCACCGACAAGTTGGGACGATGACCAACACATTCCTGCCGGGGCCTGTCACCGCCCCAGCCCCACTGTCCAGCGGAGGAGGCCCATCCTGCAGCCAGCAGGTGACTGCCATTCACACGCGGTGCAGGAGGAGCCATCCCTGGGCTCCCAGCGGCAGGCCTGGGCCTCCCTGGAGAAGCTGCTGCTGCTCTGGGGAGGCTGTCTGCGAAGCAGCTGAACAGCCGCCCGTCTGCATCTGGCTTCGGGCACTGGGAGGGACGCTGCGCCCTGCCTCCCCACCCCCACCCGCGCCCCTCTTTCCTTGGCAGCTGGATCAGGGCACTTTCCATTTGACTTGGGAGTGCGGCCCCAGCTGTTTTTAAAGAGCCCCCTGTTTTGCTTCCGCCTCACCCCTTGTCTTCCTGTAGAAAAGAGCAGTGTATTCCTTGTGGGATGCAGATGTGAGCGTGACACCTGCTGTGGGTGGAAAGGAACAGGAAGTACCGTTGGGCCCTCTCAGCTGTGCCTACGGAGGCCTCAGATGACTGAGCAAGGCAGCCAGGTCCAGCCAGAGCTGACCCTGCAGTCAGAGGCAGCTCAGGAGGCCGTCTGCCATACAGTGCCTGGAGGTCCCCAAGGTGCTGTGCCCTGTGTGCCAAGAGACAGGACTCTGGGACAGTGGTTCCCTGGGAAGCCCTGAACTTGGTAGGGTTGAGAGGGCAGCAGGAAGTAAGGGGACTTCCCAGTGCTGGGCACTGGGGCTCCCAGAAGAGGTTTCTTGAGAATAAGGAACCCGAGAGGGTCAACAAGAAGTCTCTATGGCAGCGTGCAGCCGGGCTGGGTAAGCAGGCAAGGCAGCCATGGCCAGTCCTCGATGCAGGGAGGCACTGGGGATATGAGGAGGCAACGCTGGAGAAAGAACCCAGATTCTCACACACTCACATGTTCACACACACACTCAGTCTGGAAGCCCTAGGCTCGAGTCTGGCTGCCCCACCTGGCTCTGGCTCTGTGTCTGGAGACTAATTACTCAACCCCTCTGAGCTTCACATCCCTTTCCCCCCCCCAAAAGATATTATAATAATATTTATTCCACAAGATTGCTGCAAGCTTCAGAGAGATACATAAAAAATATTTAATGTATCTTCAGTATCAAGCCGCACCCTCTGCAGGACCCTGACAGGTACTAGGATCACCACAGCGAGTAAGGCGGACCCCCTACACTGGGCTTACACCTTCAGGGGACATAGACAACAGACAGGTGAGTATGAGTACACCGTAAACATGTATTTACAGGTGGTGGCAATCAACTCCGAAGAAGGGTCCTGACAGAGCAATAGAGACGCGTGGAGCCCCCCCCACCCCCTCTATCTGGGATGATCCCCGATGAAGTGGCATTGGGGCTCCAACCTGAAGGTGAAAAGGGGCCGCCTTCACACACAGCCGATCTTTGCCACAGAGAAACTGCACAGGTGTCACCAGGCTGCTGGGACACGAAGACAAAGGTCCCTGCCCTAGAGGAGCTTGCACCTGGGGAGGGCAGAGAGACAGGGAACAAAGGACATAAGAAATAGTGATGTGAAGGCTCTGAGGCCACAGCCACAGCTGGGCTGGAAAGGGGTGGGGCCGGAGGGCCCACTGTCTCCCAGGCAGTGAATGGTCAGAGCAGGCTGTGCTGCAGAGGTGAGGTTTGGGGAAAGAGTTGAGGAAGGAGAGGAGAAAGAGAACCAGGGTCTGTCCACTCCTGCTTCTCCTGTGGGGCAGGCAGCTGGCAGGTGAGCAAGGGCAGAGTGGAGGCCAGTGGGGAAGCCATCGTAGAACTTCAGTGAGACCCAACGTGGCTCAGGCAGGGCTGGTGGCATCGCAGAGGACACAAGGTGGCTGGCATAGGGCATGGCTTAAAAGTGGAGCTAACAGGAAGTATTGACGAGCTGGGTATGGCTATGAGAAGTAGGGGAGTCAAGTCCAGTCGTGAAAATCTGGGTGCACATCAGACCCAGGAAGCAGGCATCGGGGTTGGCTGAAGGGAGGCTGCAGTGAGCCAGTTGCGGGGAGGTGACCAGGTGCGGGGAGAGGAGACCAGGAGTCCAGAGTGGTCACCTGAATTCCAAGATGTCTGGTGACAGAAGAACTTAGGGCTAGAGTTATGTACATGGAGTTGCCAGCTCCCAGATGCTTTCTAAAGTCAGACCCTGGTTTTCTTTCTCCTCTCCTTCCTCAACTCTTTCCCCAAACCTCACCTCTGCAGCACAGCCTGCTCGGACCATTCACTGCCTGGGAGACAGTGGGCCCTCCGGCCCCACCCCTTTCCAGCCCAGCTGTGGCTGTGGCCTCAGAGCGCTCAGAGCTCCCCAAGGAGAGAGAACAAAAAAGAGCAAGAGTCAAGGCCTCTGCCCAGTGAAGAGGTGGAAGCGATGAGGAAGCAGCAGAAGGAGAAGCCCAGAACAGCATCTGGAGGGCCCGGGGGTGGGGGCGGGGGAGCACAGGTCAGTCTCTCATCCGCAGGCCCCAGAGCCACCTTGCTGCGCCCTGCTCCACGGTGTTTACGGAGAGGAAGGCAGCAGGGCTGGGCCGCAGAGAGGAAGGCCAAAGCCCTGGCCTGCCTGCTGCTGATAAGTGATTCTACAAGACAAGCAGAAGGAATCCAGACAGAGATCTAAGAACATCCAGATGCTGGGCCCAGCAGCCGGTTCCTGAGGCATGACAGGCTTTCATGTGCGCCCCAGCTCCTGGGGAGAGGGCCTGTCTGCAAGCCCTCCCACCCCCAGCTCAGACCCAGGCCCCCTGGCAGGGGAGGGGGCCGCATCTGCAACCCGATCTCCCCAGTCCTGGCTGCCTCTTCTCCCCACCCCTCATAGGCATGGTTCAAGCTCTGCACCATCTGCAAAATCAAACGGGAGGTGTTTATTTAATCACTGAAGTGAGGAGTATGTGCCAGCATCGTGCCAAGTCCTTCGATATTTTAATAGATTCAATCTTCACACACAATCAGCGAAGTAATGGCTGTTTGGTCTCCATTGGACACATGAGAAAATGAGGCTCAGAAAAACGTAAGTTTCTGAAGGTTGCACAGCTAATACATGGTCACACTGGTTCCCATCCAGCCCGCGCAATTTCCTAGGCTTGCCCACCGACTGAGCCACCGAGCCCAGCTTCCTCGATAGCCAGGGGAGAAGGAACCCTCAAACCTCGCGTGCAGGTTCTTACTCCTAAACTATTGTACATCAGGAAGGAATGGAGGGAGGAGCTGACAAAGCTAGGTACCACACACCCAAAAGTGCCGTCTGGTCATTTCTGGGTCCTTGCATCCCTGCAGTCTCCCTTCTCCAGAAAAAAAGTAAATTGCCTAGTTCATTCTCCTGTGAGTTGGACAGAACAAAGAACATAGGACGGAAGGGGGAAAGATAAAGTGACAGGCACAGAACCGAAGCAAATCAACCTGACCCCCATCAACAAGGCAGTAATGGAAACAAGATCTTTCCGCAGGCGAACTGCCCGAGGAGGGAGAGAACCTCTCCTTTCTGTATTATGACCGCTTGTCATCCTTCAGGACAGCTGGGACAGGAACACCAGGAGGTGAGGAAAGAACCAGAGAAGAGGAAAAGAGAGAGCGATGGTGAATCGGGAGGAGAGGCAGACAGACAGACAGACCCAGAAGATGGAAGGACTGGGCACACTGACTTTTAAGGTTGCTTTGAACCCTCTGAGTCTGTGAGATCTGGCGTATGAGAGAACTTGGAACTTTAGGGCTTTTGTGGGGGACACAAGTGAACAAAGGGGAACGTCTCTAGGTATTCAAACCTCTTGGTACATCGGAATCAAAGACAGACAAGGACCAGCACAGAAAGGACTTGGGAAGTGGCAAATGGGGATGTGAATAAATGAGAGCTGAGCAGAGGTAAGTGAAGAAAGAAAAGTCACTGGAACACAGAAGTCTGTGGGATGGATGGGGGAAGCAAGGTGAATCTGATCGCCTAACCTGACTCCTGTCCTTGACCCTCAGGTCCAAAGCAAGGGAAACACAGGTCCCTCCCCAGGACCTTGCTTGTTCCCTCTTACTCTGAAATCCATATGTAACCTGGGGCTTGCTGACTACTTCGGGGGTCTGTGAGGACAGGAAGGATGGCGGGCATGCGGTAAACACTGTTTGGATGAATGACACGTGACAGAGCTTTTTGCCTGGCTGATCCTCTGCAGGTCTCTCTCAGCCCTGTCCCCTGGGCTCCCAGCTGCTGGGGTGACCTCACCCCGCTTCCTGATTTCCAGCTCTGCCTGCAGACTCCTGCCTCTCCCACGCTGAGTGCAAGGAGCCTCCGAGGAGCCAGGACACAGAAGGAGACTGGCCCAGAGGTGAGCAGGCAGGACGGGCAGAAATGCTGCCTCCGTGTTCCTTCCGCTGCCAGCCTCCCACCTGCACCGCGGTCAGGGGAGTGCAGGGAGGTTGGGGGTGGGGGTGGCTGCCGGGAGAAGGAGCTCTGCTGTGGGCATTAGAGTAGCAGGGAATTCAAGTCAGGGACCAGTTTCGTCCTGACAGGGGTGACGGGGAAGGCAGTGGGGCTGGGCTGTCTTGTGCGCCCTGAGCCAGTACTCAGCAGACAGTAGAAGGCAACCCCCCTCAGCAGCGTATGGGGGTCCGCGGGCCCTGTAACCACCAGCTCCAGATTCCCAAGCCAAGTCCAAAGTACATCTTCTCTAGTTTTTCAGTCCACTCCAGGCCGGATACTGGGTAGACTGAGTTCTTGGAACAAAGCAGAAAATAATATAGACTCGGCCTGGGTCCAAAGGGCGCACATGGGCCATTGAGGAAAGTGTGTCGACAAGGAACTCACCGCACAATTGCAGCCATGCTAAGGGCTATGAAGGAACAGCCCAGGATGCCCTGAGAGAAGATCGCAGCGCAGTCAGACCCAGTCAGGGAGGTGTCCCCGAGGAAGGGATGGGCAGCGTTTCCCTGGGAAGCAAAGGGTGAGTAGGAGCAACCAAGTCTCGGAGAGTGGAGAGCAGTGTCTCATGCGAAGGCCCTGGTTAGAAGCAGCCTAGCTTGTGCAAGAGACCAGAAGACCAGCGTGTGAACAAGAACGTGCCTGGGAAGCTCCGTTGCAGGTGGGAAAACAGAAGGCTGAGGCACTAATGCACTCTTGCTGTGGACTCAAGGCCCTGGCTGTTGAAAGCAATCAAAAGCAATAGATACGCACACCCATGAAGTCCAGGGCAGCCCCCACCTGGCACGTGTGGCTCTGGGACAAGGCCAGCCCACCTAAGTCAAGGGAGTTGAGCTCTACAGAGCCAGAGGCCCGAGGGCCACCACCAGCTAGGGGCTGGGGAGCAGCTTTTGTAGCATCAGGGACCCACCCAGACCCTGGGCCAGGTAGGTTAACCTGTGTGTGAAGCTATGCCTTACCGACACTAGAGATTGCAAGGACTGAGTAAAAAGGGTAGGCTGAATAACTAAGGGAGTGTTGGAGAAGGAAGCAGAGGAGGCTGGACTTGAAGAAAACCAAAGGGAGGGCACGATGGAGGGAGTTGGAAAAGAGTGAGAAGAGCAGGGATGAGCAGGTCTGCACCCCAGCCACCTGGGGGAAGGAGGCCTGAGGGGGAGAGTGAGGGTGGGTGCTATGGGTCCTTCTAGCCAGGCACAGGGCCAGGGGGGGCCTTCAAATTCTGGTTGGAGAGTGTCCACCAGAGGCCAAGGCTGAAGGATGTTGAAAGGTAAGCATCAGAATAATGTGGTGGAGCCCAGCCTGGATCGTTCAGTTAGTTAGAGGGTCACCCTGAGACACCAAGGTTGTGGGTTCAACTCCCAGTCAGGGCACATAGAAGAATCAATGACTGAATGCATCAATAAATGGGACAACAAATCGATCTCTCTCCATTCCTCTCTTACTCTAAAAAATAAACATGAATTTAAAAAATTCTTAAAGAGAATAGCGTAAGTGGGAAAAGATGTTTGGCCAGAGAGCGATGTGTCACAGGGAAGGAGAAGAAACTAGGTAGATGCCACAGCAAGCTAGGCCCTAAGGGGATGGGAGCTCGAGGGTCTCAGCAGGAGGGAGGAGAAGGTGCCCAGTCGTGGAGGCATTTCCACAGCAGCAGCCAGATCCCGGGCGTAGGTGGGCACCACCCCCCCAGTGCACTCATGGGTCTGGAGTCTGAGTGAATGAGCGGAGGAGGGTGGCACAACCAAGGGAAAGGGGAGAAAGAGGACCAGGAGCACATGGGGGAGGGGCACGGGGAACTGGGGACATAGCGCATCTTAGCAAAAACAGTTTTAACCTAAAAGTCGATAGTTGCTGCACTTTTGGTCAGTACCAAACAAAATTTTAGGAAGAAACTGACCTACAAATAGAGAAGGGACACACACTAATTTAAAACTAGAGGTGCCCTGAGGCCACCCCTCGGTACCCTACTCGCATTCTGAGCGCTCCGTGGAGGTACTGGCATTGCATGGAAACCCACGGCTCTCAGAAGCTGATGATACCAGCAGAAACGCTGAGAGCTTAGAGTCAGAGGTGTAGACTGGAGGTCTCTGGCACACAGCTGATAACTCAGGCATTTGTGACACCTCTAGAAGTGTCACACTTCCTCCAGAAGACGGAGCCGCCTGCTGAGCTGGGGAGACTCTTCCACTTAGAGACAAGAGGGCCTCAGTGACCTCCAGACGAGACTCCAGCTTGTCACTTTGCCACTTAAGGTGTGAACTGCATGTCTGCGTGCCGCGGACATGTCTACTCTCCAGGACTCTCCTTCCTCTCTCCACTTAAACAAAGCTCTGGCCCATCTCTTCCTCCCCTTCTGCGTGTTTCCTGTCCATTCTCCTTCCCTGATTTCTCTTCCTTCTCTCCTCCCCCAGCTGCACTGACATCCCTCCATCTCCTGGCTCCTGGCTCTCTCGCAAGCTCCCCATCTCCTCCACCCCACGCACCAGGCTCTTTTTGGTCATGGTTTATTTTTAGCCCCTCTGCCATCCTGAGGATGTGAAAAATATTCCTGAGTCATGACTTTGCAAGGAAGCAGGGGCACACCACCCCTTTGACATCTCTGAAGATCGCTTATCAACCTCTAGCCAGGCCTGCAGCGGGGACAGCACACCCTGCCTGTCCCTCTCCTGGAGGGACCCCCCAGCTCAGCCTCTCAGCCCAAGAAGCAGCTTCCCTCCTGCTCTTCCCCGGGAAGCAGCATGAGCTAAACTCACTGGGTCCGCGTCGCATGCTCCACGGAGCCCATTTCCAAGAAAAGGGGCCGTGTGGAGCCTCTACCACCTGTGCGACTGAGAGCAGAGAAGAAGCCTGTTCAGAGCATCAACAAGGTGAAATCGATTCTAGAGAGCCTGGGATCTGAGCGCATAGACTTGGATTTCAGGGTGCTCTGTAGCTTGTCGATATCACACAAGCACTTATACAGAACCGTCCTCTGTGCAGAGCAGCAGGCTGGGTTCCGGTTCCACCTGACAAACGAGACATCATACTAGGTTGTAGGAAGAGCTTCTCTCTGGGGAATGATTTCCACAGGCAAGGCAACAGACAGCCCTCAGAGACACATCGCCCGTGGAGAGGAACTGAATGTCAAAGGGGTCAGCGGAGCCATCCGGCCAGCAAGCCCGCATTTAGTCAGTCGAGTGTCCTCCAATCCCAGGCATTTCTGCTTTGCCACGCTGCCACTTGGGCCCCTTCCAGGTGCAAGCATTTCCCATTCTTACTGCAGGGGAATAACAACCAAGTCTTGTCAACTTACCTGCTTTCCAGGGATACAGGCCAGCGTGTGAGGCTAGTTTCAGGAGCCTGCAGTGATCAGAGACTGGCGATCTTTGCCTTCTGGACAATGAAACCAAGCAGGCACCGTGTTTGGCTGGGCAGTGGAGGACAAGGTCAAGGGCAGCTAGCTAGACATCTAAACACATAATACGCCCTGCTACCAACCTCCCCAGATAGAAGAGAAAGGTATATTGTTCGTATGACACTGTTCTACCCAGTTCCATAACCCAAAATATAAAAAGTTCATTCAGGTGGATGTTGTCATGCAGTGCTGAACGTGACAGAATGATCAATTACAATACTACAACATTAACCCTCAGAGATTCAGCTTCCTCCTGGCCATTTCCCTCTATGTTCTTTCCTTTCCCTCCCTCCCTCCCTCCCTCCCTCCTTTCCTTCCTTCCTTCCTCCCTTCCCTTTCCTTTCTCTCCCCACTTTTCATTCTTTCTCCTATTCTCAGCAGTTCTCTCTTCTCCAAACCCAGCGTATACATATACTTTTGGCAGCACCTTCAGCCTCAAGGCTTGCCTTTAGATGCTTTGGGATTTCCTGACCCCCCCCCAAAATTAAATGATGTGTAAATCATTAAGTGATGTGTAAATCATATGGCTGGGGTGAGAGGTGGGAAAGAAATAAGTCCTGAATCGGACTTAGGAACTAGTGTCTTCCAGATGGACGCAAACCGTCCCAGGGGCATTGCTCAGAGAGGCGCTGATCTGCTGACCCTGATACAAGTCCTGGGACCCAGCTGGTCCCTGTAGGATATTAGTCACGCTGTGAAACCACGAGGCCAGTTTCCCAGGCTGGGGAGGCCCTATAGACAGTGTCCCATAGGGTCTCAGAGCCTGAGAACCTATGTATCTCACTGCCTGGTGGTAGGCTCACATTGCATCCGATGTCATTTGTGCCTTAAAACAGGACTTGTCAAGTGTCCCAGGACAAAGCGGTAACTGTGCTCAGTGTCTCCCACAGAGGTGCCCTGCGGTCCAGGAGCCACCCCGAAGCGGGGTCTACCTCCAAAGGGGAGGGCGAGAGCATCAGGGCCATCAACAGGTCTGGAAGAGGACAGACAGCAAATGGCCACGCCCTGGAGAAACCTCACATGCCAAGTTTTAAACGGACGTTTCGAATGCTAAGGCGGCCTCAGCGCCTGGCTGCTGAGGCTGACTTACACCGGCCTGAGGCGACTTCCTGTTTTTGAAGAAAGAGGTGGGTAGAAGCTCAGAGACGTGTTCTGGGCACCAGTCAGCTCTGACAGAGGCCTCTTCTGACTTTGGCATAACTGGGGTGGGTACGATGAGACAGAATTACTCACAAACAAGTTTTCACACCGGGCGGGCCCTGTGCTTAGCCGGGGGGAGGGTGCCAACGCACGGTGGGTAGGCTCTGAGGGCCTGAAGTGGGGGGCACAGGCCCTTCGTGAGCTCACAGGTGACCAGCGTCAGTCTCCTTCTTTCAGGGTGAGCGAGGGTGGCTGAGAATCAGAGACACACAGACCCACGGCAGCTGCTGGCGTGTCCCTCGTGTAATCACAGCGAAAGGCCAAACGGGGTGTGGTGGCTGCTGGGCAGGTGGGGCTAACGGGCACTGTTAGGTCAGCAGGACGACAACCCACACAGGACATTCTGGGCAAGACCCGGGTTCAAATCACCGGTCCAGATGTGCCCATGTGTCCTGTTCTAAGAGAGGAGCGGCATCACCTGAGTACAGAAGGCACTAGATGGGCTAGCTGGGTCTGGCGGTGCGCCTGGCATGCCCCAGCCCACACGGTCAGCTCTGGCTGACGCCCGCTCTGGCCCCTGCAGAGGAAACAGCCGGTGCTCCCCATCGCGTTCCCTCCAGCCCTCTACCTTGCCTTCTTTTGCCAAATAACAGCAACTGTCGCTACCTTCCCCACCTACCCCCGAAACATAGTAAAGCATTCAATAAACAGCAGTTAGAAGAGGCAGTGCATGTACAAATCTTTTCTTTTTTTAAATTCTTTCCCAGCCTAAACTTCTTAGGAGCAGGGCCTGTGTCTTAGAGTTCTATACCTCTCCCATGCCTGGTATACAGTCGGTGCTCTAATAAGCATGCCTGACTGATTCCAGTGGATTCCACCTCTGGAAGAAAGGGGAGGGGTAAAGAACGTGGGGCAAGAGGGCAGGAGGCTCCACGCGGGTTCTGCTGAGCAGTGTTAAGGACACACTCTCCCTGGGACCCCCCCTGCCCCCACCAACTCCCATTTTCCTCTAATACCCTTCACATAAGGTCTCCTCTCTACACTCAGCGTTTCCTGGTCTCCACGTTGTCTCTAAGCTTTCGGACCCCCAAGTCTGCCAGACTCCCCTGTGCCCTGCAACCCAGCCCGACTGTAGCCGCCTTCCCCCAGGGATGGCCTCGGGCCGGGGAGGCAGGGGACACCCGCAGTGGGGTGGGAAAGAAGGGCGGGCGGCTGTCAAGTCCTCGTGATCTCACCTGTGTCACACCTCACAGTTGCAGAGCCCCATCTCACACACGGAGGATGCAGCCACAGAGCTTGAGAGCTCACAGCGAGCTGCAGGGAGGGCCTGGGGCCCAGGTCCCGCAGCCACAGAATCACGCCTGCTGCTGACGGGAGGTCCCCACAGGCCCAGGCTCCTGGGCCAGAGGGACCTGAGCGTGAACTAGTGTGACCTGAAAGAAGGAATCCGACTCACTCAGTCTCAGTCTATCTCGTGTGAACGTGAGATAGCGACATCTAACTCACGAGGTGGTGTGATGTTGAAGTGCAATAAACAGAAGGAGTCTGGCAGGTCTGGGAGCACAGACACGTGAAAATGCAAAAATTAGCATGACAGCCTCTTTGAGTTTTTCAGGTACCATATGAGACTCAACAGAGATTTCAAAGATAATATTATTAGCTATCAAAAGAGAGGAGGAAGAGATGAAGAGGAAGAAAATGAAGGAGAAAAAAGAAGAATTAAGAGTACTCACCGGTCTATTTGGAAATGATAACAATAGCAAGCCTGCAGCTATTTTTGTTGTTTTTTTTCTAACATTTTCTAACACATTTTTTTTCATTGCTTTTAGAGAAAAAGAAGGGGTGGGGGTAGAGCAAGAGAGAAACATTGATGGGTTGCCTTCCCATACGGAGCCTGACCAGGGATTGAACCCGCAACCCAGGTAGGTGTCCTGACCTGAGCAGGAATCAAACCCACAACATTTCTGTCTATGGGGCGACGCTCCAACCAACTGAGCCATGCTGGCCAGGGCAGCAGCCGCTGTTTGGATGGAGGAAAAGCTGTGAGCTGCAGGGTCACTGAAAGTGCTGTCACCAAGGTACCCATGAAGGGGGGAGAGACTGTCGGCATTGAAGGCCTCCCTGAGTAAAATTTGAAAAGATCTTTGCAGACGAGGAGGGGAAAGTGACAACCCACTCAGGAGGGGAAAGTCATTTGAGACAGAAGGAGCCACACCAGCCAAGGCAGTGGGAGCCCTGGGCAGGTGGCTGCACCGTGCAGGGCACTGGCGGTGATGAGAAATGAGACGGAAGAGACAAGTGGGGCAACCTCACAAGGGGCCCGGTGCGTGGGCTTGGTGCTTCAGACTGAGAGGGGCAACTGTACTCTGTCCGCAGAGAGTCCCAGCAGGGGGAATGGGGACGTCTGACCGGATTCAATTCAGAAAGACAGCTCAGGTGGCTGTGAGGGTGGGGGTGAGGGTGGGGTCACAGGGGAGGGAAAAGCCATGGTAGCCACCCCAGGTGGGAAAATCGAACAGGTGCTGGGGAACAAGTTTCACAGGCCACCGTGAACTCAGCATCACTAAAATCTGCACTGTGGGTTGGATTTCTCAGCACGGGCTCTTTCTCCTGCCCTATAGTCAGGTTCACGGCAAAGCCTATCTCTGCTTCCCAGCTGCTTTCTAATCCCAGAGATAAAGGTGAGTAATGCAAAGGAAAGGGCCCCAAAACTAAAGGGAATATTTATTTTAAGTAGATTGACGTCTGTAGGAAGGGGAGAGAGAGAGAGAGAGAGAAAAAAAAAACCTACCAGGGCCTGAATGGGGAACTGTGACATTCACAGAGCCCGGCCATTGTGTAAAGAGAGAAATTCCTCAAGATTGTGTTTGTCCAAGAAATCAGACAGTTTACGGTCCCTGAGTCAAAACACTCAAGGATTGGAAGCCAGAGTTTCCTGGGCTGAACCCAGTTACTAAATAAAATGAAAAGGAAAAGAGCAATTAGATGCCATGAATTGTTGTTAAGCGGGCGGGGTGTTGGTGGCCAAGGCTTTAATCTAGCAGATGCAGCAGCAAGGATTTGGGGTGTGCCAGACCCCCACCCCCACGCCCACCCCCACTCTGCCTCTGCTGCTGCTGCTGCTGGGTCACAGTGGGGTCTGAGGGACCTGGGGATCCCCTGGGACCCGGTGGAGACGGTGAGCCTGGCAGGATCTGGAAGGCCAGCCGAATTCTTCCCAGCTCTCCCCAGAGATCAAAGAACAGCCGCCTTTCTTGCTAATTTTAGTAAGCCTCTGCAGGTATCTCGCAAAGTGTGACCACAGGAGCAGCTCACCTTCATCCCGTTCACTGGAAATGTTGGGGGAGGGACTTTATCACCTATGGGGGAAGGGATCAACAGACAAGCCACCCAGGTGGGAACAGTAGGAAGGTAACACAGAAAAAAGACAAATGATGGGGGGCTGCCCAAATGGTGCCCCCACCCCATCCTTAACCTCCCCCAACACCTGCACGTCACAATGAATAGCAGTCTGTTCACCTCGTCCCACCTCCCCAACACCTGCCCCTGACAATGAACGTGGAGCCATCCTCCTTTCAACTAAAGAATTCCAGGCTGGCAACAGAGCTCTTATCAGGACCACCCAGCTGAGCGCAGAGGGCAGAGCTGGGGACAGTGAGGAGGAAAGTGCTGCTGGACATTGTCATGCCTGGTCTGTGCTCCAAGTCAATGAGGGCGACCTGTTTTTCAGTAAGTTAGAATCCGGCTGCCTCCTGCCCAGGGAAAGATACACTCCAGGCCACCTCTGGCCAGCGCAGATGTGGGGGGGGGGGGCTGTCCAGTGACCCTGGACATTGCTCGGATGGCTCACCCATGGTCACACCTCCGAGGCCATCAGAGGCGCATCGGTTCCGCCTTAGGGCTCCTGATGGGCGGGCGGAGGTGTTTGCGTCTTGAAGGGTCTCAGGGAGGCAAGCCCCGAAGACTGCGTTTGCTGAGTTTCTGGGAAGGCTTCCTTAGCCTGAATTGGGTGTAGGCTTTAACTCAGCATTCAAATAACGACAAATTCAAAGGGAGGTGTAAAATTCCTCTTAACTTGAGGAGCAAAAACATGTCACATACGAACGAAAGAGGAAAGCCCCAGCCAACATTTGTAAACTGTGAGCTATGCCTCTGTTTATTTCAAAGAAGCAGAGGGACTTTGACGTGTTTTTTAATAAATTAAAAGGTTAGATTTCATCTTTAAAGCCCCCTTTAAGAAAAGCTTCATCTCCACAACTGGCCCTTCTGAGAACTAAGTGCAGGTTTCCTGGTGCGGAGTCTGGTTCTGTCCTCCTGGCCGTGTTCAGCTCGCCCACGCGCCGTGGCAGAGAGCAGCTCGCTGTCAGACCGCACAGGTGCCACGCGGGGCTGCTGGGTGCGGACTGCCGCCAGCTCAGGTCTCCACCTTGCTCTGCACAGACCTGCTTTCGCGGCTGGGCACAGGCGGAGGGTGAGGCTTGTTTTGAAACCAGCACTGACGCCCTGTCTCTGAACACACTTCAGCTCACAGAAGGCGGCCGCTGAACCATTTTCTCAGGACCAGCTCTGCCCTGAAAGGCAGCACCCTCCTCCCTTCTTTGTCTTGGTCCCTGACCCTCCTTCATGGGCTTCCTACACATAATTCTTTTTTTCAGCAAAGAAAGGAGCTGTAAACTAGGTCACACGAAGGCATTAGGGACTGTCTTAGCCCTCCCTTTATGGGGCCATTTGCATTTTGCAGAGTAGGAGACTTCAGACTAGGGTTGCAGGAGGTGGATGGTGACCCAGAAGCCAGGGAGCCTGAGACCAGAATGGTGGCCCCGGGGAGATCTGGGCAGGCCCTCTGAGTACACCTCCGATCCCACCAGCCTGGCCCTGATCATGCTGGTACGAGTGAGGGCCCCTTCAGGAAAGACGAACTTTGGAGAGTGAGGGGCAGCGAGCAAGGACGCAGAGTGAGGGGGGTCTAAACGCCACACCTGAGAAACCCTGCAGAAGGCAGAGAGAAACGACCGCTGGAGCCGGGCGCCTTCCGTCTTCCAACCCGGCTGCTGCTCTGCAAAAGTTGGGAATCTGGTCACGGGCAGACTTTTGGATTTAAATCAAAAGCACAAGAGCCTCCAGAAAGCCCCTCCAGCACCTGTGTGACGTGTATGCGACCTGTCCCTTTGTACCCTGTGCAGCAGGGAGGACCACAAGAGACTGCTGGTGCAGATGACATGGGGCACTGCACTAGGAGGTCATCGGCTCAGAGACAGTCAGGCATTTTCTGCGCCACTTCTAGAAGCAGTGGGACTGGAAGCATTTTCTTTAGAGCAGGTAACTCCCTCACACACCTGGCTTATGTCTGAGAGGAGAGGCAGGGAGAGAGAGAGAGAAACAGCAACCCCCTGAGTGTGCACGTTTTAGTGGATAAAAGGTACGGGGCCTTTGACAATTCCCTAAGAGCACAGCCCAGACCATGGAGGGCAGGAGGCACACCGCAGAGGCAGGGTCAGGCAGCAGAGCAGGGGCAAGGGCGTGGCCAGCCCCCAGGTGGGCACAGCCGGCCTGCCAAGCCTTGGGACACTGGGCCTTTCCTGTTGAAAGGTTCCAGGGAAGCTGCCCAGACTGTAACCTGGCTTCTGGCAAACAAGCAAAGGAAAGTCAGTTGCAATTATTTCCAGGGTCCCCACTCACTCTGATGCGCTACATTCCTGAGGCCATGGGTCGGAGTCAGATGCTTGGTGCATTCTGCATGTGGACACATCTCGACAGGTGAGGACCACAGAATGTGACACCAAATCCGTGTGCGTACGTGTGTGCAGGAATGTGTGCACGGGAGTGTGTGCACGAGTGTGTGAGTGTGTTAACATAGCAATACAGCTTTCTTTTTAAAGTCCATGGAGGAAAGAAACGAAACAACACACATTGACATAACCTTGACTTCTGAAAAGTCCTCTCATTCCTTTGGTGCAGTAAATTTGTTTTTTAAGGGCTGCTTTGTCATTAAAGATAAAAGTCTTAGCACTTTGGATTTCAGCCTTCGAGTTTGTCTTTTCTTTTCATCGTGTGTAATTTCCAATTGTGCTGACTGAGGTCCTCTGGCCTGGAACTTGGCGAGCACATGGCTCAATGGTGCCCCCTGAAGGCCGACAGGGAGGAATGCAGCAAAACAGGAAAAGGTGAGGACCCAGGCGCCCAGCGACCAGCAGAGAGGCCCAAAGGCAGGGCCAGCTGAGAGAGAGAGAAATTGCACCACCAGCGTCTGAGAACACCAGTTCCTGAGGCTGCGGCCATGGGTGGCTGCTGAGAGGGCACCTCCTGGGGAGACGAGGACCAGACAGCTGGACCAGACAGCCCGGAGATGTGGGCAATGCTCACAAACAGCTACTCAAGAAGATCTCAGCCCCTCTCCTTTCTCAAAAGAAATGCCCCCCAACTAGGCCTCTTTCCTCTTTTCTGCTCCCCAGCCCTGACGCCCACCAGCAAACTGTTTACGGACATACTCGCATAGTACGGAAGAGATTGGGCTTTGCAATAAAACAGGCTTTGGACTGAATTCCAGCATAGATGAGTTAGTTAGCCTCTCTGCCTCAGTCTCCTTTTGTGTATGATATACAATGAAAAGTAATATTTTTGGATTCCTGACTGTGGTAGGCTCTCCTCTACACACTCAGCATGTGCTAACCCACTCAACCCTCACGAAAACCTCGCGATTTATATGCTATTATCCTCCACTTGGTGCAAATGAGGAGACTGACGCCCAGTGGGTTAGAAACCTAGCAACCAGCAGGACCAGGTCTGAACTTCAGTGGGGCGGGAGCAGGGGTAGGGAGCCTGGACACGATCACACATCGCACTGCCTCCCTCTTTACCCAGCCGGGCCGCTGAAAGATGCAGAGGCAGCCCGTCGACTGCCTGTACCTGAGCTTGGCCCAGAATCAAGTGATGCTCAGGAGTTACTATTGGGCCCATTCTCGGTCGGCCACTTCCCTATGCTCCGTCACAGGCCAGACATCTTAACTTCCCTGTGCCTCAGTTTCCTAGTCTGGAAAATAGCTCCATGCAAATGGCCTCCCTGGCCATTTATTTATTTTTATTTTCTGTGAACGTAAGAGTCTCGTGACATCTACCAGAAAATCAATGACTTCACCCTCAGGATATTTTCTCAGGGATGAACAGAAGTGGTTGGTGATCCTTAAGGACACCTCGGGTTCAATGCCATTTCAATCCTTCTGGTTGACCAAGGACAGGGGCAAAGATCAGCACGGATTGCAGGTCTTCCCTCAGCTCTGCCCTTGCTGGGCTGCTTGGGGCCTTCCCAACAGGAAGGCTGGTCCAGAGTCCACAAGGTGGTCAGGAGCAGGCAGGGAGCAGACAGGCGGGGCAGAGGCTCTCATCATCCCTGCCCCCTGCCGCACTCAGCTGGCCATGGAGCACGGAAGGGGGGCAGGGAGCCTCTGGGGGGCTGAGCTCTCCTTCCACTGTCAGGTGGGACAGAGGGTCCGGAACGATGCAGCCGCACACGCAGCGATCACTAACAGGGCACTTCCAGCCCTGACCCCCTCGTGAGCTCGTGCGTCGGGCGTACTTCACGAAGCATAAGGTCCGCGGGCTTTCCCACGCTGGGACATGGCAGGGTCTCCGTTTCGATGGCTGAGCAAGGTTCCACCGTGTGTGTTCCCACATCTGCTTTAGTTGGCCGTCCACCAGGGATGCTGAGGGTGTCTGCACATCATGGTGCTCATGTGTGGTGCTGCGGTGAACGTGGGGGCACAGGCACCTTGTCAGCGTCCCGATGGTGATTCTTTTGGATGCGCATTCGGAAGTGGGGTTGCTGGGTCGCGCGGGAGGTCCGTTGTGATTTTTCCAGCCGCCCCACTCTGCTCTCTCCAGAGGCTGGGCCACTTTGAATTCCCACCCGTGGTTGTCTTCTGTCTCCTTGATAACAGCCATTCTGACAGCGGGGAGGCGCTGTTTTCTTGGGAGGAAATAAAATATGAAAAGGAAGTGTCCAATTAACGGGTAAAGAAACCAACAAATAGTATTGACCAGGTGGTCTACGACATATTTTATTTTTCATCTTTTTAAATTTTGTTGAGAATTCTTTTTTTAGATTTTATTTACTTATTTATTTTTAGAGAGGGGAAGAGAGGAAGAAGGGCAGAGGGAGAGAAACATCGGTGTGAGAGAGAAATGTCAGTTGGTTGCCTGTCGTACACACCCCGACGGGGGACCAAACCCAGGCATGTGCCCTGGCCGGGGATCGAACTGGCAACCTTTCCCTTTGTGGGACGATGCCCAACTGAGCCACACCGGTCAGGGCTAGTTCTTAGTATTCCTTTTGTGGATGTTAACCTGTAACAATAGGAGAAAAGATCAGTTCGGGGAGGGCTTCCCAGTTATAAACGTCACATCCAGGCACACTTTGCTGTGACGAGAAACCACTGGTCTGCACACCTTATTTTACAGAAAAGGACAGGGAAGTTTAGGAGTGGCAAGGCAGAGGCAGGAAACAGTCTTCTATGGGGATCTTGAAACATTCCTTGCGGAAAGAGGCCTAGTTGGGGGGCTTTCCTTTTGAGAAAGGAGAGGGGCTGAGGTCCTCCCGTGTGGCCGTTTGTGAGCATCACCCACATCTCCAGGCTGTCTGGTCCGGCTGCCCAGGAGGTGCCCTCTCAGCAGCCACCCATGGCCGCAGCCTCGGGAACTGGTGTTCTGCGCCTAGAGAGACCCCTTCTGCTCAGACGCTGGTGGTGCAATGCAGCCATTGCTGACATCTCACAGGACAGGCCGGGAAACAGAGAGAGAGGCCAACCCCCGCCTCCCCACCCCAGGGCCTGGGCAGCTCCTCCTCTCTAGTGAGGCCAGAGCGCCACTCAGCAAGCTCTGTGCTGGCAACTGGCGGGGAGTGTCTCTAAGTGTCCATGGAACGTGCAGAGCCTACTGCAGGAGAGAGCTCGGCACCATTGGCCACAGTGTGGGTGGGGGTCTGTGCCAGGGGGCAGACTGGGGCAGTGGTGGCCCTGTCTGAGGAGCACACAGGAACTATCTGAGCCATTAACAAGGACAATCCACCAAACAGATGAGGGAAAGAACAGGTGGGCTGAGCACTGGGCGTGCCAAGCTGCAGAGGCTGGGGGAGAGGGAGGCCTGGCCAAGTGGGGGCCAGGGGATTCCTGGGGACAGGCTTGCAGTGGGAAGGGCGGGCCAGGGCTGGGCAGGCAGGATGGCAGGGGTACGGAGGGCCTGTGTGCCGAGCACAAGGCTTGCAATTTGTCCTGTAGGCACCCAGAGCCTTTGGGCTTTTAGAGGGGGTGATGATTTACAAGAGAAGCTAAGACTCCTCCCAGACACACGCCTGATTGTGGTGGTGGGGGGGGGGGGGGGTTGGAATGGCGACAGAGAGACAAAGTGGCCTCCCAAGGAGTCAGGACACTTTCCTGAGGCCTCGGCTGTTCTTTATCTGAGCATGGGTTATCTCTCTCTCCTGAGGACAGCACGATGCATCTGTGGGCAGAGCGGCTGCTGCACCGCCTGTGTCTGTTCCGAATTTAAAGCAGAGCATCACCACCAGAAGAAGCCCCTGTCCCCAGTGGGACTTGTGAGGCCACTGGAATCCAAGTTGGAGAAGGTTTACAACAAAATAAGGAGACAAAGAAATCAGTATGTTAAGAAAGACATTACTAAATTCATTGTTAGAGAATATAAGGTTTTAAGAATGATAATTCACATCAACCCAGCCTCACTGGGTGACCCCTCATGACGTAAAAGCTGAGCCAATAAGGAAATGACACCTGTCCCCAAAGGTCCAGACCTTCGGCCTCTCTGTAACTCTTTATTTACTTATATATTTTTAAAGATTGTATTTATTTATTTTTAGAGACAGGGAAAGGGAGGGAGAAAGAAAGGAAGAGAAACGTCAATGCGTGGTTGGTTGCCCCTCGCACACCCCCACCAGGGCCCTGGCCCACAACCTTATCAAACTGGAGAGAGCCTTGGTTCTCAGTCCAGCACTCAGTCCACGGAGCCACACCAGCTGGGGCCTCTCCGTGACTTTTCCAAATGCCCATCAGAACAGGGGTCCCTGTGAGAGCTGAATGGAACGTGCTGCCCCAAGTCAGAAGCCCAGGTCCCGGCCCACAGGGAGCCTGGCCAGCCCCAGACACACACGGGGCTGCTCGCTCCCGCTGCCCTGGGCTCCGGGTTTCACCTCTGGCCATCTGGGCATCCCAGGCACAGAGAAAGAGTGAAAAGTTTGTTTGGACCAAATGGAAGGATTGCTTTGCTCACCTGCAAGCAGTACCTTTGCCCCTGGGGCTGCTGAACTGACCTGGAGCCCAGGGAGGGCCCCGAAGCCGGGAGCCTCACCCACGGGGCCCAAGCACCTGCCCTCCCCCAGGCCTAGTGGAGGACGGCAACGGCCACAGAGGCTCCGGCTCCCAAGCAGGAGCTCCCAGTCCCTAACTCGATCCCTCTGGGGCCCCACCCAGGGCTTCCTCGCAGCCCTGCTGCCCTGGGTGCCCGGACTCAAGCAAAGCTGACAACCTTCTTTCTGGGAAAAAGCAAAAAATGGGGCTCCCTGAGATCCAGGAGGAGTTCCTCCTCCAAGGCTCTTGCCAAGCCGGGGTGCCCACTTGTTAGGAAGGGCCGGCCCCCTCAGGCCACAGAGTACGGGCTCCATGGTGACCCCCAGGTTCGAGGAAGTCCAGGCTCCTTCCTCTTACGGCCGGGGGCCTGGTCTTGTTTATCCCTCCACTCTCCTTGCCTGGCAGGCTCACGCACACGGTAAGAGCTCAATCATTGTGTACTGAGTACACCAAGTGGACGGCAGAGTGCCATCTTCTTCGTCACCAACATCACCCTCATCACCAAAACGGCAGTGGCAACAACAGTACCACCTAAGGCCCCCTCGCTGCTCGGCCCCCAGGGGCTGTGCTGCTGTGGCTCCTTTAAAGCTGCTCTCGACTCTGTGAGGTGGACAGCATGATCGGCCATTCTCCAGGGGACAGCAGTGGGCAGCAGGGCCTGAATGACCTGCCCAGTGCGCACAGGTGCGCTGCCTGTCAAGGGCAGTCCCCTTGTTACTCAGCAGTCCCTGGGATGGTCTCCTGACAGGTGACTGGGCCAGGAGGGAGCTTCCTCGCAGGCAAACCCAGGGAGGTGGGATGGGGGGCCAGTAAACATTGTTGGCATTCTCCTCTCCTGCCTGGTCTTCCATTCACTTAGCAAATAATCGTCAGATGCTTATGATGCTTAGGCAGGTGAGACACATGGTGAGCAGGACGCATGTGGGTCTTCGTAGTATGTGTCTGTGTGTGTCACTGGGGGGAGTGGGGGGGAGTTTGGAGAGGTGTGAGAACAAATGACCAGAATCCCATTCTAGCCAGAATCCCTCCTGGCCTGTAACTTCACCTCCCCGCACCCCAAAAGCCTGCCTTTCTAGATGACCTGCATGACCAGCGAGGCGTCGGGGTGCCCACAGTGAGCCCCTGACAGAGGCATCAAGTCACAGGAAATGCACAGAACTGAGAACAAACAAAACCGCATTTGCTGGCCAGTGCACTTCCTGAGCCTCGGCTCACATCTGTCTAGTGATTTTCCCTTCGGAGCATCCACTGGGACAAGACACAGCTTGGACCAGGGCAAGGAATACCTGTCCGGAGAAGGGATGGTGACCGCAAGTGCAAGCTGCTCTGGGCGTGTGGAGGGGGGAAGAGAAACGCCATGGTAGCTGGGAGTGGGCGTATCCCTGAGAGAGGTGGTCCAGAGATGCAAAGGAATTTTCCACGTTTATAAGCTGAGGGGTGCAAGCAACAGAGGGAGAGGTGAGGACACAGCAGAGGACATGGGACTCTAAGACAACACAGACAGGGACAGGTGGCCATGGAGTCAGGCAGAGTTGAATGGCAGCCCCTGCTGCAGGACTACAGCCCCCTGCTGCTCCTAGCACAGTGGGGACCAGACGGCGGAGGACCAGAAGGGCGGGGAGACGTACACACGGAGCCAATGCCCACCTAGGAGGGTCGGTCCTGATAGTTTCACTTTTCTTCTACAAAATGGGAATGACAATGGCTGTGAGCATCAGGGGCTGAAATATTCCAAGGAAGCCTGAACTGGGCAGCGAGGGCCTTGGAAGAAGGCACCGACCAAAACAAGCGAAAGGCCTGATGGGAAGCTCGCAGTTCTAGCTGAGTTAGGACGCCAGTATTTCAGCTGTGAAGCTGCAGGGGGCGGGGCTTACTGTCAGAATGGAGAGGAAGGGTGAAGGCTGGACTGGGGATCCCTGCGGCTCCCACGCAAGCGTGTGGGGGAGGATCGGGGAGGCAGAGGAGCGGGAGGTTGAGGGCCAAGAAAGGAAATTGGCAGTGGGTTGGGGACAGAGGTGCCTTCTCACGAGGACCCAGTGTCACAGGGCTACACAGCATGGTTGAATGTCACTGACCTCCAATACCTGAGCTTTGGTTCCAATTATTTTTTAGCCAAAACTCACCTAGGGCCCAGGACAGAATTAGGCCTGGCCTCAGGGAAGCAAAAACAGTCACGGCTGCCTCTGTCCCTCAGGGAATGTCCCCCCATTTTCCACAGGCTGTATGACCTAGCATCTTCTCAGATCAGCTATCTGCTTGTGGGGCACAGTAGGGAGGGGCCGGGGTGGGGGCTAGGCAAACCGGGTGCTCAGGGTGCACCCCACAACAGCACTCACTCTCGGTGACGTGCAAGCCGGGTGGCCACCACCTGCTTCCCAGCAAAAACGGCCCTCGGTGCCTGGGATGTGCGAAAAGAAGGAAACTGACATACCGCCCAGTCTTGGAATCCACAGACAGCACTGCAGTGTCTCAGAAACAGGCACCAGAGACGGCCGAACAGCCTCTAATCAGCAGAATCTGCCTGCTACAAACACGTCCTGCCTTGGCCGGGAGAGGACCCGCGAGGCCATGGGACTCCTGCTCTTTTCACAGGCCATAAACAATGGGCAAACCTGAACCACCGTCAGCTTGGGCTCTAGAATTTACCCCGAGCCCCAGTAACAAGCATCTAGAACACCCCGATGTTCCAGACATGACATTGCCTCTAGGGTGCTTAGTTTCCGAAGCTTTCAGTTTGGCAAGTCAACCCTGCAGCACCTCACTAGTATCCCTTGTCCTTTGCTCACTGCAGGGGCCTCGTCTGCACGGAGAGCGCCGCCTGGTGGCCACATGCTTGGCTTGCAAGCATCCAAGTTCTCCACCCAACCACCTGAAAAGGTTGTCCTTCAGAAAGATCTCGAAACCTCCTCTTCTCTGCCACCTCCCCTTCCTTTCACTTTCTCCCAACCGGCCCCGAGTGTTCCCTTGGCCTTCCTGCCCATCTGAGGTGCCACAGGCAGCTTGAGAGCCTCACCCTGGAAGTACCAAAAGCAACAGGTGCCGCTGACCAGAAATGTGTTTGCTTTTCCCCTTCTCTTTTCTCTGCATTCTTTCCCCATCACCTTCAGCTTTAGTGGGGGCTTTGCAGAGGAACTCCCCCGCCCCCTGCTTCATCACAGAGGGAAGGGCCACTCACAAGCTCAGGAACACGGCACATTGGAGTCATCTTCCCACACACTCCATGCACCCCTCAAAAGCTCCTTAGGGTTCCCCTGTAAAAAGTCGATGGTGTCTTATGCACCCCTCTGTTCATTGCAGTTTTTGTTACAACAGCCAAGCTCGGGAAACAGCCCAAGTGCCCATCAGTAGATGAGTGGATAAGTAAGCCATGGTACATTTACACAGTGGAGTACTTTGGGACTGTAGGAAAGAAGGAACTCTTACCCTTTGTGACAGCATGGGTGGACCTGGAGATTATTATGCTAAGCAAAATAGTCCGGTCAGAGAAAGACAAGTACCACATGGTCTCAGTCATATGTGGAATCTAATGAACAAAATAAACTGATGAATACAATAAAACCAAAGTCATGGACACATGGAACAGACTGACAGTTCACAGAGGGGAGGGGGTGTAGGGGCTGGAAGAGATCAGCCAAAGAATACTTATGCCTATAAGCATAGCTCATGGACACAGACAACAGTGTGGTGAGGGCTGGGGGTGGGGTCGGGGCTGGATGGAGGGGGACAAAGGCAGGGAAATGGGTACATCTGTAATAGTGTCAACAATAAAAAATTAAAAAGTAAATCACAGTTATGACTTTCAAAAAACAGAAGTCTATGGTGTCTTAAGAGAAATGGACCTGCTAAGAACTGGTCACCACAGACGAATCTTGGTGCCCACGACAGCATCCCTTCACCAGCGCTGGCCGCTGGCCAGAGAGAACCTTTAAGCTTCCTTTCCTTCTCTTTCCTACAAAAGGATGAACCCAGAGCAGGAAAGGGTTGGTGCAGACAGTCCACAGAGAAAGCAGGTTCACTTGGTCATTGTCAAACGCCACACAGGGAAATCCAAGAAAAATAAAACCCAAATTATTGGATTTGGAGTCTAATTCCCACATTGACTTCATGTTCCTCACTTATTGCATTTTCACTGTTTGATGACTGCGCTGACACAGCTACGGGCTGCAACGGGACATCCTCAGCAGGCTGTGTCGTCTCCCAACATACCCATCTGAGAGGGAAATTGACAGCTCCCTTCCACAGAGAAACGATGAGTAGCCACGGTCTGATGTCCACACAGTGGACGCGTTTATGAAGCTGTCATCTGTGCTCTCTGCTTTAACTTCTCAGGGAGCTCCGCCACCAAAGACAGTGACAGGACCCACGTGGCAACACAGAGCCCTTCTAATGCCACCTCTCCCTCCCACGAGCCACACCCCCACCCAAAGAGCTGCCTTCCCCTCCCCACGGAGTCCCCCTGGAAAATCTGTATTCACCTTCAAGTTCCTGTTCAAATGTCCCAGGCTGTGTCGTAACACTTTTTACTGCACAGCAGGGTTATCTCTCTGCTGTGCCCTCCCACAACCCTGCCCTCCTCCTGCACCGTGCTCGCCCGTGCATCCCCAGGATGTGGGCGGGGTGCCGCCTGGCTGCGGTGGGCACTCACAATCCTTGTTTAAGGACCAGATGAGTGAGCGAAGAGATAAGGAGACAGGGAGAAGAGAGACAGAGAGACAAACAGGAGACTGCTGTTTCCATTTCCAGATGCTCAGAGGGCATGCCAGTGGGGACCCTCTCCTGGGCATATATCAGAGGTAATGTCCCCCATCTTCAGATACATGACTTCCTAGAAAAATCACATGTTTTCGGTCTCGTGCCTTCAGGGGGCCAGGGCTAGCCAAGAGGCTACCTGGGGTGTCCAACCTGCGGCCCACAGGCCACATGCAGCCCAGGATGGCTGAGAATGTGGTCCAACAAAATCATAAATTTATTTAAAACACAGGTGGCAAATACAAGGCCCTCGGGCCAAATCCGGCCCCCCACCGTGTTTTATCTGGCCCAGCACCTTGTTTCTACTCGGCAGCAGTGCCCAGTTAAGGAGCAGTTACATTTATACAGACCTGAAATTACAGTCAGCCCTTTGAAGGCAATTGCCAGGCTGATGTGGCCCCTGGTGAAAATGAGTTTGACACCCTTGAAAATATTATGAGATTTGTTTCTGTGATTATGGGTCCCAGTGTATTTAATGTGTGGCCCACGACTACTCTTCCTCCTGTGTGGCCCCGAGACGCCAAATCTGGGGGCAGCCCTGGCACTAATTCATTCTGCCTCGTCTGTGACCCACACTCACCTCCTCTTACTTCACCGACCTCCGAGATGGCCGCAGCATTTACTACTGCCTGAACGTCGTCGGTGAGTGAGGGCTGTTCGGAGTCGAGTCCTCTGCTGGGGGAGGCGTGTGTAGGGCAGAGGGGAGAGTGGGAGCTTTTTAGTTACCTACAGACTTCCGACCCCGTGTGCTACTGCAACAGAACGATTGCTTTATACAAAGCTAGAGCAGGCCACGGGGCCCCTGCCCCTCAGGAGGCCTGGACCGTCTCCGAAATCCTCAATTGGAACCGACAGGAAGTCAGAGGAATGGAGGCAAGTGGGGAGCGGAGCAGAGAGATAAGGAGAAAAAGAAAGGGAGGGAAAGGGCCCCACGGGCGCGTGCTCGGTGCGACCGGACTCGCCTGGCGCAGGAGCCTCATCCATCAGCCGGGGACTTCCTGGCGACCCCCCGGTGCTGATGGAAAGGGGAACCACGCGAGGAAGGGTCTAGAGGAGGAGGGCGTGTTTCGAAAGACCAATCAATACTCTGCAAACCCAGAGTGATGGGTTGGGCACAAGCTAAGGCAAATAGGATACCAAGTGGATCCCCAAAACAGAGCGTGGCGGACCTCAGCCGGGGGCGGGGGGGGGGGACCCCAGTCGTGGCGGCTGTCACTGCTGTGGCCACAAATGGGGGCACTGAGACAATTATCCAGATGGGTAAGCACCGCCCCATTGCTTTTTCATTCAATACTTCCTACTCTTTCGAGCAAGCACAATCTCGGGCCCATATAACCCGCGCGAATCTGGATTCCTCACCTTCCTCTAGAAGCAGGAGGAGTGTCTATCGCGGCTTCAACTTCGCCTTCACAGGAAACAATTTCCGACTGCCCGCCGGGGAGGTGCCCCTCCTTCGTGCTCCAGGCGCGAGTGCTGCTGGCCGGGCTCTCACCAGGCCTCCTCCCAGCTCTCCCTGCCTGCACGCCTGCACCGCTCCGGGCGCCAGAAGTCTGTCTCCAGGGGCTCACCCCACAGTCTCGGTGGGCCCTCCCCTCCAGCCCTCCCCTCATAAGTAGGCCCTGCAGCACTAACTTTTAAGCACATCTCAAACACTGCTGGAAGGAAAGGAATAGTTTTAGTTGACGTGGGAGATCCCAGGAGCCTTAGGGGAGGAGAGAGCTGTGCAGATTCGGAGGTGCCGGTGGCAGCCGATGGAGCCCTTCAGCGCTCCGCCCTAAGGGCCCATCCTCCCTGCCCCGCTGCTCCACGTCACTGCTGCAGGGCACAGGCTGCTTCTCACCAGGTCCTTACCTCTCCCCAAGCCTTCCCCCAGTTGATTAAGATTTATTTCTAAGGTATCACCACTCAAACTTAGAAACAAAGGCAAGAAATGCCATCAGGCCCCCATTTAAGTCTTCCATTTGAGACTCTGCCAGCCTCCCATTTAACAATTCTTATTAAGATAGAAAAAGGCCCTGGCTGGTGTGGGTCAGTGGATTGAGTGCTGGCCTGTGAAATACAAGGACCCAGGTTCGATTCCCAGTCAAGGCACGTGCCTGGGTTGCCGGCGGGGGCGGGGCACATGAGGGGCAACCACACATTGATGTTTCTCTTTCTCCTTCCCTTCCCTTCCCCTCTCTCTAAAAATAAATAAATAAAATCTTTAAAAGCAAAAACCCGAAATTTTTTTTTTGCCCTGAAAGTTCGGGCCAAAAACGTGGTCGTGCATTAGATGTGGAAGCACGTTATACACAACAAAACCCAGCAGTTCTCGCTGAGGTCATCCAAGGCCCAGACGTCGCCCAATCTGACGATGGTCCAGTCCCGTCCTGGGGGACCTCCATGACACTCTAATGGCTTGTTGCAACGCTGCCTTTCCCCTTCACTCTCTTCCTCTGGAAGCTGAGACTCCACAGAGCTCTGCTCTTTCTCTGGCTGCTGGGCTGTGAAAACTCGGTGCTCCCGAACCTCACTCTAATTCTCTTGGAAGGTCGGTCTCTGCCACACCAAGGCTGTAATGTGTATCTTGTAACGGACGACTCATCAACATGTTTTGCTAGCCTGTGAGCCACCGGCCGGCACAGCCCACTTTCTGTGAAATCACCCATCTCTCCAGCTCTCCCGTCCCCACACAGTATGTGGGGTCCTCTCTCAGAGCACCTGCCTTCGGGCAAGGGCACAAAGCCAGAAGCCAGAGGTCCCTTTATGGCCACACTGTACCTGTCCCTTAGCTCTGTGCATAGCACTTCCTAAGCATCCCCCTTCATCCACGTCTCCTTCCAACCCCACCACCGCCCACCCAAACCCAGCTGCCAGAGTCTCTGCAGTGGCTGCAGCTGGCGCCCTCCGGCTCATCCTCACCTCAGTGAGCTCTGCAAGCCAGAGGTCTCTGCCATCAGCCCCCCCACCAAAGGGCTTTCAGGACTTCCCATTTGCCTCCAGAGAAAAGAGAAGGTCCCTCCTGGTCTGGCTCTTGCTGTTCTGTTGACTTTGGCCTCACCTCATCCCTGGCACTCCAACCGAGGTGCCCTCCCCGCCCCTCAGTGTGCTGAGCTCTCCTGATGGTGGCCTCCACCCATTCCTGTTCTACCGCAAACAGGCTTCTCCCCTACCCCGCACCCTCTCCCTCACTCCAATTGTCTTTGCCCGACTCACTCGAGCATCCTCGCTGCATGGAGTCCTTCCCTTCACCGGACACCTGTCCCTCCTGTCTGTGCACGGGTCTCGGTGTCTTCTGCACCACGCTAAAAGTATGCACATTCTTTCCTTTAATGTAAGCATAATGTGTAAGAGGGCATTTGTTCGTGGATTTCTGGTGCGTGCCTGCTGTTTGCGCCAGACTGAACCCTGCAAGGGCAAAGGCTAGTGTCAGTGTCCACTCAGTGGCCCAGAACCTGTCAGTGACAGGTAGTACATGCTCAGTAAATGTTTGCTTAACGAGAACTAAACCTAAAAACTGTTTCCTATGAACCAAGAGATTAGAAATTGAAGTGTAAGGAACTGCGTAGGAATATACAAGAAACATAAACCTGAATAACATTCAGTTCAATCTCAGCACCTTTGAAACAAATATAAATGCTTAAACAGGCACCATTTAAACATATTCTTAATGATTACATAGAGACATGTAAATTTTTATATAACATAATGTTCAGAAAAAAGATATAAAGTGTTGTATAATAAAAGCGTAATGTCTACTTTCTGTTTCATAAAAACCAGAAAGAAATCCCCAAAATGTTAATAGCAATTATTCTGGGTAGTAAAATTATGAATGGTTTTTATTTTCTCCTTTGTATTTTTCAGAATTTTCTAAGTTATGTGTAAGGAAAATATATTACTCAGAAGAAAAATGTTGTATCGGTCGATTATACTTTCTGTGACGGGTTATAGAAAACCAGTCTCAAAGTGGATTAAACAATAACAGGAATTTATGGCTCATGTCACTGTGAATGTTTGGTTATGGTTTAATCGGGGCCTTGGCTTTATTTGCTGCAAATAATTTGGTCTATTTCTGTGTTTAGCCTCAGTCCTGTAATCACATCCCTCATGATCTCAAAATGGCTGCAGCCGCTCTAGGCTGTAGGATACAAGGAAGAGAATTCCTTGTATCCTACCATGCAGCGGGAGAGAAAACATCAGAGTCCCACTCTGATTGGACCAGCTTAGAACACAACCTGCTTCTGGACCAACCACTGTGGCTGTTAGCTCCTTTCTCCATAGCTAGAGCTGGAGGTGCGGTCGAATTCCCTAGAACCATATGGATCCCCAAACAGAAAATCAGGGCAATTGGAAATAGGCAAGAAGGGAATGGATGTCTGACAGATATGTCTGCCATAAACATTGCAAAATAAAATACTTAGCTAACTGAAAAGACTAAAAGGCACTATGATGCAGTGAAAAGGGCGTTGTTACCAGACAAGGGCGTTCCATCTCATCACTCCTTTCAACACAATACTGGATGCAATACTAATGTGACAAGGAGAAAAAGGATGGGCAGATTGGGAAGGAAGACATACAATTATTTTTTCACAAATGACATGACTATCTATGTAGAAAATCCAAAAGAATTCAGAAAAAAAACAAATTCCTGAAACTAATAACAGATACAGCAAGCCTGTATACAAGGTTTACAAGGTTTATACAAAAGCCTGTTGCTTTTCTATGAGCCAAAAGCAAAGAAGTAGAATTTGAAATTAAAACACAATATCATTTACATTAGCACCCCCAAAACCTGGAATACTTAGGTACAAATTAACAGAAAAACATATACAGTCTCTAGGGAAAAAACTATGAAACTGATGAAGAAAATTTAAAAAGAAAACCTAAATAAAGGAAGAGATATCCATGGATAGGAAGATTCCATATTGTGACGGGGCTAGTCCTCTGAACTTGATCTACAGATTCACTACCACCTCAATCAAGATCGCAGCAAAGTTATTTATGAATCTCAACAAACTGATTTTACGTAGAGAGGCAAGAGACCCAGAACAGAAGGAGGAAAACAAAGCTGGGGACTGACATGACCTGAACGCAAGGCTTACCCTGAAACGACCGTAATCAAGACAACGCAGTGTTGGCAAAAGACCTCGCACGTCCAGAGCCCAGAAGTAGACCCACTGAAGGACAGTCAACTGATCTTTGACCAAGGAGCAAAAGCAGAGCAATAGAGAAAGGATCATCTTTACAGCAAATGGTGTGGAACAACAGGACATTCACGAGCAAAATATAACTAAATAAATCTAAAGGGAGACCTCACACCCTGCACAAAAATGAACTCGAAATGAATTATAGACCTTAATGCATTGTAAAATGCAAAACCATACAACTCCTAAAGATAACATAGAAAAAAACCTACATTATCTTGGATATGGTGATACCTGTTTAAATAAAATATCAAAGAAACAATGCATGAAAGAAATCATCGATAAGCCAAGCTTCACTAGAATTAGAAACTTCTGCTCTGTGAAAGACAGTATTGAGAGAATTTTAGAGAACAAGCCACAGAGACAATGCAGGTGTTCCAGGGTTACAGGGACCTGAAAGTCCATGACTCATTGCGGGTTCTGCTGTGCGTAGGAAAGAATTCAAAAACAAGCCGGCATAGAGTTTAAAGTGAAAGAGAGTTTCTTACGAAGCAGTGAGACAAGGATTGGCTACTCCACAGACAGAGTAGCCCCACATAGTGGGATTTACTTCTTTTATCAAAGCGTATTTAATGGAGGGCTAGGGCATCCAATGGGGGGCAGGAATATTCAGGATTTTTCTGGGAAGGGGGTGGAGGCTTCTTGGACGAGACCTGTTGGCCATGTTGTATTCTTACATGGACTTGGAGTTTCTAATCATGGTGGCTCCAGGTATGTCATTAGTATGTGACTATATTACAATGAGCTTATAATGAGGCCAGAAATTACCCACAAGGTAAAATTAGTTGCCATGTTGGATCCAACTGGTCTTCTGCCAATTCCTCGGCCATAAATCAGTTAGAGGTTGGGCTTATTATCCCCTTGGTAGTCTTCGTAGCCCTCCTCAGTTGCATACCCGATCTCGGATTGGGGAGAAATATTTGCAAAGACACATCTGATAAAGGACTATTGTTTAAAATAGAGAAAGAACTCTTAAAACTCAACAATACAAAAACAAACAATCTGATTTAAAAATGAGTCAAAGATCTTAACAGAGAGCTCATCAAAAAAAGATACATAGATGGCAAATAGGCATATGAAAACACGTTTTACATCATATGTCATTGGGGCAATGAAAATTAAAACAATAAGATTCCACTACACACTTATTAGAATGGCCAAAATCTAGAACACTGACAACACCAACTGCTGATGAGGATGTGGAAAAACAGAAACTCTCATTAATCGCTGGTGGGAATATAAAATGGCACCACCAACTAGAAAGACAGTTGGGCAGTTTCTTACAAAACTAAGAAATTCTTACCATGCAACCCAACAATTATGCTTCTTGGTATTTACCCAAAGGAACTGAAAACTTATGCCTGCACAACACGCTACACAGATGTTCAGAGTAGCTTTGTTCATAAATGCCAATGTTTACAGCGATCAAGATACCCTTCAGTAAGTGAATGGGTAAATATTCAGCCAGTGAAATATTATTCAGCACCAAAAAGAAATGAACTATCAAGTCATGAAAAAAAGATTTTTAAAAACTGAAATGCATACTTTTTTTGTTTGTTTTGGAATGAGGGAAAGATTATTAACCAAAAAGGTCTAGTTCCAAAAAGATGGGAGAACTAATTCTCAAATTCAGGCATCCTTTTTTTTTTGAGATTTCATTTATTTATTTTTAGAGAGAGGGGAAGGAAGAGAGATAGAGAGGGAGAGAAACACTGATTGATTGCCTCTCGAACACCAACAACCAGGTACCTGGCCAGCAACCCAGGCATGCGTCCTGACCAAGAATGGAACCAGTGACCTTTAGCTTTGCTGAGTCATACCGGTCAGGACTCAGTCATCACAGCCCTGAGGATGGATGAGGTGAAGAGGCGAGTGGGGACTGTAGACAGTCAGGTTAAGGAAAAGGGGAAAACCCTTAAATCCCTTTGTTCCTGGTTGACTCCCAGTGAGCTAAGCGTAATGCTGGAGTCTTCACCTTCTGCATCCTTCCCCACCTCCTCACCGAAAAAGGGGCTGCCTAACCTGCGAGTAGAACTCCTCTAGGTTATTAGCATGTCTGTAGCAGGAGCTATCAGCCTGAAAGCCACTGCAAAGAAGAAGCATTTCACTCTGTTACATCTCCCCCTTTTCTGTCCATCCTTCAGTTTTGAGGGATGTGGGGTAACTGGGTCCACATTCAATCAAGAGAGAGAATTTTCTTATAGGATGGAGTCCAGTTTGTCTGCCCATGGTGCCTCTCTTATCTGGATCTTACAGTGTTGCATGCCTGCCTCTTCCAAGATGTTCCCTGAGCCTTAAAAGAGGCATTGGGGTGTTTGATTTACAAGCCGACCACAGCAGCGGGGGAAGAAGCAGGAGACCAGGATACCTGTACCCTAAGTAGTGCTCAGAGCAAACCCAGGCCATCTGAGTGTGCAGGCTGCCAGTCGAGAAGACCAGATGGGAGGCTCAGAGCTTCTCTTTTGCTGGAGTGGAGGCCGGCAGTGACAATCTGACAGAATCCTCCCCTATGACACTCCACAGTCAATCACCCATGATGTCATCAGGTCCTCAAGCAAGCTCTCTGGGTGGCTTACACAGCATCAGCCACTGAAACAGCCCAAGCACAAGCTGTTGTAATAATTTCCCCCCAATTTACATTATGTCATCTAACTTCAGTCTGCAATCTTAAGTCTCAGGAAAAAAACAGTTTTATTTTTCAGTAATTCCGAGGCAAAGGATGGGAGAAAATGAAACACTAGTTCAGAGGGCTGCAGTCAAACACTTTCACTAGAAAAACTCTAGATCCAGCCAGTCCACAGGTGAAAAGTGAAACTTAAAAGACAATTAAACAAAGTGGGGTCTAATACCCACAACTGGGCATTGTGGTTCCCATGGAAAGAATTTTCTTTCTGAAATAACATGTATTTAATCAAAGATAGCCAGGTTAAAGACTAATTCTTTGCATGAGTCTAGTTTCCAGAAATGTGACCTGTTATTTGTATAAATACAACAAGAATAGCAAGTGATCACATAGGCTCTTCTGAGTGCTATGCGGGAATTTCATGAGGAATCTCCAGGGCGAATCTTATTTAGCCTGTCAGGGTTAAGAAGTGGAGTCACATACTTGCCATCATCATTTTCCTGCAATATCTACTGATTTGGTGAATTTCTCAGGTTCGTAGCATCCTCCCAAAATGTCCTGAAGTTCTTCCTTTGTCATCTCCCAGGGACGAAACGTTCAGTCCTTATCTGGAAAGGCTGATGTGAACCCTGTGATCAAATTACCAGGCTGTTTCCTAAGCGCCTTCATGGGCCTCCAAAATCCATTGAACACCTTAGTTCATTGATATTCCCAGAGAAAGAAGCCAATCTGAGAAGGCTACATGCCACGATTTCAACTACATGACATTCTGGAAAAGGCAGGACTCTGAGGACAATAAAGTCAGGGGCTGCCAGCAGGCAGGGTCGGGGGAGATGAGAGGGCAGAACACAAAGGACTTGTAGGGCAGTGGAAATAGCATTGCCCTTCGTACGCTGCTATAATGATGGCTACATGTCATTATGTACTAACCCCACTGACCACACAGTACCCTATAGCAGTTACGATGTGTCGTGATGTGTCACTAAAGGTATATCCTTGGTAAAAAAATAATTAATTAAATGCACTCTTCTGGTGAGTGATGTCAATAATGGGGACAACTATGCATGTGGGAGCAAAGGGTGCATGGGAAATCTCTACACCTTTATCTCAATTTTATTGTAAACCTTAAACTGCTCTTAAAAAAATAAAGTCTATTAAAAAAAAATGGCACAAGAGCCCTGGGCTGGCTGGCTTAGTTAGTTGGAGGGTCGCCTCCTACACCAAAAGGAGGCACTTACCTAGGTTGTAGGGTCGATCTTCAGTTGGGGTGGGTACAGGAGGCAACCAATCGGTGTTTCCCTCTCCCATAGATGTTTCTCTCTCTTTCTCCCTCTCTCTCTCTCTTTCTCCCCCCACCTTTCCTCTTTCTGTAAAATCAATAAACTGATCCTGGGGTGAAGATTTTGTTTTAAATGGAAAAACAAATGAAAGAGCATTGGGACCAAAAATCCAGAGACCTGAGTTCAAATTTTGCCACTGCCTTTTACTAGGAATAAGATATCGGACAGTTCTCCAGGCCATTCTGCATGTTGCCTGCTCTGCAAAATAGTTAGTTCTGAGCTCCTTCACCACCATCGTAGGAAGGAAGAAGGGCAATAAGGAGGCAGATAGAAGATGTCTTTTTTGGTGCCAGGAAGTTAAAGAGGTTCCCACCTGATGGCTTTTTACTCTCAGTGAAAGGACCCAAGACCCCTGGTGGGGCAGGAGGTGCAGCGGGGGAGCTGGAGGTGTGACGAGAGCAGAGAAGGTTCACAGCAGTTATTGCAAAAGTGGAAGGAGAACAGAGTAAGTTTATCCTCACAGACTAGTGACTCAATAAATATCTTCTGTACAAATAATGTTTTCAATGTTTTAAAGTTGTGTCATAGAATCTTATTAAGACAAAATGAGCTACAAGTATGAAATGCACAACAGAAATATAAAATAAAATTATGATGAAAGTCAGAAGTTAATACAATTACTTACTTGCCAGACATTTGCTTTATATTTTCTAAAATGCAGAGGTTTTATGTCAGCAAGGCCATTTTATAGCACTAATTATAAGTATTTTCACACGGATTCACACTAATTTTTATACAATTTGGTCCGATGGCTGGGTAGCATGGTAACTTGACAAACTTTTGAATGTCATGGCTAAGCAATGATCAAATTTAACTCAACCTGAAAAAGATAAGAGAATTGATCTTTTTTTAAAGAGCAAAGTGGCATTTTCCTGGAGTCAACAGAGGGGAGTATAAGAAAATGACACAGCCAGAGAGTATTCAATTATGGATAGGTTCTTAGCTGAGCTACAGAGAGGGTTCTCTGCACAGGATGTGGGCAAGGTTATTGCAACCCTCCTTCCTACTCAGTATTGGGCAGGGCAGGACTGAAAGAGGTGCCCTTGGACTTTTCTTCAAAGGCTCCACTAGCTTGCCCTCTTTGCCCCGCCCACCGCTACTTCCATCCCAGTAAAAACCATGCCTGGCATCCCAGCCTCAGGAAAATTAGCCTCAGTGGAAAAAATAAATTCTTGCCTCTCAACCCAACTCTCAACAAGAATCCTATCGCTGTTTCTTGTGAGCACCACAGTCTTGTTTGACAATATAATGAGGTCTGGCTAAACAGAAGAAAAATGCCCTAACCGGAGTGTTTATCTCAACTCTGCCAAAGCGTTCAGCCCCCCAGGCGATCCCATCTCTGCAGGGAGGGTCAAGAACCTTAGCTGCAGCCCAGGGCTCTGAGCTGGGGTCTTGCTACACCAAGGCGCTTTTGCAATGGCAGAAGGCAGGAGTTTCTGTCAGTTTGAATTTCCTGAAATGCCCTTGCCTGTGTCACGATCTCAAGGGTGTCTGGGGGCAGTTTGTTCTGTCAAATCCCTGGAATAGAATGAAAAAAGAAAGGGGAAAGTAAGTGCAGGCCAAGCAGGTAGGCGAGCGTTGCCCCAGTGCCCTCCTGGGTGGGACTGGATGAGCCAGGGCTGGGACCCCGCCGAGAAGTAAACCTAAGAGGGCACCTTCTCGAAGGTCTGGGGACCCGAACACACAGTCCAGGCAGAGTCTGTAATTCAGGTGACATGCTGGCCATTCCTTTCGAATCAAGTCTACAGAGACCACAGCAAAAGGAAATTGGAAAATTATTCAAATAGTGCAAACAAGGATACTTTGGAATAAAAAAATACAATGTAACATGTAACTATTTATGTGACTACTTTAACCCACTGGATGATTCCCAAGCCATCCACCTGGGGGGTTTGCCTTCTATCTAGATCCTTCTCTCTCTAGCACAGACCCTTTGCGCTTGTCACACTGTGTTGTGATCGTCTCTTGACGTGGCTTTCCCCCACTCCACGGAGCTCCCTGAAAGCAAGGAGTTGGCATCTGCCACGACTTTCGTTCCTTGTTTTGGATGCTCAATGGATACACAATAATTGAATTCACCAATAAATGAATGAATAGAATAAGGCTCTTGAGAAAGGATACAAAAACTATGCCACAAATGTAGCGCTTTGGAGTCTCCAGGAACCACTGCAAGAGAAGATGATTGTGCACACTTACCAAACATATTCAAACAAAAGGCTTTTTTTTCTGCCTCCAGACAATTTCCCCAACAGCTCCGGAGAGAAATCGGCTTCATCTCCACTTTCTGTTCTAGTGCTGCATTATCATTTTGTTGTCATTTACCTGTGCGCCCCCCACCTAGATCTGATTTTACAAAGGATTGATTGATTTCTAAAAAGGCGCTTGAAGGGATCAAAAAGACGCCATTTTAATAACTAGATATTCAAATGTTTATAAAAACTATTCAAGCATGATCTTTACCTGGCATTTCTTTTCTTCCCGTGGTTCACTTTATTTTCTTTCAAATTTTTATTTATTTGTAGAGATTGGGTAGGAGAGGGAGAAAGAGGAGAGAAACATTGATGTGTGAGAGAGGTATCAATCCCTTGCCTCTCACACACCCCCACCTGGGGACCTGGCCCACAACCCAGGTGTGAGCCCTGACTGGGAACTGACCTTTTGTTCTGGGGGCTGGTGCTCAATCCACTCAGCCGCACTAGCTGGGGGGCTCCCCTTATTTTAGAATGCATTATACTATATTGGACTGGAATGAATTGGATCGGATTGGACGGGACTTGCCCTTCTCCACTGCAATGCAAATTCCCTACGGACAAGGAAGGGCCTTGAGTTTTACCTATCACAGTGCTTGGCATACAGTAGTTGCTTAATATTCACACAATAAATAAGTAAAAGAATTATCTGGGATCCAGCCCTAGAGGATCTAAGGTATACCTATCATTTTTATATTTGGTCTTGTCTTCCTTTGAGGTGGATGAGGTTGTGCTTTATTATATTTAGTAAGGCCGAATACTGTGTTTTAGGAGAAAAGTGTTACCCTGAAGTACCTTGTGTGAAGTATTTGTGTTTATTTGCTTGGGGGTTGTACTTTCTTTTTTAAGTGCACAATCAAATGAATGCCAAATAGATACATTCTCAATTTATACATACATAAACAGACAATAAATTGCATAAGTTGCCTTCCCCAAATGGTATCATTCCCAACACCCAAGAACGCCACATCTTCAATACAAAAACGAAGCCTGCGGTGGAGAACATGATGCAGAAAGAAAGAGAGAAACCTCACAGTGGGACTGGACCGGGTGGGAGGCAACACTGGCGAGAACAAAGGAGGGGCACGTCTCCATTTTTCCTTCCGATGGTTTCTCCGATGTAGGAAGTGAAATAAAGCTGCAAGGTCCTCAGAAAATTGAGCTGTCCCTTTAAAAAATGATCTCTCCAGTTATCATGGGGGCCGCCAGTGTCTCAGGGGTCGTTAACCTTCTGCCCTCCATCCCTAACCCTGGGGCTCTGGGGGTGTCTCTCCAAGAGACCAGCTTCCAGAGGGGGTCAGTATTTCCTCTTCAGAGCCCCCAGAGCAAATGACTGAACAGATTAGGATGGATTAGACAGATAACAACTCAGACCCTTTTACAAAAACATTTTTCACTTGACACTCAAATTCCCTTCTGTGCCCCACCGTCTCACACAATCCGGCGACTGGATAGTATTACTGCAAAACCTCTGCGCCAGCCGAGTGTGTGGAACTGTGCAAAGCCAGATGTTCTTGTAACCCTGTTTTACTGAGTTATTTATATCCATATAATATTTGACATTTCCTGTGTTGTTAAAGAGTTGGAGGCCCTTGACGTATTTTTAAGAGAACAGTGCCGACTTTTCATTTTTTTCTTTGATGCCCAGCACCAGAAATAAGTAATATAGAGAGGGGTTGTATTAAGCAGATGCTTAGCTATCTAAACTCTACCTTATTTTAATGCCTTTCATCTTAAATGACCTTCGTGAACAGAGAGATGCTAGAGTCATCTTGACGGAACACACGAATTAAGCCCATCATTCAATAAAAGCACAAGCCCATGGGCCAAAAATAAGTTGGCCAATAGACAAAGGAAAATAAATTTTCATAAATATTGAAAGTATAATCCCCATTTTTTAGGATGAAACTTTATTGATACATGAACTAAATCTTATCTTTGAACTTGATAGATATGAAAGGGCTGGTTAAACTTCTTCAAGCTTAGGGGAGAATTATCTGTCAGATTTCTCTGGCTAAAAATAATGGAGACTTTATAGAGCAAAGAGTATTTGGGTGATTCTAAGTGGTAAGAATATTTAAACTGTCTAGGAAATTTGATATCATAAAGGGCAACCATTCTGTTTTCTTTGTTTATGATAAGGATCTATTTGCAAATTATCTTTTTTATTTTAAGATTTCCAAATTTTAGAAAAATCACTCCTTTATAGGATAGGACAAGAGAGAGGTCCTGGTTTCCACTCAATTCTTACTCTCTCTGGCTCCTCAGAAGCCAGGGTCACAGGAAAAAAAAAAGGAAGAAGTAAGCTGTGAATTATTTGGGGCATCTTTGGTCTTAAAAAGTTGTTTTATAAATTTTCTCAAAACTCCCTTTCTTTTCTAAAAGCAGAGCACATATATGCGCATGTCATACAGAGAAACTTGCAACATACAATCTGCCTTCCACTGTCTTATTCCTGTTTACCCCATTTTCTACCCCACCCCACCCTACCCCAAACCTGAGGCCTTTCCTGACGGATCAAATCCTTCCTACCAGTTTAGGAAAACAAGAAGCTGGGGGCCTGCGGGTGTCCATCTGAGCACAGGGAAGCACAACCCCGCTTCCCCCCACCCCACCCCCACTCAGATACAGCGGTCAAATCCTTTGCAAATCCTCTAAGCTGTGATAAGTCACTAGTCTTCAAGTAATGGACAGATCCTCTTGGGGCAGATAGAGCAGGGCAGCCCGCAGTCTACAGGCTTGTTCATTTCCATCGCTCCCCAGCCCCTGACCACAAGGATAGCAGACCCTGTGCAGAATCCATCCAGGGTCGCTGCACCGAGAGTCAGATGGGGGACTAGTGGGGGAGGCCAATGTGATCTGGACCAGAGTTTTATTTTGAATCTGCATCTCCCAGTTTCTTCTAGAACCCAAGTGAGGCCACTGGCCTCTGGCCCCCAAGTCAAGATCTTTTTCCGCATCCTGAATCCTTAATATTTTTCCTCCTACTCATATTTAGTCCACTCTTTTTTTTCCTTGAAAGTCTCTGGATTTTTTGCTTCCCTCAACATATGTTGTCCACCTTTGCTTTTTTCTTATCTACCTCAGAACCATCTCCCTATTGTCAACGATAAACTCTAACTCTAAAGAATCTCTATGGGGTGGCACCTTAGTTCGCCTGAACAACAGTCAGAACCTGTGGGCCCCGGTGTCTGGGAAGAGGTGGAAATGATTCTCTTCGCCATCCACACGTGTGGTCATAGCAGCATTTCCTTTCCTGAAGTATAACTTTGAGCACCAAATGCCATCCTCTATTTCAGCAGGCTGCCTTTGATGGAACTGAGACTCAGGTCCAAAAGATATTCCTCCGGAAAAATTAGCCACTTCTTCAAAGTTAGTCATTGATTCAGCTGGTTGAAGACTCGAGTTTTGAAACAAAGGTCCCAGAGTTCGGCTTTCGGGTGGGCAAGTTCACTTCGCATGCAGCCACAAATAATACCATTAACCTAGAGACTTCTCCAAGGAAAACTGGACTAACAGATGTGGGTAACTTAAGATAATCCATCAACACCACATGGAAAGCAAGCAAACAAAAATATTATACTGCGTTTGATGACAGTAAAATTTCTAAATGTGAAAAATGTTTAAGTCTAAAGAATGATATCTACCCACATAATGGAGGGAAAAATGATGTAAATTCCAGAAGAGTTGGGAACCATTTCTGTAGAGCATCCCATACGAGAAGTGAAATAAGAAACTATAAGGCGAGAGTCTAATATGGTGTGTGTCGTACAGGAAGCAGTCGTCAGTTACAGGCAGAATCATTACGGTTATTATGTCAGGAATCGGTGAAGCCCCATCTCCCAGTGGAGATGCGAAGGCACAGAGGGGAAAACGTCGCCTGCAGCCAGGCCCAAACCACCCTCTCCAGCGCTGCCTCTCACCTCTGCTCTCAAAGCAAACACCGAGAGTGGCCAGAGCAGCCCCCGTTCAGCTCCCAATCCCCGGGCTCCGAGCGCAACGTTCAGGAACGCTTGGAAAACAAACATCCAGTCACCAGATGTCCTTCACATCTGGCTAAAGCCATAAAACTATCCTCTACCACCATACCTCCTTCCTAACTCCAAAGTGCAGGGGAAAACCTTATGAAATCTCTGATGTAGTGAAATAAGATCTTGACATATTCATCTTTGTGATTTTTTTCTCTGTTGTACGTCCTGACTCTCTCCTCGTTATTCAGAGGCATCCACATGGCTGTAAGAAAAATTCCGACTCGATAGCAAGAGGATTGCCAGAAATATTCTAAAATTCTACTCTTTTAAAAGTTCTACCTTAAGTGCCTCGCAATCAAAGGGAGGGCCCTAAGCAATGTGTCTGTCAGAGCAAAGATGGGAGAGGATTCAAGGAGAGAAAATGGTCAGACTCTCTTTCCTAAAGAGACTTGAACGTCATAACCTGGGCTGGCAGTGGCGGAACAAAGGTGCTGAGGTCAGAACCTTGGAACGTGTCAGGGGCCAAGGCAACAGAAATAAACCTGAGGAGATGAGGAGGAGAGAGAGGAGTCCCCCTAGAGCTGGCCAGGCATCTCCCCCAGCAAACTGCAGGAGGGCCCCCGTAGAAACAGAATGCCTGGAGACCACCCAGCACCGCTCAAAAGATGCACACCACTGACCTCAATTCCTCCAGGTAAGAGCCCTTAGTCATCCGATTCTGGCAAGAGGCCAGTGGCCCCTCCAGCAGAAAGACACCTGGCCCAATTCCAGTGCTTTGCTGGGCCTCGGTGTGGGGAGGAATTTGTGAACGTTTCAGGACACTCATGCAGACCCTGTCACACGGGACGGGTTGCCTGAGCCCTGACCAAGTAGGAGTGGCACAGCTCGGCACAGCTCAGCACTGCTGCGGACCATGTCTAGACCAGGGTCTCCACGCAGCACTGTTGCCACTCGAAGCTGGGTCATTGAGGGTCCCCTGTGCATTAGAGGATGTTCACCAGCATCGCCGGATTCTACCCACTAGGTGCCAACACACACACACCACCTCCTCGTCGTGATGCTCAGAATATCTCCATTCATGCTCAACAGTCCCCGTGGGGGTCAGGGCTGCAAAACTGTCCCCATTTGAGAACTGTTGATGTAGTCGACAGCAAGGAGCCCCTCCCTCATTGGGACGAATCTGTACCTTCTTCGGTGTTGCAGGGAAAGACATTAGACCACCTGCAGCGATGATGCGTGACCAGCAAGCCAGTCTCTCAGACACCATCCCTGTGAGTGCACTTATTTTCATAGCCTCCAAATATCTGAAGCAGCCCCTACTTCCTCTCAGACCCCAGCACACAGCACACATTCACACACATACAGGACACACACTCGGAGAGATGTGGTGTGAGCCCGCTCCAGTATAAACAACTTCTTTCCTGAGCGCAGTGAGTAAGTGCAGTAGTTAGTCGTGAAGGGAACATTTGTGTTAGCTGAAGGACTTGGGGTGTCAGAGAGGAAGCTAGATGCTGCATGGTGAGACTGAAAATGGGAACAGGTCCAACAGAGAATTTGGGACCCGTGGCAGTTTTGGTAGAATTGGCAATTTCTGGAACACATGCTTAGGCAATTATCATTATCCCCAAATATTTATTAGTAAGCCCCTCTCCCACTTCCAGATGTATGATATTAAAAGAAATTCTTAATTTTTTAAAGCTTTTTTTCTTCATCTCTTGCAAAACAGTGAGGAATTCAGATACAGGATTGCAATACAGATTAAATGAGCTAGGTCATTATAACAATTAGCACTGGCCCAGCACTTTGAAACCTCTCCATAAAGTTAACCACTATCATTTTCATTGTAATAGATCTGTGATTGAAGTGGCAAGTGATGGTAATAACATTTTACACGACATGGTTTTTAATACTCACTTGGGGACATGTTTTTATTGATTTGAGAGACAGAAACAGTGCTGTGAGAGAAAAACATGGACTACCCAGGATCAAACCCACAACCTAGGTATGTGCCCTGACTGGGAATTGAACTCACAACCTTTTGGTGTACAAGACAATGCTCCAACCAACTGAGCCATCTGGTCAGGGTCACACAACAGGTTTTGAAGCTCTGACTTACCAGATCCTTGCTCAGCCTTGTGATACAGACCCAGTGACCATGCACCTGTTTGACAGAGGAGTCAGAACAGAAGGGTGAGCAGACTTGCTCCTGGACGCGTACGTAGTGCCTGGGAGCCTGGGACTCCAGGCTGCATCCTGGGTTCCCCCGGAGCTCTCTTTCACCAGGCCCGCCCTCCAGCCTGCTGGGAGTCTCACACCTTAGATCAGTTAGAATAGTTTCAGCTGACGTGAATGGCTTAACCAACTAGAAGTTGCATTTGTTCCTCTGACTAGATGTCCAGAGGTTGGGCGGGTTCCAACAACATGCATCCAGGACTCTGTCTACATTTCCCCAGGGTCCTCTGGGGCACCAGCCTTGTTCTCAGAGTGGCTCCCCACATGGCCATTAAAGGGCCACTGGCAGAAACGGAGGCAGAGAGAGAGAAAACGGTCATTTACTGCTCCTCTAAAAAGTGAGTAAGAACATTCCCAGAAGTGTCTGCAATCTTTGCCTCTAACAGAATAAGGTCCTATGACCATCCCAGAACCGGATTTGTCCAAGAAGGAGGAATTATCCTGACTCATGCAGTCGAATCGTAGTCCACCCCATCCTGGAGCTGAGGGTGACTCCACGGTCCCTGAGAAACCTGAGCCGTGCAGGAAAGGGGTCTGTGCCTCACCAAGATCCCTGCAGGAAGGCCCTGCCCTGTGGCTCAGGTGGCTGGAGCGTCCTGCCCTGAACTGAAACGTCACATATCCAGTTCCTGTTGGGTCTCCGTGGGGGTGTGCACAGGAAGCAACCAGTGGATCTTTCTCTGTCACATCGATGTTTCTCTCTCTCTCTCAAAAAAAAAAAAAAAAAAAATGAAAAAATGGCCTNGAAAAAAATGGCCTCTGGTGAAGATTAAAAAAAAAAAATAATAATAAAGATTCATGCAGGAAGGAGGGAAGGGAAGCAAGACGGGCAGCTCTTGTACCTTTACGGAGGTTAAGACTTAAAGCTTTCTATTGGGGTTGTTGCTCAGCTCCTTTCTTTGTGGTGATCATTTAAAAAAAAAAGTTTTAGCCCTGGCTGGTGTACCTCAGTGGATTGATCACGGGCCTGTGAAGCGAAGGGTCATCAGTTCGATTCCCAGTCAGGGCACATGCCTGGGTTGCAGGCTAGGTCCCCAGTAGGGGGCGCACATGAGGCAACCACACATTGACGTTTCTCTCCCTCTCTTTCTCCTCCCTTCCCCTCTCTCTAAAAATAAATAAATAAAATATTTTTAAAAAAGTTTTAGATGAATCTAGTAAAGCCCTGAACAAGGAGTGAGATCTGGGGAGAGCTCTGCGAGAGCTGGGGGATGCTGCACCCCAGCAGACATCTGCACCCCAGAAGATCTCCTAGAGACATTTGCCCACAGCAGGAGGAGCAACAGGCCTGAATGAAGAACGGTGCCTTGAACCGGTGAAAATCCCTTCCAGCTGATTCCCCAAGACCCAGACAACCGCTTCCCCGTCTTCCCTGCCATTTAAGTTACTCTGAGTAGCGTAGCTCCGCGCCCTCAGTTTATGATTTAACACATTGCAGAGAAGTTGGCTCATCGACTTTGTATGAACAGTTTCTCCCCCGGAAACATCGTAAATCCTTCGCAGTTCTTCCAGGGTTGAGTTTGTTTCCAGGTTTCAGCAGCCGCTGATCCTGCCTCACAATAGGCTGGACATATCCCCTGAGGACAGAGACGAAGAGCTGAGAAACCCTTCTCTGCCCATGGAGGAAAAATGACTAGAAATGCCCTCCTCCAGGCTTTGGGGCTTCTGTTCAGTCTTGGTGAAAGCCTCTGGTCTGCGGGCGTCAGAGGAGGGTGAAGAGAGGGAATCCGGGGCAAGCCAGAGGGGAGAAAGCACGGCTCCAGCTTGAAGAAAAGAGGAGAGAGAAGCACCGAATGGGGAAGCGGGTTTGGCTGCTTGCGGGGCACCCCAGCTCCCCACCAGAAGCCACACTGGGCAGGAAGGCAAAGCGGCAGGAGCACTGTGAACCCTCCAGGTCTGCGCGGGGGCCCAGATGGTTGCCCTGTGTGCAACCCGCTCCTCCCCCCCCACCTTCCCTTTGTTCCTGCGCAACTGCTCACCCACTGCCCAGTGAGTCCTAATACGTAGCGTCACTAGGGGAAGAACAGAACCCCAGTGAAGGCTGATCCTTCAGTTTCAGTAAGTTGGCTGCCCATTAAACTCTCCCCAAACTCGCCCAAAGGACTAGTCATCACCGCCCCTCTAGTCACATCCACTCGTTCCAGCACTAAGTCAGTAACCATTCCACCCGCAGGTCTGTAGTCACAACCTCCAGAAAGTCAGTCACCTAGTCAAATCTACGGGAGCAAAAACAAACAAACAAAGTAGTGGGTAGGGGGTAGGATGGGGAACCAAAAGACCAAAAAGAAGGCGCTTGCTTGGGAGATTGTTCCAGGCCCCCGAACTTGGTCCCCGTGGGGACCCGCGCAGTGGGCCTGGGACCCGCGGCACAGGTCTGAGGCCCGACGGTCAGGCCTAGACACCGCCTGCCCGGGCCCAGCCAAGCGGCGACTCCTCCGTGCACACATGTGCTCACTAAGTTATGCACGCTCAAGCCTTCTGTTTCTGTTTATTTGTCTTGCGTTGTGTTGTTTTATTAACCAGAAACTTGAAAAGGAGGCTTTCTTTCTTGTGTTGCCATTTGGCAGAAGACTAGAGGTTACAGTAGCAAGCAGAGCCTAAACATTTTTTTAGAGTCTCGATGAAAGTTCCTTCCAGAGAGAAAAACTATATCCGATTCCCTGTCTCCCATTGAACCTCCGAAGGACTTCCCACACCTTACCTTCAAATAACAGAACCCTAGCCAACGAAAATGGAAAAACATAAATTTTTGCACGTAAAATGAAAAATCAGAGGGTGCAGACAGGCCTGTGTCAACAGGGTATTTTTAGCTATCAGTGAATTTTTAGAATCGGGTTTTGAGGCATGGTTCTCTGCACGCAGACCTGGGGTGTGTTTTGTAGGACCTCTGCTATCTTCACCTCATTTTCAACAGCAGATTTTATCCCCACTTAAAAGACTAGGAAAACAAAGGCCCAGATGGCGGGGGCGAGAATGGTTGCCTACGTTCCGAGGAAGCAGACATGAGTGCGCAGACCAGACAAGCCCTGGACCGCACGCACTGCCTTTCAGGGAAGACTCTGATCTCCATCATTCCTGACCTTCATTTCTCAGCATCGCTCCCTCCCTGGAATTCAGTATCGTCCCTTTATTGTGCATTATTTTGGTCTTTCTCCATCACAGACTGAGTTCCTCACCTCTAAGCTCAAAGAAAAAAAATCAGGTGCCGAAGAAGCACTCCCACAAGGTTCTCCGGCTCTCTTCCTCCGGATCCCAACAGAATGGCTTTAGCAGGGAGGGTGACAGTGAGTGGCAGGCCCTGGCTGGGCTTCAGTTGTTCCTGCCCCTGCCCCTTGTACCAGGGGAGGAGATGAAGGCAGTCACTCAATTGTCCCTCTATTTCCCTCAACAGTCATGGGTGGCTAAGTCTCAGCGATCAAGCTGTGGCAGTTAGAGGCAGGAAATGGAATCGGAGAAAAGAGACTTTAAACTTACCCACCATGGAGAGCCCCCAGTGCTGCTGGCTCTTCCAGCTCCCAGAACCCCCAGTGGGGTTTGCACCTGAACAAACCCTCCAGGGCTCAGGGGGCCCACTGCATTTCCCGAACTCCTTGTGGGCCTGTGACTGGCTCCCCACTAGCTAGCTGGGGCTGCCTAGTCACCTTTTACGGGTGTCCTGAGTGTCCTGCAAAATCTATCCAAAGGATCCACTGATGCACAAAACTCAGGCACAGTGGTCCTGCCTCTCTCCTGACCAAATGGAGAGGTCTGCATGCACGTCGCTTCCCTCTGGTCCACAGCTTTCCCCAACTCGGACATGTCTGGGTCCAAAAGCATGGACAGAGTCCTGTGGTGCTGGGGCTGGAGTCTGCTTCCACCAACACCTTACACGCAAGGACTTTTTTTCCTGGCTAATGCTGACTTTAATCAAATACTACACATATGTGGAAGCAGTACGATGACCCATCTATACCCAAATGATGGCAATTTGGGGTTCCGTAGGGGCAGCTTTTTCTATAATCAGGCAACAGTAATGAGAGAATAGGGCTGTTTTTTGAGCAGGACAAGAGTGTTCATGAACTGAACTAGAGGAATTCCTAAAGCTAAACACAACCCGCTTTTCAACCCACCACAACCTATGTGCATGTGTGTGCCTGAAACTGAAGAGTGTCTTTTTTTTTTTCCAAAGAAAAAAAAAGGTTGTATTTATTTATTTATTTTTAGAGGGAGAGGAAGACAGGGAGGTAGAGAGGGAGAGAAACTTCAATGTGAGAGAGAAACACGGATTGATCAGTTACCTCTCACACACCCCCAACCAGAGACCTGGCCAGCAACCCAGGCATGTGCCGGACCAGGAATCAAACCAGTGACCTTTCAGTTTGTGGGATGACGCTCGACCCACCGAGCCACAGGTTGAAGAGAGTTTTCTTACATTGCTGTCCAGCTGTTTAAAAATCAGTCATCAATCAGTCATTTATATTTTTCTCTGATAAATGACACTTTTTACATACATTCCTTATATGTAAATTGGTTTCAGTGGAAATAGTTTGGTAATTTTTTTTAATTAGAAGTGTTTCTGGGCATGTTACTACATTTCAGAGTAGGTATATTCTGGCAACTGCAGCTGCTGAGTTCTTTAGAGTTTGGTGTAGCCAAGTTTCATCAAACATAATAAAAATATTTGTAACACTTAAGATAAAAAGCTATTTATTAATATAGGTAATATTTATTGAGAAGTAAGTTCCAGGCACTGTGCTAAGTAGCTTAATACATAAAATAACAACTTTTATTAATACCCTTTAAGAATTTAGAACCCTTTCCTGTTATTTTTTAAAAGATTTTTTTTAAGATTTTATTTATTTATCTTTAGAGAGGAAGGGAAGGAGAGAAGGAGAGAAATATCAATGTATGGTTGCCTCTGTAATGTATGAGTCCCCTGCTGGGAACTGACCTGCAACCCAGGCATATGCCCTGACTGGGAATCGAACTGCGACCGTGTGGTTTGCAGGCCTGCGCTCAATCCACTGAGCTGCACCAGCCAGGGCCTTAAAGATTTTTAAATTTATTTTTAGAGAGGAGAAGGGAGGAAGAAAAGGGAGAGAAACATCAATGTGCAAGAGATACCTCGATTGGCTGCCTCTTACACACCCCCAGCTGGGGACCTGGCCCCGACATCCAAGCACGTGCCCTGACTGGGGATCAAACAGGCAGCCTTTCAGTTTGCATGCCAGCACTCAATCCACTGAGCCACACCAGACAGAGCTCTTTGCTATTATTATGCTTACTTTAATGAGGGGGGCACTGAGACTTAGGGAAGTTAAGTAACTGGTCAAGGTCATGCAGCCAGTGTGTAGCACAGCCATTACACGAATCTATGTCTATTTTGACCCAGACCTGGAATCTTAACCAGCACACTACATTGCCTCAGTGCACTGTTAGTGATGCTAGTTTAACAGTGATTACTAAATCAGACTTGATAGCATTATTAGTCAATCAAATTGTTGAGCCTTTAATATATTCCCAAATTTCTACTTATCTTTCTTTGTCAAGGATTTGTCCAGTGGAAAAAAATGAGAGTTTCTTTTTAATTACAAATATAAAAATGCAGGTACTAATAAGTTTCTAAGTATGTACAGCCTTGCATGATGGTGCACATTTCACTTTGGAAACTTATTACCCACAGTTCCTCGGTAATCTAGGATAAATTTATGTTTATATTTTGTATCTCAGTACTGACGCATGTATGTGATACTAGGTACTGACATTTAAGACTCAGACTCTAGTAACAAACTTGAGCAACAACAGCACAGGAAGGTCAGATGCAGCAGTAAACAGCAGTGTTGTGAAAATAAATGCTTTAAAAGATGCACTCAGCCCCGCCCGGGGCGGCTCCGTTGGCCGGGCATCATCCTGCAAGGCAAAGGGTCTCCAGCTTGATTCCAGGTCAGGACACGCGTCTGGGTTGCAGGTTTGGTCCCCTGGGCGCCTATGGGAGGCAACTGACTGATTCTCTCTCACGTTGATGTTTCTCTCCCTCTCTTCCCCTCTCCTCAAAATTAAATAAATAAAAATTTAAAAAGATATGCTCAAAGTTGTGTGTGTCTCAGTATTGTTGATAGGTCAGTTCTCTTCTTTTTATCTATAGATTCAACATAATCCCATCACAACGCAGCAGGCTGTTTGAGACATCAAGGCACTTGCAAATGTATATGGAAGACAAAGGCACTAGAATAGTGGAAACAGTCCTGAGAACAGTCAGAGGGCTCATATCACCTTTCACACTATGATTTTAAGGCTGACTATAAAGCAACTGTCAAGGTAACGTGGTATTAGCAAAAGGTAGACAACTAGATCAGTGGAACAGAATACAGAACTCACTATCATATAGTCAATAGATTTTTGACATGAGTACAAAGTCATGTAAATGAAGGAAGAGTAGTCTTTTCAATAAGGGTGCTAAAATGTATAGATGTCAATATGCAAAATAAATGTAAGTGATTCAATAATGAAGAACTACATATACTTCATACCTTATACAAAAACTAAGTTAAAATAGATCATAGTCTTAATTGTAAAAATTAAAACTATCAAATTTCTTGAGGAAAACTTAGGAGTGTATCTGCATGACTTTGGATAAAGCCAAGAGCTCGAGACAATAAAAGCAAGATTCATAGAAGAAAAAAATATAAATCGGACTTTATCAAAACTTAAGTTTTCCTCCAAGAATGACATTGTTAAGAAAATTAAAACAAACCAGAAAATGGAAGAAAATATCTGCAGATGTAAATCTGATGGAGTTTTTTCCAGAGTATGTGAAGAACTCTCAAAGCTCAACAATAAGAACAAAACCATAAAATACTGGACAGAAGATCTGAAAGATCACTTCTCCAAAGAAGATGTGTGGATGGAAGCACACATATGGAAGGATGTTTAGCATCATTAGTCATTAGGGAAATGCAAATCAAAACCAAGTGCTGGTAAGTATTAAGAGCAAGCAGAGCTCTCAAACCTACTGGTAGGGAAAAAAGGCACAGCCACACTGGAAAACAGTTGGCCGTTTCTTATAAAGCTAAACATTCACTCACCATAGAGCTGCTAGATATTAGGAGCTCCAAATCCCACTCCTAGATACTAACCTAAGCAAACTGAAAACCTACCAAAAACTGTACACAAATATTTACAGCTTTATTCACACCTATCAAGAGTTGGACACTGCCTAAGTGGCATTAAGTACGTGAATGGATAAATAAAATATGGTTCATCCATACAGTGAGCACCATTCACCCACAGAATACTACTCAGCAATGAAAAGGAGCAAGCTATTAATTCACACAGCAACATCAATGAATCTTAAATGCATTTTGCTGAGCTAAACCCAAGGGCTCCATATTGCATGAGTCCATTTGTATGGTACTGTGAAACAGGCAAAATGGCAGGGATGGAAAGCCACTCCCACTGGTTGTCGGGGGCTGGGGGCAGAAGGGAGGGCAGCACAAGAGAATTTGGGGGGGGGGATGATGGAACTGCGGGAAGTACAGTGGTGATGCTGTACATTTGTCAAAGGCATAGAACAGTGCACCACAGAGTGAATTGTACTATATGTAAATTTTAATTCTCCACCCTAGAGGTCAGGAAACTCAAGACAATGTAACTATGATGGTTTAGTTGAGCTGCATTAGAAAGGAATGACAAAACCATGCTAGAGGGCTGGGAAAAAAGGTTACCTATACGACTTTGGGAAACCGTTTGCTGACCAGGCAGTAAAAACAGAAAGAACCATGCATAAACACTGTACTTCAGTGAGGTACATTTGTTTCCCCAAAGGGTACGGATTAACATTCTGAAACTGCTTCATAGGTATACTACGGTTGAACCAACAGATAAGTAAATACATTGTAGATAGAAGTGCCAGGTTTCTCACTGTTGGAACAAGAAATTACAAATAAGCAAAGAGGCAATGCTACAATGGTACTGGATTGCCATCAGAGGTATCAGCAATAACTGACTTGAAAAAAAACATACACAGATCTTTGTGGACTACATGATTCGTATGTTGAGGCTCTCACCTGAAATGTGACTATATTTGAATATAGAGCCTGTAAGGAGGTAACTGACGTTACATGAGGTCATAAGGGTGGCCCCTAATTTGATATGACTAGAGTTCATGTGAGAGAAGAGAGCGATGACAGGGAAGCACAGAATAAAGGCCACGTGAGGACACAGCAAGAAGACGGCCATCCTGAGGCCAAGGAGAGAGGCCTGAAAAGAAACCAACCCAGTCAATACCTTAATCTGGGACATCCAGCCTCCAGGACTGTGGGAAATAAAATTCTGATATTTAAGCCATGCAGTCTGTGGGAATTTGTTATGGTGGCCCTAGCAGGCTAACACACAGATGGAGAGATAGAGAAAGAATTATAGATATATGTATACACTTAGGTTATTGAACATACATGTAATTCGTTGTTCTTTCTGCTTAGATGGCCCAACAGTAGTAACGCCTCATAGCAAGAAGAAAAACTAATTCCTAAATCTTGGCTTCGAAAGCCCACTCTCCAGTATAAGGAACCACAGATCCTTGGAGAAACAGTTGAATACAGAGCTGGGCAGAGAAAATACAAGATAATCCCGGAACATCACGTAGTGACAGGAAGTAGGAGATGCTAAAGGAAACAAATCAAAGAGATGGGACATGTCAAAAAGATTCAGGAGTCAACCTGGAAAAGCTCTCAATGGCCCAAGTAAAATGATTTGAGCAACAAAATAAATTGAAGTCATGGGTTACTATCTAAAGAATACAATAAATATTCATGAGTCTGTACGGATGGGAAAGAGGAGGGAGAGAGAGAGAAAGGAATGAGAGAGACAGAAAGAGGGAAGAAGGGAGAGAGGAAGGGAAAGGGGGAAAAAATAAGGGACAACTCTTTCCTACAAGATAATTTCAATTTAAATGTAGAAAGAATGAGTGAAATCACCATTAGGGGACCACAGTAGTTATTGCTAAAGGTGAAACTCACCAGTGAGTGCTAAAATTAGTGATCAAAAGAGTAAGGAGAAGCAGGATATTTGCATAGCCTCAAAGTATTTCCTCCCCAAATTCTTGTCAATTGCAAAGGGGAAAAAACAGTAATCTTACAGTGCAATACCTTGGCTACACCACCCCGATCAAGTTCAGAAGGTCAACACCACCAGTAGTAATAAAGCTGATCAATGTCACGGACCCTCTGCAGTGATGTGCTGCCAAAGGAACATTACCCTTGCAGTGTTCTTCCCCAAAATACAAAACCTCAATCTAATCTTGAGGAAATTTCAGACAAACCCAAACTGAGAGACATTCTATGTAATACTTCACCAATGCTTGTCAAAAATGTCAAGGTCATGACGCAGAAGGAAGACAGGGGGACGACTACAGACGGTGTAGACCTGACAATTCAACGCAGTGTGCGGTCCTGCACTGAGCCCTGGGACAAAATAAGGCCATTGCAGGAAAACCTATGAAATCTGAATGGTCTATAGCTTAGTTAATAGTATTGCACCAATGCTAAGTTCTGATGCTCAGACCAAGGTGATAAAACACGGTAACATTAGGGGGAGCTGGGTGGAGGTTGCGTGTGACCTTATCTCCACTGTCTTTGCAACACCTCCTCCTCTGGGAGGAAGGGAGGGAAATCGAGAGCAACGTGGAATGTTTTAAACCCGGAAAGAGAGATGGCAGTTACAAAATCAGTGAACTGGCCTTCGTAGTCGGCAGCCCCACCGCCACCTAATGGAGAGTGAACCTATTTCATGGGATGTGTTGATAGAAACTCAAGAATAAAAGATTAGGAGTTAAAAGACCTGGGCTCCAGCCAGGCCCTGTGGCTCACCTGGCAAAGTTTGACAAATTACTTACATGATTACTCAGATAATATCTAAAACACAGGACTTAGATAATGTATAAAGGATGATTCTACGAGACTCTGGTTTCTCACATATGATTCTGTTTCACCAAGTAAGAGATGGGAATAACAACAATAATGTCACTTAATGGAATATTTAAAACTTACCACTAAAACAGAGGTAATTTCTGTTTGAGTTTCTGTTTCTTTATCTGGAAATTGACCAGGAACTTCTCAAATGATTCTAAGTGCTACATAAAGCACATCATATAAGTAAAATGGTAGAACAAGATCAGGTGTTATGCATAGATCCATATATTCCTTTGATAGAAGTAATTAATACGTTAAACTTTTTACTGGCATGGATGACCTTTTCAATAGCACATGTATTAAAACTGGAATAAAATTTGCCCTAAAGGTAAATGTGAGAGGTGAGGAGAGGCAATTCTCTGTAGGAAAATATTATCTGCTTACAAAATTAAAAAAATCCTAAACCATGGAACTTACGACACGTCTCAGTACATTAAAATGTGAACTAAAGCCCTGGCTGGTGTAGCTCAGTGGATTGAGCTCGGGCCTGCAAACCACACTATCGTGGTTCGATTCCCAGTCAGGGCACATGCCTGGGTTGCAGGCCAGTTCCCAGCGGGGGACTCATGAGAGGCAACCATACATTGATGTTTCTCTTCTTTTCTCCTTCCTTTCCTCTCCAAAGATAAATAAATAAAATCTTTTAAAAAATGTGAACTAACTCTAATGTAATCAGTTTAATGGTAGCTTGTCAGAGGCAAATGAGTTTTATCAATTAATGTCTGCTGAGGACTCATGCAATGGGTGTATGCGTACGTGCATACATATGCAAAGAAGTGACTGGATTATTTTTACTTGTAACAAAGTTGTGCATGGAAACTCCATCTGGCAAATACCTCTGTCCTTCGCTCTCACACCATCACTAACCTTGGCACACACCCGCTTTCCCTGCCCAGGAGCTGAAATGACAAGACCCACGCAGGGTGTCCCCTCCATTCTTGTTCCCAGTGGGGCAGGCAGGAAATGCCAGCCTCCTCACAGGAAAGCCTGTTGCGGTGAGATTTCCCGATTTACTTTATACATGCAAGAAGGCCAGATACAGGAGGAGACAAGCACTCAAGATTGCAAGTGCTTATCATCCCCAGAGGTCTGGGCCCCACAGCCACGGCCAGTCTGTCTCCTGGAGATGCAGGCCAAAATTTGGTTTGCGTCCCCATTGAAAGGACGCCCCGGCTGGAAAGTATGGCCATCCACTCTTGTCTGTTCTGGCAAGGAAACCGCTCTGAATTTTCACCACGAGGGGTATATTCTGCCTTGGGAACTCCTCCACCAATTAAGAGAATACCACTCTCCCCCTTGGCTGCACACTGCATACCCTGGGGGTGCTGTGAAAGAGCCTGGCATCTCTGGTTCCCAAGTGAGCCCCTGAAGTCATGGTGCCCACTTGACATCCTGGTATTCGGCCAGCCTGTGACATCTTCCAGGGCAACACTCCTCCCTTGGTTCTGGTGTGACCCTGCTGGTGCCGCTCACATAAAGAGTTTAGTTGAATGTAAAGAATAGGATCCTCAAAGGATAAGACAGCCAGCAAAGGTGGCTGATTGAGCTCATAAAGGCCTTGCAGAAGGAGCTCAACTTAAAATGAAGCGTGCTCTGGCAGCCTGGGGAACTGAGAGATGGGGGGGGGGGGAGGGACACTAAGGAGAACAGTATGTCTTCAAGGTCTGCTCCATTCCAGGCCTTTTCTTCTACTTCATTTCTATAAAATGGAACCAAAATCATCACCCAAAGAGGCAGCCTGCCGGCTGCACGGGGAGTGGAATATAATGTCCTCGTCCTTCCGTCTTCACAAGAAGCAATGAGAATTGTGGAGTCAAACATTTCACTCCTCTGTGTGTCCCTCCCAAGTCTGAAGTTGTAAGAAGAGAAAAGAGGACTTGAAATAAATCTATGTCTCCCTTTTCCTCAGCCGAATAGCTGGGACACAGCTCACTTCACAAAGTCTCCTTTAAAAACATGCACCAGGAAGATAGAAGCATACCCTCCACTTTTGATCTCTTATCTAGGGAAACCAGGTTGCCTCAGAGGACCTCACGAAGTGGTGTGTCCCCAGTGTTTATTGTTCAATGGGCTACATTGTTTTGTGTGTGGCTGTGAAGAGCATTGAAGTAACACTGAGTGGCCACGCTCCTTCTAGGACCCCTCTGCCCCCTGTTTGTCAGAGCTGAAGGTCACAAAGTAGTAATAATAACAACAACAACCACCGCCATAATAATACAACAGAGCAGTATTTCACCAGGCAAGTGCTCACATAGCTTCTTTTCCCTCTGGACAAGTCGGAAGCACTTAGCCAGAGTCATCTCAGTTCTTAGAAGACCCCCCTCAGGCATTTGTAGGAGGAGTGTCAGGTGCTCACCTCTACTCACTGGACTGTCTCCCCCACCTCACCCTAACCCATTAAGAAACGTACCCAGAAGGCCTTCCAGTCCGATGTAACCAGCGTTGGCCTGGCCTGGCTTTTCTCTGGGTTTCTTTCTTTTTTCTTTTTTAAAATTGGGGTCACAAAAGTAGGAAGGGGCAAAGAACACAACACCCATGCCTTGGACAACACGGTCTTCCGTTGTCCTCCGGAACCAGAGTAAGTACACGTACATTTCTGTGGCATTTTTCTCAATGGTGTCTGAAAGGTTTTTTGGGTTGTTTTTCTTTAAATCATCTCCCACTTCAAAGTTGTGATGGATGAACCAGTGGTCCCACTCCACAGTAGTGTGTGAATACTTCCAAGTCATTGATTCAGCCCTGGCTGGTGTAGCCCAGTGGACTAAGTTCAGGCTGCGGAACGCGGCGGGTGAGGAGTGGGAGACGGGGGGGCGTCGCTGGTTCAGTTCCTGGTCAGAGCACATGCCTGGGTTTCGGGCCAGGTCCCCAGTCAGGTGTGTAAGGGGATACCACACATTGGTGTTTTTTCTCCTCTTTCTCCTTCTCTTCCCCTCTCTCTAAAAATGAATAAATAAAATCTTTAAAATACATAAATAAATAAATAAAGTTATTGATTCATTCACCTTCTAAATGTGATGGCAACTTTTCTACAAGAGGCCCTGAATCTGACACTTTCTTTTAAATCTATACTCTTTCCTCCTTTCTACGGTTGGATCAACCTAGATTGGTAGAGCAAAGGTAACATAGTCTTTGTCAACCTTTGCCTTCTCAGAGATGGCAAAGTGGTATCAGGCAGGTGCTTTCCACGGTCTTCCCACAAACTATGGTGAAGAAAGAAAGAAAGAAAGAAAGAAAGAAAGAAAGAAAGAAAGAAAGAAAGAAAGAAAGAAAGAAAGAAAGGAAGGAAGGAAGGAAGGAAGGAAGGAAGGAAGGAAGGAAGGAAGGAAAGAGAAGAAGGAAGGAAGGAAGGAAGGAAGGAAGGAAGGAAGGAGAAGAAGGAAGGAAGGAAGGAGAGGAAGGAAGGAAGGAAGGAAGGAAGGAAGGAAGGAAGGAAGGAAGGAGAGGAAGGAAGGAAAGAAGGAAGGAAGGAAGGAAGGAAGGAAAGAAAGGAAGGAAGGAAGGAAGGAAGGAAGGAAGGAAGGAAGGCAGGCTCCATTTGGCCATAAAAGCATCATACTGGAATCATACTGCCATTATTAGGGATTAAGTGCACGGTTTTAAACAGAAACAGAGATGGGATATCTCCTATTAACCAGAAAAAAAAGAACGATACATGATGGTAGTAATGTGCTCTTTAGAATGATGAACATTTAAGCTGGAATAGGCCTCAGGGATTATCTAATAAAATGAAATTAATTAACCAGCATTCACGAGGAGATACAGTAAGGAGGCAAGCGGCAGGTGAAAGCATGGATGCTCGGAGGAAGATGTGAAAAGCGTTTTCTCTGCGCATCGCCTCTTCCGTACTGAAGTGATCCCTGCCTGATGAACACTCCGATTCACCACAGCAGCAGCAGCAGTAGTGAACCTGGTGTCACCCAACAGAACTCTCTTGACGTGTTTATTTCCAACTCAGAACAGAGCTTTGTTGTAACTCCAGGTCTTCTCTCTGCCAGCAGACTGCAATCGCAAAGCTTTGACCTCTGAAGACAGGATGAGTTGGCTGCGTCCTTCTGTGAGCATTCCATACGAACACAGGAAACCTATCCCTCGGCCAGAGCCTGTGCATAATCACGAAGAAACGCAGGACCAATGGCTAAAAACCAGATGAGAAGGAAAAAATGAACACTTCGAGCAATGACCCACAATAGAACAACCTAGAAAATGTTCTTCTGCACTAGGCATTGTTGGCATCCTTGTGAACAGTATCGTAGATGCTGTAGGAAACTGAATCCTCCCCCAAACCGACAGATGATATTGAGGTTTTCAGTAATCAAAGAAAAGTGCTATCCTGGCTTTCATTTGCCATTTGAGAAAATGCAATCAGGTATATTGACAAATATGTTACATAGTAAAATAATAGTGTCTTTTCATCTAAAAAAGACTTGCTAAGCCCTGGCTGGTGTAGCTCAGTGGATTGAGTGCGGGGCTGCGAACCAGAGGATCTCGGTTCGATTCCCAGTCAGGGCACATGCCTGGGTTGTAGGCCGGTTCCCTACAGGCCAACTCCCAGCAGGGGACGCATGAAAGGCAACCATACATTGATGTTTCTCTCCCTCTCCTTCCCCTCTAAAGATAAATAAATAAATAAAATCTTTAAAAACAAAAGACTTGCTAAGGGGGTTGGATAAATGGATACAAAGTGCATTAAATCTTTGTTCTTAAGAGCTTCTCTTTGCCTTAATGCATAATCTCATTCATTCTCCAATAACCTTATCTCTTCCTCCCCAATCCTGGGGGACCTGACATTTTTTTATTTATCTGTGGGGTGAGGGGCTCATCTGTTAGCCTGGGGGAGGCCCTTTGTCTCACCCCCATTTAGATTGCAAATCTCTTGCCCAGGTAGTTTCCACTCTCACTCAGAATCTTCCTTATTTTGCACATGGTACTACCCACCCTAAGAGCCTCTTTATACCGAGGATATGTATGAACGTGTGCGTGTGTGTTCTGTGATGGAAATCAAAGGACTTAGCGGGTCACACACATGTTGCAACCTAAAGAGCCCAGTCTGTTGGCTCTTTTTCCTCATGGAGTCCCTTCTAGTCCCCACCCCTCTCCCTGGACTTATCTCCCTGAGCAGACTTCCCACTACGCCTTCTTTGCAATTTCCAGGAGCTCAGTCTTAGGTTTGCAGCCTGTCATAGGCTACATGACCACACAAATAATGAGAGATAAGGAATGTGACATTTTGTTGGCTACCTTTTAAAATCTGAAATTGCTTGTTGGAAGAGCAGGAAGCAACTTCCTTCCTTTCCCATCAGTAACAGCAAAAAGAATAGGAAGACCCAAGGGGCTGAAACGCAGTGTGGCTGTGGACTTTGTTTGGGGTGAAAAGCACTCCAAAGACAGGAATGCTGATGTGCACACAAGGCCACACATGGCCAAACACATTGTGAATAATAGGCGGTACACATTCATCCCCATAGCAGGCTCTAGAAGGGTTGAGTAAAGCAGGCAACATTGTCGATTTTCTTTTACTTCCTTGGGGAAACCAAATCATGGTAAAATATTCTCCCTCAGATGTATTAGCTTGTTGGGGCTGCCATAATAAAATACAAAATATCGAGTGGTTTAAACAATAGAAATGTATTCCTCACAGTTCCGCAGGCTGGAAGTCCAAGATCAAAGGGTCAGCAGGGCTGGTTTCTTCTGAGGCCTCTCTCCTTGGCTGGTAGTTGGCCACCTTCTCACTGCATCCTTTCAGGGTCCTTCTTCAGTGTTGCCACATTCCTGTGTCCTAATCTCCTCTTCTTATAAGGACACAAGTCCCAATGCATCAGGGACTTGTGCATTTTATCCCCATGTATTTTATCTTTTTGTCTCTTTAAGGACCTTATCTTTGAATACAGTCACATTCTAAAGCACTGGGCTGAGGGCTTTAAGATGTGAACTTTAGCGGGACACAACTTGGCCCATAACCAGTCATCAGGAGCAGAATGAAGACTCGAACCCAAAGTTTCTAACCGTAGAACACTGATTTGCTATTGATTCACATCCTTCCCCAGGTTGAGTAATGTCGTAGAATGATGGCATGCTCCAACTGGAAGGTATCTCATGGTGACCTAATTGTAGCGCTCTTATTTGTCACATAAGGAAGCTGAGTCCTAATTGTCTTGCTTAGAATCAAAGAACCCCTCGACAGCCCAGAGGGACGCCACCCAGGTATCTTCCCCTTGCTTCCCTAATGTGATCCTCTCTTGGATGCAATCTTCTGTTCTAAATGCCACAGGAGTGTCGCTGGCTAATCTGTGGGTTGTACACTGATGGTGCAAGGAAACAGCTTGGTACGGATGGTCAGGGAGCAACCGCTGTGGAGCAAGAAAGCCTTTGCCCTGTCTCCCTGTGGAAAGGCCTGAAGGGATAAGCTGGCCTTGGTGAGTTTTCCTGCCCCTTTTCCCCCATCCTCCTCTTTTATGCCGCTCCTTAGGGCAGCTGTTACCAATTTCGGCAATTTTCTTCTGGCAAATTGAAGGCTTCAGGTGACAAAGAGGGTTGGTCGTACCCTCCTAGAGGATGAGATAGACTGGGTCCTACTCCTACCCCAGCCTTGCTTCCAGACTGGGTGGTTATGGCATAGGCATGTCCCCAGTGGGCATGCGCCACGCTCCCTGCCTCCCACACGTGTACAAACAAGGCAGGCTTCCAGGCCTACGCCCAGCCCTGAAACCCTATCTAAGAGGGGCTCCACATTATTCCTCACTTCATTCTCAGCTCATTTGTTTTCCCGGGACCACCAAGATTTTATTATTCGCATGACTCTTATAATGAATGAGTATCCCTCCTGATGTTTGAAATTACAGGGAGAGTAGGAAACAGGACACGAAGATGCATACATACACGTAGAGTTTTGATACAGAACTTGGAGACTGGACACCTTCACATCTGACCATGCCCAGGGTGCTGGGTGAGGTGGGTGATTCCTGGCTCCCTGGTTAATTCCTGTAGGTAAAAATAAAGTCCACACATGAGCACAGATATTATGTAACCCTGGAAAGCCAAAACTGAATCCGTAGCAGGTGAAATTTTCCCAACAGTTTTTTCCCCTTAATTTGGTTTTGCTTATCCTGCATTCCCTTCATTAATGATTCCAAAAAAGAGGGATGGGAGCTAAATAACTGCTCCTCTTCTCTGTCTGTCAGTTTCTGTGTGGACACTAGGTGTCCATCCATGAACAAAGCAAACCCCACTTCTGCCTTCAGGGAGCTTACGGATCCAGTGGAGAGAAAACTTAGACATGTCTACAAGTAAAGATGGAAGGCCCACTGTGAAGACATGAAGAAGGAAGAGTTTAAAATCTGCAGGAAGCTACTCCAGGGACCTCATAGAAATCCCTTTCAAAAAAAAAAAAGAAAGGAGGAAAGGAAGAAGGGAGAGAGGGAAGGGGAAGGGGGGTGGAGAGAGAGGAGTGAGGGTGGGAGGAAAGGAGGGAAAACTGTATAATGGAAGGACCAAGGATAGAAAACTCAATCTGGGTTGTACATTAGTAAGCAATTGTTTAGTTCTTATCTCCTCTGGCATAGTTGAAGTCCTCATTTTCAGACCGCCGACTTTCCTGAAAAGAACCTGTTTAAAATGGATGACATCCTTGGGGGGCAGGGGGGCATTATAGGACGGAGAAGCACCTTCTGTTTTATTTGTGGTTGTTCGGAATAGTGTGTTTGCTCCCTTGGGAAGGAAGACGATCTCTCCAAGAATAAAACTACAGAGGCCATGCCTCTGGTACTTCAGCCTCTTCCCCTCCCCAAGCGCAGTCTTGTTTTCCTAAGCAATGGTCAGGAATGTGCTGGGCGGGGGCGGCCCCGCCATCAGCCCCCAGCCTAGGCAGCCCCAGTCACGGTCCCAGGCTGGCCTTTCACCTCATAGCTCTCTGGGCTGCTCTTATTAAGCAGCAAAATGTTTCAATATGTTGGGCTTGGGGGGAGGGTCGGAGAGAAAAATCGGGATATTGTTGCGAAGGAAATAATGAATAACCCCGCCGCCAGTCCTCATACCCCCCACGTGGGGAGATCTGGGTGATGAGTGTGCTTTCTCCAGAAATGGAATTCTAGCAATTGCCTCTTGGTCTGAAACCTCCAGAGCCAGTTGAGGGGGTGGGGGCGGCACTGAGAAGAGGGAGCAGGCACTAAACACATTTTCTCAGTGCCCAGAACCAAAGCAGTCAGCGGTGTAGGTGCCCGGAAAAGAAAGAGGAGGGGGGAGCTTGAGAAACTGAGGCCAGTTCTCAGAGGTGCACCAAGCCGTCAGTTTCGTTCTTACAAATTGACACACTCCGGTCTCTGCTCCCATCCCCTCTCCCCACCTCCAGGTTCATCTGTTTGTTCTGGGCAGGGGCCTGGCGAGCAGTTCCCAGGTACAAGAAACCCGGGAGAGGCACGTGTGAGAGTGTGAAAACTGCCGAGGCCCGTCTGCTCTGTGAGGAATGGCCCTGGGTTGGGCGACCGACAGAGTGCGCATGAGCTGGGACTGAGAAACCCGAGCCCATTCAAGGCCAGGTCTCCAAGTGGCAGCGAAGAAATAAGCAACACCCCAAATTTCAGGAAAACACAAATTTGGGGACCCACTATGACTCCTTAGCAAGAGTGTTTTACATGATTTTTAAGAATTAAACCCCCTAATTAGGTTGTTTCTCTAACATTTGCAATCCACTTCGCCCTAGAAATGCCTCCTAGAAAGCGTGGGTCAGAGGAGGTGAACTCCTGCAGAGGACCCAGTAAAGGGAAGGGGCGACTCCGGCGTAGGAAAAAGAGAAAAGCCTGAAAAATCAAAGACTTCACTTCTATTTTTAGGCAAGAGGAATAATCATTTGCATAGCAATCATTTGAAACTAAATAACCAGCTTAAGGAAGGCCTGGGTCTCCCCTTCTCCCGTGGGCTTCCCGGGGCAAGCGTCAGGTCTGTGATGTGTATGTGGTTTCTACTGTTCCTGACATTTCCTAGTAACGCAGGAGGTTTCTGGAAAAGCAGCCACGGCCAGATGGGTGGTTGTCTATAAAACAATTCATCAGACAGCAGTTGAAATATTGATAAGAAAACGGAAATCGAATTAAACGACGGGAAAAGAGAGAGGAAGAGGGAGTGGGACGGAGAGAGCCGGAGCGAGGCAGCGCAGAGGAAAGCCGCGGGACGCTCAAACTTAAGTGGTTCCTGCACCGCACGCCCCCACCCCTGCCCCACCCAGCATGTGCAGGGGCTGAGGCCGCCCGTCTGGACGAGTCAGAGAGAAAGTCCGACTTTGACTCCAGGCGGTCAGCGGGATTAATTCTGCGCTGCCGGGGACTCGGCCTCTGCCCGCAGAGGATTCGCACCGGGGACTGGAACGTCCTGGCGCTGCAGGAGTCCCGCTCCTGCAGGGTCGGCGGGAGCGGGCGTCTAAGGTGAGTGCTGGTCCGTGTGGGCCGTCGGGGGGCGCGCGGGTGCTCGCGTCCCTCTCCGCGCTGCTGCCTGCTCCGGTTGCAGTCGGGAAATGCGAAACTTCATGGGGCTCTTTCTCTCAGTCTCCCCGGGGCTTTCTTTTTCTCTCCATTTCCCCTTTTCTTTCACATTTCACTCCAACTTTCCAAAAAAAAATGGGGGAAACGTTGGAGCAAGGGTGCAGGGCGGGGGGAGGTAGTATAGGAGCCCTGGAGGAACGTACCTGGTCCCTGAACTCCTGTGTGCGTTGCGGCTTCAGGAGCCGAAAAGCTGGAATTTGTTAGTGGGGAGAAAAGTGCTTTATCAGAAACACATTGGCTGCCGGAGAAGCTGCGCGCTGCCGCGCTCAAGATGGTTTAAGACAAGGAAGGAAGAGGACCAGTCGCCAGACTTGGCGGGGCAGGGAGAGACGCCCGCAGAGGCACCTGGCATTCTGGGGTAGTTTTCACGCTTCCAGCTCCAAAATTCAGACCTCAGACACCATCTGCCCCTGACATTAAAAATGAGGAAAACGAGGCCGCGTCATTAATTGTCTTTGACTCTGCCCTCAGTGCCCTCAAACCTGGGCGGGGGCCAGCGGGGCGGGCCGAGGAGTGTAGAAGCGGGGACTCCAGACCTCCGGAATCTTGAACCAGTCTATCTCCACAGCGGCCCCCCAGCACGGCAGAGGGAGGTAGCTGGCACTAGCGGTGTCCTAGGGGTGGTGAGGGAGTCGGGCAGGAGACCTGCGCCCCGAGGGACCCCATCGCTTTCAAATATCCGTACCCTAGGGCTTCGGCCTGCTTCAGTGGGCAAACTTACCCGATCCCGGCCGCGTTCTGTCCTCCGGCCAGGACGCGCCCCAGCGTGCCTAGGTGTGAAATTACCCGGGTCTGGGGGAGGTGGGTTCTCGGGTTAGGGGCAGAAGAGGGTTAGGTTTACAGGGCAATAGGGAACAGAGCCGAAAGTGCGAGCTTCTTCTCAGTCCTCACCAGCCCTGAGCCCGAGGCCCCTGGGCACAGGAGCAAGGAGGGCTCCCTGCACCTGACAACTCCGAGTCTCTCTGGCTGCCCCAGGTGGTTCGGAGGCCCCCCATTCTAACCTATTCCCCTTTTGCGTTCCCCCGTCATCACCTCCAACCCCTACAGTCTCACCGGTGCTCCACTCGTGGATGACCCAGGTTTCTTCTACCCAGGTTGCTTCTGGGGCCTTCCAGACCTTTCCTCGCCCACTCAGGATGTTTCAGACAGTCCCCGACACGTCGTCTTACGTCAAGGTAAGACATGACAGCGTCTTTAAACAGGTAATGACTCCTAGTCCCCCTGCTCCCGGGGCCTATCATGTCTTCTTTCTTTTCCTTGGGAAAAGATTGGACAGGGGAGGGGACCGGTCCACACTGTCAGTCCGCGGAGGTGAAGAGAGGGGTGCTCAAACCAGATGTGGGTTGCGCAGCCCCGGGGGCATCTCTGGTTGGGGAGGAACACTCTAGGCCGCTCTGGACGTAGATGAGCCGAGTGGAGCCTCTTCAGGGAAGCCCAGAAGGCGGCCCCTGCATGGGTGAGCCGGCGTCGGGCCATTGGGTGTGCTCCCGCCGCTGGCGCACGGCAGGTTCTCTTCGTTAAGGGTTTGTGTGAGGGTGAGAGGGTGAGAGGGTGTGCGCGGGTGTGTGAACACTGCGCGCCCTTCTTCCCGTTCGACACCCCCCGCCTCTCTCGAAAGCCCACCTTCCTCGGCCCCATCCCACCCCCTAGAAGGCTCAGATTGCTATTTGACAACACGTCGAAGGGTTGTTTTTTTTTTTCCTTTTTCACAACAGTTCCCAAGAATGTAAACAAACCAAGGCCAGGACATCTGGGTTACACGTTTAATGAAAATTGGCCAGAGAGGCGGGGCTGAGGGTGCCGACCTGGCGGCCCTGCCCCGGGTGGGAAGGAGGCGAGGTCCTCACGCCTCTCAGGGTAGCCTCTTGGAGCGCAGGGTTGGTGGGGAGGAGGAAGGACCTGCGTGGTTCTGAAAAGGCGCTCCCACCTCTTTTAGGTCCTGGCCCCGCCCCTTTCCCCGAACCCCGCCCCCAAGCGGCCCCCACGCTCCTGTGTAAGGGGTCTGAGAATGCCAACGTGGGGTGCTCTGAATGAGGGCATGTGGCCACAGCGATGAGGCGCTGACTCCGGATTTATCCCGGGAGCGCCAAAATATACGTCCATCTCTCCTACCATTTCTCCAAAGGGAAATTCCTTGACATCTGGTAGCCTGCGTCTACCTGCACTCCACTTCCTTCCTCCCCCCAGCCCCATGGCCCGCGATCTTACGAGGTCTTTAGGCACTGCGAGGAAGCCGAGTTCTGGGGGCTTGGACGGGACGAAGTGTCTAATCAGCGATGGATGGGTGAAAAATGAGTGAATCAATGTGTCGATATGGATTTACGGAGGACTCCCAGGAGGTGGCAGAACGCACTGAGACTAGAGCGTGCTCCGGTTCCATGTAACCCCTCCGACCACCCCCACTTTCGACCCATGGAACTGGGAGCCCACTAAAGGAGCTCTCGCTTCCCCCTCTGCCCTAGGGCTGCAGATGGGTGGTGGGTGGAGCAGTCTCAACCACCCACATTGACCCCCGCCCCACCCCCGTACATACACACCCGGAGACGAAAACTTTAAACATGACAAATTCTAGTTTGAACCAGTGAGAGTCCCGGATCCCGACCTAGGCCGAGAGTCGGAGGGGAAGCAAACCATTGGGGGTGGCGGGCCGGGGGCGCGGTCCTGGGGAGTGAGGAAGGAGGTGGAGTCCCAGAGCCTCCAGCGGAGCCGCACTTCGCAGGAGCTCTTTTCAAGAGGAAAAAATGGATTTTTCAGCAGCCACAAAGTTTGCATTGTTGCACAAAGGGGTGCATTGATGGCGGTGAGAGGTTTGCGTGGCAGGGACAATCTTGGGTCTGTTTCGCCGACTCCTAGAGCCGACCAGTTGCCAGAGGGGCACAAACAGTCCCCCGGCTGCCAAGCCCCGTCCAGTTGAGCGTCAGGCACCGGCTCCCAGGTTCCTGACAAACCCCTGGGGCCAGGGCGCCCAGGGTGCGCACTGCCCCCAGGCAGCGTGCTGGGTCTGAGAACCCTGAGTGCTCAGGGAGCACCCACAGCAGCGCTGAGGGTGGATGTAAGGGCGAGATGAGAGCGGCAAAGGGCGCGAGGGAAGAGGGAGTTCCCTCTCTCAGTCACCGACGGCCGGAAGTGGGTCACGGTGGTGTCGTGTAGATAGCCCTTACCTTTGCCAGGCCCTGGTCTAAGCATGGTTTAGGTTTAATGTATGTACTAAGCATGTACTAACGGTTTAATATTGCTAACAACCCTAGGAGGTGCTCCAGTTTGCGAATGAAAAACTGAGGCATCAAGAGGTTAACGTAGCACCGTTTGTAAGGGGCAGAGCCCCTTCTAAACATTCATCTTCATAACAGCCCTTGGTGGTAGGTCCCATTATAATGTAGACAAGGACACTGAGGCACAGAGAAGTTAAGAAACTTGTTCAAGGCCACAGAGCTGGTAAGTGCATAGGAATAGAGTTCACACTCAAGGAGCCAGATCTCCCAATGGGAACGTTCCACCGGGACGTTCTGCTTGCGCAGAGGGAGGAGGGCGCAGGAGACCCCGCGGAGTGCTCCTAACCCTGCAAAGCACGGGAAACACCCAGAGTGCCAGGCGATCCCCGAAGGGCCCTGTCCTGCCGCCTGCCAGGGTCCTCCACCTCCCCTCTTTAGGAGCCTTCCAGATCCCTGTCTCTCGCTCCCCCACCAACCAGCCTACGCGTTCATCTCCTGCGGCCTGGTGGGTTAGACAAGCCCCGCATCCCCCGCCCCCGCCCCCCCCCCACCAAACGAAAAGAGACTGGTAACCCCGGAATATTCACAGAGACAGGCCCAGGGGCAGCCTCTGGCCGGCAGGTCTTGAAACGGCATTTCAAGGACACAGGTCTGTGCTTAGAATGACTGCTGTTTGGGGAGGTTGGGAGGCAGGACACATGGAAATTGCAGAGGCTGAGAGTCTTCCTCCCCACCCACCAAGGGCCCCATCTAGACGCCGCTGCCGGGTGAGGGTCCCGGCCCCTGGCTGGTCAACAACCCGTCGCTGTGCGCTCTCTGGTCAACCTCGGACTCCCTCGGGGTTTCCTCCTCGACGCCGAGTGGTCTGGAGACCCGGCTCCGGAGTGCTGGGGCCGAGGCGCAGAGACCCTCCCCCTCCAGGCCCGCCCCCGGCCTCCCGCCGCCCGGCCCCCCACGTAGCGTTTGGAACCCGGTCCGCGCTTAGGCGGGACCCAGCGCGGGGAGTGGGAAGGGCGAGCGGAGGCTCTAAATCTTCCCTCAGCTGTGAGGAGATGGAGTCCGAGAAACAAATTCAAAGCAGGCGCGCCTGCAAAGCCTTCCTGCAGAAATATGCCCCGGCATTCAAGCGCATCCAGGGGCGGCTCGAGCTGCCTTGTTTGGCTAAGGTCAGACGAGACTGGAGTTCTCCAATAAAAATAAATCTCAAATTAATTATGGCCTCGAGCGAGGGGCCAGACACTTGAAGCTGCAGTTGTGCAGTCTGGAGTTTCGGCGCTCGCTCGCCCGTCCCTCCCCCGCCTCCCCCGCCTCCCCCCGCCGGCCCCCTGCCAGCTCTGCTACCCGCTGCGGCCGCTGGACGGGAGGGGAGGAGTGGAGGGAGGGCGCAGGGGGAGGATCCGCCCTGGTCGCTCGGCCCCGCCGGGCGTCGCTAGGGGTTTCGGGTGAACGCACCGTCCCGGGGTCCGGAGGCACCCCAGGGACGCAGCTCCGGTTGTCGCGCCCTCTCATCCCCAACTCGGGCAGGGGCCGGAGAAGCAGGGAAGCCATGTCTGGGAAGTCTTGACCGGGTCAAAAGGGCTGACATTGAGCGAGCCAAGACACGTTTCACCCCGCCGCTACCCTCCCCGGGGAAGCAGGACTTCCGCATCTGGGAAAATATTGTCACATTCGGAGGGTGCGGGGCAAGTCATCGCACCGACGTTCCACTGGAAACGCCCCAAATCCAAATGTGTCCTGAGTGTTCGCCCCCCACCTTTACATGCTTTCTGTGAATGACCCTAGACTGCTTAGAAATGCGAGGTGGGCCTGTTTTGTCGGGGCTCCTCCACCCCAGCTGGTAGCTTTGATTTTCAATGTTGGACCCGCTTTGTTGGTTCCGAGCTCCCTGACTTGAAAGCCAGCGCCGCCGGTGGACTGGGCACCGGCGGTAGCCGGCACCGGCTCCTGGGCAGCAGCCCTGCCCAGTCTCGGAAAGGGAGAGGCAGAACCGTCTCTGGTAAGCCAGAAAAGAGGGTGTGTGCAAGTGTGTGGGCTGGGGTAAGCAGTCCCTGGCGAGGCCGGGAGGAGACAGGCCAGGGAGGAAAGAGGGGAGAGAAAGGGAGGAAGGCGAGGGGGAAGAAGTGGGGTGAGAGAGGGAGGGCACAGGGGAGGGCAGGGCCTCCCCGGGACAGTTCTCATTTGTAGCAGGCCTCACCGCAGGCTGTCTATCAATTTGTCTCAATGCAAACATTCGAAATATTCTCTTCGGCTGCTCGTGAAAACAATGCGCGCTGCCAGGATCAAACCATCTTTCCAGATGTCTGGTGGTAACCACATTAGACAGGGCAGACTTGTTTACTGTTGTGTTTGGTTAGGGCTTTTCCCCCTTTGGGATTTGAAAAAGCAGCCGCAGCGGGAGAGTGCAGCATCAAATCCAGAGTTATATAAGCCGGCACGCTCACCCACCAGCCTGGCAGAACGGGTGGGGGTGGGGTGGGTCTGCACCCCCAGACGCCGTTCAGAGTTGGAGGAGGGGACTCTTCCTTCTGGGAAGAGGACCTTGTGGTGGACGGGAGGTCTTCACGAAGGCCCTGGTAAGCAAGGCAGGGCATGGCACTGGTGCCAGTCAGTGAGTCACAAAGTGGTGACAGTTATGCCCCTGCCAGCCAGCTGCTCCCCTCCCCCCCAACCATCTTCAAAATTATGAAATTGCCGTAGCTCTGGGTGTATAGGCAGCCATGGAAAGTGCTGCTGAGTTCCCAGCTAAAGCAGGAGGGCAAGTCCTCAAGTCAGCCTGGTCACATACTGAGCACTCCCAATGGAACAGGCAGGTCCTGCTCAAAGGAGTTGGGGCGCTAGGGATGTTGGGGTAACTCCCCTGGTCAGGGAGGCAAAGACAACCTGTCGCTCACTGGGCTGAACAGAAGGTGGGAAGAGAACCTCGCCCGTGTGTCTGGGGTACAGGGGCCCTCTCCAGCGCCAGGAGGGGCCTGTTTGGATGGGGAGAGTGGAGCTGGTGTGGGGTGGCCGTTAACGTCCTAAATGTGCACCCAGCACTGGGAGGAGGGCCTCCCAAAGGTGGAGGTGGACTCCCTTCTGCCCGAAAGAGGGGCGACCAGGCTGGGGGTGCCAGGCTTCTGGTCTCGTCCCAGTGGGAAGCAGTCTCCCCACACCCTCCTGAAAACCCTGTTGTTGTTTGAAGGTCGGCAGAGTCTGGGCTGAAAAGGAAACAATTTGGGGTTTGAAAGGATGTAATTCATTCTTCCTTTCCCTTTAACCTCTTTCCTCTCTGGAAAGCATGTGGAAACTCTGAAGGGAAGAGTGAGGGGCGGGTGGCTGGGCCGAGGGGAGGAAAGGGTTAAACCTGATTTCTTTTAATTGAACTCCAGAACTGGTGGCCCCAGGCAAAGGGGGGAACTGACCCCGCTAGCGGTAACCAGATGTGGCGGTCCCAGGGGAGCCCCAGAGCAGACCCCTGGATTGAGAAGCAGACAGGAGGTGGGGGGGTCGGCCCGGCCCCCATTCCACCGCTAGCCCCCCCTACTCCCCCATACACACACCGAGTCTCAATTGCTGGCAGGCTGCACCCGCCACTCCAGGTCTGGTCACGTTCAGACCCTTGTCTGTATTCGAACCCAAAATTGGAGCTGAATTGATGAGACTAATTTTGAGAGGGGGGTGGGGGGAGGGGGAGGGAGGGAGGGAGGCGAGAGAACTCTGGGGCTCAATTGCTCCTGAAGAAATAAAGAATTAATAAGTCACCTTTTTCGCCGCTGTGGACACCCTTTGGAAACTTTTCCCAAGTCGATTGACTCGGATCTCCTCTGGATTTTTTTTGCCCTCCTTCCCCTGGTGGACTCTTAAATAAAAGTGAAAAGGTCCAAAGCGCGGTCTGGAGAGCGTGGACAAGGTAATCTATTTCGGAGGTCTGGGAGAAGGGAGCCAGGTCTAAAGCGCCCAGGGGTCCCCTCGCTGTGCCCAGACTTGCTGGGGCTGCCCCAACGGGATCGTTTGTTTTCACTTGTGGGGAGCCGAGTGCCTCGGGGTGGCGGGGCCCCGACCAGGCGGGCAAGCGGAGGCCGGCCTCACGCTGGGTGGGGATGTGGTCCAGAGCATGGGCCCCGGGGTCTCACCGGGGAAAAAGTCTGAGTCTGGGCCGCAACATTGGGTACTGCTCTCTGGAGACCTGCTGACCAGCGTGAAGGGAACGTCTCGCCCGAGTGTAAGTGTCCTGGGACCTGGGTGGCATTGCCCAGGCAACTCTGGTCTGGGTGCCCGGGCTGGGGCCCTCGCGTCCGGGTTAGGGCGTGGGGTTTGACCCTAGAGGGCGCGGTTAGGTGGCCTAGGGTGTCGCTAGTCCCCGCCCTCGGGGGGAGCCCGGAGCTCTCAGGAGCAGAGGGTCGAGGCGCGCCGTGGGGAGGACGCCCCTCCGCTAACAATGCGCTGGGTGCAGAGTGCGACTCCCCCACCGCCCGCGTCCGTCGGAAGACGCCCCGAGTCCGCGTGGCTGTGTGGGTGAGCCGCTCCTAGAGTCGGCAGCCGCTCGGCAGTCCTGTCGGGGTGGAAAAATTCTCATTGGATGCGTTTTGTAATGTTTGGTTTGCTTCGGTCTGCGTCTGGATCTTCCCGGGCAGTAGGCTCCAGCTTATCCCCAGCTGGAGTATACTCTCCCGTCCCCCATCCCCCCCAAAAAGTTCGACTCGGGCTGGAAAAAGCATTAATGAACGTATCTGTGGGAAGAAACGGAAAGTGAATGAGTCAGGAGGGCCACCTTCGGCCAGCGGCCCCGGGAAAAGGAAGGAGGCCAAAGGCGTCTGGGTTTGGACTTTGGGGGAAGGTGGGGGGGGGGGGGCAGGGGGATGCAGACTCGGGAATCGGGGCGCGGGCTCCGGGCGCGGACCCGGGCATTGTTCCCAGCTCGTTCTTATCTCTCAGGAGCAAGGATCCTGTGTGCGCAGCGCATGGATGTATCTGGGCATCTCTGCGTATATTTATACAGTGTGTGTGATGCGAAAAGCAGGAGCGGCGGAGTTGTGGGGGGAGTGGATGTGGGGGGAGGGAAAACGGAGGAGAGCAGAGAGAGGAGAGAGCTAGACGAGAGAGAGAGAGAGAGAGAGAGAGAGAGAGAGAGAGAGATAGGACTTCCTCCCGATTCGCAAAGTGAAGTCACTTCCCAAAATTAGCTGAAAAAAAAGTTTCATCCGGTTAAACTGTCTCTTTTTCAATCCGCTACAACAACAAACGTGCACAGGGGAGCGCGGGCAGGGCGCTCGCAGGGGGCACGCAGGGAGGGCCCAGGGCGCCGCGGAGGCCGCGCCCGGCTACTACGAAGGGGCTGCGAGGTCAGGCTGTAACCGGGTCAATGTGTGGAATATTGGGGGGCTTGGCTGCAGACTTGGCCAAATGGACGGGACTATTAAGGTAAGAGACCGGGCGGTGGGCGCGGAGCGGTGGGGCCGACCAGCGTGGCGGGGTGGCGGGCGCCCGGGTCCCGGAAGACGTGGCCGCTCTCCGTTGCTTCCGCGCCCGGCTCCGCTCCGTCTCCTCCCGCGCGCGGGTGGCAAGTCTCACTAGCGGGGGTTCCCCCTCCCGGCTGCCCCGCGGACGGTCTCTCCTGCACCCCTTGCCGCGAAGCGGAGCCCGGCCCCCTCCCTCCGCGCCCCCACCCGCGCTGCCACCCGGCTTCGGCTTGAATCCCGGGAGGGGAGGATTCCGGGCGCGGATCAGAGGGGGGGGGGGGCCGATTTCGCGGCTCGATCACTCCCACCGGCAAGCGGAGCGCTTCGGCCCGGAGCCCGGTACCCATCTGCGGCCGGCTTCCCCCTCGCCCGAGGCTGGAGGCGGTGGGGGCGGAAGCCGCCACCAGCCCGGGTTCCTGCCTGGTGGGCCCTGAGGTGGGCAAGGGGATCGGTTGCCGGAGGATCGGGGTGCAAGTGAATGTCTCTGGGCTCTGTGTGCGCGGGCTCCTCCAGATGGAAGCCCTGTTTACATGTCAGCGCGGGCCGGGTTCCCTTCCTCTTGGTGTTTCTGTTGCCGGTTCTCGACGCTCAGAGCCTGTGGCTGCCCGGACTAACGGGCCGACCTGGCCGCTTCCCCAGCAGGAGCAAGACGTCTCTGCAGCCCGGGTCCGCGCCGCGCCCCGCTCCCCACACCCGGCTTCCGCGCACCGTCTCCGGGTGGGCGTCTGCTCCGGGGAAGGGCTCCCGGGGTCATCTCAGAGAAGGTCCCGTGCCCTTCTGGGCCACTTCCCCTAAGGTGACCAGCCAAACTCCGTCGCCAACCCCCACCATTATCCCCGCACCCCCAGCTTGGCTTGGGTTTCGAAGTGCAGCCCAGAGGGACGGCTGAGGGTCTGGGTTTCCTGTCCGACCTCAGAGGGTTGCCTGCCTCCTCCCTCTCGAAGGGGAAGTGGGACTAGGCGCAGAGAGAAGGGACACCCCCAGAACGCCACCGGCTTGGAGGAGCGAGGGGAATGAATGGGACCTGGAGTCCGCTGGGCTGCGAGGCGGTTGTGCAACACCAAGCAAGAGTCTGTCTGGAAAAACGATTAGGCTGGTGAGGTGGGCACTGGCAGAGCCCGCCATTCCCCCAGAACACGAAGGAATCGACTTGGGGCTCAGGGCTGAGTAAGAGAAAGCTGAGATGTTGGGCTTGGAGAATTCGAGAGATTTTTATCATTTGGGTGGAGTAGTGGTTTTTAAAGTTTTTTTTTCTCTGAAAGTTTGAAAGATGCTGACTTAGGTCAAAGGCACCCACAGAAGGAACTTGAAAATCTGGAGATGAGACAACTGAGTGTGATGGTTCAAGGGCGCCTGTGTGATCGAGGTTCCTCAAGTTTAAAGTGGGTGGGCGCGGAGCGGGCGCGGGAGGCTTCCTGTGGGAAGGGCGTGGTGGTCACTGGACATCGTGTGCTTGCTGCTCTTCATGCCGGCGTGTGCAAGCGAGCGTCTCGGGTTAGGAATAAGACCCTCCGCTCTGGAAAACGCCGCCTCAGTGAGACACACCACTTACCCAGAGGCGCCCTCCTGATCAGGAAGAGTGGGAACATGGCTCTGGGGTCTGGATGTAGACACTCTAAGGAGAAGTGAAGCAATTTCTTCTCCACGATGCTCAGACCTCCAGCACAGGCCCAGAGCACAGGGAGGAAGCTGTGGTCTGTACCCAGGATGTGCTCATCTCTTTAGATTCGCACACAGGGATTGGCACGGTGGGCAGCGAGAACAGGCTGAGACCCAGACCCTGGTGCTGCAGCTGAGGATGGAGCCAAGGCCTTCCTCGAGTGGGTGTGGGAGCCTGCGAGTCCCTCCAAAGCCTCCACAGGGGCACCCTGGTCTCTCGCCCAGGTGACCTGGCTGTGCAGACCCACCCACAGATCAGAGGCTGGTCAAGCCATCTTCAGTCCCTGAAATCCTGACGGACTGAGTCGTTGAGTGTATACTTTGGTATTTAAGTTGTCTGAAAGCCACAGTTTCCTCTTCTCATGTGACCTTTGGAGATTTAGGTTCCAGGACCCCACTTCCACCATGATTTAAACCCTGTTCTTGGAGAGGAGAGTGAGCAAAAGGAGGTCGGCTCACTCCTGGTCTCTGTGAGAATGCACAGTGCACAAAATCTGCGAGAGCTTCAGAGTCTTTGCAAAAGTGAAACAGTGGCACCGAATTAGCTCTACAGTAGTGTCCTTCCCAACTTTCTGTTCTTAAAATATCATAGTCATGCGTTCTTACAAGATCATATACTGACATGTCTGTGAAATCTAATTCTCTGCTGATCGCGGTCTGAGAGCTTTGCAGATCACATGCGATCTGCAGACACAAATCCAGAGTGGGTGTTCCCCACTCAAATGGCCTTGAAAAGCCATCTTTGAGTAATTGTGAGATGTGATTTTTATGCACCTGCACATTTCTTCTTCACATAGAAGGTATGTCTGTCTTTCGAAATGCCTGTCAGTCTCAGCACTGAGAAGGTATTTAGTTCAGGATGCCAGCGAAAGCTGGAGTTCTTCGGTCTCTCCCACACCATTAAGAAGCCATTAATGTTGTGCACAATTCCATCTGATTCTAAAACTCCAATCTTACTGCCCTTGTTGTAACAACACCTTCTGTATCACATCTTCTTCTCATTCCCAAGAACATCTCCCGGGAAGGCTCTGAGCATCATGTCCTGAGCACCAACATTGGTGGGGGCCATTCCTCTCTTTCTCTGCCACAGTCAGTCAACCTGCAGTATTAAATGACACCCTACCCCACCCCTGCTCCCCACATTGATATTATCAGTGTTGAAAAGCACATGATACTGTTTGCTGCTCTAAGAAATGACCTGGTTTCAAAAACTGCATCTTAGCTCTAATCAGTCTTCAGTTGAGCCTGATTATTTCATCTGTGGAAGCTCAATGTGGGGCCCATGGTGTCATCAAAGATGGAGACACAGTGGAAGACAACGCAGACGTGGTGAATGCGATAGGGAAGCAAGGAATAGACTTGGAGTTGGGAAACCTGGTTCATTCTCAGCGCTGCTGTTTAGTGGCCCTAAAGCAGGGTGCATAGATCCTTGAGTCTCAGTTTCCTCATCTATGAATTGGGGCCAAAGTTGACTTCCCAACATAAGTCACAGTAAGGCTCACATAAGGTCTGTGCCTTAGTTGCATGTACGTTGTCGACTTTCTCCTTGGGGAGAGGTCTTCTGGGGTTTGGTTAGTTAGAAAACTAAGACGTAGGTCTGGATTTACCATAATACCTGTTTCATGAATTTAACAGATATTAACTCTGTGTTTCTTATGTTTGAGGCTCAAAACTCATGCTTTATGTGTTGAGAATAAAACAGGGAATTTATACTCCAGTGGAGGTGACAGACACGTAAATAAATAATTCTGTGTCCAGAGATAACATATCTTTCGAGCAACAGCAAAGCACATTAGGGGATAAGAGGCGATACAGCGCCCTGACCACTGTGGCTCCATGGGCTGGGTGTCCTGCAAAGAAAAAGGTCCCTGCGGGTTCAGTCCTGGTTGGCTGGGGTGCATAGGAGAGGCACCACTGATCGATGTTTCTGTCTCACATCAATGTTTCTCTCCATCTCTTTCTCCCTCCCTTCCTCTCTCTCGAAAAATAAATAAATAAAATATATTTTTTTTAAAAAGTGACATAGCTGCATCAGCTTTGAGCAAAGCCCAGTTGAGGAGGCCTGTTCAGGTGCCAGCCTTTACCTCAGGAAAGTGTAGCAACACACAGCCAGCAAATGGTGAGAGAGCAGATGGGAAGGAAAGCTTGTGATTCAAGCTGGGCTCTGCGAACCCGCAGAGTTCCGGGGCCAGACAGGTCCGGGAGGGTAGGTTATCACTAACGGGGCAGTGCTTGTCCCGTGGGGCAACTTCAGGATGCTACCGTACCTTGAGGAAAGCAGCGAGGAAAGAAGCAGCTTGGGGACAGGGACTTTATTTCTGTCCTCAAAAAGGGACGCTGCCTTCCCTGTGAAGGGTGAACACCCATGCACATCTTCATACCTTCACATCTCCTGCATTCCTTTATCTGCCCCCCGCCCTGACCACATAGAACAGCTTCTCCGCCCCCCACCCCAGGTGATCACCAAATGGCAAATTGGTAATATTGGGGGTAATTTTTGTGAACAGTTTCTTCCTTCTACTTCTGCTGCTGTTCAGATTTAAGTTTACAGGTTTGCAAATTTAGAGATTATTTAGCTCAATATTCTCATGTTAGGGGTGGGAACGCTAAGGCCCAGAGTTGTTTAATGAATTACTCAAGGTCACACAGGCAACTGGGTCAGGGTGAGAATTCAGGGCTCCTGACCTTCAGACTAACGTTCTTTCCACCACACCATGAAGATGTTATTCGCTTTCATTACATTATTACAAATGACAAAATCCTGGATGCCAAGTGCGTGCGTGCGTGTGGGTGTGCGTGCATGAGACAGAGGGGCAGACAGAGACAGATAAGGCTTTTTAAAACTCATGGAGAATTTGACACTTTGGAATAAAGATAACTTCTATTATTTAACAAAAAAATGTATTACTACTGTCTTGAATTATTTCCATACTTTAAAAATTCCCAGATTTTTAGCATAACTGTTTTCTAAAATAAATCCTTCTTTTCTTATATACAAACAAGGTCCATTACCAGAGGACAACAAAAAATACAACATTTTACTTAAATAGCAACAGTAATAGCCAATATGTCCCTTTACAGACCAGGGCAGATGGGCTGAATTTTTGGTCAATTCTGTTACTAATTGACTGTTCGACTATATAATATAATATATTCAGATGCATTAGCACATATCTTATGGACTCATCCTCCAAGCTGGGCAGTAAGTAGGTCTTGAATAACAACCACATTAACTAAGATTCAGGATTTCAGTGTCTTCTGTTTGGGGTCAACCAGTTAATTTGGCATTGGTTTAAAAACTTGGTTGATTTTAAATAAGCCTGTATTCTAGAAATGTAACATTATTCTTATGTCAATACTGAGTTGTCCCAGAAAAAAAATGGGAAAAATTTTATGATGATGAACCACTAGGCAGGATTTCTAATGGACTGATGCTTTTATTCTACCTTAGACTTCAAAAGATACGCCTAAATTGTAAGTCAACACTCAGGCCATCCGCAAAGCCCCAGTCTTTATGGAAGAAAACTCACTCCATCTGAAGCTTAATAAAAAGATTTTCAGATTAGCAACCAACTAACTATCTAGGGTTGGAATTGAAAAGCTACTGTTTTCATTCATCTTAGACAACCAGCTACATTATGAAGGTATAGAATAACATTTTGGTTTTGTTTTGTTTTGAATAACATGACTTTCTATTTTTGGTTAGTACTGAAAACAGCCTTTCTAAGTCTTTTTTTTTTTTTTTGCTTGTTGTTTTGTGACAAATGGAGAAGGCTAAAGGACATTGGTCACTATGTACACACACATACGCACACAAGCTCACAAAATCTTCCACCAACCATAGTAACTTTTTTTGTAGCCTCAGGGCTGCGCAGGTGCCTTTTCCTCTGCAGAAGACCACACCCTGTTTCATTTTCTGTTGCTCTTATGATTTATATCTACTTATCTGTAACCCATTCATGTGTTAATGCATCAGTAGGATGGGATTCCTAAGTGATGTCATTCTAATGCTTCCACAGACCCAAGAGACCCGACATCGGCAGCCTGTGTACTCTGAGGTGTTTGCCCAGAGGCAATGGATGGGGTTTGACTATCCTCACCTTGTCACCCTTATGGCCAGTATTTTGGAGTTTTGACCGCATTGGATAATCTGCAGAATAACCCTTTTCTATGCAAAGCTAGCTGGCCTCATGGGGACTCTGTAACCTTAGCCTCACTTGACATCGTGAACTGACGTCAGCCATAGTAGTACAAGTCAGTGACCGTCCCAGTTAGAAAGGTCGATTGCATGACTCTTATTCAGGCACTGGACTGGGTGACTGAGTGCTGTCAGGATACAGTGTGGGCGGCAAAAAGGCTGCTGTCCTGCAGACCTGGGAGGAGGATCGGCCGTGTTTGTGTGCGTAGTGGACTGCAGTGAGCGTTACGTTAGCCTGGAGGAAGGAGAGAACAATTTCAAATGGACAGACAAACAAAGACCTGATAACAATAGTTATTTACAAAGGACTTTCATACACACTCTTGCATTTAGTTCTCACAATAGCACTATGGAAACTAATATTGTCACATCACTGTTTTATATGGGAGAAATTAAAGTTCAGAGCATCTGGGTAACTTGCCAAGTGTCTCTGATTCCAGAATACTTTCTACCCTCCCCCCAATATAATCCACAGGGCTTCTTGGCATAGGTGGATCGATGGGCCTGGACGGTGGCTTTGAAGGAGGGCAGGACTTGTGCAGGAAGATATGGTTCAAGTTCTTTCTAGGAAAATAAAATATTTTGATGTATGTTTGGGGCAGAGGGGTGCATATAAAGGAGAAAGTGGAAGTGGGAAGATTGGATGGAATTAGATTTTTGGAGGACTTTAAATATCATAACAAAGAATTTGGGCTTTATAAAACACAGGGGTGGGCCAAAGTAGGTTTATAGTTATTCATATGGTAAATAATACAATAATTAATAAATAATATTGAATACAAAAAAACTGTGTTTCTCATACAACTGTAAACCTACTCTTGCCCACCCCTGTATAGAGAAAGGAAAAATCATAAATTTCTAATAGATGGATGATCTACAGGGCTATGCAAGCCTCTTAGGAACTGAGTCCTTCCTATTAGCACCATCCTTCTTACAAAATGGGGGTGAGAGTGGCCCCATCACTTATCAGAGGCCACAAGAAATGAGTAGCAGCAGAATTAAACAGCCAGTGATAGGTTCGGGCAACCAGACCATGCTATCAGCTGTCTTTAAAGATATGTTTATTGAATATGGAGACAGGGGAGGGAAGAGCAGCCCTCCTTCACCAGATCCCATAAAAACATGATTATCCCTTTAGTTCTTTAAATATCTTCCTCTGCAGTGTTCTGGAGACTTCACCACAAGCGGCCTTTTCAATTGGGCCATCTCTCCTGGGCCCAGTACGACTTTAGTTCCTTTTGAGAATGAGTCAGCAGATAGTCATTGAGAAGAGACGAAAGGAAAGGTTGTTTCCCTGAGACTCAAATCACAGTTCTGTGGAAATTCAGACAGATCTGACATACTTTCATAGGCCGGCTGGGTCCATCGCCGCACACAGACATGCTGCTATTTCACCTAAGCAAAGCAAAAACTCAGCAGGTTGTCACCATCATCCAAGTAGGACCAGAGATTAAGTGTTCACATGCATTTTCAGGTAACTCATCAACTTTATAGCAGCTTCAGAATTGCTGATACCTTCAAAAATGAAGCAAAATACCAAAATATTTAAGAGACTTCCCATCTTTGGAGAACAATGTACCTGGCCTTTAATTTGGGATCCAAGGCCCAGAGTATGTAACTTCTCAAGCCAACTCCAAGCAAATGCGTACTTGAAAACCGAAATGCCTTCTCAGCAGCAGGACCGTTTTCTCCAATGGTGCCGCGGGTCCGAGGTAACGAAAGACCTTATGTCACATCTCGGCACACACATGCGAGAGGCTGGAATTACAGGTGCTGAGGGAGCTTTAACCCTGCATTTCCAGACACGCGTGGGGTTCATAGGTCTACTGAAATCTAACAGTTCAGTAGCAGAGTGCTAGGTCTGAATATCTGGGTGTTCACCGATTTTAAGTGCGAGGGAGTCTGAGAATAAATAATTTTACAGTATTGCTCAGGTAGCAAACATTTGGAAACAGGTTTTAATATTATAAAAGTACTCAGCTTGTGAGTTGCTGTTAAGTGAATACTGTTACACTCTATATAAATACATATAATTAAGTTTTAAATTCGTATGTCTGAAGAGTCATTTTGACTTCAACATGGATCACTTAATTCATGCTCATTCATTTCTTCATTAAGCCAGAACTTGAGTAACACCACCAGACACGGTGATCCACAGAACGCCACATAAACGAACGAGAGCAAGATGCTCATGTTTCTGTTCCTTCCAGACTTCCAGAGGTCAGAGGCTTCTCTGCCTTCTGACTTTCAGCTCTGACAACTGTCAGTTCCAAAAGAAGCAATGCTCACTGGCAAATCTTTTTTGTGGCTTTCTATTATGTGGAAATTTAAGCACATTTTCTCAAAGGTAACACCCATCTTATAATTTCCTCTGCCCCTTCACTCCTGATGATAGTAGTTCACTGTATGGATATCTTTTGGAAACTTAATTCGAAAAGATATTATTATTCTCCCTTCCTCAGCTTCAGCTCCTCTATTCATACAGTAACACAGAGAAAAACACTCTAAACAAAGTACAAAGGTAAATGAGCAAATGTCTTAATGCATAAAGACTAATTATAAGCCAACAATAAAAAAGACAGACTATCTCACAAAAAAATAGGCAAAAATGCTATGTATACACAGTGCTAGAAAAAGAAATGCAAACAAAAAGATTCTCAAGTGTGTGCATACAGATACTTAAGTGAAAATAATGAAATGTGAACATTTTTCACCTGTGAGGACAGCAAAGATTAGAACAGCTTAACCATGCCTCATGTTAGAGAGAGTAAGGGGACGTGTCCCTCTCTTACCCAATAGTGGGAACATAACTTGGTACAATCATCCCAGAGGCCAATTTGGAAATATCTACTGAGATGTTCAATATTGAGACAAATTTGATAATAGTGTTAATTCTAAAAAATTTATCTTATAGACACGATTACACAGATACCGCAGGTATCTGGCCAAAATATTTATTGAAGTGTTGCTTGTAGCAGTAAAAATTGGAAAGACTCTAAATGTCCATCAGTAGGGCACTAGATAACTAACTCAGGGAAAACTCATGCAGCTCTTACATGGAATGAAGTCAGTTGTCTGTATACCCTGATTGAGAAAGCTTCCGAGGCGTGCTATTACACAGAAGAAGGCAAGTTACGGAATGTGGCCTTTACTTCTGTACAAAAAGTGTGAAGACACACATAGGATTGTTAAGTGTAATGATTCTGGAAGGATATACAAGAAGCTATTAACAGCAGCTGGCTGCTTCTGAGTCAGGAGGAGCGGACTTTTACTTTTCACACTATAAACTTAGGTAGCATTTGATTTTTTGGAAAATCACTAATATAGGCCTTCTAATTTTAAAAAACTGATGGGACACATAAAGAGGGACTATTAGAAATGGACTGGTAATAAATGGACTGGCGACCACCGTTCTAGCCCCAGTGTGCTCATCAGAAACATCCGGATCCCATTTTGCAGTAAAAACAGAGAAAAATTGTCCAGCCTAAACTCTGGAGACCGGAATTCTAGCCCAAACCCCTCCTCGCACCAATGAGACATGGCATCTTAGACATCACTTCCCTCCTTCAGGATTCATGCGAATTTTTTCATGTGAAAGGTCTTCTCGTGTATGAAATGAAGGTATGATTTCAAAACTTTCTTTCATCCTCCATGTGTATAAGACTCTGAACCCAAGCAGGCTTTACAGTATTCCTTACTTGGGGGCATGGGTGGGTGAACCTCTCACCAAAACGCTCTCTGAGCCCACGTGGCTCTCCACAACCCGGAGCCTAAACTGTAGAGGGATCTTTTCCAGCTAGGGCTAGTCGAAGGCTGGGGCTCTCAGGAGGGGCTTTGTGAATTTCTCTGAGCGGATTGTTTTTATTACCCAGTGACACTGGAACCGGGCTAATCCCTTTGCATTAATGCCAGCTAGGAATCAGTCCTGCCTCTGCTCTGGGTCTTACACTCTTGTCCAAAATTCAGTCTCCTTTAAAACCCAAAACACATTTGGCCCCAAGATCCCGTCCCCTGGATTTTAAAAATCCTGTTTAATTGAAGGGAAATTGAATTTGTCTGGTTTTGATTCATTGGCACTGAACTTAAAAAACAACAACAACAATATTTTGAGGTCCAAGAAAAGTTTTGAGCCTCTTAATGAGTTTCTGGAAGGCCTTTCTTCTTCTTCTTAAAACAGGAAGTGGCGCCGTGCTCTGGGCACACACAGAGTCAACCCTGAAAGGCCCAATTCAGCTTGAAACTTTATCACCCACCATTTTGCATGAGCACCAACAGCCCCAGCAAAGGCCTTTCCATCCCTACTCCTCACCTAAAAGTGAGAGATCCACTCACCTTTCACCTAAGGGAGAAGAACAATGAGGAGGGGCAAGCAGAGTCACAAGAAGAAGAAGAATCAGCTATTTATCTGTCTCTTACTATGTCCCAACGCTGTTTTGACCTTTGCAGACGCGCTCATATTCGATCCCATGACAAGGAGAGGGGAAGTAACTTAACCAAGTTCCTTCAGGTAGAAAGTGGAAGAGCAATGATTTGAACGTACTCCTGTTTGCCTCCAAAGTCCGTGGAGCTTAGCCACTGTGATGCGTTGCCAGGTGGACACACTACACATCCATGAAGTAGGCTCCAAACCAACCCACCTGCTGAGGACCATGTGTGCCCTGTTGTTGTGTGTTTTGCCCTCTGCTCTTACCGACCCCCCGCTGGCAGTCTGTCCTGCTCAGACTCATGGTGTCGCTCAGCCTCCACCAGCCTTTGCAACCTGGGCCTTGTGTTTCTAGGTAGGAGAGGCTGCCTGACTGGTTAACAGGTGCACTGAACAGCAGGCAGAGGAGGGTGAAGCCAACGGGTTCTGTTTCATTGTAATGAGCTAATAAGATGTAAAAAGAAAAATGTCTGAAGCTGAGAGAACAGCAGGTCAACTTGACAATGCTGCCCCTCTACCTCCTACCTCTTCTCTGTTTTTCTCTCTTTCTCTGACTCTTGTTCTATTTTCATTCTCTTTCCTTCACACACACACGCACACACACACACACACACTTTAAAAAAACAGATGGGGGGAGTCTTAAAAAAACACAAAGAAGAGAATGTTTTGCAAGGTTAAAAGGAAACCATCGAGGAAGGCTAACTTCGGGCTCCAGTTTCTCCTGAATAGTGCTTGTTATTTCAAGGCTGATTGACTTATAACTGCGTCCACAGCCACCTCACATCAGTTCCTTTTATCAGCCCAAGTGAGACTTCCTGTGGACTGGCAGCTTCCTGATGTATTTCCTTTTTCCTTTGGCAGAACAAAGAAAACCATAGCTCCAAGGATCCTTGGGACCAAACATAATTTAGCACTGAAGAACCCATTATTTTAACATTTTCATTCTCAATGCATAGGGCCAAGTGCTTGCCTTTGCATTTTCCCACAACATTCTGTACAGCCTCATGATGGACCTCACGTGTGAGTATCAGGGGCCAATGAACCGCTCGATCTCACTCTAGTTGCAGTTTGACTTCATTTAGAGGGAAAATTAACCCATTCTCCTTACTAACACTGCATGAGCAACTCCCCACCTCCACTCCATACATACATACACCTTTAAGAGTTATACCTTTCTACGTAGTATTTGCTCTTATTACCCTAACTCGATATGACAGGTCAGCAAAGAAGCCCTCTTATTTAAAATTTTCAACCTGTCTGTATGTTTTAAGTTCTAATTTTAGATATATACATATGAGGAGAAAAAAGCTTCAGCCCTGGCTGGTGTGGCTCAGTGGATTGAGCATCAACCTACAAACCAAAAGGTTGCTGGTTTGATTCCTGGGTGGGGCGCATGCCTGGGTTGCAGGCCACGTCCTCATTTGGGGCCATGCAGGAGGCAACTGGTTGATGTTTCTCTCCTTCTCTTTCTCCCTCCTTCCCCTCTCTCTAAAAATAAATAAATAAACTCTAAAAAAAAAAAGGCTTCAAAGACTATCCAAAGGGCCATTAAAGTCAATTAAGGAAAACATTCCAGAAATTGTTGCTTTCCTCTTCTGCCTCTCATGTTGCATATCATTTCGTATCACTTGGCCTCATCGTTTCTCTGCCCGTTACTTCTGCGACTTTCATGCGCAAGCCAGGGTAACAAAAGAACACTACCAAGAGAGCTGCTAGTATCTCCGTAGTGTCTCCCAAGCCAAGTATCACAAGTTGCCAACTTACGGGACCTCCCAAAACTCTTAGAACAAAAGAGGCCGTTGTACAGAAGAGATAACTGAGAACCTAAGACGTGATGTGCCTAAAGATGAGAATTGGGCAAGAGACACCAGAAGCAGGACTCAAGTATTCACGTACCTGAAACAGCACATTCCCCAATAAAGGTGCTTCCAGGAGCAAAAATGTCAATACTTGTGGAATCTACAGGTATTCTTACTTTCTTCTCTGGTCTTACTTCCTGGTCATACCACTCCTAGGGAACTGAAGATGGCGATTTCCATAGGAACCACTTAGACACCTAAGTAATCATGCAGCCACCTGAAGTAGCTTTCTCTTTTTATAACTATCATCCATTTGGAACGAGAAACGATTGAGGCTTTGTGGTGCCACTTTCTTTCCATGGGCCTTTCCCCTTTAGGGAAGACCCATAGGCAGCGGCCATGGCACCCAGCTGAAACGGTACCACCCTAAAAAATCTCCACTTCCACGAGGATGGGCAGTGATGCATTGCCACACGGTATAAGCAGCTGGCACAGGAGATTCACAGATGCAAGGCCCAGCGAGCCACACATCCCGCCTCAGGACTCAGCCTGCAGGGAGATGCCCCACAGAGGCACCGCACCAAAGTGTTGGAGGAATTAAGGGTGGCCTGCATCCACAAGAAGGTGGCCAGGACCCCTGGGATCTCCGTACATCTGAGGAGGCAGAACAAGGCCACATTGGAAAGTCCTTGGAGGCCCATGCATGGAGACTGAAGTTGTACCATTCCAAGTTCGTGCTCTTCCTCAGGAAGACCTTGGCCCCCAAGAAGGGACACATGTCTGCTGACGAACTCAAGTTGGCCACCCAGCTGACAGGACCAGTCATGCTGAGACAGAAGGTCTACAAGGAGGAGAGAGCCAGGGTCATGGCAGAGGAGGGGAAGAAGTTCAAGAAGATGCCCAGTCTTCACATGGTTGGCGCCAAGGCCCAGCTCTTTGGCATCAGGGCAAAAAGAGCCAAGGAAGCCGAAGAACAGGATGTTGAAAAGAAACAATAAAGTGCTGTCGGCCACTTGTGATTAAAAAAGCAAAGAACGAAAAACAATCAAAACTGAAATGGAGCTCCCCTGGCCAGAGCTGTATTTCCAAGACGAGGGATATTTCATCATGGTTAATTCACACTGATTTCATTTAACCCAGTCCTCAGTGTCATCCACTGCAGACAAAAATGGGGTGGAAAGGTTTCCTCAAAAAGGAAAATAACTCGGAAGCTACGTGGCATGAAGGGCCTGTGTGAGGGTGAGCCTCACACCACCTGTCCTGGTGATGCCAAGTGGAGTGGTCAGAATGAGCGCATCTATGTGTTTGAGCAGAAGAGCTCTCTTCTCCCGTCACGTTGCCGTGTCTGACAGCAGCCCCGTACCCGGGTCTGTGGCTGGTCAGGAATCGCAGAGCAAAGACCCATGTTACCTCGCAACACTTCCCCAGCCCCAACAATGCTGTTTATAGACAACCACATTCCGACCTGGACCTTCTCCACACACACAGAAAGTGTGTTGAGTCGAAGGGCACAAGTAAACTCGCTCAAGGCCGGTATTTGTTATAACATAGGCTTTCCCTAAAGGTGAGGGACTTGAGAGGCACTTGTACTTCCTGCACTTTGCTGGAAAGGGGAGGGAGAGCCTTCACCAGTGTGGCTCAGTTGGTTGGAGCATTATCCTATGCACCAAAAGTTTGCCGGTTCGATTCCCAGTCAGGGCATAATACCTAGGTTGTGGGTTCTGTCCTGGGTAGGGGCATGTACAGGAGGCAGCTGATCAATGTTTCTCTCTCTCTAAAATCAATTTAAAAGTTGAAAGAAAGAAAGAAAAGAAAACTGGCATGAGGAGGAAACTGGCATGAGGAGAATTTTCCCAGGGTTCCTCAGGGAAGGTATCTAGGCCCTGGAGGCTCTAAACTCGTCCTTCTGGAGATGCGTGGATCTCTATGTGCTTCTTGGTCTGCAGTGTGGTAAAGGAACACTGTGGTCGCCCTTCCCTGGCTCCCGGAGTTGGCCCCCAAAGGTCCTACAGACAAAGCTGTGAGGAAGTGGGGGGCTGGGGTTGAGCTCATGGAGTTTTCAGCCTTTCTTACCCACCAGTTTGGACTGGGTATGACCCAGACTCTTCTCTGCCCAGAGCACCCTTTTAAAATAAAAAATTTAAAGCCTTGTGTGTATTTCATGGGAAATTTCACACGTCTGTTTCTGATTCACTTCCAATGAAAGGCTCAAAGTGCTGGTTTTGTAAGAGCCCTTTGATGACTCAGATTCTTTCTTGTAGGTTCTTTTATTTTTTCCCTAAAGTCTAAAAGTCTATAGAAGTTTAATAAATGTTCAGACATTTGCATGCTTAATTGTTCAGAATAATTGGAAACAGTAGGGAACATTTTACTAGTGTGCCCCGAAGAAGCACATTTATAATGGCAAAGAGAAGGACCCACACCTCCATGAAGGTGATGCAGGCAGACAAGGATGTCCCTGGAGGGGTGCCCATCACAGGGAAGAGGCTTTGAGCTCACACCCGCTGCAGGGTCAGGGAGAGTGTTCCATGAAACACAGGGCCTGTTGAGTGGTCGGTCGCATCAGAGATGGAACAGGTGGAATGGAATTTTCCAGATGCTAATGACGCTTTCAACAAGCCCCATTATTGGTCTTCTTCGTAGTCATTAAAATGCTTTGGTGAGGAACCTATCAGGGTCCACTTCTGCAGTCGATGTGGAAGAAACTGTCAAAGCAGACCCACGCTCCCCTGGGAGAGGCCCCAGATTCAGTGTGTACCTTATCAGTCCCTGGAAGTGTTAGCGTGGGTGTGGGGTTTGGGGACCCAGAGTCACGGCTTTGCCTTAGGCCGGCTGTATGACACTGGACAGGTTACTCTCCCTTTCTTCACCTCAGTTTCTCCATCCACTCAAAAGGATTCAGGCTACTAGCAATGCAATCTTCTCCTGTGGATTTGGTAAAAATCTAGAGTGATGAGTCACTTCAAGTTTCTTGAAGAAAGGCGTTAATTAGGTACAGACATTTGACGAGCTATTGGGTGGCTCATTACACAGTTATGCTGATTGTCGATCGTAAATCATGCAACATTTCCATTTCTGAGCCTTGTTGGGACTTTCTACTAAAGAGAGAGCACTCTTCTCTCTTTATTATCAGGGGTGGGTTAGCGATCTCAGTCAACCCAATTTACAAAATGTAAATTTGTGTTCACACCATGTCCTGTAGGAATGGTGTGTGCTTTGTGGTGCTTCTTAGCTGGGAAAGGTGACACCGAAAGTTTACGAAGACTGGCAGTAAGATGCTGGAGTGTTTTGAAAAGTGTTGGGGCCATGGCAGAATGGTTCTGTGAAAGTCATGTGCAATTTGAAGTGCAAAATCTGGGCTTACACTTATTTATGAGCTCTGTGATCTTGAGCCAGAAATTGTCTCTAATCTTCTCCTTTCCTGGAAATTTTATTCCTAAACTAAAAGTGGTAATGATAATAATAATACTGTTTTCTCTTTGCTTTCCTATAAGAATCAAAACAAGTGCGGATCTGAAAGCACTTTGTAACTGCGAGGGGCTGTGTGAGTGCTAGTTATTATTAGCTTGGTTGTTATTCTCCACCAGGCTGATGCTTGACACCAACCGATAATAAGTATTGCTTAAATTGAAGCCATCGGGTCGCGTGATTTCAAAGACTTAGTTGTATTTGCTTAAATTCGTCAGTTAGTTACTCACTCCCATCTCTCTGCCCTTATAGACACGGTCCCCTACAAAGGCACCGGTGCAGACCGCACATCACATATTCCTCTTTCCCCTCCCTCATATCCGGCCATTGTTCTGCTCGTGAAACTCCCACCCCAATCAATGTGGGTTTTACGTAAAAACCGATGGCAGGATATGAGTGCAGCTTCAGGAATTCCAGGCTTGTTCTACTGATAAAGAGAGTTGTGTCAATGTGAAAACACCAGAGAAACAATATTCTCCTGCCCAACCTTTTCTGCTCGTTTTTTTTTTTTAGGTTTGTCTTTGCCTTTGAAGAGCCAAGAGCCACCAAGAATACAAAACACCTATCTTTCAGGACATTCCTTGTTAATACGTTTTTTTTTTTAATGTTATTTATCTTTAGAGCAGAAGGGAAGGAGAGAGGGAGAGAAATATCAATGTATGGTTGCCTCTGGTGTGTCCCCTGCTGGGAACTCGCCTGCAACCCAGGCATGTGCCCTGACTGGAATTGAACCGTGATCATCTGGTTCACAGGCCTGCGCTCAATCCACTGAGCTACACAGGCCGGGGCCCTGTTAATAAAATTTTAAATGCCCATCTGGCTACTGGCTACCCACTCTCACTCACCTGTGCTACCTCCCGTTATGGCCTCAGTGTTCTTGTGATCATGGGTTTAGGGAATACAGGGCCAGGCCTGAAGTTAGGTGTTCCAGAGATTTCAGTCCTTCTATATGCTCTGCATCACCATTCTCTTAAAGAAATAAGAGTTTTCCTGCCAACAGGGAGGGTAGACCTGGACTCTTCTGATCAGGGGATATGAATTTGGGTTGTGATGGTCTGTATGTCACAGTTCAGCTGACCTAAGTGTGGGTGAAAGAACAGCAGGATGAGAGAAGTAATTTGCCTTGAAGATGGTCCTCTGCTAGCATTGAAGTCAGGGATAACAGTGGTTTTTCCCCTGTGTCACAAGACAAGACAATTTCAGTCCTTATTCTCAACAGGCACCGTCGCTAATTTAGGGAATGTTGCATCTCTGTTTTTCGTGCTACACCACACAACCAGACACGGTGATGTGCCCAGAATGAAGTGAAGGGTCATTTGCTCATATTCTACCCACATGAAGTAGCTAACTAATGAAGAGAGAGAAAGGAAAATGAAGTGAACCCTTTCCATTTTAAAGTGCTTATCCAGGCCTTTAAGATGGAGATTCAGAGCTTCTCCTTACATCTTTTCTACTGAATGCATTGAATTGTGTATCAAGGTTTTATTTCCAGCCAACAGACTTGAGATTTCAAAGCCTGTGGGTCTGGACCTTGAGTGGCTCAGACACTAACCTGTCACTCTTTAGGAACTACAATCCAGCTAAAGCCAACCCTGATGCTTCTTCCCCCACAAAAACAAATGACAGCCAAGATCCTGATGCAGTGTGGAAGGAGCATTCAGTGCTTGCCACACTAGAAACATAAAGCGTAGACAAAGAGACTAGAGAGCATCTCAAATATGTATTTCAAATCAGTAAGGACATCTTACACAACAGAAGAAATGCAGCCTTGCAGGAAACTCATTTGTCTGGCGATGGTATGTCTTTGTGAGGTCGGATTGTGTAAAGGTTCTGGACAAATTCATCATCCCATCATCTTACCTGTGCCCTATGCCTTGCCTAAGCATTTGCATACTTGGGAATAGCTAATGTAACACTTTCTAATATTATTCAATCAACTCTCAATTTCTGCTTTTGAACTTGATTTGGGTAGAAGGGAACAATATCTTTCTAGGCTGTAAAGATTCCAACATCTCTCTTTTGAAAGTATTGATTTATCAGAAGAGAAGCTCCACCAGAAAGATGACTCCTACACAAGTTTTAGGGCAAGAGCTTTGGTGCCCTTCATCGGTACTTCTCAACGTGCTGAACCTTATTTTAAGGAAAAGGAAAATGCAGAATTAAGAAGGCTCTTTTTATCAGGACTGCCCAATAGAACTGTCTGAAAAGATGGAAATGTCCCATTCTGCATGATAGCCACAAGCCTAGCCAGCCATTCAAGTGGCTACTGAGCACTTGGAATGTGGCTAGTGCAAAGAGGAACTAAATTTTAACTTTAATTTAATTTTACTTAATCTAAATTTAAATAGTCATATGTGGCTAGTGGCTACCCTATCGGGCAGTGCGAGTCTATATAATTCAGGTTAAAAATTGTTTGAAGTCTGAGTTCAGTCAGAAGGCTGTATTTATATGGATTATTTTTATCTGAGTCAGCAATGCATTGTCCACGTGGAGAACTGACACTGTCCTTCACTCTTGACCAACACGGGGTGAAACGGATGAAGAGCACACGCCCAGCATCACCAGCGTGCTCTCAGTGCTGGCCTGGAGCTCGGGCTAAGCTCACCATCTAGTCTCCTGGCTTCAGTTGGATGCTTGCCTTTAAGAACATAATGCTAGCTGCTCCCATCTGTAAAATGGAGCATTTGGAATTTATCATCGAGATATTCACAAACTATGATTAAGTTTGTACTGGGCTTGTCAAAAAAAAATGTATGAGCTTTCTCTGTATACCTTTTCATTGGAAAATGACCTCAGCCAAAGAGAATCCTGTACAATACGGTGATTTCTGTTCCTTCATCTATAAAGCATTGGCTTTGCATTAAAATATTTTAAAGGTTATTTCAATTCTGATGCTTTGTGCTGTGAGAAATATATGATCTCCTGTTATGTAGCTCTCTGTCCTATTGAGAGATAGTTGGCTTTTCTCATTCCCAGATCCCTATAATTCATTATAGGAAGATTTTCCCTTAAGTATAAATGTGAGCAAAGCAACTTCATTTAACTAGCGAGTGTGGTGGCCTTTGAATCCCAGTTTCCCTCCAGTGAGTGTCCCCAGTGAGTGTGCTTTTTGACGGTACCCTCAGCTGCAAAGACCCATATGCTTGATATCTCCATGACATGATGCAATTCCTCTCTTTCCTTCATGGCCCTTACCCATGGGTAATAGAAACATGTGACGTACTGGACCCACTGTGGCTTTGGAATTACCATGAGGAATAAACTCCCCAGTCCTTCTCCAGGGGACACCTGACCTTGTCACTCAGGCCTCTCTATCTAACAGGCAGGCAGACCTATGGTGGCTTTTGCTGGGCAAGCCTTCAAACGGACATCTCTGTGAAGGTCAGTGCTATGTCCATTACTTAATGGGTGGCATGCATTTTTGAGCTGAATTGTTTAAAACCAAGATGGACAGTAGCCACAGAAAAATAAGGCCAAGGTCTCTGCAGTCTAATGATTTCGGGGGCATGGACATCATGGTCCTGCTTCTCCCTTGCACTTGCCCTCCACAAAGGGTAAAGTACAGATCAGCCCACAGACCCCAGTGAATGCCCATAGAGTCTTTAATAATCTCACCCCGATTACACACGGTCCCTCATCAGTTCAATACTGCTGCAGCCCATGCCTTTTCAGAGACGTCTCTCTGCAGATGGAAATCTTCCACCTTTGTTCTTTTCACATTGCATCTAGAAGAAGCAGAGGAAGAGTGTGTAGAATACAATTTTCTGACTATGGTAATTCAGTTACTCCTGTTCCATCATCGTGAGCACCTAAGTGTGGCTTTTTAATGCTTTTAAATGTGTTTAGTCTTTGCTGTATGCTCCTTGAGGGTAGGTACTCTACAAATTTGCCTTCGAGACTGGAGCACCTGACACATATTCATGTATTTATTGAGCACCTTTGATGTGCCGGGTGCTGGGATGTAGTAGGAAAAAAGATGGAAATTAATTTCTGCTCCCCTGTGACAGAAATTAAACTGAGGGAGAGAAACAGATATTTAGCCAGTTCATTGTAAGTACAAGTCCTGTGAAAAGGGAAGTACAGAGTGCTTCAGGAGAGTATAATATGGAGACCTAACCTAGTCTCAGAGGTCAAAGGCTTCCTTAGGGAAGTGACATTTGGGCTGAACCCTGAACAGTAAGCAGGAGCAAGCATGAAAGAGTGTAGAGCGTTGAAAAGTTTTTGCTGAATGAGTGAATGAAAGAAACGGCTGCTCCCCTCCCACATGCCTCCTCCGTGGCATGGCTAAATTAAGTCTCTGAAGCTTAGTCACTGAAACCATAGTCCCTCCAGGCATTATCTGTGGGTCCAGGCGTTATCGGTGGGTCATTTTCTTAGCCCCCTCTTCTTCAACTAAGGCAAATAAAGTGTAATAAAGAATACTGTGAGAGGACAGCTACCCTGGGGGACGTTATTGTACGTGTTTTACTGAGTTCACAGGGCACATATGCATCAGAAAGCATGCTTCTAATATGCAATGCATCCAGAACTTTCGAGGGCAAGAAGGTTCTGGAAGGCTTCCTTCCACCTTTGAAAACCCCAGCCTACACAGTCAGCTTGGTGTCCGCTTGGCGCAGTTCCTCACGGGCAGAGCAAGGCAGCGCCTTGGCAAACAGAGCTCTGGGAGCTGTGTTCCTTGGCTTTGATGTGAACAGCTATCTGTCCCTACACAGGGACCCGGGTCTCCCCACATTTCGGTTTCCTCCACGCAGAACAGGGAGATTCTGCCAATGATAACTGCACCTCGGAGTGATGTTGTAATCAAGATGGCCCTATAAGCATTTTTGCAAGATCAAAAAACAAAACAAAAACGCCTACTGAAGAGGCACGCTATCTATGTCTGGTGTTTGCTAGAATTTCAGTGAAAGCTCTGTGATCTGAGACGGTAGAGCGGTTAAGAACGGGCATGGGCTTTCAAGATCTTTTCTGGAATTACTCTGCCCTTTATTTACTTTGTGATTGCTTTAAAGCAAGGTTGGCAGGAGGCATATCAGTCATGTCAATAATAGTAAGAGTAATAATAATATTGATTACTGACCAATGAGCCATGCACGGTCTTGAACATTTAATGCCTTTAGCACTCCATTTCCACCACAGCCTATGGAGCGCATGTCCGATATTATTAGACACACTTTGCCGCTGAGAGGACCCGAGGCAGAGAATACCCAAGTCACTTGCCAGAAGTTATGCAGCTAGCAGGATCTCTCTGGTCCCAAAGACTTTACTCAGCACATATGTGAAATATTTCGAGCTTTTCAGAATAAGAGCTCGGGGTTGCTAAGTGACTAAACATATACAATTAATTATCCCTGCCCTGAAATACAAGAGTGTTAACACTAGCAGAAGTTTATTTTTGCAATTCCTTTGGCCTTCTGGAGTTCCCGCATGCCTCCACCCCTCTTCCTAACTGTATGGCTCCCCTGTTGTTGCAAAGGCAATGAAAGCGACTTTCTAACTTCTTCAAGTAGGAAACGAGTTTCGTTAAAACCAGTGAAGGCCTCAGGGAAAGACTGAAGAGCAAGGTGTCTCTCATCGGAGAGGGTTGAAACGGCTTGTGGAGAGGGAAGACCGAAGCTCGGCTATGTTTTATTACCAAGACCTTAAACAATTTTTAAGGGTCCTTTTATTACCTCCCCTCTTCCCTCCCACCCCACCTCATTTAGTTGGATGCTACAGAGAGAAAACAACGGTTTTAACTTCTTGAAGCGGAACAATGGGCTTTGCCTGTGCTACTTTTATTTCCCCACTGGGGAATCTGAGAGATGACCTGATTGAATTCCACTCGTAAAGGTCGTGCTTTGAATTCAAGGCAGAGGAAAAAGTGAAGAAAACATTTTGCAGTGATACCCATGGGTCCTGAGCACGCTGGGGCCTCCCCTGGCTGCACTGTGGTCTGCTGATAAGGATAACGAGGGTGACAAGCAGAACATTTCCAGGACAAAGGAAATTCCCGGTTTCATTGTTTAAAGGAAGCCACGGTCCACTCAGGAGAGCGTTTCAGGCATCCGCACACATCTCCCTGCTGGCAGGCAGGGGAGGCGGAGTCAGGTCCGGGTGTGGGGCGGGGAGTGAGGAGCTGCCCAGGCTTGGGAGCCAGGCTGTCCCGGATTTCTTCTGGGGAGCCCTGGCATGGTGAGAAGTTAAGAAGGGGTCGTTCCATTTAGTGACATTTGCAGGGGTCCTGAGCCAGACCGTTAGAGGTGGAAGCGCAGGGCCTGGAGAGGTCAGCGCCTGGCCGGCGCGAGGTGGTCCGCTGAGGAGTCACAGAAAAAGCAGTAGGAGATTTACAGAAGTTGATCTGGTTTGGAGTTTAAATTCTGGACCTCCTTCTCTCCCCACCCCCTTCCAGCCAAAATGTCAGAAAAGGGCCTGGTTTCCCTTTATGAGCGCAGAATAAACAGACCTTCCGCGGCAGGAGAGGGGCCCTGCCCCCCAGCCCCTAATGCCAGAGCTGGGGGTGGGGGGCCACGGGGAGAAGCAGTTATTCTCTGTCTGGTTAGTATTTGGCATTGACTTTCATTTTCTCCAGCCTCTGTGTTTCTAGAAGCCTGCCTGTAAGGGAAGTACAGGAATAAAAGAGAAGCTGATCTTGGGGGTTTTCTTGCCAGACTTCCAAGGAGGTGGACTCTTGATTTCTGATAGTTTGGGGAGACACCAGCCGTATTAAAACTGCTTTGGGGACTGGAACCCAGAGGCTGAGAGCTTAACTGTTCGCCGGTCCAAGGACTCCGCTCCCCTGATGAAACCAGAGCTCTCACTCCCGGCCCGGGAGCACCCTGAGCCGGGCATGGCGGGGTCAGCTGTGGTTAGCCTGGCCACAGGGCTCTGCATTCCTCTGGGCTCTGCTTGGTTTGAGTGGGTGTGACCACGCATTCACTCTGGAGAAAACTGAGACAAAGAGTCTAAATTGGGCAGGATCTTGAATCTAATGACTTGTTTACAGATCCCGTACTTTTTCCAGCACAGGGTGGGGGGGGGGGTGGGAAGGAAAGGGCAGGCTTGTCACTGCGGGCCTGGCACGTTGTTGTTTTTCATTCTAAGGAGGTGGGACGTTTCTGAAAGCAGCAGGGCATCTGCCTGGCAGCCAGTGGCGAAGCAGCACTCTGGGTAATTTTCCAAGGTGGGGAGGAAGCAGCGATGGCCGCGGCCTCTGCCCACTGGCGTGGCTTCCGGGGGATGGCCGGCTCTGGGGAGAATGCCCGACCCTGCCACGTGAAAGGCCCATTTCTCCCACTGCTACTTGGGCTGATGGGGAGATGACGCTCTTCCCCCTGCTCCAAGTGCGCCCCACACCAGTGTAGCCGGCAGAGAAGGTGCACCTGTGTGGGCCGAGGGAACAGTGCAGGACCTGCGCAGGGAGGGGGGAACCCCCAGAAGGCCCTCTCTAATAATAGCAAAGCAGACTCACTGGGTTTTACTATAAGGTGGCACTTATTTAATGATTGCTAAGTGTAAGAAATTTCTCTCTCCTACCCCCAAAGAAGAGGATTGCAGGTTGGAGGACTTGTTCTCTGGATTCTGGCAGTTCTAGAGCTCAGAGGTGCTGCTTCCAGGCAGGGAGGCCCCGAGGCCTTCCCCTGAAGGGCCATGTTGGGCTGCCGGAGGAGGCGGAGGAGGCGGAGGAGCTCTGATGCATGCGTGCCCTGGGCACTTTGTAAACATCCTCTTTAGTTCCCTCACCAGCCCTCGCTCGGGGTGTGTATTCAAAGTACTATCTTAAGATGAGAAGACTGGGGTCCAGAGAGGTTAAATAATTCACTCAAGGCCACACAGCGGCTAAATCTGTCAAGGCTGCATCTCCTTTGCACCCAGGAGGCACAGGTAGACAAGGTGAGACAGCGACCCATGTGTGTCTGAGCTCCCCACACGGAAATGGGTGGCCCCAGAGGAGGTCTGTTACCGCTCCTGGACTCTTTCAGTTGGGTGTGGCTTGTGCAAAACGGGGCTTCGAGAGAATGTGCTCCAGTCCATGAGTAGAGAAGCCCAAACCGGAAGGCACTGCAAACCGTTGTTACCTCCGAGTCCTCCAGACGTTCCCATAGGAGCAGCCAGGGTGGTGCTGGGATGGTGCAGATGGGCAGGGGTGTCCTTGGGAGACTTCAAACCCTTCTGGCACTGAAACCTCATAGATAACAGTGTCCCCAGAAAACTCTATGCTTGGAAAGGAAAAGGACTCAAATGAATGACAACATCAGCTACACTAACTACCCCAGTAACCGGCATATGTGTAAAACTATAACAGGTAATATGTGCCTTCTTCTTTGTCATTAAAAACTCTGTGATGTTGGTTAACTCAGCTTAATGCTGAAAGGTAGGCAGGGCACCTGTTAGTAGCTGGACAGAGAGACACCCTGGTGCAGCAGGTGTGGGCTCTACTCCCAGCCCTGCCACCAACCGCGTGTGTGGCTGAGCCAATCTCTTCTCCTAGCCTCAGTTTCCTCATCTATAAGATGAGGGACTTGGTCTTCAAAATTTCTCACGCGGGGGGGAATTATGACGCAGAAATTACTCTTCCCCACTTTCTGAGGCTCCCCCAAAGCCAGCAATCCAAGGTGCGCCTCGGAGCCCAGCACTTCCCTTCCTCCGGCAGCCTGGCCAGAGTCTGACCTGCAGACACGAGGCCAGGTTTGTGGGGAGGAAGGGGAGGCAAGATCCCTTTCCAGTTGTTTCCTGCACCTGGGGGCAAGAACAGAGGCCTTATTTAGATGACTTCTTGTTCAGAGCTTTTGTTTTTGCTTCTTTGGTTTTCAACCTTACAGAAAGAAACTTGCCTGTCTTTCATGTACCCCCTCGTTCCTCTCTGCTGCCTGTCCCATCTCACCACCTAAACACCGGCCAGTCACTAGAAAAATCTCAGTTGATAGCAGCAGAGTGCATTACTCGTCTGCACCCCCCGCCGGAGACGGAGAGGTGGTGTGCGGTGGGAGAAGCTGCAGAGCAGCCAAGGTTGGACTCAGTGGAAAACCCAGAAGTGCAGATGTGGATGTGGGTCCAAATTGGGCCGCCAAATCTCATGAGATCAGGCTTTCTTGGACTTCCTGCTTTTGGCCTAAGCAGTATGTTCGACATAAACGAACTTTCGGTATTTTGAAACTTCCGTTTCTGATCGCAGAACCTGGAAGTGAAGGGCTGTTGTGAACATGACCACAAATTTGAGCCTGGTTCTTCTGGAGGCCAAGGGGAGCCCAGTGAGCAGGAAGCTGCAGGAGTCGCCACACCTCAGCAGTGGGCAGTGTTGGAGGGGAAAGGGCCCTGGTGCCAAGACTCAGGCGCAGAGCTCCCTTCAGAGTCTAACTCTGCCACTTCCGGCCATGTGGCTACCCTTCTAGACGCTCAGTTTCCTCATCAGTTAGATGAACAAAATATATCATTTCAGAACGTTGAAAGGGCAAACTGGTGTGTAAGGGCAAAGAGGTGTGCATGTTTGACCTCTCCCCTCCTTTCTCGCATGTGTATGATCTATGCACACATATGTGTCTACACATGCACACACATACATGTCTGCACATGTATACGAAATATATGTGTTTGTGTGTGCACATATAATTTATATATACCTGGAGTGAGTTCCCCTGGAAGGCTACAGCAGCCGATTTCTGAGAGACGGAGCATTTGGAAGTTGCTGAAATCTCCCTAATTAACTGTCAAGTGGTGCTTTACACAAAGGCAGTGAGGGCTGTGAGCACAGAAGGATGAGTGCCACGGGAGCAAGGAGATCTCTGGCGGTCTCTAGCGATGAGTGCAGCGGACACTGGATTGCACACGGAACTGGGGAAGCTGTCTTATGCTCATCACATCTGCTTTTGTTTCCAGGGCCTCTCTGGCTTTCCTGAAACACGCTTGACTAATGGCAGGCAGGAAGGCAGGCAGGGGCTGTGGGAGCGAGGTGCTGCCGGAGCACGGCGCTGCCGGAGCTCGGCGCAGCCACGGGCTGCAACCAGCTGAGCTGCCTCGGAGTGAGCAGGCGGGGAGAGAGTCTGCACAGGCAGGTTGAGTGGACCAGGTCCACCCAAAGCCCAGAGACGCAGCCCTTACAAAGCCCATACTGCGTGCTGCTAGCTTCGTTCCTTCTCCTTTTGTCTGGCTCCCATTTTCTTTACCGAATCAATGTAGTGTTTATTTTTAAGTATGTTTTAAAAAATAATGATTCCCAAAGTAATACATATCTTTGTATAAAATTTGGAAAATGCAGAAAAATGCAAAAGCACCCATCATCTCTCAACCCAGAAAATAACCAATTCATATGAGTGTAGTTCCTCCCAGATTTTTTAATGTGGTGGTATATGCCTTATTTTTATATAAAGAGAATCATGTTGTTGTGTTAACATTAAAATGTGAATATTTCCCTATATTATTAAATCTTCTACATCACCACTTCTAATGGCTATACAGTAAACTATTAACTGAGCATTAGGCGTTGGGCTTTTGAGTAGTATATATCATCTTGTTTCTCCCCATCTTCTGGGCCTAGGATGGCATTTTGCAATAGGGTTAGACTTCTCTTGTTTTTATTTTAGTAAAATATTCTTTATAGACTTTAGAACTAAACCCACATGAAATGCTGGAAAGAGGATCCTAAAGAAGTCACAGAGTCCCCGTCAAGTCATTAAGCGGCAGCACTGGGGAGGGGGCTGCCCTCAGCCCACCTGCCTGGGCTTGCCCAGGTGCAAGCCCAGCTGAGACCAATCACAGGCAAACCCAGGACCTGGTCTAACAGAACAGGACAAAGCGCTCACAACTCTGAAGGCCGTGCTACTACGAAGCCTCTTTTGCATGGGCTGTTTGACTTCATGTATGTGGACAGCATCTGCTAATGATAGCGGAGTTGCCTCTCTCCTTCCGTTGTCAGGCTCCCCGGTCACTGCACAGGGACTCCCGCATCTGGGACAGCTGCCTGCCACTCCTGCGCCCCTCACAGCAACAGGGTCAGCCAGGCTCTTGTTGGACAGGGGCCAGGCCCTCTCTGCCTTCTCTATGTGTGGCAGCGGTTGGGAAGGTAGCTTTCTGAGGGCTCTTTGTCTGGGGAGGGAGTGGACTGCTTTGCAGCAAGAACCCCTCTGGGCATCACCCACTCCTATCCCTGGCCCTGCCCCCTCCACCCAGCCAAACATTTACTTCTCCTCCAGCCCCTACTAACCTGAGCTCACTCAGCGGACCTTGAGAAGCTGAAACCTCCAGGCAGCTTGGGTAGAATCTGTCCTTCACAACTGGGTGCTGACGAGTGAGTGAGTGAGACCCTTCTGTGAGACCTACCCGCGAGACCACCAGTTATGTCAGCTCACCCCTGCATAATGCCTGTGGAGCCAGGACTGGCAAACTCTTCATTAATGCCTCCACTTGCATGGTGTCACTTAGTCATTCATTCGTTCCCCAACTATGTATCTAGTGCCTCCTATTCCAGGCACTGTGCTGAATGGTGGTAGTGATGGGACGAAGGATGAAACAGACAAGAAATCTGCTCATATGGAAGAGAGAAAGAATAAAATGGGAAGCAACTAGGGTTGAAGAGTCCGTGATGGAAATCTCAGGGGAAATGCCTGCAAAGTTATAAAACGCTCTGATACTGCACCATCTTGCATTTGCCATTGGGATGCTGTGCTTAGCCTGTCCCTGGACTCTCTTGAGCACAGTTCAGGCTCCCAGCTCTTCTAGGCGCTAAGCTACAGAGAGATGATCTCTCTGTGTGAGATCAGTTACGGGCAGGAGAGCATACCTGGCTCAAGCACACAGCCCCACAGACCCTTGTGGTCAGGGAGTTACTAAATGAACTTGAACCATTGGGGGCTGGGATCTGTTTACTCTTGGCACACCGGGATTTCCTGTTTCTAAGAAAATGGGCTTGGGTGCTCACTGCATTAACCAAACAACATGTTGACGCAAATGAATCTGAAACTTGCCAACTCCAGATTTTCTAGAAGGGCGGGTTTGGGAAGGAAGGCATTGGGGTGACTTTCCAAACCTGGAACTCCAAGCCAGGTGACCCAGGCCGGGTATTCACAGGGGCAGTTTCATCTCTACCCTTCCAGCCTAAAACCCCACTAAGGGGGGTTAGAGTTAGACTCTCTGGTCATCCCAGAGCAGGGAGAGGGTAGGGGAACATTTCCCTCTGCCCACAGTTGGCCTTAGATGTAGGTGTCCCAGGTAGCTGGGGTGGGAGGCTCTGAAAGACTTACCCCCTCCAAAGTCTCCATCGCCAGTATCCCATCTGCCCGAAATGGTCACCATGATCTCATCCTCTGAGCCCCCAGGAGCCTCATGTCAAAATGCAGAAGTCCCTCATGACTTGTCTGGAGCGACTGCATTTGTACAAGCTTAGCTCAGCAAACCTGGAGAGTTTTGATGGGGGGGGTCGGGGGAGGGGAAAGAGAGAAGGGAGAGGAGACAGCTATCTCCAGGGATGCTTTCAGAGAGGCCGGACCCAGAGAAAGAAGGCGGGGCACCACAGGAGGAGTGCAGGATGGGGCAGCTCGCACAAGGGGAGGAACAAGCTGGAGACACCAAGTCTGTGATTGTGGGCAACAAAACGCCCCACCTGGCCTGCTTACCTACAATTGGTCACACATGGGCATTCATGGGCCATAAGCAAACTCTACAGGGATCAGTCATTCAGGCCCCAGGAAAAGCAGCTCTTTCCCAGGAAAAGCAGCTCTTTCTGCTAGAAAACTTTTATAATTTCTGTCGATATTTGAACAAGGAAACTAAGTAGTGAACCTTCCACAGTAAAGTGCAAATATGTGGGTCAAAAGCATGCAAATTATGGAGGTTTCTCCCATAACAAGAACTACAGTCATTGAAATACTGCTAATTAATATTGCTTGATCAGAGCTAGTCAGAGGAGGTAAAGGTTTCTCAGGAAACCCCCAGTCTAGGGTGTGAGGCGGGGTGCCGAAGGGCAATGAGAGAACATCCCATGCACTCATTTGTTTTGTGTTCTGATTATGTATCGAGTACTGTGAACAGAGGGGTAGGAGATGGGGGGGTCTCCAAAGAATCAGGAAAAAAATATCCAAGACAACTGCATATGTCCAAAACAACAGTAGAGCAGTTAAAGAGAGCAGGGGTGGGGGAAGATTGGGCAGTGTCAGCAGGATGAGCCCAAAAAATTTCAGAAGAAAAGAAAAATTCCTAGTGTGGGAAGGCTTCCTGGAGGAGGTGTACTGTGACCCAGGAAAGTTCATCTCCATGGGTGTCTACATCCCTGGGTAGTAAAGGGCCTGAATCAATGTCTTGATGGACGTTGGAGGCCCAGGAGCAGCAATGGCTCTGGGTAACTTTATGGAACTGGTGCACAAGGATGTGTACATTTTAGAAATGGACACGGAAGAACCCATTCCTGGCACCACGTGTGTGCTGAGGCCCCGGAGATGGCCACCTGCGGAAAAGCAATGGGAAGGAGCAGGACAGGTACAGGAAGACCCTGCTTGAGATTCTAAAGAATAGATTAATGGAATCCATTTCTTCTTTCGTTAATTTTAAGTCATCAAACACTTATTGGGCACCTATTATTTCTGGGCAGTGTGCAATGAGAATATAGTCATATGTAAGATATGGTCCTCGTCTTTGATTAATTCCCCTGAAGGAAATAGGCATAAGTGAACAGCAAGTGCTTCGCAATAATGTCACCAACTGTCACAAAAGACCAACTGAAGGAACAGGTAGCTCTGGTGGAAAGGGCTTCACAGAGTATAGGTGGCAAAGGGGTAGGTTTTAAAATGACTTGAGCTGTGTGTACCCGATAGGGTGTTCTGGGGGTGTGACCATGAATAGGGGAGTGCCGTGTGAGCAAGAGTGCCCCAGGTGTGGGCTACAGAGAATTTGGGTTTTATGTTGTAGGTGGTGGGAAATCAGTACACGTTTTTATAAGAGGGTATGGCAACCAATACTTTATTCAATTCTATTAAATTAGCTTTTATAACCCTGGTCAGGTTGACTTAGTTGTTTAGAGTGTCATGCCATAAAGCAAAAGGTCATGGGCTCGATTCCTAGTCAGGGCATATACGTAGGTTGCAGGTTTGATCCCCTGTCAAGGTGCGTACAAAAGGCACCCAGTCCCTGTTTCTCGAATCCTTGTCTCTCTCTCTCCGTCTTTCTCCCCACCCCCTATACTCTCGCTTTCTCTCTAAACAATGAAAAAATGTCCTCAGGTGAGGATGAAAACAAATTTTTATAAGAAGCATTTACAGAGCACCTACTATGTGCAGAGTACTCACTGTGCTGGGTAGCCTTACAGGTCATGCAAAGAAAACATACCCTCAAGGGACCCGCAGTGAATTTGGGGAGGAGCAAGCGGTGAGGCAGGGTGAGGAGAACTGCGACCAGGAGCAATTCTGAAGTAGGAGTGACCTGGGTTTACTGTTCTGGGAGAGGCACCAACAAAGTTTGATGGAGGCCAAGCTGCCTGCACTTGTCCTTGCCCTTCAGGTCAGAGTAGGCCTGACTTGGAGGCCCAGTCATTTCTCATTTCCTTTCCTGGGTGCTGTCACCACAATCTTCCCTCCTGCCACCAGCCCACAGAGAACTGTGAGGTTCAAGTTGGAATGCCAGCATTCAGATGACAGATAAACGCCACCAGAAAGAGCTTGACAGCCAGCCCTTCGGACCGGCCTCTGTGCTAGGCCCAGACTCTGGGCTGGGCCTCTAGGTGTTCTCTTGGTTTAGATAAAAACTATAATTAGCTGCCACAAATGGCAGTGAGGGCGGAGGGAGGCCTGAATGTGGAGTTTTTTCTGGATTCGTTTATTTCTGTCTCCTCCTCTTGCCTCAAGTCTGTGTTCAGCTAAATATCTATGTCTGCATCTGGAAAGTGGCCTACTCGACAGGCCTGCCCATGCGTGTCTCTCCTCCTTCTCCCTCCCCTGACCCCAGCACAGATGTGTTGGTATGTCCATACATGTGCACACCTTCAGCAGTACATGGGAAGCGGGTGGGTCCCCTTCAGATCATAACGGAAAGTCTAGACCATGCACAACTCACCTGTGACCACAGGTGGCCGGGGACTCTGGGTGACAGCGTGCAAGTGCCCACAGACCCCAGAGGTGTTCGGGGCCTGTCACTCACGGAAGCCTGTCGGAGAAGGCAGAGCCAGGACCAGGCTGCCACCCAAGCCTCGTGAACGTAACACAGGATTTACAGAAAGACATCTTGTCTTCCCTTTCTTTATTCTCTCTTGCTCTCTTTCTGACTGAGTTGCCTCAGGGCTGGTGGTTTCAAAACTAGCAGCTGCAGACTTATGAAGGAAAAAACCCAAACCACAGAAACCCGTCTTGTGAAAGCCGTGTGTGCCACTCTGAACGTGTAGGCCATGAGGGAGGACGACCTGTTAATGTGCGAGGAGGGCAGAACATGGAGCGGGAGGCCCCCGGCTAGGTCTTCGTAGTGGAGAGGAACAGGGCACAGGGGAGTAGGGGACAGGGCAGGACGGGAATCTGGGAGGAAGGAGGAGTCCTAGCTGCCCAGGGACACCTGGTAGGAATGGCTCTTTCATCAGCTGAGCGGTTTGACACAGTCTGGCTTCCCAAATGCAAATCAGACCAGCTGTGATCACCACACCACTGACACCTTCTCCCAGAAGGCCAAGGTCCAGCCTTCACTCTAAGTCCACGTGGAGGCTTGTGAAGCACCAAGTAACATGTGTAACTGTGTTCCAACTCCTGTCTCAGCTCCGCCCTCCCCAGCCGACACCTACTTCTTCTCACCCAGGTGGTCACACCCATCACAGCCCCACAATTAAACAGAAAGATAGGTCCCCAAACCCAGCCCCCCACTCCTACTCCATTGCTATTGTCAACCTCCAATTCAATCTCAGGGAGCAGGGTGTAGGAAGGACAGGTTGGGGAATCCTAAAACCTCTTGGAGAGACTCAAGTCCTTGTCTGGCCTAAGACTGGAAAAGGAAGTTACACGGAAGGTTAAGGCCGGACAGGAGAGTTCCTTGAGTGACAGTAACTGGCCCAGGCACTTTCTCCTGACCACTTACCCAAGCCCCACACCGGCATCATCTTTGGCTGGAACAAAGAGGGTACTTGGGTCAGCAGGCCAGATGGTTGCGAGAATGCCCCTGCTGTGGATGGGGAGAGCCATGGACACAGACAAGGGGAGCCCACCCGGGAGGCCCCTGTGGACCACCACACTCAGGGCCAGGCACGGGGGGAGAGCAGCAGGAGAGAACACAGTCTAGCTTAACGAAGGAGACCCATACAAACTTCGGTTACGAAAACAAGGCAAAAGAAATCTAGTGTAAGTGTGAATGTGAGTATTTGAGGTGAAGCGATCAAAACTGGGTGGGGTTAATGAGAGAAAGCTTCAAGGAGGAAGTTCTGAGTAGAGGTTGAAGGAGGGGAGGGACAACGGCTGGGGTAGAGGGAACAGGAAGTGTGTTCTGTTGGGGGCAGGGTGGCCCTGACTGTATGCTGGCCCTGGAGGTTGTGGCAGACTTAAAGCTCCTACCTAAAGTTCACATCACTCGGGCATATTTTCAAGGGAAAAACAACATTTGTTATTAGCAGTAGAGGCATGTCGTGTGGTGGAAAGAGCACAGACTTTGGAAGGAGTGCACTTTGGAATCAGACAGTTCGGAGTTCAAATCTTTGCTCAGCCATTTACAAGCTAGGTTACCTCCCTAGCCTCACCTCGGGGAACTATAAAATGAGGAAATTATTTCGTGAGGCTAGGGTAAGAATGAAATTAGATGAGACAAAGTGCTTAATTTTATAACTGGCAAATAGTAGCTTCTACATTAATAGTGGCTAGTATTATATAAGTTATAGCCTATAGCTTAGAAAAGCAGCCACAGAAAACTAACTGCCTTAAGTCCCCCGGGGAAAGAGTGCAAGGAACTAGGATGTCTGGATGCCATGCTCAGCAGGTCAGTCCCTGTTTCCAATCTTCCCATATAATGAAGTCAGCCATGAATTGGGTAAATCCGAGTGTTAGCTCTATAGCAGTGGCTGTAAAGAGGGCTGATGTGTCACCTTCAGAAGGTGGCTTACTGCAGCCTGAGGCCTCAGAGCATGGATCTGCCTCATTTGATTGAGCAGCAGGTGCATCCAACCACATGGGCTGACAAAGGTTTTACTACCAGCACTCCACAGTCCTGTGACGTGTAGCTATCTCCACGGTATGAAAATGTCTACCGGGGCTGACTTCGAGCTACCAATGGGATGTCAGGAATGTGGAGCTGGGCAGAGATGCGTGCAGTCAGCTCTCACAAACCTAGATGGACACCTTGCAGCACACCGGCAAGCCTGGGGCCCCTGTCCCAAGGGCTGGCCATGGCCAGCTCAGAGCAGAACGGGGGCCGTCTTCCATGCCTGGCCTAGTTTTGCTTCCTTTGTTTGTTAAGTGGAGGGGAGGGAAGAGCAGCATTCCTGGGCTCTGTCCTACACTGGGCAGAAGTAGAGATTCCCTCCCATGACCCACTTCCCCTCAGGGCAGTTCCCTACTGACTGGCCAGTTCATCTTCTTCACAAGCTGAAACAAAACAAAACAAGGCGGGGGTCTCTCTAGTGGGCCTTGAGCAGACTAGCTCTGCCGGAAGGGAAATCAGGAGGTGCAGCCCCAAGCCTGCCACACTCACTCCACGGAGCTGATGCTGCCCGGCCACACCCTGCAGGTGGAGGGGGCTGTGGTTGGGCCTGGTGCACACTGGAGGTGACGAGGCAGTGCACTTCCAGTTTCTCTTTAGGTGGCAGCAGGGTCTGTCTTCCTCCTTCTTGACTTACCTGGCAGGGGCTGAAAATATCCTGGGAATGATCTGTGTCCCCCTGTGTCCCCTACCTGAGGAGGGCACTGAGGCCAAACCCCTCAGCTGTCGTCAGATCTGGGACTGAACCTCCCTTTCTCGCCTGATTCTGGGTGATCCCTGTAGGCTGACATGTCTCTACTTCTCTCACATTGTTTCCCTTACGACTGCCCTGGCCCCATGGGCTCCCTCAGGCAAGCTCTTCCTCCTGTTTCTTGGGTATCCCACCAGCCCCCAGCACGGCCCTGGGCAGACCTGTGGGCCAGCTGATCAGCAGATCTGCTCCAACAAGTGACACAGGCAGGGGGGGCAAAGGAGCAGAATCGGGGCAGACTCCTCCCACCCCAGCAAATCCTGGGTCGGGTTGCCTCCCTTCAGTTACAGAGGGAACATCTGTAACTCTCAGGTAACCTACAGGAATTACCACTTCATGCTGAGGGATGTAATAAACTTGGAAAACTAACCCCATGCAATGAGTGCCCCCCAGCTAGGGTGTGGGGAGGGAGACATGGAGGGAACCCACGCTCTTCCTAACCTCTACTCCACCCACCAGAGGACACGCCCTTCCACCCTCTCTGGTTCTAGGAGTTGTGACCCAGGTAGCGCCTGTCTCGGCCCATGAAGAGCTAGTTGGCTGAGCCCCTGCCCGCGGTGCACGCCCTCTGAGGAGCCTCTTCTGCTCGTCCCTGGTGCTTGTGACCTGCCGTGGGTGAGGACACGAGGGACACCAGCAGAGCTCTGCTAGAGGCTTTCTTGTGCTCAGTGTTTAAAAAAAATAGGAGGAGGGATTAATAGAGTAACGGGAAGTGAGCTTCTTATATTTATAAACAATGAGACCATGTTCGCATTTCAGGTGTCCTGATTTATCTAGCAGGTGGGAGGGAAGAACTGCCGGCAACCTTTCGCTCAGGGCTCTGGGTTTGGGAACAGGATTTCCTCTGCAAGCTGTCGAAGATCAGATAAAAGCCTTAATCTCAGGCACACACAGCCGCAGCCTTTGGCCCTTGCCACCGTGTGCTCAGCTTTCAGTAACAAGGCTGAACAATGGTTTGGGACTCGGCACAAGGAAAGAAAAGGACCAGGCTTGTGTTTGATGGGACTTTCCATGGGAAATGCGGGTCCCCTTAGCAGGCGCTTCCGGTTCCGTACAACCTGGGCCCCTTTCACACCCTTTGGCCTGTTTGTACCAAATGGAAAGTATACAAAATAGATATACATACATCCCTCCTTCTTGAAAAAGGATGGAAATGAGGAGCATTCGCCTCTCCTACTTGAGTTGGGTTCTTCTGGGCCAGCCTAGAAGAACATGTCTGGGCACTGGCTGGTGGGTCTGAGAGGTTGGAAAAACTTATAAACTGTCCTCCAAAATGTTTGCACCAAATGGATGCCTATTTTTTCCAAATGCATCTGTAACTTTAATGCCTTTTCATAATAAAGAGAACCATGGCTTTAGATGACATATTTATTAAATGACGCGATGTGAGAGAGTCCTCCGAGGAACTACATTGGGCTAACACCTGACCCCTAAGCAGGTCTTATCTCAGAATACGGAGTTCGTGCATGTCGAGTGAGCCAGCCAGCTAAGTAGCACAAAAGGCTGCAGGACATAAAAAGGTGGAAAAATCAGGGTCTGCACTCTGCAGGATTCTGTTCACTCTAGTCCCACTTTGATTTCAGAGTCTCTGCTACCGGGATGTGTGCGTGGGTACCGTGCTAAAGACTTGACTCATATTCTCTCATCCAATCCTCACACCCTCATTCATCCCCATTTTATAGATGGAAACGTCAACCTCAAAAGCTTCCTCATTTGCGCAAGGTCGCCTAGTGTGCACACTACACCAAAGCCCTTACAGTCACCTGGGTTGGTCCCATGTTTCAATAGCTCATAGGGTTCTGAATCCTCATTCAGTATTTGTTCCACAGAGAGAGGAGCAAGGTAAAGGGCCAAGCAGAACTGCTGACGCCATGGCCAGGCTCAGCAACGTGCCTGTAGGCAGAATGTTGATAAAGGAGTGGACACTTACAGAGCAGTAAAAAGCAGTCTGAGAGAGGCCTCCCTCCTTCCCTCTTGCCGACTCCCACCTGAGAACAGAGGTGGTCTGTGGGGTGGGCCTTCCCAGTCTGGACACTCAGGACTTTTCCTATGGCTCAGACACCAGTGGGATTTGGGGAGCTAGACCGAGCGAGTGCAATAGGCACACCAGGAAGGGATGTGCATCTTTATTTGCCTGGAGAATGTAATGGGGGAAGGAAAGCCTGTTTAATGAGTTCCAGGGGAGATGCAGTCTGCGGAATGAGAGATTTCCCCAGATGGGCTGTCTGTACAGGCTCCTGGAAATCCTGCATGTTTCCACTGCTGTTTCCCATCTTTTCTGAGCCCTGGCCGAACTGACCCGGAAATCCTTTGGAAAAGAAAGTACAGCAGGGTGTTCACCTTGCAAATGAAGCAACCAAAAGGCGCCATGTCCCTCTTCCTTCTCTCATGGAGAGATTAATTTTCCAAGCACCTCTGGAGGCCCTGCAGAAAAGGTAGATGGCATGTCCTCTCCCCGTGAAAATGTTCATAATAATTGGTGCAAAACAGCACTTTTGGATAAACACAGTGTGGCTATATATACACGCCTGGCCGTTTCCTGTCTCTCTTGCAGCTCGTGCAGGCTTGAAGGTAGGGTGAGGCCGTGACCAGAAGCCACACAGGGACATGTGCATTAGCAGTGCCCTCCGCTTCCTGTGCTGCTGGCAACCTGGGCTGGGAAGGTCAGCCCTGCAGTGGCAGCTGCCCAGGCCTGACTGTGGGGGCGAGAGAGGCGTGCTCCCAATTCTTCTCTGGGCACGGGCAGCCTCGCTGCAGGTAGATGCCCCTGGGGGAAAACGCCATTGTCAGCGTGCATGTCTGACATCTGCTTGTGCAACTTCTGCACCACAAAGCAAGAGGTCAAGGAAGAGAGGGCGGTTAACAAATTGAGCAGTCCTCTTTCTGTTAAAGGAGCAGTGTCCGCAAAGTCTTTCTTTGTGAAGTCGTATTAAAAATCATTGGGTAGAGCCTTAGGTTCACAGCCGCATGGTAGAAACCCATCCTCCTAGAAATAGCAGCCATGGTTTGAACTTCAGAGTCGCTCTCCTATTAGGATTTCAAACCGCTTCAACATCTCACAGTGGCATTTTGGAGTGACAGGTGGGACTCTTACTAAATAGTGAAATTTAGGCAACAAAACATGCAGAGACTTGTCCAAAACCCTATAGCAAGTCAGAAGAGACCAGCATAACACGTGCCAGTACCCTGCTTTCTCAGTCCGCAAGCCAGTGATCACTACACGACCCCTGCACCTGCCACTTCTCCTCCTCATCACGCAGGAGACGTGGCAGGGGTGGGGGACCTCGCATTTTTAAAAAGCTTCCCAGGAAATTCAGACATGCAGAAGCACTGTGAGTCCAAGCCCCTTAACTCCCATGTTCTGTATAAAAGGCTAGAACAAAACTCAGGCAACAGATATTGATGAAGTGCCTACTGTCTGCTAGGCATTGTGCAAAGTCCTGGATGCTGAGACAGGTGAACAAACTAGACCAGAGGCCCCGCTTCTGCGGAGTTCAGTGGGGTGGGAGAGAGACAGGAATCACGCTTTCGCACGTGTGGATGTGGTGTGTACGATGAAGAAGGAGCAGAGCACTCTGAGAAAGAACTTGAGGCTGGAGTTCGCTTAGATTAGAGGACTCGAGGGGAGTCCCTCTGAAGACATGATATTTGGACATAAACAATGAAGATGGGGGGAAGGAACAAGTAACATTGCTTTTAACATACAGCCAAAGCAAACCAAAATGCCAAGGAGCAATTAGTTAACATTCTCCCTCCCGCCTCCCCCCACCAAAAATGATGGTTCTTTTGAGCTTCACTGCATTTGTCTTTCCCCTGGGAAACACACCTCCTTCTCGCCTCAGTTTAAGAGGTTAACTGTGGGGAGGGAAAAGTGAGACCCAGGAAGGTAGGGGCCTGCAAGGACTTGTGGTAAAGTTTCTACTAGCATGTTTCACTGCTTCCAAAATGTGTCTCAGGGATTCCAAAGGTGCCTTCTACAGATCAGTAGAAGTGTGGGCAACCCTGGGGCATACACGCAGGGGCCTCTTGGCCACTGGGCTTTTCAGGACCTTGTGCCACCATTGGCAGCGCTTTCCAAACAGCGGGACGGTGGAACGGGTTTCCCCCGAGCACCTAACAGGCTCTGGAACTTGCACCCGGCTAACACTTATATGGGGAGTACAAACGATGCTCATTCCCAGGCTCGGGCCCCTGCCACGCTAGATCTAATTCCCTGGATCCGGCCCGGGCCCAGGAAGCTCCATTTTTAATCAACATCGCCAATGACTTTGACGCAAATACAGGAACCGCACTGTCAGAAACACGAACAGGATTCATTTTCCAAGGGGAACTTCGGCATCTCTACCCATTTCTAGGGCAAGTTTCCTTGGCTTCCCCTCATTCTGTTTAACCTGGTTTATTCTGAGTAAACAGAGCTAAGTTACTGGGCCAGGACAGATTTAAAAAATAGTAGTAGTGAAACCAATAATAACAAGTAGAGTGAGTCACACAGCACATTGACCTTGGTTTGGGACAGAGCTACAAAGACCACATTTGTCATTTGGACTCGGTTGGCAGCAACATCAGGTGCCGCAGAAGAAGCTGTGAAACCATGGGTCCAGGTTTTCTGCTGGGCCCATCTGTCTTTGTCCAATTAGCTGGGTCTCTAGGGCCGCCTCCCTTCCTTTCAAAGGGAACAAAGGTACCCAGAAAGACACATCTTCGCGCATTCATATGCAAAGAAGTTTGTGTCTTTTATTTTCTCTCCTCTCAAGGCAGCCTATCAGAATGAAAAAGGCTGGAGAAACTGGCCTTTTCAGAGAGGCGTGGGCTCCCACAAGCTCCTCCTATCTGAGTGGCAACCAGTGAGCGTGGTGGGGAAGAGGGCAGAGCACGTGATCATGAGGGGCTCGCTGCCGAGAAAATGGCATTCAGATTACTGTTACCTTCCCAACAGCAGCCCCCCTCCCAAATTCCAAGTGCCACAGCCAGAAAGCACCTTTGCAATCACACCCCCAAAAGATTCTTAACACCATTGGCTAGATATTTGACTTGGTTACAAGAGAGACAGGAGGTAGGAAGGAGAAAAGAGAGAAAGGAGAATCTGAGAAAAAAAATAGCGTTCTGCATTTGAAACAGCCCTGCCCGGCTCAGAACACGCAACCAACCATTGAGAGAAGGTTGTGTGGTGCATGTACACAGACCAACATTGTAGTGAAGGGCAGGTCTAAGGAGGAGTTTTGCATGAGAACATGCATCTCGGTACTCAATTTAAGCTGTTAAAAGGTTGAGGATGATCGTGATTCAAACCAGGGTGGGAGAAAGAAACAGGTTCCATTTCTTCCAAGATGAGTGCGAGTTCCATGCGCTTGTCCTTCTGACTCATGCAATTCGTATCTCGTGTGTTCTGCTTGGTTTGCACTAATGATCCGGCTGCTGGTCATTTGCTCTTGGTGGCCAGTTTCATTTCCTGGTTTTGAGAAAATGGCAGTGAGGCCTGTTGCTCAGGCAAGCTGTGTCACCGAAGGAAGTGTGCCGTTTTAAAATGTCAAAGCCAGTAAGTAGCCCCTCGTCCGGTGCATGCCATCAATCAGCAAGTGTCTCTGGACCCTAATGAGCCCACTGCAAGCTCGAATGGTAACAAACTGCTACAGATAAGGATCTCCCCTCTGAGCTGCTTACAACCTAACCAAGGAGGCGAGATCAAAAGGGAAAGAAAAGGAGCATCAGTATGAAAAAAATAAATGCACCGACTGCCACCGTGTTTGGGGGCAAAGAAGGTATCAGAGAAAGGGCAGCCCCGTGGAAAGGGCTGGGTACCTGGAGCCCAGAGGGCGGGGCTCACATCCTGCTACTTGCCGGCTCTGTGACCAGGAATGAGGTCTTAGCCTTTCAGAACCTTCTTTTCTTCATCAGCAAAATAGGGGAGGGGTTTATTGAGGTGATTAAATAAGATTTAGGTGTGCAAAGGCTCCCATTAAGAAAATATCTTAAACTATAAAATAGCCTTAAAAATCTCAGTTATTATTGCTAAAATAACAGGATGGAGGGAAATAAGTCTAGAACGTGTGTCCTCTGCCATTTCCATTAAAGAGAGAGAGAGAGGCAAGGACTGAGCTGAGTGTAGGAATTAAAGCAGCCCAGGACTTTGCTCTGGACCCTGGCAAAAATGTTTAAATTTCTCTATAATAACTTAAAGATATTGGTGGCTATCATTTGTATTGAAAGATTTAAGATGAACTTATCATTTCTAAGATTTGGAGAAATCCCCCAAATAATGTACTTCCTAAGATACCATTTGGTTTTAATTTTCAGGAAGCTGGCCTCTAATCTAGGAGAACTTTGTGACTGTGTAGTTGATAAAATTCCTTGAAAGATCAGTTTGATGATCAAGAAATAATCACAGTGATTATCAGTATTACCAGGTCTTCAGGTAAGAGGGGCAAATAAAAGGTAACAAATACGTGTGTGACTGTGATTTCCTAGGTGGCTGAATGAATCGGGAGTCTGAATTTGGCTGTATCGGGAGAACTGTGAAGTGCTTGTGAATTTCAGAGCCTCTCTCAGCCATCCCACCCTGACGAGCCAGGTCCCCTTGGAAATTCGTATGATCCCCGTACACAGAAAATAGTGTTAAGAAGAAGATATTTTTCACCCTGACCAGGGTGTTTCAGTTGGTTGGTCGTCCTTCTGGGTTGTGGGTTCAGCTCAGGGCGGAGCAGCTAGGTGAGGCAACCTAGCCATGTTTCTCTCTCACACTGGTGTTTCTCTCCCTTTCTTTCTCCCTCCCTTCCCTTCTCTCTAGAAACGCATAAATAACATCTTTAAAAAATACCCCCAAACAAGATGCTCCTTAAAATTTACCCACAAGGGTGTCCTGTGCTGGTCTGACAAATTGTTTAACCCAACTTTCAGGAGAGAACCTTGGAAGGAATGGGACAAAGCACTGCAGGAGGGAGCAAGAGAACTTGGGGAGTGGGGGATCTTGACGCTTCCAAGCACTAAAACCCTCCTCTGGCATTCAGAGGCCAAATCTCAGGTCATGGGGCATCGCCAGTGATGCCATCTCTCTGGGTTGCTTGGAGACCTTCCTCTTAAAACCATCCCCCAAACCCACTAAACAGGAAATGCAAGCTACTTGAGCTGAACAGACAACCGCCCCTCGGTCCCCCGCCCCCACCTGTACATTATTCTCTACTTTCCATCCTGAAGAGCTGAGCACATCCACTTGGTAGGTGCAGGGGGAGCCGTTAGAGATTGTTAGAAAATGAAGCCCTGGTGATGATTTGGACATGCAGGAAACTTCCAATGGCAGGGGTGATGTGAATGAACAAGCTACAGTTTTTGATGTTGGCAATAGCACTTTGGCTTCTGAAATCCTTAAGATATGTAATTGTAGTAGATTCGTCACACTTGAACTTCTAGTTGTGGGGTTAGAATCCTGAACTGGTCTGTCACTTGAGCAACTGGGTTGAGAATGGAGGGACTTGGACAGACTGCTTGAGACACGTCCGTTTCAGAGACTCGTCAGACCCTGATAACAATCTCCACTGCGGCTGCAGTCTCCAAGGCAAGACTACGGCTAGTAGTGCGCCAGTAAACCCTGTGTTTCCAAAGCAGATGTTCAGCAAATCCTGTGCACACGATGAAAAGAAAACGAAAAAGAATATTGTTTCTGATTCTAGAAAGGATAGATAACCACCACTTTGTCTATGTGCAGACTTTCTGTCAGAATACTATCTGCATAAGTTAAATATTTGTGGTGCAGTATTTAGTAGTTTTCAAAATACCTTGTGATTTCTGGGTATCTATGCACGTGCAAGTGACTGTGGGGAATCATGGGAAAAACTAAGACTGCTTGCCGTTGTCCGTAGAGGCAGACTCGGCACCCCAGCCTGCTTCCCGAAGGATGACACCAACTAGACGATTAAGCTAAACCTTCCTCTTCAGGCCCCAAGTGAACTTTTTCTAAAGGATCTGTAAATGTGAGCAAAAGAATAGGGGTGCCTTTCTGGGCCAAAGATGCATATTTCTTTTTCTTCCTCTTGTTTCCATTTTCTTCTTTTTATTGAATTTATTGGGATGACACAGGTTAACAATATTATACAGATTTCAGGTGCATGATTCCAGAACACCTTATTGGTACACTGTATTGTGTGTTCACCACCCCAAGTCAAGTGTCATGCATGACCATTTACCCCCCCCCCTTTACCCTCTTCTACCTCCCCTCAGCCTTCTTTCCTTCTGGTTGTCACCATACTATTGTCTGTGTCCATGAGCTTTTACTCTTTTGTGCTTTTTGCCTCAATCCCTCCACATCCCCCCCGTCTCTCAGAAACGCCCCCCCCAAACTGTCATCCTTCTCTCCATCTCTGAGTCTGTCTCTATGTTGCATGTTCCTTCCTTTTGTTCATAAGATTCCACTCATGAGTGCATATCTCTGTAGCTGATCTATTCTTAGATGGATAGGGACTTCTGAAGACCTTTCTCAAACTGGCTTTGTTGGATCCAGTCTGCGACAGAGTGGGGCTACAGTGGGACCCCCATGGGAACAGGAGAAAGGCCCCCTGACCAGGAACGAAGAGGAGGAAAGGAGGCCTAGGGCCCCGAGCCACTCCATCAGGTCCTCGGCGAAGTGAGGTGCCCGCTCTGGCCCGCCTCTCAGAGTCATGGGACGCTCAGCGTGTAGGACCACACTAACTGGTCATGAAATGAGAGCCCAGAATACAAAGCACTGAGCAAGGAATTCATGATGAGACTTGCATGAGAGACACCATGGAAGTGTCTCACTTCTCCTTAGGTGGCCAGCCCTCACCTGAGCACTGGCCCTTGGCAACACGGTGCTTCCCTCCAAGGTCAGTGGGTTCCACAGCATGAGTAAGCCCTTGAAGGGAACCCTGTTCAGGCCCCTGTCTCCCCACCATGAACTCAGCCATGAACAGGATGCTCCTTTTGTTTTTACCCATCTTTTAAAGCTGATTTTTGATGAAGTAAATAGCACATGGATACATTCTTGTAAAAAAATTCAGAGATAAAATAAGTGTCCCTGTGCCTCGTCCAACCCCACAGTCTCACCTCCCATTTTAGAAGTGGCCATTAAGGTTCCTAAGAGAGATCATGTGAACTATTTATTGATAGATCACCTTTTTCCATGAGAAAACTCTCTCAGGATGAGTTCCAGTTACTTTTGCCATAATGTTATTGCTGATGTTTCTGAGGAGGATTTACTTTCTATTCAACTACAGATGGTCAATATTTTATATATAATCACTATTATATGTAAATATATATTATATATAATATTGAGGGGTTGGCAATCAGGGGCAGAACTGCATAATAAAAACTTGTGTGGAAATAATTCATTATTGTTATGGACATAAATAGCATCAATGGTTCGCTAAGCTAAGGATCCTCACATTAGCAGCGTAGAACCTTGAAGCTAGGAAGGTAAGCACAGGCAGATCCTACCATTGTGCTTTTCCTCGCAGTCTGAACCAGTCATGTCAATGTGTCCCCCACCAGGGTCACTGTAGTTGTATAAGTTAGAGATGGTGAGATAAGTTGTGTAGTTGTAGTTAGAGACAAGAGGGGCGGGAGAGAGAGAGATTTGTTGTTACACTCACTTATGCTTTCAATGGTTGATTCTTGTATGTGCCCTGACAGGGGTTGGAACCTGCAACCTTGGCATATCAGGATGACGCTCCAACCAGCTGAGTACCTGGCCAGGGCAAGTCGTTTTTTCTTTAAGACTCCATAGCTGGTCACTGGTGGAGCAGAGGTCAGAGCTCTGCGTCCCCTTTCCCTGCACTGTTTCTAGTCTACAGTATGTCTCCAACCGGTACCCACTCCTTGGGAATATCCTGCCCTAAGAAATCGGGGATAACCAATGCTGTGAACTGCAACACAGCCAAGGCTCTGCCTCCCTCCCTTGCATTACTCAAGTGCTGCCAAGCTCAGAGCACCCACCCCCCACCGCCCACCTTTCCCAGTTCATCCACTGCCACCCCAGCCCTCTAAAAGCTTCCAGGCAGGATGCCCAAGTGCAAGGCCATTCCACTTTCTGGAAACCTAGCTGCCAAGCCTCTGCATTTGGTAGAATAAACAGAACTCAGCTTTAAAGGCAGGAAAATCTGGCTTTTTCTTCTAACACCCCCACTTCTAGGGGTGTGACATTGGACAAGTCACACAACCTAGCTCAGGCTGTTTTTTTGCTTGTAAACCAGCTGCCCTACATAGAGAGTTGTCATGGGGGGCAGATAACACAATGCCTACAAAAGCACTTTGTAAAAAAAAAAAAATGCTCTGGGCAGATTGTAATTGTGATCAATGTTTGGCTCACTCTTTTAATTTCTTCTTCATTGAGGTCAGAACAAAAAAGTTGAACAATGCAGAGACCTAGGGCTGCATTTCTGCTGTGGAGTCCCCTGTATTACAGTATCTATACAAGGCTTTCCAGAGCGTACAGCAAAACAAAACAAAACAAAACAAAAAAGAAGAAGAAAAAAGAAGCAGCAGATACTGCTTGGTTTTGCATTTTCCCTTCTGTTTTCTGATGAGAGTCTCTAAGGCCTGTGAGTGCAGAGAGAGAACCTCAGAAGACTGAGTGTTCTATGGATAAGCACCAAACCCACCCGATGATTATCAGCGCTTATCTCCTGCAAACTCACTCTCTGGGCTTCAAAGACGGGGGAGAGCTATCTCGCTGCCTGTTCGGAGGGGAGGCAGCTCCTGCAAGGCTTCAGTTGCAGGTGTGGCCCAAGAGTCCTTGCTCCATCCTTAGTCGCATGGTTCCCTTGTTCCTCCCCATGCAAAAGAAGGAAGCTGAAGGTTTACCCAATGTTTGGAGGTGGTCTTGGGGCAGAGGGAGCAGCAGAAAAAAAAAAAAAGAGTATTTTGAAACAAACCCAGAAAGGCTGAGAAAGGAGGTAAAACGAAGAAGGCAGCCTATCTGCCTACCCTCTCCCCTGCCCCCTCACTCATCCTAATGCTTAATCTGCCAGATAAACCCATGGAACCTTCAAAAGGTGTTTTAATTACCTTCATCTGCTCCTTTCCCTACCGCCTTTGGGTGGACCTAGTACTTTCTATTCTGAACAAGTGTTGGCAGAGAGTGGGACAGTGGGAAGGGGGAAGGGGGAAGGGAAGGGATGGGGGAGGGGGAGCCAGCGTTTTATTAGGCTGTTGAATTTGATTTATTAGGGGGAAAAAATCCTTCGCTTGCTTGCCACACAGGTTATTCTCAAAGTGAAAACTCTATTTTACTTTGAAAAAAAATGGCGAATGTGCCTGCAGTTATGAATGGAGCCCTTTGTTACCTTCCAGATCGACAAGACAGACTGTTTGGTTCATGTCTGTGCACTAGCAAAGGAGTGCGGGGGCCTGGGAGACAGATGTGGCCTTAATTGCATGGAAATATTAGAAGATCGTTAAGCCATTTTGACAGGATTTTCCTCTTGCTGCAGGAGCAAAGGGCCACGTCTGAGGCTGCATCAGGCCTGGCCGGACCCTCTGGCGGGGCCTCTTGTCCTCATGTGTGTGGGACACATGGGGGCTTGAGTCACTTGCCCCAATACTAGAGGAAAATAGATGCCTCCTTGCCGTCCAGGTCCACTCTCTGCTCCTAAGTGCAGAGAGTGATTTCGCTCGAACGTGCAGGCTGAGAGTGGGGGTGGGGGAGAAGCTGCATGGTGGAAAGGATATTTGGGAACGTGCGTTCACACAGAGGGAGCATGGTCAGATAGTCTCTGCACTGAAAGACGTGCTCCATAAAGCTCCTGGTGGCCGGGAGCGGGGGTGGTCGCCAGGGCCTGAAAGAATAAACCTGTTACCACAACAAATAATGGTATCTAAGCACATCTTTTCTATCTACTGTCTGCTCCCTGGTCCGCCTGGAGCTCACCTTCGGTACTTGCAGAAGTACGGGCCGGGCCCACCGGGAGCCCTGAAATGAAGTCAGAGAAATCCTGCAACAAAGTTGGTCAACCTCCTTCCTCCTGGGCTGGCCTGCCTGGCTCCACAGCGAGTTACCCCCTCCTCTCCTAATTGCCCCAGGTGGTTTTCTGTGCGCTTCGAGAATGCCATTTTTTTCACCATTAGCCTAAATTAAAAATAATTAGGAGGCTTAATCTGCTGGGAGGGAAGGGGAAATCTCTCTAAAACTACCATTCGGTAATCGCTCTGAGTTACACAAGTCAATGTTTTAGATCAAATCTTTCTTGGTTAGCTCAGCCCCTCTGATGCTGCCAGTTGGGGCCTGGGGAGGGGGGGTCAGTAGTGCGCAGCCCTCCCTTCAGAGGGGTATGTTAACCTGAGCACCCTAATGCTGGGGGGCCACTTCTGAGGGTTGGGGTGGTGGGTGATTGCTCAGATGATGCGTGGGCCATGGACTGGGAGGAGTGGGGGCAGGGTGAACGGAAAGGACGGGCGGTGGAGAGGAGCTAGATAACGTCGTTGCAAAGACCCCATCTTTTTGTATGGTTGTGAGGCCAAGGGGAGAAAGGGAAGGGCCGCCAGGCAGCGTGGGCAGGCCAGAGCCACTAGGCTGGGCACAGCAGAGTTGCTGCTCTTGTAGAGCCTGAAGGTGTGAGAAGCACCGCTGACCTGTGGCAGGGCCAAGAGTGCACAGCCTGTGAGCCGGTCCGGGGCCAGGTCCAGCTACTACCCACTGGGATGTGGGCTCTGGGGCCTGAGCTGCCTTTCAGTGGCCTTGCCACTGCCACTGCAGGGCCTTGCCACTGCCCTGGCAGATCACCTGTCACCTAAGTACTGTGTTAGGGCCTCCCGCGAGAGCCAGGCATTCTACTAAACCGAGAGAGCACGCTTGCCAATTGCTTACAAAGGAGCCTTCTGAGTGGTGGAGGCAAGGCTCCACTCACCTCTCCCTGCTGCACACAGTTCAGAGGATGGGAAGAAGTGTTTACCTGAGGCCCCAGCCTGCTATTTATGGCCAGGAAAGTCCCTGGTACATTTGTTGACAGTCATTGAAGTGTTAACACCCTGCCCCTGGGCCACATTCCTGCTCAGTTCACTGCTCTCCCCTCCTCTGAAATCCCCCTGCCTCGGCAGTTGGTGGTGCCATCTCTGTGCTTCGGGTCCCACCACCCTCTCCTGGGGCACTGGGTTGGATGCCTTGCTGCTCTCTAGAGGCCACACCGGGGTGGCCAGGGAAGCCCTCACCTGGGGTTGTTCAGTCACAGCGCCTCACACTTACCGGAGTTCTTTGGTGGAGCTTTCTTATTTCTTTTAAACCACACGGTATACCATAATTCCCTTCATATTTAATTCAGCATCCTCTCCTACCCTCTCCTTCCAACCAGGAAGCCTAGGCTGTGACCACACAGCAGACTGGGAGCTACTGCCTACTCACACAGAGTGACCCTCTGGTTCGCAGGGTTGTCTGCCTCTTGTCAAATATTTAGCTCACTGGAGAGATATAATCGTATCAGTGGAGGGAAAGTTTCCACAAATCTAATTTTACAGTAATCAACAGATGCCATTAAAATGTGGGCGTGTCACTTGTCCATTCACATATCCCTGACTTTTCCCACAGCGCCTGATAGGTCGCGCATGCCCAGTAAGCGTTTGTGAAATGAATGAATGCATCAAAGGATGGGTGCTTTGTCGTGATGAATATCTGTTGTGGTCCATAATGGGACGGGGGGGGGCGGTTAAAGAAATATTCAACACGCTCTTTGCAAGATTTGAACAGCCCATAATCAGGCCACCAACCGCCAGTGTCTACAGCTGTGCTGGTCAGTGTGGTCACCACTAGTAACAAGTTGTATTTAAATTTAAGTTAACTAAAATAAAATTTTAAAATTCAGTGCCTCGGTCACACTAGCCACATGTCAAATATTTAGTAGCCGCACACATCTGTTGTGTATTGCGCAATGCAGAACAGTTCCTAGCACAGAAAGTTCTATGAGCACCAATGCCCAGTGGTCTAGAGAGGATCAAATTGGAGTTCAGTTCTGTTCTGTTAGAAAATAGTAGGCTTAAATAAACTCTCCGTTTTGTTTCTTAACTCTGATTGTATTATAAGACTGAGATTGAAGAGCCTGTCTTAGCTCTTTCCAAGAATCCTCAAACCTTTTTTTTTTCAATCCTCACCCAAAAATACGTTTATTGATTTGAAAGAGCAAGGGAGGGGTTATCAATATGACAGAGAAACATCAATCTAATGGACTGGTTGCCTCCCATACACACCCTACCCGGTGATGGTCTAACCCACAATCTAGGTATGTGCCCTGACAGAGGATCAAACCAGCGACATTTTGGCGTGAGGGACAATGCTCCAACAAACTGGGCCACCCAGCCAGGGCCCCAGACCTTTTCAAACGTCATTTAGACGGTTAGACCTGAAACCTTTGATCTAAGATTAGAAGGAATGAGATAACCCCAAGGTTTCCCCAAAGGCATTTCTCTCCTGCAGTTCCCCAGAAGGGTAGCATTGGGAAGGTTGCCACCAGTAAACGTGGGCTTCTCATGAAAATCACCAGGCCCATACTGAATGTAAGAGATCTGTATCATGCAGGAAAGCAAGCAGAAGGAGCAGTGTGAGAACTAGACAGCCTGTTTCTGAAGGAAAGGGAACTGAGCAGGGAAGAGAAGCTGAGAAACTTCCAGAAAAAGTCTTTGGACATCTCCTCAAGGCATCCCTGCCTGGTGGGCTGGCTTCCTATTTCCCATCAGTTTTTGGAATGTTAAGTATTAAACCTCACTGCCACCAGGACACAGGGCCTTGAGACAGACAGACAGGCGTGGCTCCTACTGGGCAAGGCCGGTACGTCCAGAAGCTTCCAAGAGCAGAACACTAAGTACCCTTCATAGAGTAACTAAATCAGTCCCAAGTCCCTGGGAGCTGTCAGTGGGCTTCAGCTGGGTTTTCTGTTCAAACAGCTTTACTGAGATTGACAAAGAAAATATGCCCACGTAATCCCACTGAGATGTTTTCATTGGAAGGCTATGGCAGGGCTTGTTCACAAAATATCTCCCTCTCCTATAGATGGATGCTGAGAGACAGGAGGCTCAGTGCCAGACAGCCTAGGTTTGGCACTCCAGTCAAACAAGAATGAAGGCCAACCCGGTGGGTGACTGCTCTGAGGGGGGCTGCCAACCGAAAGCCCAGCTGTGTGCCGGAGAGGGAGTCTGTGCTCCTAGATGAGCGGACGCTTGGCCTCTGCGTCCAGACAGGGCGTCCTCGGTTCCCCTTCCCTCGTCCCTGGAAGAGAGAGCCCATGACAACCAATGGGCCCACGGAGCTAAGACACACTGAGACACCTGAACGACCTCACAGGTGGTGCAGCCCCAGAACGCATCATCCAAAGTGAGGTATGAGTGTGGGAGAAGCTGTTAGGGAGTGTTTTCTGGAACCACGGGCATAAACCAGAACTGCGTCCCTGGCAAATGGGCTATAGGATCAACCCACAAAGAGACCTGGGGATTGAGGCCCTCAGAATCTTCCAGATCGTCGGAGCCAGTCCGTCCCTGTTGCAGGTAAAGAAAGAGGCCCCGAGAAATGAAGTGCTTTTCCTGTGGTAGAACCTGTGGGTTCCAATAGGAGATTAAGCTTAGGGAGTGCTTCCCATGTGCCAGGCGAGAACTGGAGTACGATTAGTAACACCACTATCTTACTGAGAGGGGGCTGCGGCACAGAGCGATCGAAGAACTTGCCCAGAGCCCTAGAGCTAACAAGTGCTAGGTGCCCAGTTCCCGTCTTGGCAGGCTGGCTCCTCCCGTGACACCAAAGCACAGTGCACTCACAAAGCCCCGGCCTCTCTGTGTGTTAAACTCACTCCGTCCTTGGCAGTAGTTTCTGTCATTGTGCCCATTCTCGGGATGAGAGAATCAAGGCGCTTAGCTGGTGAGTGTTAATAATGTCTGTGGAAAACTACAGAGAAAATCATCCTTGAAGGGTTTTCGGCTGAGTCGGGGAGACAGAACATAAACCGATGGAGAACTGTGGTATAAGGCAGGCGTTAAATACCAATAAAGGCACCATGACGAGGCAGTCTAGAATAAAGGGCTGAATTCGTGGAGGAGATAGAGAGGTTGGCAGACTCAGCAGCAGGAGGGGTTGTGGTGGGCTGGAGGGGGCGGTGGAGCTTGAGGAGTTCTGGAAGGCCACCTTCCACCCGTCCAAGGGTCTACCTCTTCCAGGAGGCCTTGCCTAAGAACCCACTCACTGCCTTCTCCTCCACTCCCATCTGGGTATCTCTTTTCATGCCCATTGTCTCTCCAGACCTGAGATCCGTGAGGACAAGGATGTGATTTTTCCACTCTCATGTATCTTGTCCCTGTGCTTTACCGAATGCCTGACACATAGTAAGTCCTCCATAAAGCCGGGTGAGCGAATGAGAGGTGATGAGGCAGAGGGGAGGAGGCAAGTCTATGCAGAGAAAGGGGAGGGAAATGCTGATTTTAAGAGGTGTTTGCCGACCCCCAAAGGGCAGCCTAGAAACGTATATTTAAGTAGGTGTCTAAAGATGAGAAATGGGTGGTAGGTCTCATATAACAACAACAAAAAGAAACTATTGAAAATAGGGCACAGAAATGCAGAAGGAAGAACAAGGGAGTAAGGAGGCATGAGGCTGGGATGCAGAAATAAATGGAGACAGGAGGGGGAGATGAACAGAGGGAGCAACGGGAACAGAGGGGCAGAATGAAATAAGCAGGGAGGGGGCCAGGCTATTGAACCAGCCCAGAAAACTGACCTCCTTGGGCACCACCTCCTTCCATTACCCGCCTCATCAAAGATTTTGTCACACGTCATGGCAACAATATGGTAACCATATGCCCTGGGCCCACAAAAGAACTGAACACCTTGGATGGAAGGGGTCATCCAGCTGTGCAAGTCGGAAAGACTGCACACTGAGGACTAGACGGCCAGGAGATCACCAAGCATCGCTCCTCAGGCATGAACCGTGGAAAGGAAATAGCCATTGAGAACTGGGAAGTGGATTCGGGGGCGCCTCTTTTCCCAGCTCCCCGCGGGGAAATAAAATAAAATGGAGTCTCCTGCTATGCCTTGTCTGTCCATCAGAGTAAGATAACTTCTCAAGGCCGGGTTTGCCCTGGTCCCCCTGCCAGGCCGCTCTTTGGGTACAGCTGGAAGGACTAGAGCAGAGGGCCCCCGTGTGCGTGTTTCCTCATGGGCTTCCTGTGATTATAAGGGCACTAGTTGCCATGAAAACTGTCACGTGGGGACATTGTCGGATAAGATCATAGCTTCTAGGAAAAAAACCTCAGCTGTTATTGGGGAGAGCGGTCAGTGGCTTCTTGTTTAAATTTGAACAAGAAACGGTTACTGGGTGTGGCTGGTGAAAAAGAAATGGACAAGCCTGGGGTGCGAGGCTGATGGAAATTGCTCATAGCCAAGAGATAGAATAGGAAGTCTGGCTGCTGTCCTGGTGATGGCAGGGGAGGGTAGGTCTGTGCATATCCCATCATGCTCTGGGGTTTGTGGATCCATGAAAAAAAAAGGCATTGTTGCTCAAGCCAGTGTGGCTCAGTTGGTTGGAGTATCCTTCCATAAACCAAAAGGTTATGGGTTCGATTCCCAGTGAGGGCACATACCTAGGTTGTGGGTTCAGTCCCTGGTCAGCAACCAATATGGAGGCAACCGAAGTTTCTCTTTCCCTTCCCCTATCCCTAAAAGCAATGGAAAAAAATGTCCTCTGGTGAGGATTTAAAAAGAAAAAAAAGGCATTGCATGCTTACTAGGCACCAGGAACAGTTCAAGCAACTGGGATGAAAACGGTCAATAAGATTGGCATGGTTGCTCCCCCCAGGGTGCCTCTAGCAGCAGACTTAGTCGTTTTTGAAAAAGGATGGGAAAGTTCCCATGACCCCAGGAGTCAAACAAGCACATAAGGGCACATGCCACCTACACTTTATCCTCTCCCCGGTGCTTACAAAGAATTACAGGAAGTGCCATCCCCCACCACCCCTGGTGGACTCGTGTCTGTTTGCCCCTCGGGGAGCCCGTCATTCAGAACTGACCCACCTCACTTACCCCCTTTCCTTTGTCACTCACAGCCCTCTCTTGTCACCACAGACCAGATTGAGATCCTTTCGGTGCACCTTCCAGGCCAGACCCGTAAAGCCCGGGCCCCAAGGGAAGGCTTTCAAGCTCCCACACTCACGTAATAAGAAAGCTCAGGAACTTTATGCTGGCTCTCAGACTGTTCTAGCGTCCCTGCCGTGAGTGACATCCAGACTCCGATGACGCACTGCAGCAAAGCCCCAGAGGATGCTTCTTCCAAGCGTTCAGCTCTCTGTGGTCTGGGCAGTGCAGCCATCCATCATTGTCAAGGAGCGTTCAACGTTTGGTAGACGACAGTTAAAATTTTCCAGGAACCAAGAGGTTAGGTAGTTTGCCCAAAGTCACAAAGCCCATAAAGCTCCGCACTGACCCAGCTGGTAGGGGGGCCTTTTACCGCAGCAGATTTTTAGAGCAGCCCCCTGTGGAGTGAAGAGAGAGACAACGTGGCTGGCTTCCTCTCCCCTTCGCCTTTTGACCCCTTCTGCAGCAAACATGCTCCAGGACCCTCTGGGGGATGGAGCCTGCTCTCAGCTTCATCCAAATCCCCGGGGATCCTCACGTGCCACCGCCTGTGCAGCCAGAAAACCACCCTCCAGCTCAGGGAAGACATTCACATACATAACCACTTCCACGGCACCAGCACCAGGGCACCAACCCCTTGGCTTGGAGCAGATTCCAGGGGGACCTGCTGTGCCAGTCGCTGACCCTTCATGGTCCTGGGCAGAGAAGGGAAAGGGGGAGCCCAGAGCAGCAGCACTGAGCCTCTGGCTGGTATGTAAGTGCCCCGGTACCCTTCATGGCCGGTACAGCCACCCCTGGGCAACCAGGCAGAATACTGTCCCAGTGCCAGTGACGAGCAGCGAAATACACAAGACACTGCTTCTGCTGGTGTTTCAGGGTCCCCTCTTAGCATTACCGCCTTCCCTGCCAGCTTCTCCCCACGGCACTGGGGTTCTGTTCGGATGGTTGACAGCTCTCCGTCAACTCTCACCTCTCCCTCCAGCGAGGGTTTTATTTCACCTTTCTGTCCCATCAGGACCGGCCAGAGAACGTGGCTCGATTCCTAACCATAGTGAGCCTCAGTGCCTCACCCCGTGCTCTGCCTTGGCCCTTGGGCACTGTGGGGTCCGTCTCAGTGGTCAGGTCACCCCCTTTCAGCAGAGACGAGAGTGGCCTCTGGACTGTCCACTTCACATACCCTTTGGCTGTCCTCGTTGCCACGGACAAAGAGCAGCTTGGAGAGCGAGCAGACCTGCTACTGCAAAGACAGCAAGTGCCCCTCCCTGGGGCTCCCACCACCCTCTGCCCCCCTTCTGCTTACCTTCCACACGCAGCATTTTTTTCCTTTTCAGCAGTAAAATCATTCTCTGTGGGAGGAGGATTTAACTTTGATCTTTACAGTTGCCCTTTAAATGTGGTTATGGTCAAAAAAAGTGACTGTGAAAACTCAAAGTCAACGGGCCAAGGTAAATGCCCACGGGAGAGCCGGAGAAGGGTCTACAGGGAGACAGTGATTAAGAGAGGGCCACGCTCTGGATTTTGTTACATGCGTGCCTTTATGGGACCGAGACCCTCTTCTCTGAACTCATTTAGGCTCGTTCCCTTAATTTATTAAACTCCATTAAATAAAGTACTTTCATCTGCAAAGGATTCCAATTCCATTTTCTAGGCACTTGGCTGGCTGCCTTTCTCCAGGTAATCCGCAGCGGGCGTCCCCTCCCCTGCGAGTGAAGATTTAAGTGCCAGGGAGGAGGAAAGGGGGCTTCATGGGGTGAGGGGGGCAAATTTCAAGAAGATACTTTAGAAATCAGCCAAGCAGTCGGAGCTTCTGAGGCAGATGGGCTACGCAGCCCAGCCTGGGACTAAAGTTAGCAAACTGGAAACGGTTGGTGGGAAGAAACTTTGCCTCAGGCCACCACCTCAGAAGGTCACTGGTTAAGAGACCTAAGGCAAGTGCTGAGAGTCTTTGTCAAAAAATAGATTTTATTTATTTATTTTTAGAGAGAAGGGATGGGAGGGAGGATCATTGATGTGAGAGAAACATTGATGGGTTGTACGCTGGCTGGGTATCCAACTGGCATCCCAGCCATGTGCCCTGATGGGGAATCAAACCAGTGACCTTTTTCCTTGAGGGAAGAGGCCCAACCAGCTGAGCCACACGAGCTGGGGTAGCGTTAAGGCTCTTTAAGCCTCAGATTCCTTTCCAATTATGTGAAGATCCTCACTCCTGTCTTTTAAGATGAGATTTAAAACTTAGAAAGGCTAAATGAGGTGAGGGTGGTGTGAGTTCCTTGTAAGGGTCCTGCTGTTGAACAGCCCTCGTTCTATTTGTTCTTTCAGCTTTAAAAAAATGGTGCTTGTTGTTTGTCTGCGGGTAACTCTGCTGTTATCAGAGGACTTGGGTCTCTGTTTTTAAAAAAGATTTTATTTATTTACTTTTAAAGAGAGGGAAAGAGGGGAGAAAGAGGAGAGAAACATGGATTGGTTGCCTCTCACATGCACCCCAACTGGGGACCAAACAGAAAGCCGGGCATGTGCCCTGACCTGGAATCAGACCTGTGACCTTTCACTTGGCGGGATGACGCCCAACCAGCTGAGCCACACCCGTCAGGGTGAGGACTTAGGTCTCTATGCTGAGATTGAGTCTCCCTCACCCTACAAACTGAAAGAGCCTATGCTTTGTGCCCCAGCTTCCCCACCTGGTCAGCCGCGGTGCCGGGTCCTGCCACCCAGCACCAGCAGCCACAGGGCAGCGACACACACCAGTCATCCTCTACCTCCTTTGAACGAGAGTTCTCTCGTTGTTGGCGAAAGTGTTGCAGACGTTCAATGGCTGCATAAGAAATGACCCCCAAATATGGTGCCATAAAACAGCAGTTGTGCTTCTCAGTTTTGTCAACCTTCATCTGATCCTCAGTCCCAGTTCTGGAGGTTGGCGCTGGCTGGTGGGCGATGGCCCCGGGTCCCCTCCACGTGGGCCTCTCCGTGCAGTTCCCTGCTTCGGCTGGTCTGGGCTTCCTCGCAGCATGGTGGCTAGTTTCCAAGGACTTGGGAGCCCAAGGCAGAGCAAGGAGCAGGTGGAAGTCATAACACCTTTTATCACTTCGACTCGGAGTCATGCAAGGTCACTTCTGCTGCCTTCCATTCGTAGAGGTGGTCATAAAGTCTAAGTTCAAGGGGAAGAGAAATCGACCCTGCCTCCTGATAGGAAGTGGTCAAAACTGGGAATATCGCTCTGGCCATTTGGGGCAGGCCTGCAGCCCGGCCCTGGGCGCCGGGCAACGGAGCTTTCGGTCTACATTCGGTGGCTGATTGCTGTTTCCCATCTTCTTTCTTTCTTTTTTCGAAATAGACTTTATTTATTTATTTATTTACTTGCATACTTATTTATTTGTTTTTAGAGAGAGGGGAAGGGAGGCAGAGAGGGAGGGAGAGAAACATCGCTGTGCGAGACAAACTTCCATTAGTCGTCTCTCACATGCCCACTACTGGGAACCTGGCCCACAACCCAGGTATGTGCCCCAACCAAGAATCTAACAGGCGACTTTTTCGGTTCACAGACCGGTGGTCAGCCAGCTGGGCCATGCTGGCCAAGGATCCACCTTCTCTCTCATTCAACTTTCAGGAAATTTACCTTGTCTTCCCTGTTTCCACCTGCCTTCTGTGGGACGGAAATAATGAGCCGAAAGGGGGCTGGCTGTTAGAAAAGAGGGAAAAGCAAAGGGCTTTAAGCAACTCACAGCAGCCACCCTCTCCCGACACTTCCACAGTGGCCGTGGTGAGACCCCGCACCCAGTGCCGCTCTGGCAGAGCCTGCTGGTTTCCAGAGGGGAAAGACAGAGGACCCTGCCCCCTAAAGTCTTGCCTGCATTCCCTACACTCTCTGGCTGGCAAGAAAAGGGACTTCATGTCTTCATGCAAAGAACATAATAAAAAGCCAAAGCTCACACTGCCCGTGGCAGCGACCGGGAAATTGGCTCTGCAGCAGCCTGGTCTGGGAGTCAGGTGCACCCACTGAGCAGGGGCAGCAGCAGGGGACTTGGTCTGGCTGCTTTTGACATTCCTTTTGCTGGCCTCCAGCAGAGCTCCTCGGCCACAGAACCTGTCCTTAAAGATTCCAGGCAGGACAGGGGAAAGAAAGGGGAGGAAACCACGTGGGCCATGACTCCAGCCATTCCGTGTGCTAGAAATAAAACCCCGGCCAACTGTAGGAATTGGGAAACGGCTGGGAAAAGTTGGGACTTTTCCTTTTCCAACTGCATTTGGCTTATAACTGTGGACCACGTGCATCCTTCCTGCACCGGGATTTCCTTTCCGGATTCCTGAACAGAGCGGGGAGGCCTCGGCATGCCTCTTCGGCCCACTCTTGCTGCTCTGCAGGCGATTCCATCTCTCTGCCTCAGCAACGCTGTTTGGAGATGCAGTTCTTTGCTCATCATTCATATCAGCAGGGCCATCACATGGCAATGTTCTGACAATGTTCTGACCACATCCCCCATCACTTAACTGATAGACACATGGAAAATAACCTCTGACTTGATCTAAGGAAAACAAATGTTAGAAGATTCACCTGCTAGTAGAAAGAGGAAAAGAATATATATATATACATGTACACACACACACACGCACACACACACACATATATATATGTATATATATATATAAAATATATACACTTATATAACAAACTCCAAAACAAGGGAAGTTTTTTAAATTAGTGAATTCACAGAAATGCACACAGCACTATTCTGATATTTCCTGCCTGTGTGATATATGAACAGCAAGATGAGTAGTGCTAGCCACCTATTGTGTTGATGATCTAGGCATAGATGCCTCCCTGCCTCAGCTGTGTGGCTGTTTCACAGAGCTTTATCTATGCCACCTAGAGGCTGAATTTAGAAGCCAGAAAGATAGGGGACTGGGGCCCAAGGGAACGATGTATATGCTTGGAAAAGGACAATGGAAAACTCAGATGAGTACAGTAAGCTCCATACGCTAGAAAGCCCATAGAATTCACCTGTCAAAATCTCTTATCTCTGAGCGTGCTAATTTTGAACCTTAGGCAACCTTGGTTACATTTAAGTAACCAACAGTTGAGAAGGGGGTAATCTCACTGGTTTTATCTGTCTCCCATGCCCCTCCCCCATCTCCAACCCAAAGGTTCCCGCACCAACTCTCTGCATTGTGCTTCTTTAAGAGAAAAAAAAAACACCTCTTTTTTTAAAATGTAGGATTTATTATGTCCTAAGAACTTTAGGTACTTGATTTGAGTATTTCACTTATATGATCTCATTTTATCTTTATTCAAAGTCTATCAGATTAGGTATTATTAAATCCCCATTCTACAGATGAAAAAATGAAGTTCCAAAATAAATTGCACCAGGTGATGCACTGATGAGCTTGGATTGGAGCGCCACGCCCTCTGACTCCAAAGACTGTGCCCTAGGTCACAAGGAGCACCAGAGTTACCCTCGGGGTTTATGATCCTCGGGCGGTGAATGGTGGTGACTGGGTGCCCACACGGTAGATCTGAATTTGAGTCCCAAATCGCACTCCTTTGCAGTGTGACCTGAGTAAGTTATCTCTTTTCTCTGAATATTCATCTGCTTATTTGAAAAAATAAGGGTGAAAACAGACATCCCTCATAGAATTGCTGGGAGCGTCAAATCAAATTACTCGTGTAGAGTAAACAGCATTTTGCACTTAATAAATTATTGTCTGCTGCCTTGATCTTACCCAGGCTGAGTGTGTCCCACACTAAGACAAGTGCCCCATTGGCCATGCATCTCTTCTGGCTCCCTGGGCCAACAGGGGATAGTGGGAAAGAAAACTGATACAATTGGGTCAGCACTTCTGCTGGCACACACGGCCATCTGCTTAGCTCAGGGCTAAACCGCCACTTCAGGGGGCGCCTCTGCCTGAGTTCTTTGGTAATGGGGCCAAATGCGGTGCCAGGCGCTGCATCTTTTCTCTGCTTGGAGTCCAGGGACCGTGTGGCTCTCTCTGGATCTAGGCAGAAGGACCAGCGCATCCTGAACTTCCAGCCTAGCCTTGCCAGTGTTCAGCAGAGTCCTCCCCAGAGTCTAATGACTAAGCCAATGAGCGCTTCCTTTCACAGTGGCAACTGCTGGGCTATTGGGGCACAGAATAACCCCAGACTGGGCGCCGCACGGGATCAGGGAGCTCATGCTTCTTTTCTTTTTTTTTAAATCCTCACCCAAGGGTATGTGTACTGATTTTAGAGAGAGAAGAAGGTGGAGAGTGAGGGAGAGAGAGAGAAACATCGATGTGAGGGGGAAGCAGTATACGCGTCCTACCAGGTATTGAAACTATAACCTAGTTGTGCGCCCTGACTAGGAGTCGAACCCACAACTCTTTGGTGTACGGGATGATGTTCCAACCAGCTGAGCCCCCGCAGCCAGGGCAGAGCCCACACTTCTGTATTTCTTACTTGGAAGTCAGTTTTTATGTAGTATGCTCTAAGCAGGGGTGTCCAACCTTTTGGCGTCTCTGGGCCACACTGGAAGAAGAAGAGCTGTCTCGGACCACACAGTAAATACGCTGTGACACGTAATCACAAAAAATCTCATAATGTTTTAAGTAAATTTATGGTTTTGTGTTGGACCGCATTCATAGCCATCCTGGGCTGCATGCGGGCCGAGGCCGCAGGGTGGACACCCCTGCAAATCCAAAGCCACCTGGACTCAAAAGTCGTTAAAAGAATAACTTGTCTTCCTTGGAATGAAATGATGAGTGTAGACCTCAGAGTCAATCAGAGACGTGAAGTCATTAAAAACCAAAGAAATTTAGTTACTCTGAGAAGAGTTTATGAATTTTTATGCTGATGTTTTTATATATATGTAGTCAGTCTATTACCCCAAAGTTAAATGCTTAACAATTCCTCAATGAAAAGCTCTTAAACACCAACAATGTACTTATTTCTGTGATGAGTTTTAAGTTCATGTAAGAGTTCTACATTCAAACGTTAAAAGTTTTAAGGGTTTAAGTTAAAGTAAGTGGCTCCATAAAATACACGTAAACAGCAACAGCTACACACACGCAATAAGCTGCGGCAGGTAATTGAATGCGCCAGCCCAGCGGCTCCGTGGCCGATAATGCAGCACAGTGGTGCCCATGGCCACGGCAAGTCGCCCTCATGGCGCCCGCGAGTCCATAGCCGTGACACGAGATGCCCACGTGCGCCTGTCACTGCAGTCACCCAGTGCCATGCTCCATGTCTGCCTTGTCCCCCTCTACCCACCTCCCATTATTGTGCCTGCTGTCCCCAGAGGAGTCTGGAGAAGGTCCCCCTGTCTATCATGAAGATGGCAGTGTCCTTGCCAAGGTTCTGATAATGTTGTCGCCTTGGGATGTTCCCAAAGCTTTCGGCCCTAAGTAGCCAAAGGGGCGTTGCTTTCTTGCAAAGACGGTGAGCCTGTTCTCAATTCTTTCCTGGGTCCCAAATCAACTCTCCCAATCCACTCTTCCTGCTCAGTGGTCTCCATCCCCCACCCCCTGCCCATAGCACTTGTTCTAATTTGGTCCAGTCAGACCAGACAAAGAGGCTTTCCCTCTCCTTCTCTCTCTCCTCCCTCAACCAATTCTTTTCTCCATACCACTATGGGAGAAAAGAAAAGAAGAAAGAAAAAGCCCTTTATTTATCAGGATTATGAACTAAAGTAGTGTGTGTGTGTGTGTGTGTGTGTGTGTGTGTGAACTCAAGCACTATTCTCACCAGGCTTTCAGTTTAAACGGGGCACAGCATCGTCTGGAAGGTTTCATGGGGTAAGGAAGATCTCGTTTGCCGCACAAAATGGGAAGGATTGGCTGTGCGTCCTGGTGCAAGGGTACTCCCAGCACAAAGTAGGACTAGCAGGCTCTGGGACCCAGGGGTGGGCATGAGTGGGGCTTGTTCAGTGAGCAGTGAGAAGGGTTACACTGGACAAGAGCAGTAGCAAGGGCATCGAGCCATGTGGGGTGGACGGCTGCGGCGGGGCTGAGTTCTAGAACACAAGCTGATGAGAGCAGACTTGCTGCGGTCCATCACAAGCAAGCTCCCAGGGGTACTGCAGCAGGGGTTGCAGCAGGATGACTGTGGTATTTACAGCTTCTCTGAGGGCTTGATCTGACCAGGGAATATGCAGAGAGGGACAGGCGGGAGTGTGGAAATCTGGCATCATGAGGGAAGAGACCTGCAGGGGGAAGCGTGTGTGCTGGACCCCTGGTCCCAGACTGGACAGATGGGAAAAGGAATAAATCTGGAATAAATCTGGTTTTCTCCTCCTCTGATGTTGCCACTTGACAAGCTCCCTCTGACTGTGAACTATAGTCTCAAGGAAACTCATTATTCCAAACTCATTATTCCAAAATGAGTTCAAACTGGTTTTGCACCCTTTACCTGACCTAACATTGTCTCATCGATTACCAAGTACCACTACCCAAGGTCTGCCGCCGTAACCCCCAGCTTTGTCTGATCTGCTCCCTGTTGTACACTCGTGGTGTGACTCTTGGTCTTGCCATCTGCTTGGCCCGTTGTCTTGACCATCCTGCCTTTTCTCACGCCCTGCCCTACTCTCTGTGTGGATGAAGATGGTAGAGATCTTTTGCCTCTCATCAGACCATCACTATGCCCCATCCTGCCTTCCAGGCCTCCCTGCCTCAGTTATTCCATTATCTTCTCCCCTAACTTAGGGGAAGGGAGATGGAAGACCTTTTTTAATTGGAAACTTCAAAATGTGTGCATGAAATACGGAGCATGTAAGCCCCTCCCTGGAGCAGAAGACGACACCCAGTTCCTTACAGATAGTCTCCGTTTGTAGCAGATGTTGTGACTGTTCTTCACCTTGATCTCTGAGAGGGTGTTTAGGGGTCCTAGGGCCCTTTGCTCAGTGTAGAACCCCAGGACATTCATGAACTTGAGCTCAGCCCTCTGGAAGATCACAATGTCATGCTTTTCAATGTGGAAACGTAACGCTGTGTGCTTGCATGACAGTTCAAAACTAGTCTGGGGTACGGAGTCAGGGCTGCTCCCCAACTGATAGGTAGAATGGATGTAACAACCAAACATAGTTGTTATATGGAGATAATAAGGTATGGGTAATGGATGCAATGACCAAAGATACACGACTTTCCTCTCAGCATGATGCAAGAGGAAATAAAAAGGGATCCTGCTAGATTTCATGTCTGAATCAAGGGACACCCTCTCCAGGAGAATGTGAGCCTTTGAATATTGTGCAGGCAGCTCAGCTTTGGCAGAGCCATCGCTGGCCAGCTCTATCTTAGGCAAAGCCTTGCTGTGCAGGAGCAGTCTCCCTGCAGTATGTTCCAGAATTCGCCCCTGATCCCAGCGAGAGGCAGCCACAGAGGGACCTTTTCCTTTGGAGCATGGCTGTCACCTAGCTGGGGGTCGAGCCCAGTCCTGGGAGGGAGGTGAGGCTGTTAGCCGGTGGAACAGACTGTACTTTCAGAAGTCCAGGCAGGTTTAGTGAAGGTGGTGTGTCAGAGCTGCCGTGACTACACACCATGGACTCGGTGGCTCTGTTAGCGGAAGCTTTAGTGTCTCGTAGTTCTGGAGGCTGGAGCAAGGTTCAGAGGCCTTTCTCCTTGGTTTGCGGATACTCACCCTCCTGCTGCCGTTCAGGGGGTGGGTCTTCTCTGCATGTGCGACCCTGTGCATCCACATACCCTTCTCTTCCAAGGACACCAGTCCGATGGATGGGGCCCACGAAAAGGCCTCATTGCAACCTAACCATCTCTTTAAAGAACCCACTTCCAAATACGGTCACCCTCTGAGGCTGGGCTTCAACGAACAAATTTCAAGGGGACAATTCAGCTCATCACTGGTCGCCCGAGAGAACCTTTGCTCAAACACTAAGAGTTGTTATGACTAACAGTTGTGGTGTGGCACTTACCGCGTGCCACAGATGGTTGTATTTTCCGTGTGTTCTTCCATCTCCTCTTCACAACGGCAGATTGTCTAGTTCAGGTTATGCTTCATTATAGATCACTGTTTGCTCTCCTGAAAAGTGGTCAACTTCACTTCGTATAAGCATGGGGTACAGTGAGCGCCACACCCTGGTCCGTGACCTGGGGTCCCCGTGGGTTGATGTGACTTGGAACAATGGGAGAATCTCGTGATCATGCTGCGGTTCACAGACGATCTCTGGGAAGGGCAAGGCCTCCTTCCCTACGCAGGGTCTCTGCAGACCTGCCTCGGAGGACAGGGCAGCCTGAGGGGGGAGCAGAGCAACCTCTTCCAGGGGATCTTCCCTCGACCCTCCCATCCACACAGCCCTGACCCCACGCTCATTCTTGGGCAGGTGGAATTATCCAAATTAAGACAGGAGCTGCCATCTCCAGGAGCCAGGCAACAGAGGCTGATGGAGCACTCTGACCTGGGGAGGGGAAGTGCAAGACTCACTCACTCACCCAGGACGGCTCTGACGCCCAGAGGGGAGCACTTCCTACAAGCCCGACACCTGTACCTAGATCCTCCCATTTCATCCACTCATCACCTCTGAAAAAGCTATTCTTATTCCTGTTTACAGATAAAGAAACCAAAATTAGCTGGGGCCACAGCCCTGCCCCACCCTTCCCCGGTGTGGCCTTGAGCTAAATACTCACCCTCTCTGGGTGGGTCTCACCTGTGAAATGGATGCTTACTCTCATTTCCCCCTAGCTGGGTCCCAGCACCACCACGCCACAGGCACGCAGTGCGTAGCGGCTTTTCTTGGCTGCCCATGCTCCTTTCCAGGGGTCCCAGCTGCAGATGCAACAAATGAACACACTCCTATGGATCCCCACCCCCACCTTTAGTGCCCAAACTGCCCCCTCTTCCCGGGTAACTAACAAAGAAACCATCACATTTGCATAAGGGTGAACTTGCCCTAAGTGGGAGGCAGTTAGCATTGGAGAAGTAGCCTGGGGCTGCCTTTGGCCACCCTGCTAGCTCAAAGGAAGAGGAGGTGAGGAGGGGCACTGGGCCAAGAGTGACACTGGGCTTTCTCTCTCCTTCTCTGGCCCTCTAGGAGGCTCTCTCGGTGGTGAGTGACGACCAGTCCCTCTTCGACTCCGCTTACGGCGCGGCCCATCTCCCCAAGGCCGACATGACCGCCTCAGGGAGTCCTGACTATGGCCAGCCCCACAAAATCAACCCCCTCCCACCACAGCAGGAGTGGATTAATCAGCCCGTGAGGGTCAATGTCAAGCGGGAGTATGACCACATGAATGGATCCAGGTAAGCCCGCCAGGCCTGCGCGGCTCCAAGGCTGGGCAAAGCCGCTGCCAGGTGTGGGGCTGGGGAGGCTGGAGGCTCGCTGCCAAGTGTCTGAGTAGACATGTCTGACCTGAGTGGCTTCTGGCATTTAGGGTTTCTGCAGCAGGTGAGGCCCTGGTGCTGAGCCAGGAGACTGAGTCAGTTCCTAGAGAGCAGAGAGGGAGAGAGAGAGGGAGAGAGAGCTCGCACTACAGAGGTGAGGGCTGAGGGTGGAGCAGGGCCAGCAAGCCCCCATGGGTCTCTGGATTAGGCTCATAGTCTCTTCTGCAGGCACGAGTGGAACACGTATTTTGTGCCAGGCCCAGGTGCAGCCCCCCTTGGGGATCACTTAGCAGAAAGATACACTTCCTGTCCTTGTTGAAGATACTTGAACTCTCACGGTGGGTCTCACCAGAGCAAAGATGACCAAACTGTTCTTGCAGTGAAAGTCCAGAGCTGACGACTGAGGTGGACACGTGGAAGGGCTCGCTGTGTGAGGGAGGACACGTTGCACTTAGAAAGTGTGTTTGAGGTTGGTGGTGCCAGTGCAGGGAAGACTGTGCTTGTAGAAGTCGGAGGAGAGTGCAAGGAGAGAAGAATCACAGGGCGGGGAAGAGCACCCCGGGGACAGGTGGCCCAGGCACCAGTCCCGGCTCTGCCCTTGGGCGAGCGGTCTGCGCCTCTGAGCACCAGCTTCTACCTTTCCAAAACAGCGCTGGAGGGTCTTCCCAGGCTTGTTCCAAGGGTTGACCTGATGCTGCAAGGAGGGAACCCAGAACAGTGCCGGGGACTCAGAGAGCACTGGACGGTGATAGTGATCATCTCGAGCAAAGGTTTGAGTGAAAGAAAACCTTGGTCTCATTCCTGAAATACCAGGTAATCCAAAGAGTCCGTAGCAAGGGAGATAAGTGTAAGAATAAGAGGGGGACCTGAATGGCAGGCTGAGAAGTTAGGGAACTCATTCCACTTGCAAACACTGACCTAGCGTAGAGGTGACATTTAACACCATCAGAGCTATGATTTCAGACGAGGGAGCTGACAATCAGTGTATACAGAGACTAGAACGGGAGAGTCAGAAAGACAAGTTAAAAGGTTGTAGAAATACCCCAGACAAGAAATTCCAATGTCCTGGACGAGGATAGTGGTGATGATTCTGGAAACCAACAGGGGTAGAGGCAGGAGGAGCAAATCACAGGGATAATTTCCGCGGCCAGGCCAACGGATAGGTGAGGGGAAGAACCAAAGATGGCTGACGCCTAGAGGTTGCCAAGAAGGCCGGTGCTGTTCGCAGCCACAGGCGTGGGGAGAAGAGATGCGTTGAAGAGAGATGTTGGGGCTCCCTGTGAGAGTTTGTGAACAAACGGTGGAACACCAAGATAAAAATGTCTGCTAGGCTTTGGAAACTAAAGGTCAGATAATACTGTGGGGCTGGAAGCTAGGTTTCGGCCTCGCCTCTAAGACGTTTGAACTGCGGAGTGGATGAGATCCCCAAGGAAATAAGTCAAGGGAGAAAGAGCAGAAGGGAATGCGCATGAGGCCCAGAGGGAGCCCTTCTCCTGAGAACCCCTGGTCTCCCACCTGCCTGTGGAAGCACCCAGGTCCACCACATGTCAACCCCACTCACCAGAAGCAGTCCCTGGGACCCCAGCACCTTCCTGGCTCTAGGATTTCGGGAAGGCTCAGAGGCTCGGGGCCGAAAGCCCTGTGAATGCGTGTCTCTCCACATAGATAATATGGATGCTGAGTTCCTCACGTTGTAGGTGGGGTACAGTTTGTCAAACGTTTTTCCTCCTGTCTCATCATTTGCTCCCCACCACTCTCCTATGAGGCAGATACTGTGATTACATACTGACATAGGAAGGTGAATTAGGCTTTGAGGAGGCAAATGACTTGTCCAAGGATTTAGAGGAGGCAGAGCTGACCACAGAGCCCAGGCATCCCGACTCCTGGCTGGTGCACCACCTCCCTGCCCCTCCCCATCTGCTGTGGATTGTACTTTTGTGGTTACCTTCTCAGTTCTGCCAACACTCACCCCAGCAGCCAGGGTGGGGGGGGCTCTTCAGGAAAGCCCCCCACCCGGCCTGGCCTCCGTGGCTCCCGATGCCCGGGAACAGTCCAGATGCTGCCCCTAGAGAGTCTTCAGTCTGTTGGATCCGGAATCTATCCACCACTGACCTCTACCACCTACCTCAAGCGGAGTCAGCCGCACCTCTCCTTCCGGACTACCCCACGGCACCCTGTTCTCCCCACGTCCTCTTGCCTTCCTGAAGTCTGTTCTTCAGACCACAGCCAGGGTCATCCTCAGGAAAAATGTAACCCCCTTGTTCAAAATCCTTTACTGGTTTATGACAAAAGCCAAAGTCACCCCACCACCCCTCAGACACCCTCTTTTCTACCCTGCTCCCCATTTCACTCCTTCCCTCCACACACCTCCCCCAGCGTCTCTTCCCTTGTGTTCCTTCTTCCTGGAACATTCCTACTTCACCTTGTCTTCGGACTCTCTTTCTCATTTATTTCAGGCCTCTGCCTAAATGTCACCTTCTCAGAGGCCTTCTCGGACCACCTAAACTAAAACATCACCTGTTGCATTAGCCTGCCATGATGCCTCTTAGCTCTTTCTGGCTCTTATCCCTCATTAAATGTGGGTGGGGCTTTTCTTTTTCTGAGCACATGGTAGGTGCTCAATAAATAGTTATTAAGGGAGCAGGTGAACGTGTGGCTGACCACAAGTGACGATTCACCAGTGGAGATGCTTATTCCAAATTGTGCAGGCATTAGCGTAGAAGCCGGCAGGATGGAGACAGAGGTCAGCCTTGGTCCCTGCCCCAGACAGAGCCTGTGTGTGTGCTCAGCCAGGCCACCTAGGTGACCCAACTGCTTAAGGAAGCCTCAAGCGCTCCAAGATACTACTCCTGGGCAAAGAGGGTCCCCAAGGAAATCAGTTTTTAGAACTCACCTGCCAGCTCATTCCTGGCTCCGGTCACACCAGGAGCCAGCTGCAGGAGAGCCTTCTGATCGCCCCAGAGAGCAGATACCTGGCTCTGACTGCACAAAGCAGCCCTTGATTTTGACTGGCCTGTCTTGACCCAGACCATCAGCAGGTGACAAAGTATGCTCAGAAAGACTGATGTGTTCTCACCCCACTCTGGAGAAACAACGAGGACACAGTGGGCTCTCAGAGCCAAGCAGGTTCGGCACAGCCATTCCCAGCACCTCATAAACATCCTCTCAGTGCTCACACGGAAGCTGGATGGCTGGGCTGCAGGAAGCAAGGGTTTTCGGAAAGATGTCTTTACTTAGGGGGGAACCATGTTGGATCCTTTATTTGATCACAGGAAAAGGAATGCCGTGACGGAGCAGATGCCAGGCTATTGAAATCGCTCTTCTATCCCCTGGGTACTATTGGTAGTGGTACTTTTGATGCAAAGGGTCATTCCTCACTTTAGATGAGAAGAGCAAAGCAGAGGATACAGTTTGGGAACTCTGGGCTCATGGGCTCATGGACTGGACTTGGGCTGTCCCTACAGCAGCCACTAGCCAGGTGGTACTTTTGAGCCCTTGAAGGATGGCTAATGCAAAAGCGATATGAGCCCTACATGCATAATACACACTGCATTTAGGTGACTTAGTATGGGAGAAATAGTGAAGTAGTTCATTCATTATTTTTATACTGATTATGTTGAGATCATCTTTTGGTTATATTGAGTTGGTATATTTTAATATATTATCAAAATTTATTTCACCTATTAAAAATTCTAAACCTGTGGCTACTAGAAAATCTAAAACTGTATGTGTGGCTCCCGTTCTGCCTCAAGTGGACAGTGCTGAGCTACAGTGTGTTGGCAGTGACGTGGGTTTCTGAGTTACTTCCTCAGACATGCTAAGCCCCTCTAGACACTTCTGTCTCTGGAGAAGGTATTCTGCTGTTTAAAGCTACAGTGCCCTTCTTCCTGCTTATCCAGGCTGCACGTTCTTTGAACACAGGTCCACTGAGAGCCCGAGGTCTGAGGAACCAGAGAAAGTCTAGCTCGCCCATGCTGTGGGAAGTTTGCTCTCTTTCTCCATCTTTTCCTGTTGTGGTTGAGTCTGCTAGAGTGAGTTGTTCGTGAAAGAGCATGGCCCATAGGTTCTGGGCTAGACGTAGACTTCAGCAACTTGATCCAAACTGTGGTCTGCAAATAACTCAGCTGCATCCTGTCTCAGCCACGGGGCTTGGAGAAAATGTCCCTGGAGGAAAGAATATCAGTTTACGGAGAGCGAATGCAAGGACTTGCTTGCCTTGTGCGCCGGGCAGGCAGGACCTGAGTCCAGTGTCACTCGGCCCCACACTCCCCAGACTGCTGGCCGGGAGCTGGATGTCCCTGCTAGACACCTAGCCACGTTGCATCTCAGCTCCAGGAAGATCAGCCTCACACACCTGTAACTCCTGCCTCTCTGAAGGGGTGTGTGAGGGCTTCCTAGACTCTGCCCCTCGCAGGAGGAAGCATGCCACACGTGACCTGGTGGGAAGCCATCTGCAGGATTCCAGAGCATCTATGAGCATCTACTGTGTACGGAGATTAAAATACCTACTACGTTGGGTGATGGCTTTATTGTGGGTGATTTCCTTTCTTTTCTTGAAATTTGCTTCTTTTCAAGACAAAAAAATCATATGCATACATCTATGCATGGACCCTACAGAAACTGAATCCTAATTTTTGTACCACGTACGCACGTGACGTGGAAGACATGAATGACAGGCCCTAAAGCAGTCATGTGGCTTGGGTCCGGCCCCGAGACTCCTCATGGTCTGCATGAGTGACGGGCCTCCGCTGACAGTGAGCCCAGGCTGCAGACTTGTGGCTCTTCACACCCTGAGCAAAGTTGCCCTGAGTTCAGTGGGAGAGGAAAGAGCATGTTTGGTTCATCTGAAGGGGTATTCTTCGGGAACAGCCTTTGAAATCTCCCTTTTTTCAAATACTGAAGATTTCTTACCTTGTTTTAAATGGCTCCCGTTTTGCAAGGCACTTTCGGTAATCAGTTCCAGTCTTTGTAAAGCCATGTTCCCTGAACACACACAAACGGGACTAGAGGAGTAGGGAGCTGACGTCCAGTGGTGAAATAGTGGACCAGGCTCTGAGGTTCACGCCACCTTTGCCACAGCCTCCTGGGCCATGGCTTGCTGAATCGTGGCCGACATGGACATGCTCTAAGTCAGCCTCTCAGAGCCACCACCTCCTCTCTGCTCTATTGTGGCAGCCCCAGACCCTCTTGTCACCTGTCCCAGTGCCATCAGCTGCCCGTGGGCCCCAACCCATGCTCCCTGAAAGTGCAGGTTTCCATACAAATTAGCAGTAGGGTAGCCGCGCTGAATGGCCAAACCTCTCCCCCTCCATCTGTGCTCCCCTCCCTTCCCTCTTGTTTTCATCCCGCTCTTCAAAGGCGCCAGCTGCCTCATTAGAGAGCAGCCTTTATGCTGGGCTTCACCTGGACCACCCCCACCTCTTAGGGGTGGCAGCAGAGCCCCATGGCCGCACAGGAGGCAGGTGCTGGGGAGGAGGAGGTAGAGTGGCCGAGAGCTTGGGAGTGGAGGGGCACATGGCAGGCCATTGGTGAAGGCACAGCACCCCCTCCTCTCCCTGAGCCGTTGGGGTAGCCTGACCAAGTGCCATGCCCAGGGTGGGGGCCAGGCTGCTCCCAGAGTGCCCCCCTGTGCAGAGCCTTGCTGAGGGGTCCTGGACTGAGGATAGGGCCCATTCCAAACAAGGACCTCCCTAACAGATTGCCTTGCCCAGCTGGGGAGCAGGTGCGCACACAGGGGAGAAAGGAAGGAAAGCGGAGGAAAGAGAAATATGCATTTCTGTGGGATAGGAAATGCAGAGGCTCCAGCCACCGCTTGGCTCCCAGTGGTCACCCCAACAGGAGAGCCCTGGTCTTGACCGTAGCTCTGACCCTGTCCCTGGGAGCTGGCGCTCCTGCGTCCTCAGTGCCCACCTCCCCGGGGGCGCCTATCTCACGGTGCTGCTCACCGCTCCTCTCCCTGCCGGGTACATACCAGGTACATACCGGGCAGGGAGAGGTTGCGTCAAACCTCTCCCTTTTTTCAAACATATTTGTCTCTGCTCCTGGCACCAGGGACTCACCCTGCCATGGGTGCCAAATGGGTTACTGCATTTCAGTGATTTCTGAGGTTCTGGCTTCTCACCTCTGCATGGCAAGGGGTCAGTTTTGGGTTTGGAAATCCCCAGAGGTCAGGCTGATGTGGAAAAGAATTTTTCGGAACATCTCTCCAGTGTTCCTAAAGGGGAGTGCAGCCCGCAGAGGGGCACCTCTTCCGTCCCTCGGCCTCTAGGCAGGCAGTGCTCTGCAGCCGGAAAGGCCTCTCGCCCCTGCCCACAGCCCTGGTGCTCTGGCTTCCTCCAGGGGCAGAGTGTGCTCTGGCAACCCCACCCTCTGTCACAGGTTCCCAGCCAATGCAAACGTTGCCCTCCTAGTTGAAAGCCAACTTAATCCCCCCACTTTTGCTGCACTTGAGCTGCTTCACTACGGACAAGTATGCTGAGAAAGGCTGCCAGACCCTGGTGGCTCTGTGCACACACACGCGTGTGTATGCATGTGTGTGTGCATGAGTGTGTGTACAAGTATGCACGTGTGTGTGCATGCATTTGGTGTGTGTGTGCACATATGTGTGTCAGGGTGTGTGCGTGTGTGCGCATGCATGAGTGTTACTGTGTGTGTGCATGTACCCCACTTGTGGTTGGCCATGAGGAGGGGGTCCCAGTGAGCTCGGCCACAGCCCATCTCAGACCAGGACCAGAGTCTTCCAGGGATGGCTCCACCTCAAGCCAAGCCCCTCAACAGCAGAAGCCAAAGGCCAGCCCCTGGTGAAAAGTCCTGATGAGCTACTGCCTCCCTCGCACTGCCACGGGGACATTAAACCTTCAACAATCTGGGGCTCTGACGGCTGGTTCTTGGTTCTCTGCCTGGAAAAACAGTAGGCAAATAGTAAAACCTTAAATTCTAACATGTGTAAGTTATACATCTTATTTTCATTTTCAGCCCATTTTCCCCTCTGTAAGACATCAGGAAAAAATTACCGTCTGACTTCTAATATCTCAGTGGAGCATTTATCTCCCAGCTATGATAAGTGATCTTCAGTATTTTTTTTCCTTTCAGATTAAGAAACAAATTCATTTAATTTTCTTTATTGAATGTGCTCAGGCCTCCCCACCCTGCAGAGCTCCCCACCCCCACGGGGCTGTTACTCCCTCTGCCTTAGGGGCTGCTCTCCCTGCATGTGGAGCTACCGCCACACGTTGTGAGATGAGAGGGACCCTACTTGGCACGACCCTGCTGCTGAGACCTCATGATGGTCAGTCCTGGCCACAGCGGAGTAGGGAAGGTGGCAGCCAGGCCTTTGGACAGCCCAGAGAGGTTGTGTGGCCCAGGGCTGGGCGGCTGTAATCTGCACGGTGTCTGAACTCCCTGGCCTGGGGCTGGGTTTGTGTGCTGGTGTCTCCCGAGGGGCCAGGACTGATGCTTCCTGCTCCAAGAACCCTCAGCTGCAGCCTCTCCTTGGCCTTCTGGTCGCCTCCTATGGTCCTGCTGCTGCCTAGTGGCTGAGTGGAGGTGAGGGCAGGGCAGGAGGGCGCTTCCCCTGAGCACACTGAGAGGCCCTGGAGGTGTGGGGCGCATCCTGCCCACCTGCTCTGGGCACCAGGTATCTCCACCTGATCTGGGCTCAGATCTCCAGACCACCGCTCGTTGCTGAGCTGCTCGTTGCTGAGCTGAAGCCAGTAAGCAGCCTGTCTGCACCCTGCTGCAAAATCCCAGGTGCTAACCAGGCTAGGTATGCACTTTGAGACCACATTGGGTGATTTTGCTCTGTCCCTCGCACACCTCAATATGCTTCCCCTGTGAGCTTGGTGGCCGGGGCTGCAAAAGCCCACAGGGGCCACAGGCTGTCTATAGGGTTGAAGTTCTTGGATTCTATTCCTCCTTCACATAGCAACCAGCTCTTCTGCATGTGTGTTTTGACAGGGAAGCTCAGCGCTAAAGACCTGAGTCCTGCTTTCCCCTCTGCTAGCTGTGCAACCCTTGCTCAGGCACCTCACTTCCCAGTTTCCTCAACCATGAAAAAGAAGATGTCAACCCTCACCATGCCTATCTCGGAGGGTTATTGGGAAGTTCAAATAGAGCAGTGTATAAAAATGCGTTCAAATCATATTCATGCAATAGGAACAATTCACTTAGGAAACATCTACCCCTCATCCTCTAATCAAGGTTCTCTATAGAATTGGCTGTAATCTACTTCGAGGTTATAGAAAAGTAATGTCACCATCTCAAGAAACTCCCTTGTCCAACAAGGAGATGGGGCACCTGCCAAGCTAAGAGTCCCTGGCATGACAGTCCTAGAACCAGCAGGGAAACACGGGGGGAATGGGCAGGACCAGTGCAAGGGCCCCCGGCGTGTAGGCTGCCTGGCAACAAGGTGCAGCGTCCGCAGCAGATGAGGGCGAGCTGCAGGCCCGTCCCGAGAAGTCCAGACTCCCGTCTGGGGGCGGCAGGAGCTGCCAGGCATTTTTAAGTTCCATGATGACAGGATCGGGCTGGGATTTGAAGGCCACTCTGGCAGGGCAGCGTGGAGAACAGAAATAAGGCTGCCGCGGCAGCGCCCTCCTCCTCACCCTGACATCGGGTGGGCTGGGAGATGGCTCCCGTTGTCTGAGCGATGGGCTGGGGCGAGCTCCCTTGTGGTGTGGATGCAGTGGCAGTGATGGCTTCCCCCCTCTGTCTCCTCTCCACGTAGGGAGTCTCCAGTGGACTGCAGTGTTAGCAAATGCAGCAAGCTGGTCAGTGGGGGCGAGTCCAACGCCATGAACTACAACAGCTACATGGACGAGAAGAATGGCCCCCCTCCTCCCAACATGACCACCAACGAGAGGAGGGTCATCGTCCCCGCAGGTAACCTTGGGAATTCGGCAGCTGGCTGGCATGCATGCCCTCACCCTTCTGGGCGAATAGTCGAAGGGCAGGTCTCTCCTGGTGGCATCTGAACGTTGGCCCGGTACCCTGCTCACTGTGGAAATGCTGACTTGGGAAAGTTTCACGTCTCGCCTTTCTCCCTAGCTGCTGTCCAAGACACTTTCCCAAAAGTCACCAGAACCTTGACAGGCAGATTCCAGAAGCCCACCCTCAGGCAGGCCGTGCCCACGGGCTCTGGGTGCCTGCAGGGATGACACCTGGCAGAGTGAGCAGAGGCGAGGCTGCCGAAATGCAGCAGCAGCAGCCGGGGGGAGCCCCAGACGTGCCTACCCTCACCCTTTGGGAGCAGGGTGGCTGCCGAGGTCTGTCCTGCCCCCCAGACGTGTGCCTCCTGGCATCGGCAGGGTTCCATCTTTCCACAATTATAGCCAGCTCTCTCAGTTTCAAAATAGAAATAACTATATTTAACAAATGGAGCTCCTTCACATGCGTGCAGCAAGTTATATCGTTAGGTATAAATAGCCTATTTTTCCAAAGTATTGGTGCTGTTGCTCACAGAGAATAAAATCATTGTTCAAGCCCCAGGGTATTGGCTGGACACTCGGCCTCGGCTAGACCAGCAGGCCCAGCCGTCTCGTCCAAGAGGGAGTTTGAAACTGAAACTCGCAGACTTGGTGCCAGGTGGAAGGAGCTGGAATGTGGGAACCTTAAGCAAAGTGAATTACAGGGCAGAGATTACAACTCATTTCACCCAAACAACTTTACCAAAAAGGTAAAGGCCCTTGATTTGGAAAAGTGTGTGTGCAGTTGTGTCTGAGGTGAAATAAAGGACCAGCCTTTATTTCACCAAAGGCATTTGCTTCTCGGCCCAGAAGATGTGGCCTTGTGTGGGCCTCTGCTCCCTGGCCCTTTGTATTTCTTTTCCATGGGAAGTTGTGTCTCGAGTCTCCTGGGACTACAGCTGCACCCATGTAAGTGTCCTGGGCCAAGTTCAAGGTGGCAGGGGTGGGAGGTCTGGGGATCAGTGAGGCAGGAGAGGGGCGGGCTGATCAGAATGTTGCTGTGCCTACAGGGCTTGAAAACAGTTCGTGAAGCATTTTTTAGTTTCCTCCTTCCACAAGCGTGTGGGCTCGCAAAGGCAGAGGAAGAACAGCGCGCATTTGCTGATCCCCCTCCAGGTGCCAGGCACTGTGCAAATAGCTCCATCCATATTCCATGACCTGTATCACTTAATGCCGACCCTCCTCCTGGACCCCAGCTAGGAATGTTTAGCTCCGGTGCATTTCTAAGGTCCAAGAGCCCTGCGTCTTTCCCCTTCACATCAAAAGAAGGCAGACAATGAAACAGCACCAAAGTGGACAGGGTGGGACCCTGCCCGTACTCTGCCCAGCAAGGCCAAGCCAAGCCTCACCAGGCCATTGGTCACGTGGTATTGAACTCCCAGCCTGACACAGTGGCCAGCATGGCAAAGAGACCTCAACACTGAAGGGTTAGGGGATCAGAGGTTGTCTTTTTTTTTTAATCCTCACCCAAGGATATATTTATTGTTTTCTTTTTTTTTTTAAGATTTTATTTATTTATTTACCTTTAGAGGGGAAGGAGAGAGGGAGAGAAACATCAATGTATGGTTGCTTTTTGTGCATCCCCTGCTGGGAGTTGGCCTGCAGGAAACCGGCCTGCAACCCAGGCATGTGCCCTGACTGGGAATTGAACCTCGATCCTCTGGTTCGAAGGCCTGTGCTCAATCCACTGAGCTACACCAGCCAGGNCCCAGTCTGACACACAGTGGCCAGCATGGCAAAGAGACCTCAACACTGAAGGGTTAGGGGATCAGAGGTTGTCTTTTTTTTTAATCCTCACCCAACGATATATTTATTGTTTTCTTTTCTTTTAAGATTTTATTTATTTATTTTATTTATTTTATTTATTTATTCACTTCTCCTTACCTTTAGAGGGGAAGGAGAGAGGGAGAGAAACATCAATGTATGGTTGCTTTTTGTGCATCCCCTGCTGGGAGTTGGCCTGCAGGAAACCGGCCTGCAACCCAGGCATGTGCCCTGACTGGGAATTGAACCTCGATCCTCTGGTTCGAAGGCCTGTGCTCAATCCACTGAGCTACACCAGCCAGGGCTATTTATTGCTTTCAAAGAGAGATAGATGGATAAATACATAGAGAGAGAGAGAGAGAGAGAAACACATCGATATGAGAGAGAAACATCAATTGGTTGCCTCCTATGTGCCTCCTGACCCAGGATCAAACTCGCAACCTAGGTATGTGCCCTGATTGGAAATTGGACCCATGACCTTTGGGTGCATGGGACGATGCTCCAACCAAATGAGCCACCCGCCCAGGGCCAGAGATTGTCTTAACCCAATGTTCCATCATCGCTCACATCTGCAGACACTTTTGGGAGGGGATAGCAAAAGGGGGCAAAGATGGCCAGACTTCTTGGTGTTCCTTCAACTCTAAATTAGTGTTGAGATATTTTCCACAAGAATATCAAAATGTCTGTCTTCAGTGGACCAAGGTAACTATAGCAGGAATAATGAAAATGGTACAACTGCATAGCAAGGGGTTTTTTAAGCACTTTGTCTAATGAAGTCACTAGGTGTGGATTCACTCCCCTATTTTACTTCGGGCTTAGTCCTTAAGTATCATCCTTGGACATTTCGGCTTCTTCCAGGTCAGCCTCCTGGACGTGAGGGCAAGTTTCATCTGGGCCAGTCTACAGATCAAGGCAGTAAGACATTGGGGGAGAGAGCAGTTGAATTTACGGGGCGATTTTAAGACAAGTATAGATGAGGACCCTAGCTAACCACCAGGTCCCAGTACAGGCAGAAAAAAACTAGGACTAAGTCATCCAGGAAATACATTTGGAAGAATTTAGCATGATCCAAAGTGAAAGATTTAGGATTCATTGTTCTGTAAAGGGAGAGAAATAATACTGCGGCAGAGCCCAAAGCAAGAGAGGAAATAATAAAATAAATTAACTGCATGGTGTAAAATCAAACCTAAGGTCTTGGATGTTAAACATGAGCAGTTAGGACAAGCAAAGGAGATCAGATGAAGTAATATGCTGCACAATCCAACCGCTCAGCCTCCTCCCTTTTCTCTTTGCAACTCTGAAATGGTGCAGAATGATTTCCAGTTACCAACGGTCCATGCCTAAGTGCTTGACTCACACAGTGAAGCTATAAGAAGGCTCTCTCTTTCGTTTAGCAGCAGAGAAACTCACAGGCAAGTTCAGATGGGACTGTGAGAGGAAAAGAGAAGAGGCTTTGGGGTCGGGGGACCTACCCCTCAACGAAACGAAGCCCTGGGACAGCTCGGACGGGAACCCCGGCTCAGACTGGGACTTAAGTTTGAGTTAGACACTAACCCTTCGTGACTCTACTTTCCATCTGTGAAATGAAGAGACCAGCCACTTTGTAGGGTTTTCTTGATAAGTGGAAAGTAGGAGCAGTAGGCACCCCGGATCTGGGGTTGCTGGGCGTTGGACTGCAGTATGACAGTCGGCGTCATCCTGTGACCTGCGCCCCAGATATTTCTCTCCTCACTCTCCTCTCTCACCAGCCTGTCCGCTCCACACATGGGGCGCTGTGGACACTTTGCAGAGTAGATGCGGCCACCTCCCTGCCAGTTCTCACAGGTCACAACCAAGGAGAAACAGAAAGCCCCTGCCAGACCGGGGCAAACACTGGAGAGTCACCCCTGCCGGGCGTGACAGAAAACAAAAACGAAACCTCTCGTTCCCCTCTGCCACCCCTAAACATTCAAACTAGGTTTCCATTTTTGCCCAGAACCTTCACCAAGCCTTAGCAAGAGAGGGTGACCTGGTTGAGAGGTAGGGCTGATATTTCTGCCGAATACACCTGCTGATACAAGAGGCCCGGTAGCAGCTGGGGCTGACAGCTGACACACAATGCCCTGTCTCCTCTCCTCCTCCAGCAAGCCTTCCATGACTCCACCTGTACACTTTTCTCTTCCACTTCTCACTACTTCAACCACGGCCACAAAATCTGTTGCTTCATTACGTGCTTTCCTACCTGGACCCTTCACGCGGCTGGGTCTTTCATGAGGCCGAGGGCCACGTCATTTTCTGCCATGATGGGCACATTCGAAGCGTTTGTTAGACTCACTAATAATCGGTTAGCCAAGAAGGGGGGAGGCTTCCAGACTGTGCAAAGTGATCGGCTATAAGGGCCTCTACCTCCCACGGAACCTGCTGGACTCCTCACTAGCACCCAAAGTGCACACATCCCCCTCACACACACACCTGCCTGAGACAGAGTCGTGAGGGTCTTAAGTGGAGACCTTCTATCCTTATTACTGATGTTCCCTCAAGGGCTAAAGGGTTGCTCTCTGACACCATTTCTCATCTCTGGGGACTTATACATCCTAAAAATGTTTTGGGGATGGTCTGGTAGAAACTTCGCACAGCTGTGTCCGAGGGGGGAAATGCAGGCTGGATTCACGTGAAGCACTCACACCAGTGGGTTTCCTGTCTGCGCAGACGGGCTCGCAGGACAAGTGTGTACAGATGTGCTCTCTCTGTCGCCATCTGAAGAGCGTGTTCTTCTGTGAAATCATCAGTGCTCTCAAGATACAGATGGTTTCCCCTCCCAGAGACACTGGTCCCTGGATCTGTGGAACTGTGTTTATTTTCACTGGGATGCCACCATTTCTCAGGCAAAGGTTTCCGTCGACTTCCCAAAGCTTTGAAGAGGGTGCTGTCAGGGTGTGTAGTGAGGCATCTGAGAGCCTTGCCAGAGCACTAAGTGGTTCAGGCAGCTCCAGATGCCAGGGAGCCAGATGGGAGAGCTCGGGGGACCATCTGGGAGGGAACCCGCTTTCCCAGTGAGTGCGGTAGGAGACAGAGAGAGGGGAGGAAGAGGGAGGGTGGGGCGGGGGAGGGGAGAGGGAAGGGTGGGAAGAAAGAGAGAGAGGAGAGAGGGGTTGGGGAAGGATGGAGGGGGTAGACAGAGGCCAAGAGAGGCTGCCCAGCCTCTGTGAAGTGGAGGGAGCCCTGTCCGCCCCTCCGGCCCCACACCCACAGCCCTTGCTGACAGAACTTCTCCTCTGCAGACCCCACGCTGTGGACGCAGGAGCACGTGCGGCAGTGGCTGGAGTGGGCGATAAAGGAGTACAGCTTGATGGAGATCGACACAGCCTTTTTCCAGAACATGGATGGCAAGGAACTGTGTAAAATGAACAAGGAGGACTTCCTCCGAGCCACCTCCCTCTACAACACCGAAGTGCTGTTGTCACACCTCAGTTACCTCAGGGAAAGTAAGTGCCCTCTGTATTTCGGGCCCTGAACCGCCCCCGGAGGGTGTAGCCCACAGGCCTGGGGCTGGGAGAAGAAAGCTCTGCCCGGCTGCTCCCAGGGAAGACGGGCCGCCCACGGGGCCCGTGCAGGGAAGGAAGCTGGGCCCCTGCCGTGGGCGTATGCTGGGCAGATGCCACAGGTGCTGTGGGTTGGGGTCTGTCACATTGCCAAGGCCACTGGCTCCTACTGACCCTGCGGGAGGGCTGGCCCAGACCCGTGCTGTCAAAGGAAAACAATGAGGAATGGAGGAAACGTAGGGAGCTGTGCCCCTGAGGGGTCTGCCAGAGGCCGCCCACACCCCACCCGTGAAAGCCCCTGCCCAGACACTACTCAGCCCTGTAATCGTAAATACATGGACGCCCTCGCTGGTGTTTTCCTGAGCAATGCTGAGGGTTCCTGCGGTAATTCTAGATTCACGGACTTAGGATTCAAGGATTTGAAATTACACATTAAGTTCCTCTTATCCTTGGGGTCACTACGGCACCTCCTAACCCCACCTTTGTGGCCGCCACCTACACCCCCTTCTGAGCTGAACAAGGAAAGTAGCAGATGTCACAGGTCCTTAGGATCTGTCCGAAGCTTTCCCCTGACACATTCAGGGTGCAAAGAGCTTCGGGACAGGAGAGTTTATGAAAGAAAGCACGCAGTTGTCCAGAGGGTTTTTTCGCCACAGGGTTCTGTAGCACCGACAACTGGACATAAATGCCACTCGATACGAAACCCAGAGACAGGAACAGAACTCTTCGCGGCCCGCTGACCGTCTTGGCCTTAACTCTTCACCAGAGATCCAGGCCAGGTGGCCGACCAATGAGCCCGTGTATGAAAGGACTATTCTGGGGAAAGATGGTTCTGAGATCAGGGGTTATTGAAGCTACAGGGAAACAGAGGTGGACTCGTTCTGAGAGGAAGCTTTCTACCTGTCAGCCCAGCCCAAAGGCAGGCTGACAGCCTCAGGTCGTACAGTGTTTGCTGTCAGTGGCCAAGGCTGCTGGGAATCTTGAAGGCATTAAGCTTGGAGAGAATGAGTCTGATGGTTCCAAAGCCCCTTCAAAGCTGAGATCCTTGGACAGTGGCTATGGGCCGCCTTTCGGGTCTCCTGGGCTCTGGGTTACTTTGTTCTTCATGTGCTCTCTGTTGTTCAGGGGTCTTCAATTTGCCACCCTTGCAAACATCTGTCTTGTTCTGCATCAGGGCACCACGTGGCACGGGGACAGTGCACTCTGGCTTTAAAAATGAAAAATTTAAAAAATGCTTCAGAAGTTTCCACCGCTGCCTCCAGGCTCCTCAGTCACCTCGGTGGGGTGTCTGGCACCCGGAGGGGAGGGGGGCGTGGGTGACGCGGTATATGTTAACACCACAGCCATGACCTCACGTCTGAGTCTTGCTGCCACATGAGGTGAGCCCGAGAAACAACCATTTCAAAAAAGGGGGGCAATGTGCCACACGGTTTTTTTCCTGAGCTTTGGAGAATTAGCATTTTCTAGCAATCCGTATTTCTCAACCTTTAAGTATTTATAGAATTTTTTTAAAATAGGGTCTTTGTGCAGAACCTTGCAACGATGCTAGCTAGGCAGGGCAGGTGTGGAAGTGGGCTCGAGGAGAGACCAGCAAAGCAAAAGCCCTGAAGGAGCCTGCCTTTCCGCTTCCCCTGGATCCGATGGGAGGAGGCCCAGTGGTGGCCAGCCCCTCGTCTTCCTTTGTGAGAGAAGGGATGGACAGCAGCCGCAGGGGGCCAATAATTTTGGGCTCCGTGACAGGGGCCCTTGTTGGGGACACGGTCAAGCTCATTTGGACTTGATCTGGGGAAAGCCCATCACCCCATAGGGTCCCCAGGCCCTGCTTTCCGGCAGGGCTGTACACAGCCCGAGTCTCCATTAGGCCCTAAAGTGAGACCAGGAATTTGGTGAGCTGGTCATTGGCAGCCTCTAAAGGGGCTCTCAGCTGAATGAGAGCAAATGAGAGAGCAGGAGAGAAGGGGGGGCAGGAAGTGTGGTATTTAGGGGGTATAGGCAGCAGGGCAAGGAGAAGTATAACTGGCTTCTTTTTTCCTTCTTCGCTTTTAAGAATATTTGTGGACACCGAGGAAGATGCCCCGAAGTAAAAAAAAAAAAGAAAAAGAAAATGAAGTTTGCAGAAAGGAACTTACTAGTGGGACAAATTCCCAGAGTCGAGAGGAGATGGAACGAAGTGCGTGTGTGATACAATGTTGAGTGAAATAGCTAAATAGAAAGTGCTCTGTGAGTTGATATAAAAACCACATCTGCCCACAAAAGCAAAACTTGAAATGCCTATATCAAGGTCCGTGAAAACCTGCCCCAGCCCGGTATTGTCATAGTCTAGAGGCCCTTGGAGGAACCTCTGCTAGAAAATGACCAGCTATCCTGGAAACAACTTTGATTCATGCTTCTTTTTAATTGGTGTCTACCTTCAGGTTCCAGCCTCTGGGACAGAGGCTTTGGGTGGTGGTTGGCCTGCAGAAACCCGGCAGGAGGTCACGTGCCTGGGGGCTGTCTGCTGCCCGGATTGCCAGGAATCCCTGGTGTCCACCGGCCTGTCTTCAAACACTTTATTGGTTTTCCAGACTGACTTCCAGCGGGTGTTCTGTGCTGAGGCAGGGAGGCCGGCGCTTGAGGGAAAGAGGTCGGACAGCTGAGTAGAGGCAGGAGGAAGGGACGCAGATGCCCTGTGCTTTGTCACCCATCCCTTTGCTGGGGAAGGCACAGGGCTTGAACGTTTCCACTTGGGCGGGAAGTGGAGGGGAAAGAGCTGAGCTCCTCAGCATGACAGAGGAGGTACAGCGGGCTAAGGGAAGGCCACGGGGGAGAAGGGCTGGAGACCTCAGAACGGACCTGCAGCGAGGAAGGCTCCGAATTGGATGTGCTTCCCCGAAATGCCCCATTTCTGTCTGCACGTCGGCAGTGAAGAGGAAACCTTGTACGACGGGCAGCTCTGGTATCGCACACTTTCAGAGAACGTGCCTGCATATTTACTCTGATTGTCTCAGGGAAGCTAAACTTTACATGTTAGATAACACATTGTTTTAAAGATTTTTTTAAATTTATTTTTAGAGAGAGAGGAAGGGAAAGAGAAAGAGAGGGAGAGAAACATCAATGTGTGGTTGCTACCTCAACCCAGGCCTGTACCTTGCCTGGGAATCGAACTGGAGACCCTTTGGTTTGCAGGCCAGCACTCCATCCACTGAGCCACATCAGCCAGGCCTAAAAGCAAATTTTAATTTTCCAGGGTGGAGAATAAATAGCAATGCCCCCAAGCCCCTCTATCCCCTCCTGGTGCCCTGGCACGTTGGTGTTAGTCCGGCCTCCCTGTGGGAGAGGAGTGCTGTTTCTTTAGACCTGGGAGCGCTGTTTCTTTAGACCCAGGCTTTTCAGCTGTCCCCGACAGAGTGGCTGTCCTCCAAGCCGTCCCTCTGTAATGCTGTGTGCACTTGAAATGGGAGGGACACTGGGTGAGGAGAAGGGTGCACAGAGTTCTGAGGACCCTTCTGGGGCCTCCTGGGGACTCCAGGGCTCAGGTGTGCCTCTCCCCTGGTGTCCTTCTCTTTACAAGGACAGCACGCCCCCTTGTGGACACCACGTGGAGTATGTATAGTCCCCATTTTAAAGCTAAAGCAACTGAGGCCTGGAGTGCGTCAGCAACTGGCTCAAAGGCACACATGTAGCCAGTGGAGTCCACCTGGACGCCAAAACCCAGGCCTGGGATGCCCCAGGCTGCAGCCGAGCCCACAGCCCTGCCTCTGAGCTGAGATGGCTGAGACAGCTGGTGCTAACCTGCGCTGCACCTGTCTTCCCGTCTCTGCTTCAGAATTAGCCTCATTCCCCTGGGCCTTCCATGTTGAGAGCCAGACCACTTTGCCCACAGCATTTTCTGTTTTTATTTGTCCCAAGAGATAAATGCTTTCTGAAAACTTTCCTGTGGCCTCCTGGAATGGGGCAGATTAAGCCNCTCAAAGGCACACATGTAGCCAGTGGAGTCCACCTGGACGCCAAAACCCAGGCCTGGGATGCCCCAGGCTGCAGCCGAGCCCACAGCCCCGCCTCTGAGCTGAGATGGCTGAGACAGCTGGCGCTAACCTGCGCTGCACCTGTCTTCCCGTCTCTGCTTCAGAATGAGCCTCATTCCCCTGGGCCTTCCATGTTGAGAGCCAGACCACTTTGCCCACAGCATTTTCTGTTTTTATTTGTCCCAAGAGATAAATGCTTTCTGAAAACTTTCCTGTGGCCTCCTGGAATGGGGCAGATTAAGCCAAACCTATCACCACACTTGTCCTGTCCTTCCCTCTTCCCCGCGGAGCCCCACTCTGGACCCGACTGGCGGCCCCCCAGTATCTCACTTGGGCACTGCCCGTTTGGCAGGGCCCGTATTTACAGTCGTGGGCTGCAGGAAGTGAGATTGGGCAGGACCTCACAGGGGGTGAGGGCTGCCCCAGCTGGCAGTTCAAACTCAGGGCCACTGGGGGGAGTTTGGGGTTTCTGGGAGCTCCGGAGGTCCTGGGCGGGGTGGCCACAGGCAGGAGTAGAAAAAAGAGCCCTTTTCATTTGATGAAAAGTCAGGTTCCACACGGGTAACGGAGCCTGGCCCGTGAGAACTGCTGAGAAACTGTGTTCTTAAATAGCGGCGGTACAGAGAGGATAAAATATGCTGTGTGACAGGGAGGCCACAGAGAAGGTATCTATCTGGAGTCTCATTTTTAATTTAAACTTAATGGAAAACACATTTGGCCTCTTGTGGAGTTCCCACCGGCAGCCTCAGAGAACCGGGCAAAGGTGATGGGTCCAGGCCTGGTGAAGCATTATCCCTTGTAGGCCCGGCTCTGACCCGGGAGGGGGAACACGATCCCAGCAGACAAAAGGCCAGGTCTCCCTGGACCCAGCAGTCAGCCAGCCAGGCCTTACCTCCCTCCTCCCTCCTCCCTCCACCCTCCCCACCCAAGCCATCAACACAGTGCAGAGAAAAGGGAGACCCAGATTCAAGGAGCTGATGAGAATGAGAATTCTCCATCAGACGAACACGAAGGCTTGGGCACTGGGACGCCCCTTGTCTGCCCTTCTCCCGGTTCTTCAGGTAAAGAGCCGGTTAGGTGGGGGTAGTGCCGCGCTGCAGAAAGCCCAATTGTTGGGCTCTGCCCAGCACCCGCCACGCTTTACTCCACTCACTTCCACCGTCTTTCAGATCCCAGATACTATCTCTAGCGGTGGATGGACTCCAAAACGGAGGTGCACTTTTCCTTATGTTTTCCCATCGGGAAGGCCGTTCCATTTTCAAAAGCTGCCACTGCATGCTATTCAGGACCGCAAAGAGAAGTGCGCGTAAGCGTATGCCTGTGTGTATGCCTTAGCACATAAAAAAGGAGGAAAGCAAACAGATGTTTCGACTGAAGTGTAACATACAGAGAAGTGCAAAACTCATAAATGTGGAGTCCAGTAGAGTCCACCTGGACTCCAAGACCCAGGCCTGGGATGCCCCAGGCTGTAGCCAGGCCCACAGCCCCACCTCTGAGCTGAGATAACTCAAGGAATTATCAGAAAGTGAGTCTACCCACTCAGTTAAACACCCCCAGGTCAAGGAATAGACTAGAAGCCTCCCTCTTCCATCATCACCCCATGCTCCCGAAAGGTAGGATGACAAGGGGTGATGGTTTGCAACGCCATAGGTGAGCGTTGTCAGTTTCTGAGATTCAGCCTGCAGGCTGCAGGGTCCGCTGGACCGGAATGGGCCTCCTGTTTCCTGGGCTTCGCTGAAACGGGAACACTGGATTTGCAGGGGTCACATAAGGCTATGTGAGAGGCAGACGTAAACCCTCTGGTACAGGGAGCCATCCACGAGTGTTGTCTTCCTCCTCCTCCTCTCATCCTGTGGACTCAGATGAGGCTGTGTGGGGAAAGACCGGGACTTCAGCAGCACATCAGCCTCACACAGAAGGAGCCTGAAAGCAAGAGCAAGAAATCCAAAGCCAGAGCACAGGGGCCAGGTTCCCGGGAGGACCGTCTTGCAGTCAAGCACTCTCCCTGAAGCCCAGGGTGCACCCTGCCACCCTGGGTAGCATGAGGAACTTAATGAGGAGCAGAGGACGGAGGGAATGTTGGTCCCTCAGGAGGGAAGGTGGATGCCCGTGACCAGCCCCTCCCCAGGGAAGGCAGCCTCTCCTTCTAGAAGTGAAACTTGAGCCGAGAACAGTCTTCAGGGCAAAATCCTTTTCCTAGGTTACCGTGAAATATGTATTTCATGCGAGCTTTGCAGGGGCCAAACGACCCTTTCTCTTGGCTTTCTGGGAGCTTCCTGTGAAACTCACCTGTGCCCGGAGAAGAACTTCCACCACGGGGGAAATTTAATAAATGTGGTTTATCTAAGCTTCGTGCTCTTAGCTAAATCTGCCCTAATGACTCGGCAGTTCCCTCCTCTGAGGCCATCATTTTTCTTTATTTGCTCCAGCCATGAGGTTTTAGCCTGAGGGAGAGAATGTCGGGGACCGAGAGGCAGACATTCCTGGTCTCACTCCTGAGACTTTTTTCTATTCCCTTGGAAGGTTTGGTTCCATTTCTTAGCCCCCCTCCAGGCATGGGGCATTATTTCTTACTGCAGGAGAACCCATTCATAACTGTAATTCCAGAGGACAAGACTAATGTTCAGCAAGCTCTCTTATAATGGGCTTATTGTATATAATGGTGGGAGAAGGGATGTAAAAACAATAATGATAATAGCTAGCATTTAGTGAACACTTATGATGAGCCACGGTCTTTCTGAGCAATTTGTATGTGGTCGTTTACACTGTCCTCACAACACCACCTTAGATGTGATGATCTGTCCCTGTTACATACGTGAGGAGCCTATGGCTCAGGGGACTAGGCAAACTGATGGAGGTCACAAGGCTATGTACGAAGTGGCGAGTCGAATTTAAGCTCTGATTTGCATAACAAGTACATTAAGGTGAGGGTGTCCCAGCCTCACTTGGTCCTTAGTATTTGTGAGAATGGACCGACCAAACGCATCTGGATGGCACTGCCCGTGACTGTCTCGTTTCTAAAACGGCACCTGCGCGTCCACACTTCGGCATCTCCTGGGCTCAGTACCATCACACCCCTTCCACTCCTCCTTTTTGTCTAGAACTATTTCAGAGGTAGAAACAAGCTGCCCAGGCCACAAGTCAGAGGTTCCAGGCAGTTGGGTGGTTTTTGTAACACTCTCTCCCTCCGCGTCTGGCTGGGCGGGGCACACTTTTGCTGGGAGGCAACCAAACGCCCACGGCTGGGTGGGGCTGCAGCTCCACCCCGCCTGCCTTCCCTGCCTGGAGACTAAAAATAGGAGTGTCTGCCAGCCGGTTCCCTGCACCCAGCCCTGGCATGGGAGTCGGCCCACTCTCCCACAGTGAGCAGGAAAAGGGGTCGCTCTCAGAGATTCGTGCGGCCTCCAGCATCCATGCGGAGCTCCTCGAATCTTGGTAAATGCAGGTCCCAGTCCAGGTCTTCATAGCACGTTAGAGGTCCCCCAGGAGATTTGGAGTGAAGAAAATCCATCAAAATAAAACTCTTGAATTTGCTTGAATCTAAGGAATAAGACAAGTATTAGGGAAGAAGTGAGAATGTTTTTTATACAACAACAACGGCAAAAAACCCCTACAATGCATTGAAAATGCTTGCACCAGTGCCCAGCCGCCTGTCAGAGGGCCCGCCAGTGAGCCCTACGATACCCGATACCCGAAGGCTATCCTAGCAGGAAGGGCTGTCCGTCTTCCCCTCCAGGGCCTGGAAGGCTGCACGCTGCAGGCCGACTCTGGCCCCTGTACAAAACCAAACCAAACCAAAACGGAGAAGAAGGCCACAGACACTGTGTGTCAGGCCTGCAGATTGGCCAGCCACTGCTACAGTTCAACTGCTTCATTGGACGGATGGAGAAACCGAGGTCTAGACCTAGAGACCTGCTTAGGGGTGTTAATGGCAGGACCAGGAGAGGCCCTGGGGTGCTGACCCCCGTCCCAGGTTCCTGCTGTAGGTAGTGTGGACCTGAGGACTGCCCATGGCTGCTGGGGAGCTTGCGGGCCTCCGCCCACAGACATTCTCTCCTGCCCACTCTGGCCCTAACTCCAGGAAGCTATCACAGTCCCCGGAATGGATTACATTAACTCTTTGTCTCAGCAAGTCACCTGTCCCTCCCCCCCTCTCCCTGTCTATCCCCCTCCCCACTCACTGCACCTCCTGCTCTCCATCTCAGGGGTGTGTCCGGTCGTAACCTGCCTTCGCTTTCCCTTTCAGGTTCACTGCTGGCCTATAACACAACCTCCCATGCAGACCAGTCCCCACGACTGAGTGTCAAAGAAGGTAAGTCCCTTCTCTCGTGCACCCAGAATTTCGCTCAATACCCAGCACAGCACTGTTCTACACTGTCACGGAGGGCGTGGGGCAGCTCCCCTCTGTGCGCCAGCCCTCTGGCTCCACAGAGACAGCCTTTTTCGGGCGTCCGAGACAAGATGCCAACGCTTATCCAGCTTGTATTGCTGGTTGGAAAAAAAGCGCAAGCTTTTGAAACATCTTGTATAATAATAATGGCATAAAGACAAGATTGGAAGTTGTTACTCCTTGAGAGAAAATGTGTCGGTCTTAGAATGAAGTGGATATCACTCCCTGTCAAAACTGAAAATTGTGTTTTCTCTGCTGAAGATAAGGAAATGATTTGTAGGGATTATTGCAATGCTGCATTTCACACAAAATTTAAACAACTTTTAGCAGTTGCAAAGTGGTGATTTGAGGGTTCAGTCTGGTTGATTTGGTCTGGCTGAGAGAGCAAGAAAACGGTTGCCGTGAACACTTCCGCCAATGACAATTTCAGCCCACATCACAGTAGCATTGTTCAAGATCTCTGTTTGTGAAACAATATTGTAAAGGTTTATTGCTCCAGATACTGTGTTACAGTATAGGCATAGAGTGAATGAAATGGCAAAAGGAAGAAAAAACACGAACAAGAAAAATCTACCCAAGGGGAGAGGAGTATTCCTCGGAGGAGGGAACAGGAGTATGGCGAGCTTTCTCTCTGCCTCGGGTCTCCCCCCTTCACCACCGTTTCTTTAATGCACACCTGCTCTAATGTAGAATGAAGGCAGATGTTTTCAGTATTGGCTGCATTTCGAGTAGCACAGCATAAAATGTCAGAGAATGTAAGACCCTTCTAATGGAGTAAGTTTCAAGACCATTTGATTCCAAGTCTTCCTGGGCTCCCCGGCCAGGTGGCTCCATTGGTTGGGCGTCGTCCCACACGCGGAATTTCTGCAGGTTTGATTCCCACGCAGGACCACACCCGGCGTGCGTGTTCAGTCCCCAGTCAAGGCACGTTTGGGAGGCAGCAGGGCAACGTTTCTCTCTCTCCTTCTCCCTTCATCCCTCCTTCCTCTCTTTCTCCAAAATCAATAACTATATCCCCTCGGATTATGGGGGAAACAGAGACACAAACAACCCTGGTGTCTTGGCCAAGGTCACACCTTCAATCACATAGGATTTTGTGTTTCCTGTTAGTAATTTATAATCCAATGATGACAAAAAATTAGTGGAGCAAATATACAATGTGATGAATCGGATTGTAAACTTTTGTGGTTTTCATTTGCTTCCTACTCCCTCACCCCACCCTGGCCTGGTCCTATTTATGCTGCTGTTTTCCTTTCCAAATCAAGTCGATTGAACTGCTCCGTGCAAACTGAATTATAGTGGCTCATTCCACAGCCCAAGCCACATTTTACTTGATGGCCTACTTAACATCAGGTTGCACGTGTCTGTAAGAGAAAAAACGCATTAGAGTAACACACATGATTGGCTGTCGGGGCACTTGCAGCTTCCTTTGGGGAAATTGCTTCACCTCTCTGAGCCCTGGTGTCCTAGCAAATGAAGGGGCTGAGCTGAATCGGTCCCAGTCGAGCCCAGACTCGAGTCTGTGGCTTCCAGGGCAGTGACTTGGGAACCACAGGGTGAGGGCTCTGCCTTCACACAGAGCCTCTTTGCTTCAATTATGGAACTTCGTTTCATTCCAGGTAGGAGCCCACTTCTTAGGTGGAAGGGAAAGAGACAGGAGGAAAGGCCTGGAGGGAAAAGGAAGAAGGGAAGGGAAGGAGGGAGGGAGGGACGAGATCCTTGAATGTCCCTCCAGCTCCGCAGGCTGAGGCTGGCTGGCAATGTCAGTATTAACTAATGAGGCTCTGGGGCAGAGCCCAGGAGAGAATTTTGACATTGGGTTTAAAATAGAGATTTCAGTTTAGAAGCCAGTTTGTCCAAGTTGAACTGTATTAATAACCAACACATATTACTGCTCCAGGGGTCTTAGCTTTCAGCCCTCTCCTGTACCTGCCACGTTGCATTTCCTTCCCTTGGTCCTTTTGTGCACAGAGAGTCCATTTGTGAGGCCACCAGGCTCATTCAGGCATCGTGGGAGCCGTTCGCTCTAGGTGGGTAGCAACCCTCTTCTGAAATGAATTAGCGGTAGTATCCAGGCAAACGCCTGCTGCCAGGATCTCATTCAGGTGGTGCTGGGCATTTATCTCCCCACATTGGCCCTGGCCTCCAGAGACGATTACGGCTGCGCTTTGCAGGTGCGTCTTTTGTCCCCAGTAAAGCTTTCCACTCGAGCTGTCTCGCTGCTCTGTTGCCTCCCCCTTGTGAGATGGTCTGAATCTGTCTGAGCCGCCAGCAGCCACAAAACAAATGCATTAGCAAGACAAAGCTAACCCAGCTTCTCCAGCCTCCCCACCTCGCTCTCTTCTGCTTTTCTCTAATCCCTACCTTTAGTTCTTCAAATATTAAATGGAAAAATAAAGAGGACCCATCACACACCCTGGCTCCATCTTGTTCAAATGGAGACACTCAGAGACCCCGACAAACCCAGAGTTCATCTAAAGCTCCAGGGTCCTCTTTGTGCGTGTGTGCGCACGCCACGTACACTTCGCACAGGGCAGGTGCTGGCGTCCAGCACAAAGGAAAGGAGTTTGGAGATGGTGTCTGTGAATGCTTCTTCAACACACATAACAGATTAGAGTGCCTTTGACTTTGCTGTGGCGGAATCGTCCTTCCAGCTTGTCTCTCGGAAATGACTGCGCCCTCTAAGGGCTATGTGTACTCAGGAAGTACGACTAATTTTTCAAAATTAATTTAGAACAATCTTTAAGTCCCTTAACAAAATATTCTATGGCTGTAGACTGGACCCAACTAGAACAGCTGTGATCTCTCTACTGTTAGTTGCCAAGGCCAATGCACTGAAGGAGTATGGGTTGGAGGCTTCATTGCCCATTGGCAACAGCAGCCACGGCTGCCATCTACGGGGATGTCGGTGATGCTCTGGGCACATTCACACACTGTGCCTCTGCTTTTGAGCCCGGCAGCCTCCCGGGGAGGCAGACATGATCATCTCCGCTTCACAGGGAGAGAGTGTGAGGCTGGGCGATGTCAACGGCAGAACAAGGGCTCACCCCCAGGTTGTAGGGTCAGCGTCCTAGGCTGCACGTGGTGTCCCTGACAAACACAGCCCCTTCTGCCTCCAGCTGGCTTTTTGTGGAAACAAGACTTGGCCTAAGTGTACAGTTTGGGCAGAGATTTGAGTGTTTTCCCGCTAGTTTTCTCCGTCCCCACCTACATCCCTGTGCTATTCCCTTTTCCCAAAGATGAATTCATATGCACCCCCTACGTGATACTATTGCCCAATCTAACTACGCAGGGAGCACCTGGTGAGCTTTTTACACGTACTGGTGCCGCAGGACCAACACGGCGCGACTCCAGCCATGTGAGGCAGCTAGAGCAGTCTCACCTGACAGACAGAAGGTGGGATGGTGGGTCCCGCGTCCGGGGGCCAGGGGAAGGAATGGGGAGTTATTGTTTAACAGGGACAGAGTTCTGGTTTGAAAAGATGAGAAGTTTGATTGTTTTGGATGCACAACGTGAATGCACTTAATGCCACCGGCACACACTGAAAAATGGTCGAAATGGTAAATGCTATGTACGTCTTACAATAAAAATGCACAAATACAGTACCAATGGCCAGACCCCCAACAGGACCAGTTCATTCGGAATCTCTAGGAGGCACAGGTGGGCAGTGAAAAGGTTGCAAGCTCTCCAGGCTACTCTGGCAGCTTGCAGCCCAAATTCAGACGCCCTGCCACACAAGACGGACACGAAGTAGAGAGAGGGGAGTGAGACCCGTCTCAGAGCCGCCCAGGTTTCATTGGAGGTGCACTGGGCAGTGGATTCTTGACGTTTTGTGGCTTCGACTCAACCTAGAAAAAGAAGAGCAGGACCTACTGGTATACAAATGAAGGATGAGGATTAAAAAACTAAAAATAAAAAGTAGATTTGTGGTAATTTGAATTTACAAGGAGGACACTGGGGCCCTAGAAGTGAAGTGGCTTTTGCAAGTACACACAGCCCTGGAGCCAGGACCGCTGACCCCCCCCAAACCCTGTTCCCTCCACCCTCCACGCTGGGGCACCTGGGTGCAGGTCAGAGCTCCCCCGTGTTTTCCTGTGAACCCTGCCCTGGGGCCCTCCCCATGTCCTCAGCCAGACAGCCAGCATGCACAAACCAGCAGATCTCTCTCCTTCGGAGAGCTTTGCACGTGTAAACCCTCATTTCCTCGGGGTCATGCTGGATCTGTTTAAATGCCTCTGACTCTCCAAAAGTCAGAGGATATTGAGCTCCCTGTTTATTAACTCTGGGACTCATAAACCCACCGTGGCCCGTACAGCCCGGAGCTTCCAGCCCCAGCCTGGGAAGCCACTGAGGACCTGCCGCGGAATTCGAAACCGCTTCTCCACCTTGGTACCTTGTCTGCCTGCCTGCGGAATGGCCATCTCCAGCGATTGCCTTGGCTAATGGATAAAAAGTCTGCTTACACTCCAAGCACAGGAAAGAGAGTGGAGAAACTCTGAAATGTGTCCCTTATGGTAAAACGCCTGACAGGCCCCGGAGACTGTGCCAGCGAGAGCCCTGCATCTCTCCCGAGGCTCCAGGTGGCAGTGGCCAGTGGCAGCTCCTCACTGTTTGCTAAGCACTGCGCGTCCACGGCCTCATATGTGCCCCGAACTGTCACCAGGGATGGCAGAGCTGGTATTATTAGAACCCCATTCTGTAGATACAGCAGACAGGACACAGATGGATGGCAGGGTGCATTTGACGTCCCCCCAGGTTTTAGAGCAGAGTAGCGTTCAAATGTAGGTCCCTCAGGTTCTCCCCTCCCTCCAAGCTGCTTCTCACACCTCGGTGTGTCCAATCCAAGCATCTGCCAGCCTCTCACACCTTCTTTAGTGAATGCCCTCCATTGACCTAGGGTAGGTATTAATCTTTCATTTCAGCATTATAACATGTTGGCTCAACTCTCAGGCTTTGAATGCAAACAGACTCTGTGACCTTGGACAAGACACTGAGTCTTTTTTTCTGCCTCAATTCCCTCACATAGAAAATGAGGGTAATTTTAATGACACTTCAGACACGAGAGCGTGCCCACGCATTGCCGAGCACGGTGTCTGACACACTGTTCCACGTCCGACACTAGCTTCATGGGGTGTGACAGTAATTATATTATCGTTGCAAAATAAGTCGGCTATTTTTGAGGGAGGGTTACCACATGCGCCCAGGATCATGAAGGACACCACACCCCATCCTGTGGCATGGGAATACCATGGGCGCCGAGTCACTTCCAGTCTTAGTAGGCAGACACGCGTGGAGAAGTGTTGAGGAATAATGCGGGTCTGCGTACCATGAAATAGAACCACGCACGCTACATGTAACAAGTCCCCTGAGAGTGATGAAGAGGCAGAAAATCACTCAATGCTCAAGTCAAACGTCCGCTCCAAACCTTTCACGTGGCTGAGGAGACCCGAGGCCAGAGAAGACATGGGTCCAGCCCAGGCCACACAGGCAGTGAAGTCACTCAGTGCCTCAGTCAGGAGTGGACCTAAACTCTGTGACTTGTGCCCTCCTCCACCACACTCATTCACCTCTTCACTTACTAAGGAACTGCTGTGTGGGGGACATGAGCCCGAGCCCAGGAACTGCGGTGCATGGGCAGCACCTACCCTTCGGGGCTTAGAGGCCGAGATACGGCCGGGGCGGTAGGTAATGAACACTGGGCATTGGAGTGTGAGTGACCTGGCAACAAATCCTGCCATTTCCCGCTGCGCTCACATCCTCTGTGGAGTGGCCTTTCTGATTTCATTTTAGGGGTCGATGGGAGGCCGCTAGGAATATGCCGCAGATGGTGTTGGGCAAGGATCATGACAGGAAGGGACAGTGTTAGACACCGAAGATGGCATCAGCCGCAGTGCCTGAGTCTGCCATGCACTGTGGGACTGTGAGGGGAGGCAGCTCCTGTTCATGCTGAGTTTGGGGGAAGGGACCCACCAGGTGAGTTCCTGGGGGCGGGGGGCAGCATGAGGCTGCCCCATGGAAGCACCAAGGCCTCCATGTGACACGTGGCCCACACGAAACTGAAAGACCCAGTTGGCTGTCTCCCTGTGAGACAGGAAGCTCAGCAAAGGAGCCCCAAGCCAGGGATTTGCTTCAAGCTAAGCAGGGCCAGGGAGGGGAAGTGGGTGGGGGTCGAGCTGAAATAAGATTGGCAGGATGGAGGGCCCTGCAGGGTTTGGTAGGGTTTCTTCTCTGCATTTCAACAGCTGTGAAATTTTCTATAACTTGAGTTTTAGAAAGATGCCCTGAGTTTTGTTTTAACAGGGGGAAATGTGGATGAGTGCAGAACATCAGTGCCTGCAGCCAAGCGCTGTATGTATGGCGCAGCGAAAGAGGGTGGTGTGTTTTCAGGTCCTGCATCTGGGGAGGGTGGGCTTTGGGGTGGCATCCTGAGTGGGAGGGAGGGTGAACAGAGTGTCCAGGTGTTCGGCGTGGGCGTGGGCCGCGCGCCATTGCCCCGGCTGGGGGAGCTTGTGGGGGGTGGTCTGGCACATGTGTGCCGTAGGAAAAGGCCTGTAATGCTGTGAGGTAATCTCCTGTTATTTTTAGGGAGTAAATAACATCTCTTATGCAGCAGGTTCTGTGGCTCCACAGGCTCTGTCTCTGTCAACTAACATGCACTTAAACTTGAGGGAATGGAGGGCTCACAGGAGGGCCTGTTAAGAATTTTGTCATTATATGTTTTTCCTTTATGATGAAATACCTCTAATCCATTTTTAGCAAAAGCAGGGTCGGTTGTTGAATGTGCATGTGAGTGTGTGTGTGCTGTTTCTGGGGTCCAAAGGCAAGATTTATTATTACAGAATAGACAGTAGCTTGCTCTTTTGGTTTTTTAAAAATTGTTTTCCTTTGAAATTCCAGAGTTAATGTTTTGTCTGCTTTCGATCTGACCCTCTTTGGAGAGCAGCATGTTTTTTTGTGAGCTTTTTTCCACCAGAGAGAGATAGAGAGGGAGAGACAGAGGGAGAGAGGGAGAGAAGGAGAGAGGGAGAGAGAGGTGGGGGAGAGAGAGAGAGAGAGAGAGCTGGAAACAAAGAATCGTTGTCTGTAAACTGTAGCAGGCAGGAAACCCCAGTCCCCGGGGAACTCAGCCAGCCAGCCCTGTCCCGGAGTCAGACTCCAGCTCTCTGAATTCAATTTGACAGCTTGTCTGGGACACTTTCTAAGTAACCATTATCCTTCCTTTCTCTAAGTAAAAGAACTGTTATTTTTTTTCTGTGGGTGTGCTGCGTGTGCTGTTATCACACATGTGGGTTACACAGCGACGAGGGCACGCTTTCTCCAAATTATTGGAAACACTTAGCCTGTTTCCTAAGACAAGTGTAAACTTGTTCCGGGATAGTAAGGCAAACAACTTTCAGTATTACACTGTTGCAGGCAGAGAGGGATTTTGTTGGGGCACTTCTTTTTGTCTTTAGTTTCAGATAAGGCATGAATTCCCTTATTTTAGGTGCTCTTTGGTCTCAAGAATAATTCAAATTGTGTACATTTTATTCCTTGGAGGATTTACTATATATATATATTTAATATATTTATATGTATGTATATATATATATATATATATTAAATACACACACCCACACACAAATATCTTCTAATGGTCATTCTCCTCAGCTTCTGTGTTTGATTAATTCATTATTTTAAAGAGCCCTGGCTGGCACAGCTCAGTTGGTTGGGCGTCAGACTTCAAAGTGAAGGGTCACCAGTTCGACTCCCGATCAGGGCACACACCCAGGTTGCAGGTTCAATCCCTCGTTGGGGTGCATGTGAGAAGCAACTGATTGATGTTTCCCTCTCACACTGGTGTTTCTCTCCCTTGCCCTCTCTCTAAAAGCAAATAAATAAAATATTTTTAAAACTGTATACCACCACACATGTCACTGCAAGAGAGAGTTCTGAGGGTTATGCAGGTCAGCCTCAAGGCCCCCGGGGCCGTGCGGGGCTGCTGGGCACAGCCAAGGTGACCACCTAGAGCTCAGAGCAGACACTTCTCTCCCCTGCCTCCTGCAGTTAGTCAGACCAGCTGGCTTCGCCACCGCAGAGTGAGGGACGGAGAGGCAAGACCAGCCTTCCTGGCGTGCGCCTCTGAAGGCCGCCCGGCCTCCGCCAGGCAGGGTCGCCAGAGGCACGCGGCCCAGAGCAGTCTTGATCACTTTGGGTCCAGAGATGTGACAGCTTTGCCCAGAAGGACAGCTTTGCCCATTTAGGATCTTACAGAGAACTGGGTCCTTCAGTTGTGAATTGAGTCCTGCCTGGTCTGTTTTCAAGCAGAACAGTGAACGGGTCCCAGTTCTCCCTTTGCCTCGCATACCCTTCCTGTCCTACCCACCCCCAACACGCAAGCCTTACCCATCTCCTGGGAAGCCACACTCGCCCCGAGACCCAGTTCAGATAACCCCTCCTCGGTAGGGTCTCAACCACCCCTTCTCGGTGCTTTGCTTGGACTTACTGCTGTTTTTACAGTTCAGCATCCAGCAAATTCTATCCTAATGGTCTTTTGTCTTTCATGACTGGAAGCATCTTAAAGGTAGACACTTAGACAAGGCCATTGGATGGATGGGTGAAAACTTAGATGACATGCCTTAAGCTGCTCCCCAAAAGTTTTCTGTAAAACTGACCCTTCGTGATATTTCTGACTACAAGGGTGATACTTTGGCATTGTCCACTGTAGACGGTATTTGTCTTTTTCTCTACTTTGCCGTAAATGTCCCCCTCATTTGACTCCCAGGCTATCTCTGCGAAGCTGCAATCCGTCCCAGCCACAGAAGCAGAGAGAGCCCACCAAGAGAAGAATTCACACAGGAGGTGGGAGCTCCGCCTCACCCTTTGGCCCATTTTCTATCAGCTTAAACTCCCCTAGGACGCCCCTTGGATCTGGGTCCCCTTGCTGTGGGCACCAGGGTAAGAAGAGGCCCAGGACAAAACCAAGCCAAGGAAAAGTGACACTCAGGAAAAATTTACCTTCTGCTCCCTCCAGACTTCCTTTCCTTACTGTTGCCCATGCCCTTCCCCAGAACAACCCCAGCTAACATGTATTACGTGCATACTAGGTGCCGAGAACTTTTCTATTCACTCCACGTTTAAATTTCATTCACTACAACCCCATTTTGTTGCTGCTGTTGTTATTCCAATTTCACACATGAGAAAACTGGGGCTCAGATAGGTTAAGCCCAGCCAGAAAGCTAGGATGAAGCAGAACAGAGTCTCTATTGCAGCTCCCCCAAAGCCCCCCTCCACTAGCAGTGACAAGGCCCACGGCTGCTCTCCCAGTTCCGTCCACCTCCCAGGGAAAGGTCTGTCGCTTCCAGGAAGCTGATGTCTCCTAGTCGTTGCAACGATATGATTAGATTAGTAGATTCCTGCTACGGTCCAAACACTCAGGAACGTGACTCAGTCTGCTCAGTGCTTCCATTTCACAAAGCATATGAGGTGATTTCACAGATGTCACTTTTATTATTATGCTTTATGATTTACATAATATTATTCATCCTTTTGCATTTAATACCACATTTTAAAGAATAAAGGAAAAAAAGAACATATTAGAAAAGGAATGGATCTATTGAGTAACATTCTCAATAAGGATTGCAATAAACTTGATTTTTAAAATGAGGGGAGATGGCCCTGGCTGGTGTGGCTCAGTGGATTGAGTGCCAGCCTGCAGACCAGAGGGTCACCAGTTCTATTCCCAGTCAGGGCACATGCCTGGGTTGTGGGCCAGGCCAGGTCCCCAGTGCGGGGCAAATGAGAGGCAACCACACATTGATGTTTCTCTCCCTCTTTTTCTCCCTCCTTTCCCCTCTGTCTAAAATAAGTAAATAAAATCTTTATAAAATAAAATAAAATGAGGTGGAGATGGAGATTAGTCCAATAAATCTAGTTGTGAAATTCCGCTCACATTACATCAGGTAAAAGATCCCTGGCCTCTATAAGCTTCATTGGTCCATGGTTCTCGTGGAAGGGGAAGAAATGTGTAGGACACCTGGGACCATTCTAAAGACACCTGCCGGGGAGCTCCAGCTACTCCTCATTCCCATGTACCCTTGGTAGGTGAGCGTGTAGAGGAGGAAGAGGGAGCTGAGTGTCTTTGTTCTTAGAATAACCTCCTACCATTGCTTCTGAAATCCTTCCCCCTGCGCCACCCCCACCACTGAGCGCTTTATTTGAATACTTAACAGAACAGAAATGTGCCTTCATGGCTCTTCATTAGCACCCTTTCTGCTGCTACAGTGTGGGCCTTTCTTGTCCCTGTGCTAACAGATCCCCAGGCCCCAGGTCCTGTTCCTGGATGTGTAGAAGTTCCCTGTTGACCTTCCTGCCCTCCTTGGGCGTGTCTTTTGTCTTTATGTTTATTGAAGCTGCCTTACACGCTCTCTGTTGAAATCAGGGACATGATAGGCTGTGGGACAGGTACTTGGGAGCCACCTGACCTCCAGAGCGCCCTTCCCACTAGACTCAGCAGGACAAGGGCTCCTCCCACCACCCCAGGGAGAGGCCTCAGGGGTCTGGAGCTGCATCACAGTTACTCACACGTCTCAGTGGCATTTCACACTCACTAAGTGGGCCATCGGGGCTTTGCATTTCCAATTCATCTCCAAATTGTTGACTATTACTATTTTAGGCCTCCCATCTCTACCAAGTTTCGCTTTGACTTAGATATTTCATCCCATTCCAGATAGCAAAGCTAAGACTCAAAATGAAATTGCCCTTGGGTGATGTAATTCCATTTCCACTGCCATGTGGTCTTGGTTTATAGTACAAACTAGAAGTGACCCCTGTTGGCTTTTTGGAGGAGTAAAGTCCCAAAGTGCTTTAGAAAGAAAAGGCCAGGGCCACACGTCCTCCAGATGGCCCACGGATGGCCTCCTCAATGCAGAGTATTCCAAGTGCATTTGTTTTGCTAAATACACTGGTTTAGAAATTCTACAGGGAGGCTGTTTAAGGGCAGAAGTAGCTGGAAAGTATTTAAAAGAAGATAGTTCAGCCTCACGCTCACAAATGAAATTGTCTCCCTCGATCCATTCGTCTCACTAGCTCTCTACCCAGAGAGAGAGATAAGCTGCTCTTTTGCCAGACAGAGGCACAGAGGTGGGGGCATCTTCTCAAGAAAAGTAAAGGCACAGCTGGCATCATTTCCTATTTTAATACTGAAACTTTTCCCAAGGTCTTTTTAAAAATGCAACATTTTGTTCTCTTCAGAGAAGCCTCCATCTAACGTAATAAAGAACTTATTTCTTCTGGGAGAAGATAGTCACTGAGGAAGAAATGCTATGGCCAGAAATACGAACCAGGGCCTGCGTGGGCTGTTCCTCTCCAGTCTCAGAAGTCTGAGAACAGAGGGTCAATAAAAAGGCTTAACATTCTTCTTTGATCAAGGTCAATTTCTTGGGTCAGGCATACTCTAAAGAGAAAGTGGTAATGGAGGGAGGTGATTACTGTATCAGAATCCAACTCAATTTCAGAGCCCAGTTCAAGTTCTACTCTGTTCAGGACGTGTCTTTCTTACTCTCGAATACCACAGCCTCTTCTCCGAACATCGCCACACTCGCACACTGTCTATGGGACTCCTCACTACAAGATTACCTTACAGTCTTTAATTGTGGGTTATCTCCTGTATTCTTTCTCCACTATACACCACTGACCAGGATGGATTCACTGGGGAAGGAAAATCTAGTCCTTGACCATTTAATTTAATACTTACTCAATCCTTCTGCTTCACTATGGAAAGAACCCTAGGAAATTAACTTTGGTTGACACAAGAAAGGTTAACTTCTCATCTCCAATGAATTAAACTCTGGAAAAGAATAATAGTTAATACTATAGAACATTTCAGAGCGTCTGAAGCATTTTATCGTGCATAAGCTCATTTATGCTCAATAGAACCCTGTGAGGATTAAATAGGCCATTTCCTTTTCCAAACTCTTAAATTTTAGAGGTATTATTTTTTCCCCCAAGTATCTCCCTATTACAGACAGGCCCAGATGCAGAGGCGTTAAGTCCCTTGCCCGAGTTCACACAGCTCCTAGCCGGCAGAGGCGGGAGACGAACCAAGGAGTTCCGAACCCCGTTCCAGGATTCTTTCTATTACAATGAGCTGCTTCCCTGTTTGGAGCGGATTAAAGAGAAACTATGGAATTTCTTCCCGTGAAAATCTCCACCTCCTTTAATAGAACCACAAAGAGCCTTCGGCTTGACGAGATTTAGGTACCACTGTTTCAAAGAGATGAAAATTGTTCTTGGTATTATTCTGAAAAATCTCTGAGCCTAAAACGTTTTTGGCCCGCTTGTAAGATAATTCTCAGTCCTGCACAATATCCTAGAGGAGTTTAGAGAAAGGAAGTTTTCGTGCTATGAGTCATACTTTCAATTTCTATTAAAATTCTTATACGGTCACATCTGATTTCTTTCATGCTGTGGGCCTCCAGGCCTGTGCTAATTTGCATGTCTGGTTTAGATAATGTCTGAGGTAGCTTCCAGTCTGCAAAGAAGCCTCTGATTCTATTACATGCGTCCATGTTCTACCTGCCAAAAATTGATGGTTCTTTTTCTTTAACTACTGGGTTCTTGTTGGGTGGATGCAGGGCCCAGGGATGGAAACATCGAGAGCTCACCACGTGGGCCACAAAGATAGCATGTTCCTCGGGATGAACTCACCTGTCCCCTCTTCCCACTCTGACCTCAGAGAGTTGCCCTCCCCTGAAACCCACTTTAGACTCAGATCGAAAAGCCAATCATGGCAAGTGTTGGCATCTGAAGTTTCTTGACTTAAATGGCAGTCCTAAGTCAGTGTGCATCTAAGACCATAGATTTGGCAATTACCCTGATTCGAAATATGGGAAAACTGGTGAACTCCTTAATAGACGAGGCTCATGTCACCTTCTACAATCTCTCACCCAAATATCAAAAAAAAAAAAATGCTGTCAGGTTTTTAGGTTAATTTGTTGTCTTGCAACCTGAAGTAATTTTCACTAGATAAAGAACTAAATGGCAGGGCATTGGCTTTCCAGAAGGATAACGAGATTAGTGCAGGGCCATCTGGTCCTTGTTCAGAAGGAAAATATAGCACCGTGGAGGGACCTACTCTCGCAACTCCGGACAGGTCACCTCACGGCTCAAGTCGCTTACTTTCAGGGAGGCCCCCTCCCCAGTGCCACCTACTCCTCTTCTCACCTTTCTCCATCACACTCAGCACCTTCTAGTATGCAGTGCAGCTCCCCACTTGTTGGACTGGAGAGTCCACCAAGCAAGGATGTTTGGCCATCACTGTACTGTCGTCCCCCCTGCATCCACAGGGGGTATGCTCAAAGACCCCCAGTGGACACCTGAACCCCAGACAGTACGAAGCCCTATGTATACTGTGTTTTCTTCTGTATGTAATGTCTACGATGAAGTTTCATTTATGAATTAGGCACAGTAAGAGATTAACCACAATAACTAATGATAAAATAGGATGCTATAATACAAGTTACATGAATGATAACTTTCTTTCCCTCTTAGAATGCCTTGTTGTAACCACCCCTTTACTTGCAGTAAATGGCTTGGTGTCACTGGTTCCAGGGACCCTTTGCCGACGTTTTCACATAGGCTCAATGGTTCCGGAAACAACACACTGTCATCAGTAAAAACATGCCTCCTCTTCATGTCTTCCACTAATGTCATGCCTTTTCTGACTCAGCATGCACTCACCGTGCACTGTGGCTGTGATAACTTTTGCAGTTTGAGGTGTACCGGCCAAGCTAGCAAGGCTTTCTTTTTCCTTCTTCACAACTTCACGGATACAAGATTCGTTCTTAATGTCGATCTTAACAATGTCAGCCTATCATTTTTCTTTCCTTATTAAGTTGAGAATTTTCACCTTTTCACTTAAAGGAAGCATTTGATGGCTTCCCTTCGGCACCTCTGAATTGCCTGTGTCCATACCCCATGCTTTGGGGCCATTACAGTAAAATAAATGTTATTCGAATGCAAGCTCTGTGATACCCAGACTGTCCACCTGACAACCCAGAGGGCTCCCAAGTGACTAAGGAGTGGGAAGAGTATGCAGCGTGGAGACGCAGGACACAGATGACCACACATCCTGAGCAGGACAGCGTGATTTCATCACGCTACTGAGAACAGCACCCAATGTGAAACTTAGAAAGTGTTTATTTTCCATTTAATATTTGTTGGACTGTGGTTGACGGCGGGTGACAAACTACAGAAAGGGAAGCCATAAAAGGGACAATGGTATTCGTGGCCCATAGAACGAGGTCTGGCACAGCAGTAGACATTCAACAAAAATTTGCTGAGTGAATGAACGTGTGAGATATCAATTGAGTTGAGTAATCTGCTGTCGGGGGAGGGAACAATTTTGGGGGTGGGAGAGGGAACCAAAAGTGTTTAAGATACAGTCCCTGTCTTTCAAAAGATTATCTGTCACCAAGCACGGGAGAGAGTGCACACAGAATGACACCAGAAGACTGAGCAGGACAAGGGCAGCAAACATGGGACCCCTCCAAGAGACCCCTCAACCTGTAGGACTCTGGAAGGAGAAGATTCGAAAGCTAACTTGTGGAGCCGACACAAGATTGCATTCCTTTTTGCCAGAGAGTGTGAGAGCGGCCTGCCCTTGAAATGTCAGCGAAAGAGGTTCAGATCAGAACTCCGAGCAGAGCTGAGGGGTTGAGCGCAGAGCACCACTCATTTCACCCCCAGCCCATTACCTAAGTGGGTGTCAGGCTCCCTTTCTTTTCTCCCTGGGATTCTCTTAAGCCCAAGGCAGATCTGGCCGAAGAGGTACCCAACTGCATTGTGTCTACACAGCCCAAGGTGGAGGGAAGTTTGGGTAAACATCCAATTAATCTCGTCGGGATGAATTGCTCTCCTACATTAGGCGGGCTCAGAAATCCCACTTTGAGGCTTTATCAAAATAAAGAGGTCATTTAGACTTCAGTGTCACTTAGACACAGGGCTCAGGGGAGAAAAAAATGAAAGAGTGGGCCGGGCTCAGCAGGAAGCCTCGCGTGACTGCGGCGGGCTGTGCCTGGCCAGCGTGCCGCTTGCCTCTCCAAACTTTTCATATTTAAAACCCATCCATTTTTCAAGCATTTTTCTCATATGTCTTTTTCCCCTTGCACATATAATATCTTAAACAGTGCCCCCTTTATGCTCCACGCAGCAGGTCAGTTCTGAGCCGGGGCGCTGTTTGGATTCCAGGACAAGAACTTTGAGCAAAGGAAATCTGATCCAGGATGTTTTTTTTTTTCCCTGTGAGTTCCAAGTTTGAAGAAAGTCTTCCCCAGACATTTCTCTCCTCCTGAGGTCTCAGTGGAAGCCAAGATCCTCTGTTGCTCTTTGAAAAATAAGATGCCACCGAGGCAAAGGCTGGGCTGCCCCTACCCTATAGAACGGGTTGAAACGAGGTGAGGACCCAGCATCAGAGCCAGCTGCATAGGGACTTGGGGGAGCTGACAGTCGAGAGGGCAAGAAGGGCCACATAAAACCTACACCTAATGTACCAGCACGAGGCACAGAGCCCTGCCCCTTGTTATCTTTTAGGGCCTGTTCTTCACACTGGGGTCCAAGACAATCCGTTTCTTTCTTTTTCTTTCTTTCTTTCTTGTCTTTTTTTTTTAAAGATTTTTAAAGAAGGGGGAAGAGAGAGGGGAAAGAGAGGGAAAGAAACAGTGATCGGTTGCCTTTCGTATGTTTCTCGACCTGGGACCAAACATGCAACCCAGGCTTGTACCCTGACCGGGAATTGAACCAGGGACCTTTTGCTTTGTGGGCCAATGCCCAACCAACTGAGCCACACCAGCTAGGGCCCTTTCTTTTCTTTTTTTAAAAATAGGGCCACTCTTCATTCCAATTTGGGAAGCCCTGATCTAGGATCACAGGAACAGAACTATCCTTTCTCCTTTCTGGTTTCTTACCCTTTCCAAGGCCTTTCCTTGCTGAGCTTTTCAACCTCAACTCACCAAGATAAAAGCTTGTCAGGGTGCAAGGACGATTGTATAGGCTATATGTATATTGCGTATATTTTTAAATTGTCATGTATCAAATGGTTGTTTAATCTTCCCAGTGACTTCATAAAATAGTTGGTATTCATCCATTCTAGAGAAGCAGAACCTGAGGTCCAAAAAGGTAGAGGAACCTTTGGACCAGGGTCACTCAGCAGAGCAAACAGTAGAGCTGAGATATGAACCCAGGGCGTCCTGTTTCTGAATGCCATTTTGCAAACACAGAAGTAAGGCCCACCAGAGAGAAAGGATGCATTCACGGGGGTGCCCCCCACCTTCCGGAAATGTGCATTGCCCATGCACTAGTTGCCTTCACACTGTTTGAAGTGGGAGGCCAGGCCTGGGGGTCAGACGGCTGGTGTGGTCACCAGCAGGGGTTATAGGGACAAACAAGACACGTTTTAGAAGCAGAGCAGTCTTGCATAGGCATCCCGGAGGAGAGCTCAGAGGAAAGCAACCCGGGTTGGGTTGGTGGCCAGTAGGCTCCCCCTCAAAGACTGGGCCATGGGAGGCCAGGACCTCAGAGGGAACAGAGATTTGCGAGGGAGCATCTGGCCCAATGCTCCACCAACAACAAGGGTGGTGCTCCCGGATGCATGCAGTTCTTCCCAGGGAGAGTCTAGGTGATGTATCTCCCTCTTGATGGATTTGGCTCTTTCTTAAGAAAGTCAAGACTGGGGGTCTCAGGGTCCTCTTATCTATCCATCTACTTTTTTGTTTATGAGAGAGCAAAAGGGAGGAAGAGAGGGAGAGAAACATAGATCGGTTGCTTCTCCCACGTGCCAAGAACCTGGCCGGCAACCGCCACTGGGAATTGAACCGGCAACCTTTTTGGTTTGCTGGGCCATGCCCAACCCACTGCGCCACACCAGTCAGGGATCACAGAGCCCTCTTTATTAGAGCCTTCCTCTTCTGTCCTCTTCACTCTTTCTCAAGGAAGGGAGCCTGGCTCTAAGTAAGAGAAGCTTCTTCTCTGAGCACGGGCCGCCGTGGCCATCCCTCCGCTGAAATGGTGGCATTCAGAAAAGCTGGGCTCTCCGAGGGTAAACAGGCAGCAGGGCACCGGCCTCTCTCTGCTTCGACAAAGTCGACCTCAGGCCTGCCTGAGACCACAAGCTCCAGGCAAAGCCCTGCTGGTGACTCGTCTGGAAAAGAACCCCAATAAGGTTTGTCATCTTGGTACTCTCTCCAGCCAGGCGGCATCGGCCGTCCCACAAGTCGAAAGTGAGTTTGTCAGGACCCGGGTGTGCTTTTCTGCTGGCAAAGCAATCTGCCACCACACGGAAGTTCAGAGATTGTCAACTCCTCTGCTGGTCCCTGACAGTCACACTGTGCTCTTGGCTGCTACCTTAAGCTTGTGTTTTCAGAAGTCAGTTCTCAGGAAGCAGAGCGCAGGCACCATATTGGCTGCAGGTGTGGCGGGGGGGGTGCGGGCTAATGCACAGTCAGGTGGCTTCACGGATCAGCGCACGCACCAGAGACGTCTCCACGCCGCGCCCAGCAGATGGGGGTCAGGGAGCTCTGACATGGCCACAGACAGCGTTTGTGCAGGAGTGTGCATCACGGGACTCACTCACTGGTCCAAGCTTTTTCATTTCGGTTATAGACATATTTCTCTGTGTCCGGGACTGGCGCTGCCCACACTGCCAGGCTTTCGCTTGCATGGCCTTTAGGAGGCAAAAAGCAAACCCTCGTTTCAACAGTGACATTAAGACTGTGTAAAATAAAATGCAGGGGTTCTTTGCTGTGGGGGCAGACTTTTAGTCTGTGCCTGTAACAGGTGCACCCTTGTCCATCATGCTCAGAGGGCACTCAGGGTTGGTAGTCTGTGCTCATCGCTGTCACCTGGACTTCAGTCACCTGGAGACAGCCTAGTGGGTAGAAGTAAGGGTGGGGGCCCTGAATTCTCCTCAGCCAGTGGAGTAGTGGACAACCGTGAGAAATGTGCACATTTAGCAAACCAGAAAATGCCGGCCCATCTACATATTCATTCCACAGATGTGTATTGTTTGTGCACCCGTTCTGGGCTGTGCACCGTGCTGGGTGCTGGATTATATCAGAGAACAGAAGAGGGATCCCTCCCCTTGGGGGCCTGATATTCAGGTGGGAGAGGCAAACAATGAACAACAAACACGAGTTACTTACTGATTAAATTAGGGGACCGGTGGAAACATGAGAAGGAGAGCATAGCGAGGGGCTAGAGGGGAGGGGAGAGGGGAGTCAGCGTATATTTGGTAGGGCTGTCGAACATGTTTCTGGGCCTGAACATTCTTTAGGTATATAATAATGATGCAAACGGTAACATTAATTGCCAACATTTTCCACGTCTGACTCGGTGCTAGGCACTGGGCCAGGTATTGACTTGGATATCTCAGCCAGTCTGCAAGGCTGCCTGATTCTTCCAACCTCCAAGGCAGAAGGCCAGACCTTGGTTCTTGCATTGGCCTCCTCCATCTTCATGCTGCATCTCTGCAGCAGGACTTACTCCAGAAATTCTGGTTTTCATTAAATCTTACCTTTTTAGTGGATGTTCCCGCAAAGCCCAGTGCCCGCAGCATGCATTCGTTAAACTCCATAATGATGCTGGGCGTCCTTTGTAGATTCAGGTGCCAGTAACAGCCAAAGGACTTGCAACCAAATAGCTCGGGATGAAAAAGCAATGGGAGGGAGACTTGTGGTGTGTGTCGCTCAGAGGCCATGCACTGCCCATGACCCTTTGCCAAAGACACCAGCCCCCAGCTTGGCCCGTTGCTGTTGATTGCTCTGTTAACCTTGCATTGAGGACACGGTTCAGGCTGATTGCCGATGGCCTCTCTGTTTCAGTGGCTTCCTTTTTGTACCTGCTAGGGGACTTTTGGGTTGATGGGGACCTCCATTGTCCTGTCAGCCAGGCTTTTCCCCATCTCCACCCCACCCCCACCCCCAGGTGAATCTGCAGGAGAATCCTGTCTTACAGTTCTATAGCCCTGAGACATCACAGCCAAATCAGGGCTGCCAAATGCTTCCTGATAAGGCATCAGCTTCAGCCGTGACTGGGGACTTGGAGTTGTAGGAAAGTCCCACTGTGCCAGGCCCTCTGGTGGCTACAGAGAAGTCCTCCATGCTTTCTGCTCTGCCCCTGGGGCCAGAAGAGAAGAATAGGCGGAAAACATGATAAGAGGTCAATGGTAAGCTATAGCCAGAGCCCTAATTTGGGCTAAAGGAAAAGGGTTCTCGAATATAACACTGTTTTCACAGAGGATGCCTTCTATAAATGAATGAGCGAGTAGAAAAACAGAATCCAAAACTTGGAGACAGATTCTGTAAGTGCTGTTAAGTCAGAAGGCAAGTCAGGGCTTCAGATAACACACACCAATTTCCTGGAACTTAGTGATTTGCTTTTTCTTTGTGCATGAGCTTCCGTCACTTTTTATTCCACTTTCTGTTCTGTTCCTCCTAGATTCACCTCCCCGTTCCCAGGGGCTCCTCCACCCCGAATACCACCTCGAGCCTCCTTCCCCACCACACTCTGTCAGCCTGGTGTTTCCACACACCCTCAGCGTCTCTGGGCTCCCACTGCCCGTGACTTGGGTCATTCCGCTTGCCTAGCCGCCAGCCACAGGGCCCTGAACAAGCCTCCACTCTCACCTCCAGCCCTTTCTTTCTACCTCTTCCTCTACTTCAGCCAGGCAGTCGCCTCTAGGGTTGTCTGTCCCTCAGACATCACGGGTGCATGTCCTCACCCACTTCTGCCTTGTGTCTGTCTGCACTGCCCTCTCCAAGGAGGTCTCATACGGTCCCCAAGACCCCAGTTACACTCACCGTTCTCTTCTTAACCAGTCTCCAGTAGCTTACCACCTCCGACACTCCTTGGGTCTGTGACCCATAGTTCCTCGCAATTTTGGTTATCTTCTCGTAGTTCAATGCAAGGACAGAGAACCTGTGTCCCACTACATTGTATCCCCTGTGGCCAAGCACACCACACACTGCAGAAGCCACTCTGAAATAAAGTACCGGAGGCCTATCTGGCACCCCCACCACGCAGAAACCCTTGAAGGACCTCGCCTTCCCTAGGGCTCATGCGGGCACTGCATACACTCTGCAGACCCCTGCGAGACGGTCCAGAAAGTGCCCACCAGAGCTGACGACCTCATTCCAAGCTTGTAGACAAGTTGGGCTTTTTGTTTTATTCTGTTTTTAAGCAACCAGGGGCATCTATTTGCAAGAGGAGTTGTTGGGGTGGGAGGAGAAGTCAAATAAAAATAAAAACAGACCCCTTAAATGAGTTGAGCTTTGTCTCTCTTTTGTCTCCCCTCCCTGCTGTCTGTCTCCAACCCTGCCCTCCTCACTTTCTGTTTGCTTTTCATGCCAGTGGCTAAATACTGTAATTTAAACACTGCACCGGCTTTCCCAGAGCCAGAAGGAATGTGCATTCGCATGTGGATTTTTCCACAAGAAAACTGTCCCTGTCTTTGGGTTCTTCTTCGCCAGAGAAGTGAGCAAACAGACCGTGAGGGGAGCCCATCCATCTTTGCAGTTTTGACTCTAATTCATTGGGGGCTCCAGAGGGGTCAAGGGGCATGGTCTTTGTTTCACCCCTTCAGCCTGTTTGATGAGGTTTGTGCTCCATTTGTTCTGACGGTTTTCGTGGTTTCTTCGTGGTTCATGGAAAGGCTTTGGACGTTGTCGTTCTATATCCTTAGCTTTTCTGCTGTTCCTGCTCAGTGTCACAGCCACGAGAAAGGAAAAGGGGAAGCGCCCAGCCAGTTAGTGAAGTCATTTCTGAACACAGCGACGGAGGCCTGTGAATTTTTTCAAGAAAGAGGTTGGGATCGCCAATGTTCAGGTTCAATGGAGGAGTTTCCGTGGCAATTTGGACCCGAGGCTCTAGTCCCGTTCAGGCAGGTGGCATCTCTCCGTGTTCGCATTTCTTGTTCCGGCCCCTTCCCAGCCACACCACTAGCCTTTTTCCTTCCTCTGTGGCCATCAGGCCCAGCCTTCTTTACTCTCAGCAGAAAAGCACGAGGCCCGAGGAGAGGCCAGCATGTGCTCACACCTCTGGGGCCTCACCCACAACACCAGTGTGCTGGAGGGAGGGGCTGGAGCCGGCCACCAGAGAAGTCACGGTGGGCCTTTGACACATTCTCCTCATGGAGTCTTGAATCTGGACACTCCCCATCTCTTCAGGGTTACTATGGACAATTTTTCTTTTTAAACTTGCATTCGTTTATATTTGCGGAAGCTTTAGAAGATGTCTCACACATGTTCTAACATTTGATCATCCCCTGCCTTAGTCGGTGGGGGCTGCTCTAAGAAAGTACCATAGATTGAGAGATTTATAAACAACAGAAATTTATTTCCTACGTGTCTGGAGGCTGGAAGTCTGAGATCAGAGTGCCACACCGTCAGATCCTGGTGAGGGGCCTCTTCTGCACTGCAGCCTGCTGACCTCCCGTGGCGTCCTCACGGGGCAGGGGGTGGGGCAGGCCGGCTCCACAGCCTCCTCTCTGGAGGCCACTAATCCCTTCCCTCAGGGCTCCACCCTCACAGCCTAATCACCTCCCAAAGACCTCACCTCCTGATACCAGCATACTGCGGTTAGGAATCCACACAGGAATTGGGGGGCAGGAGTGGAACACAGACATCCGTCCAACCCTATAAGGTCGGTAGATCGTGTAAATTTCCGCTTTCGTATTAGTGAAGGTTGAATGCAGGAATATCTTACGAGTCATCCAAGGTCTCACAACAGGTAATGCCAGGGACCGAACTTCAACCACCCCCTGACCTCCACTTCAGGGTTCTTCTGGTTCCTTTGGCTCCCAATCAGAATAGTCATATTCCTCCTGCTCAGCCCCCTTCACCCCAGGGCAAGAGCACACTCTGGAATTTCGATGCCTATAAAACGACTGCTGAGTTCATTTTAGTTTATCCTGATTGCTGAAAGATCGTCTTCATGCAATCTTTGTGCAAAGCAGGAGACGCTGATGTGCAACTGTTTTCTGTTTTTCATTAGACCCTTCTTACGACTCGGTCAGGAGAGGAGCCTGGGGCAATAACATGAATTCCGGCCTCAACAAAAGTAAGTGAATGTCATTCTGCCTTTGGGAGGAAAACATTTTTCTGAGGGCAAGGTGGACAGCAAGGTCATAAGATACAAACGGAAAAAAAAAAGGATAGGAGTGAGCATTTGTTGTCCTGTTTTCTGAGTGGACATCAAAACTAATTGTCGATTTAGGGCCTATCGGTGATGCTGGTTCTTTGAAAAGAGGGTTTTGTGTAGACCTTTGAGCTTCGTTTTGGCGTCTGGTTTTAGAATTGTTGAAGGCCAAAGGCTTCTCAGGACAAGGGTCGGTCTGACAGGTCACTGGGTTTGGATTCCAGTGGTGATGATGACCCTCTATGACTGTGCTGCTCAAACTGTCAAAGCTGAGAGTCACACTGACGTCACCGTCCCCATTTCCTGAAAGGCTGAGATGGAGGATAACCCGATGAGGAGGTGGCAGGGGTCTGAGAGAGTTTGTGTTGAAGTCCGACCTACACTCTCCCACCCAGGGAGGGGGAAAGAGAGTGACTCAATCTCCTGAACCGGAAACGCGTCCATCTTGCTAGGTCTAGGAAGTAAAATAGCAAACACATGAATGGATGTTGAAGGGAATTCTTTCGAGAAGGAGGTTGGGATTACAAATGTATGCCCCAGCAATAATGAGGATTCCTTTCAATAACACGTATAAATTATTTGTTCACTATGCGCCCAGAATCTGGCACTTGGAGTTCACAGTGACGAGTCCTGGAGGGACCCTCAGGGGAGAGGGGCCATCATGCTTCACTCTGCACACGTCACCCTTTATCTGGGTGTATCCAGGAGGGACCTCAGGACCTGGGGCTGAGTGAGTTGGCTCCAGAGAGAGAAGCAGGATTTGGACCTGCAGCAATGGGGCAGACAGACCCTCCCAGGAGCTGGGGCCACGGAAGGACCCCGAGGTCTGACAGCCAGTGAGAACTCCGGGTTCCTGGAGTTTAGCGAGTGTGACGGGGAAGTGGTCAGGACAGGTAAGGAAGGGGCCACGAAGGACACTATGGAGACAGACCTTCATTCTGCAGTCAGCAAGGAATTACTAAGGTTTTTGTACAGTGGAGTGACACGGTTTAGAGAGATTAAGCCGGCTAAACAGCATTTGACCGGTCAGAGGGGAACAAGACTGCACATTTCTCCTCCTGCGGGAGGGCGTTTGACGGAGACATTTCTCTCCCCTTGTGGGGTGTGGCCCTGCTGACCGTGTTTCTTCTTCTCTTGCTGCAGGCCCTCCCCTGGCAGGAGCACAGACAATGAGTAAGAATACTGAACAACGGCCCCAACCAGGTACTTGTCCGTGGGGCGGGCCGTTCCTTTTCTGCTTCTTAGGCAGCCACTGACTCCATGTGATCAACTGAAGGGGGTCTAAACAACAGGCTGCGTTTGCCGCCCCCTTTCCACCAAGGGCCTCCGGCTGGCTCTCCGGAAGAGAGCTGCGAATCAAGCGACAGGCACTGGAGCCAGGTGGTTAAATATCAGAAGCGAAAGGAATATTGAACATGAAATGTTCCAATGCCTCATTTTGTAAACTAAAGAAACGGAGGCCCAGAGAGGCAAAGTGATTTGCTAAAAGCCACACAGCTAATTTATTTAAGCCACACAGCCCTTGGAGAACCCCCAAGGGCTCTTCCAGACTATTTATGTAAGTTTCACCACCCTTAGTGTCAGAAGTACCTTCATCCTTTGATGGATCTACTTAACGATGTAGGCAGGGGAACTTTCAAAACCGTGGAATTGGAGGCTTTTACTATTCGGAAGGATAGAAACCTCCGGGTCTGTAAATCCTTCTGTCATATCTCAGTCTTATGATTTCCCCATTGCTACTTGAATGCTTATAGCCACAGGGAGTTCACTACCTAGCTGGGCTCACTTCTACTATTCCATCCAAAGTCTCCTCCCCATAACTTCCAGTCACACTTCCTAGTTCATCCCCTGGAGAGGTCTTCCCCCCACTCTATGTGAAGAGCCTTCAGATGATTGAGGACGCCCCTCGGGCCCACCCCCCGAGGCCAGCTGTGGCTTCTTTCTGTGACCCAGCTGAGATTAGTTCTGAACAAGCCATTCGATTTGGGGAGGACACACACTGTTTTCCATCTCCATTGAAGAGAGAGCAATGAGAAAACTGACTTACAAGGCATCAGGAAATTTTAGAAACACAAGAGAGGATCGACTTCACGTATAGGATTTAATGAATCCCCAACAACAACAGAAGCAGGTGTGACCTGGCAAAAACATCTTTGTTGTCATACTATATGGATGGAAAGGGTAGACTAAATGGCCTTACAGACTCTTTGAGTTCACTTAAAGTTCTAAGTAGAAACCCCTAAATCATGTTGAGTTTAAACAATTGCAGTTAGAACTATAAAAAGCATAAAATGGTACCAAACCTTTGACCATGCGGCCAAGTTGTGATCCAGCTCTCTACCGTGATCTAACCCCCTGCAAAAAGAAGACAAACCTCACCTCAAACCAGTACTGCAAAGGTTTTCTTTATAGCTAAATGATCACACACATTTTAAGTAAACTGAGACATCAAGAACAGTCGTTTTACAGTTAAAATACAGATCCTGGTTAGTATTGACCTTCTCAACCTGAAAATCACAGAATGCTGTCCCAGAAGAGAACTGAGGAATCCAGTTGCCCAGCCCACTCATTTTGCAGATGAGAAAGCTGATACTCAGAGATTGTCCAATGAGTTTAGTCTGTAACATGGCTGCCTCTAGAAACCAGGCTGATCCATTTCCAGGCGGGTGTGTTTTGTGCCACCTCAGAAGAGCAGAGGTGTGTAAAGTTGCCTGCAATAGGTACACCTATTAAAGACCAGGAATCCTTAGATCTTTAGGCCGCTTAATAAACCATGTCTACCTTATTCCTTGCGGTTAAATATTAGCCAGCTCCTTTCTAAATGGTTTCATTACTCTGTTTTAGGTAAAAACAGCATTATCTATGAATTTTAGACACCAAATAGGAAAAAAGAGCAATGCTGTTACTATCCCGTGTTGTTTCGATAAATACTGGGATGAGCCGTAACTCTGATCAAGATCTCCAGGGTCTGCAAATACAGGCGGTTGAGTTCTCTGAAATGAGGCTCTCCTATGATATTTAAATAAAAGTATAAACCTTTGGGGTATTCTCATTGTTAATGCTGTTGTTTCGATATTTTTAAAAACAGTAAAGCAAATTCCCTGTTTTGTTTTCTTAGATCCCTATCAGATCCTGGGCCCAACCAGCAGCCGCCTAGCCAACCCCGGTGAGTTGACTTTGGCCTGAAGGTTTTCTTTCCAGAATGTTCTGTAGCTTTGGGAGTTCACGGAGACCTCTGCCCTAAGTTCAGACACTTGACTGGATGTAACATGCACTGTTTTCTTTAAAATACCCAACACTCGTTTTGTAGTGTCCAAATGAGAGGTCAGGGTGGGTTAGTTGTGGCGGTGACGTATTTGGTGGAAAACAAATGTTTTCACGCCTGCACTGGGGTTGAGATCAGTCAGAAGTGGCACAGGCAGGAGTTCCGGAGGGAGAGATGAGGATCGGGGGGAAGGAATCAGTCCCGGGGGCTCTCAGTTACCTGCCTCATGCAGGGCACGAGTGAATAATTATCCCAAAGGTGTTTTATTCTTCATTTGAGAAAGCATTGCCAAGCTCTCTGGCCTTATGAAAGAGCTGTAACCCTGAAAACCTGCAGAGAAAATACACTTGACAATGTATTTGAAAGGCCTATTACCAAAAATCACTCTCAGGCGAGTTCTAAGTCAGGCTCCCTGCATGCGAGCTGACAGGCCCCTGTGTGAGAGTGAGGCCCCAGGGAACCTAAGCTGCCCTGGGTTCGGGCCCATTCTTTAGTGCCCGGCCATTCCTGCCCAGAGGGCTGGTCCCCCTGAGGCCTGGGCCAGCCCTTCTCCCCGTGACTCTGACGGCAGTCTCTGGGCTCGGACCCCTTTACACTGACATGGAACAACACCTTAGGGACACCATCACGAAGCAGAGAGGGACAGTGAGTCGGGCCTTTATCGGAGAAAATTCAAACATTTTGCCAAAAGCAGTGGCTCGCCCCAAATCACACTGCTAGTTCTGGGCAATGCAGCACTTCCTTACCCACAGTGCATTGCAGCAGGCCTTGGGGCAAACTATTTTTAAGATCCAACTATGCTTAGCATGCCAACCTCAGTGGCAAACAGAGAAGGAATTCAACAATGAAAGAATGGGCTGCCAAGTAGATTCTGTGTGTAGAAGGAAATAAAGGGTGTCTTGCAGAGGCCAGGAGAATCCTTGCATTTACAGGATAGGATTCTGACTTCCGCGGGCTAAAACCATTCTGTGTTCTCCCGGTCTCACCCCCTGCAGGAAGCGGGCAAATCCAGCTGTGGCAGTTCCTCCTCGAGCTACTCTCTGACAGTGCCAACGCCAGCTGTATCACCTGGGAGGGGACCAACGGGGAGTTCAAAATGACGGACCCCGATGAGGTGGCCAGGCGCTGGGGGGAGCGGAAAAGCAAGCCCAACATGAATTACGACAAGCTGAGCCGGGCCCTCCGATACTACTATGACAAAAACATTATGACCAAAGTGCATGGCAAAAGGTATGCCTACAAATTTGACTTCCATGGCATCGCCCAGGCTCTGCAGCCCCACCCCACTGAGCCGTCCGTGTACAAGTACCCTTCTGACATCTCCTACATGCCTTCCTACCACGCCCATCAACAGAAGGTGAACTTTGTCCCGCCCCACCCATCCTCCATGCCCGTCACTTCCTCCAGCTTCTTCGGAGCAGCCTCACAGTATTGGACCTCCCCCCCGGGGGGCATCTACCCCAACCCCAATGTCCCCCGCCATCCTAACACCCACGTGCCCTCACACTTAGGCAGCTACTACTAGAAGCTTCACCACCGGTGGCCTCCTCCCTGAAGCCTCATCCCTCACACTTCCTGGAATACTTTGGACTTGCAGGACTTTGAAGACGAAACGAAACTGGATGTTCTTTCTCGTTGGATAGAACCTTTGTATTTGTTCTTTAAAAAAAAAAAAAAACACCACAAATCTTTCTTTTTAAATCTTGGTAACTTTGGCTTTGTCTACCTTGAACAAAGAAAAGGATATTCTGGGGGCCAGTAGGCCAGTTTGGATTCTCAATCTCCTCTCATCTTATGAGTCGAACACTTAGATGACTGGAATGGTGGTATCATGGTTCTGTGAGAGAAACTGTACATTTCCTTTATATTTCTGTGACCAAAGCAGTTTCTCATCAGCACACGGGTCTTATCATGGACCTCGCAGGGCACGGTGTGAGAAAGAATCGTGAACTCAACCAGTTAGGCTCCGGTGTGAGACTTGGTTTGAGACTTGAGGACTAGAAGCAGGAAGCTTATGATCTTCTTTGGGGAGCACCTAACTCAGTGGACGGCAACTGGAACATTGGTTGTAAGGCCAGTGAAGTTTTTAGCCAACTGGAATTTAGAAGAAAATCTCATGGGCGTTATATTTAAGGCATCAAGAGCATTGCAAAATTCCTGAGTGGTCAATGTGTACTAGGCTGATCATTCTCTGTAGAAACAGGCAAGACACAAACTAAGAGATGTTAATGCAAGTGCAGACACTCCTGGCACACGGAGAGCTGAATAACTGTTTTTTGTTTTTGTTTTTAAATAACGACAGTGGATCCCAGGGCTTGGAGAAGTCTTAGGGGTTTCCAACCACAAACAGATCCGCAAGCGCTGCGCGCTTGTCAGAGCGTCGGTCCCGGGTCACCCAATCCAGAGGCAACTTACTGTATAAATTATGCAGAGTTATTTTTCCTATATCTCACAGTATTAAAAGTAAATAATTAAAAAGTTAAAAAGAATAAATAAACGAGTTGACCTCGGTCACAAATGCAATGTTGCTATCAAATCAGTCATTGTTATTTTTTTAAATGTAATTTGTACATCTTTTGTCAATCTGTACATTTGTGCTGTTTGTACGTTTTTATAGCTGGGTTTTAATGCATAATGTGACTTTGCTGCCAAAAAAACAGGATGTTGTTGTTGCTGACTTACTAGAACGAGAAGCACTGGCGAAGATATTTAACAGAGCATGGACGAGCTAGCAGGGTGAACCATTTAAATCCTTACGCTTTTGGAAGTGTGTGTACATAACATACTGCAATCACCACACCTTTGAAAAGAGCAAGCAAACCTTCTCTTGTGGATACAAGGAATTTTCCTGCCCCGTATATGCAATATATTTTTAGATATTAAAGTATATATAATTTTACAGGTAACCATGGACATTTTTAAACTATACTAAATGTTAAGCTGACAACTGTCACTGAAGACTCTGTTGTGAAATAATTTGACTCAATAAATTGTGCCTTCTTCTCTCAGCACTGAGGATGTCGTTTTCTTATTCTCCCCTCCGATGGGCCAAGGGGTCTTCCCAGGGGAAGGTTTCGGTTTACCTCTTGCACCACGAAGAATTTTTGAGAGGCACAAACTGCATGACAGTAGAAAGTGAAAAAAAAACCAATGTGGTTTTGAGTGTTGTTTGTATCAGTCAGGGTTCTCCAGGGAAACAGAACCAGTAGGAGGTTAGATAAAGATATAGATATAGATATATACATGTTGACATAGATGCATAGACAGAAAGATGAATATATATAATGTCTATATAGATATCTATATGGATGCATATATAGAAATGCATATATAAATATATATGTGTGTATGTGTATGTATATATATATATATATATACATACACATACACACACACAGAGAGCTTGACTGAGTATGAGAAATTAAACCCACGTGACTGTGGGCTCAGAAGCCCCACAGGCTTCTGTGTGCCAGCTGGAGACTCAGGAAAGCCAGGCCTGTGGTTCCAGTCCAAACCTAAAGCCCTAAGGACCCGGACGGAGAGCTGAAGGTGTAAATCCCCATTCAAGGGCAGCGAAAGAGAAGTGTCCCAGCTCAAGCCGGCAGGCAGGAAATGTAGGGTGAACTCCTCCTTCTTCAGCCTTCTTGTTCTGTTCTGTGCAACATTGGTTGATGCACCAGGGGATGCAGTCTGTGTCCCTAAACCCACCAGTCCAAAGGTGAACTCATCCAGCAATGCCTGCACATGCATACCCCGAAATAACATTCAATCTGGGCACCCGGTGGCCCAGTCAACTTCATGCTTAAAATTAACCTTCACATTGTTGATGATGTTTGCAGGGATTTCTTGTTAATGTTATTGAAATCTCCCTCCAGCCTAAAAGAGTTTTATAGGATGATGGTCAAGGCCGCAGACAAGAACCAGGTGTCTGAGAACCAGGACAAAGCCCACAGGTTGGTCCACCATGGACCTTGCCCACTACCCTTCCTTCTGCTGCGTCTGCCAAGCTCCTCAAACCCAAGTTGCCATCCTTCTGATACCCCGACAAAGAATACAATGGCCCAGCTTCCTCCGATCCCATGCCAGGATTTGATCATCCATGCCAATTTGTAAGGTCTTTTTTCTTCCCAAGGAAGAAACTTTCTTCACAGTGCTTCACAGTTAGGTAGCTTGTTTCCCATTTCTCTATTTTATAATGAAAAAGAATGAGGCCTGGAAAGTCATTTATGTCATGAGGAATTAGGCTCAGAGCATAGGCAACCCTATAACCTTCCCTTGGTAACCCTGAGTGCCTTCTAGACAATGCGTCTGCCTAAATAAAACTAGGCATGCTCCTGATGGTCTGATTTTTTTTTAACTTGCACCCTGCCACTAAAAAATGTGTTAAGCAATATTTTAATACATGCACATTGATTTATAAATCATACACACAAACTGTTACATTAGTATTAGTATTATAAAAACAAACACAAAATAGACAACTTTAGAGAGCAATGTAAAAATGAACTGAAACTGAAATTCTAATGGTTTCTTCCACTTTCTGTGTATTGCACCTCCTGCTGTTGAGGCCCAACAAGGAAGTTAGTCTTCAGAGGAAGAGCGTGTGCCTAGGCATCTGTAGGAATTTTCCTGTGACTTCTAAGAAAGGAGAAAATAAAACTTGGTATTAGCAGCCCAAGCACAGAAAGAGAAACGATGAAGGCCAGGTATGTTTATAAGAATAGTTTGGTTGTAGTCTTTTGAAAGTCTCTACCTCGGCCAGACAACTTTGCCAAATCCTGAAATTTGCGAAGGATTCCTTAGGGGAAATGGAAGCATGTAAAGGATGCTCAGACCACGGACACTTCTCCACGTGAAGAAGGTTGGTGTAGATGCCCTTTCTAGCCTAAAACTAAAAAGGCTCTTCAGAGGGAGAGGCAGCAGCGTTTGCCGAGCTCTGCTCCGGAAACACTGCTCCAGAAAGATCGCAGACGATGTTCCAGTTACACGACACAGGCGATGAGTATTTCGAGACAGGGAAGGGGAACAATTACGTCAGTAGACAGAAGGTGTTTCTGTTGGTTTAGATACCGTAACATAGCGATGCTAATTCTAAAGAATGTTTTTAATTTTTGATCCAGAAGCCATCAGACCATTCGTCATAACAACTGCCTTTTTGTTATCTTGGCAAACAGCTTCTAAGGAAACAGGTGGCTTAGGCCCAGGCCAAAGGTTATTTTGCCCGGTTTTAACATTCCAAAGGCTTGAGGCATAAGACACGCAGGTAGTTCTCTGTCGTGGCAGCGCCGGCTCCATTTTAAAGGGGCTCCATCTATGTTATTGTTCGGGGGTGTCCGACTTTTTGGCCTCCTGGGCCACCCTGGAAGAAGAAGGGCTGTCTTGGGCCACACATTAAATACCTTGCGACATGTAATCACCAAAAAATCTCATAATGTTTTCAGTAAATTTACGATGTTGTGTTGGCCTCATTCGTAAGCATCCTGGCTGCAGGCGACCATAGGCCACAAGGTGGGTGCCCCTGGAACTCCCTCTTCAAACACTGACTCATGTTCACCACCTCTGCAAAGTCTTAGAACTTTGGCCAAATCTTGCCCCTTAGACTTGCTCCCCAGTGATCTGTTCCACACTGAAGAAGCACTTCCACTTACTAACAGGACTGGGACACCATTCCCTCCCTAAATGCATTTGTGTGGAAGGAGGGCTGGCGTTGACTCCCCTGTACGCACCCACTTTAAGGTTTACTGGCTTACTCAAGGGCATCCAGCTGGCTAGCCAAAGAAGACAAATAGGATCTTTGCCCTCCTGGCTTCCAGTTCAGTATTTTCCCCACTCGACCATCCTGCACCTTTGCCATGAGGTTTATTCATTCTAACGAGCTGCGCAAGCCAAGAAAAGAGAAGCGTGGTACGGACGTGAGCTGGTCTACGGAAAGCAATCTTCACTGCAGTTCAGGATGCTGGCCAGCAGCCCTTTGAGCAGGAGGTTATATATTTTTTAGTGTCGAAAAGTATTGTTGACTCCCAGGCTAAGGAAGCTATATTTTCAATATCTGCTGTTTTGCAACATTTGAATGGTTAATGACCACCAGAATTTCATTTTATTTTATTTTTATTTTTTCCCTAATGGCTAATGATGTTGGAATTTTTTTTAAGTTGTTTATCTTTAAAGGGGAAGGGAAGGAGAGAGGGAGAGAAATATCAATGTGTGGTTGCCTCTCGTGAGTCCCCTGCTGGGAACTGGCCTGCAACCCAGGCATGTGCCCTGACTGGGAATCGAACCTCGATTATTTGGTTGACAGGCTTGCACTCAATCCACTGAGCTACACCTGCCAGGGCACCAGAACTTTAATAACACCTAAAATGATCATTGCTTTCTTTAACCAATAATATCATCGTAGAGTTGAACAATAAATGTGTATGATGTTTATTTAGTCCATGGGCAATACATGAAGTGTGGGCCCCCAGAGGGGGTGTGACTAGTTTAGGCCAAATGAGGTCAGGAGGTCCCAGAACACCAGGGCGGAAGGGGACAGCTGTCTACCCTCTGCCAAAGCGGCACTGTCAGGCCAAGGCCATGGTTGGCGAGGAAATAAAACACACAGCAAAACAGAACAAAACGCAGAGCTTTCTGTAAGTTGTCCGCGGACTCAGTTTCACACTCTACTTCCTCCAATACCTATTCATGTAAACATGTTGCTTTAAAAACTATTGAAAAGGCACCACTCTGGAGAGCAGCCCCTGGGCCTGGCCCGCCCCCCGCCCCCTGCCCCACACCCCCCACCCCAGTTGGGGATCTGCCGCCCAGGGGCAACTCTAATGTTGACAGCAGTGCTGGGCTGTGTCCAGCCCCCCTCGGGAGGAGGCAGTAAAACGGTGCTTAGCAGCAGTGGGAGAGAGAGGGAAGGTAATAAAGAACCTAAATGGGGGACTAGGGGACTGGGCTCGAGTGAATGCACAGAGGCTTCAACTCATATCCAGGAAGAACTCTGCGTTTTGCAAAAAAGCACCCTGGACACTTCATCACAGAGAAAGCTACTGAAGTTGACAGGCACCCCTCCAGCCAGGGAGTCCGCCGAAGGATAATGAAAGGTCGTCTGATTTCAAGACTACAAATCCCAGGCTCCCGTGGGGCCAGACCCTTCTGAGAGGAAGTGGGTTAGCCAGCCAAACCTCTAGGGTTTCAGCCAATTGAGAAAGGATATGAAGGGAAGCTTTTGAAAGGAATGTCTGCGCACAAGCCTGGGGTCTGTCTCCCTCTCACTCTTACTTGGCCTCCTGTCTAATTGTTTCAGTCTGTCTGAGCTGGTAAATTCCTAAGCACATAGTCAATTTACACTTAGCTTAAAAGCTCTAAGGGGAAACAGAAAAGTTTCCAGTGAGACCTCTCACTTGCCTGCAATTGCTAAACTAACCTTCAGATTTTAACTGAGTTAACTCATGTGTTTTCTTAGTGGGAAGAGAGGCAATTTAAGTAGATAAACTTAGGTAGATACACGAGCAAGGATGTAAAGTCGGAAGACCTGGGTTTCAATCCTGACCCTTCCACCTACGGGCAACTTCTCTGCGCCTATGAACTGGGGAGCAGAGCAACAAATACCTCCTGCAAGAATTGCTGCACGGTATTAGATGACACTTGTGGAAACCCCTTTATAAGATGACTGTACAGGAAGTATATATATAATCACCGTTATCTGTCGGTATTTGCTAGGTTTTTTCCAAGAAGGTTTATTAAGCCCTTGTTAACTGGTGAGCACTGTAAGTGGAGAGTTGAGTACAGCTTAGATTTTGTTTTGTGGTCAGAAAGGCACTTTCCAAATGAGTGAAAAGTGGGAGTGATTGGATTTTCCAGAGAGCCATTGCGTTTCCCCAGCCCCACCGTGCCCTTCCTGGCTGCTGCCCTTCACCGGGGCCGAGGGCACCTCGAGTCCACAGAGCACACTGCCAAGCTTCAGGATACTGCAAGTACAATAGGAGTGTTATGAAGGAACGCTCAAAATGCACTTTGTCAGAAATGCTGCGCTGGATTTTTTTCAATCCACTGAGAAACAGAGGTCCGGAGCTAGGATTTTATGCTTAGTAAGCTTAGATCAGGGTTTCGGGGCTGTTGGCATGCCCAGAGCAGCCGGTAAGCTCCCTGAGAGAAGACGTTCTGTTTGTTTTGTGTGCTGCGTGGGAGGGATTGCGCAGTAGTCGGTCAGTAAAACAAAGGCGGAATGAATACACAGCGAACAGGGATGGAGTCAGGGAGGCCTGGCTCTGAAGCCCAGCATTTCCACTGCCCTAATTACAGCTTATTATCTCTGGCTGGAGTCCCCTCTATCAGATGAGCATTATACTCTAGCCATTCGAGGTTATCCTGGGCATTACGTAAGACACCGCAAGTAAAAATGTTCTACACGTGGAAAAGGACCGTAAGAATGAGAGACAGTGCCCTACTTGATAAAAGCAGATCTTCCTTATCATTCAAAACCGTGCACGTCTCTGTTATTCTCTGATATCATAAGATGGAATTGATTCTCCTCTATTTTATTGTAATCCATTCTCCTCTACTTTATTGTATATTATGAATATATTTTTATCTTTAGAAATTTGTAAAAGCTTGATATAGTCACAAACTTACAGAAAAGTTGGAACAGTACCAAGAACATTTTTTATTAAACCATCTGAGAATAAATTGCCAACCTGATTCTTCATCCCAACCAAATACTTCACTGTGTATTTCCTACTATACTGTTCTCCATAATCAAGTACACTTCTGAAAATCAGAGAACCGACATGGACAGATCGCCACTGTCATGAAAATCAGAGATTTCACGTGGACAGATCGCCACGGAAGAATCCTTGAGCACCGTGCACCCTCGCTAATTGCCCAGCTTTAGTCTTTTGCAAAAGGATCCCATTCAGAAATATCTATTGCCCGTTATCTATTGCATCGTAGGCCCGTTAGTTTGTAAAACGGCCCCCAGGGTGGGCTCTCCGGTTTTCCTTCATGATCAGATTGAGGTTAGGTGTCTCCGACAGCCGCATCAGGAGGAATGTCGCTTTCTTCTCATCGCAGCCTGTGCAGGAAAAGCAAGCCCACAAGTTCAGCTTGCTTCATTATTGCTGCAGTTTATTTTGGTGCCTTGCTTATGGTGGTGTCTGCTAGACTTCTCCACTGCGACGTTTCTCCTTCCCCTCTGTAATTCATAAGCACTTTGTAGGAATGTACTCTGAAATTCTGTGGGCGTCCCATTCATCATCAAGCTTCAGCGTATTCATGCATTCATTTATTTATATCTCTAGACTCATGGTTTTCTACCTTAGTCACTGGCTATGATAGGTTCTTATCATTACTCATTTTGAGGGTTGCATTGTCCCAGTGGAAGGCCACTCAGGTTGGTTTCTGTGTCCCTCGCTGTGGGGGGACTTCTTTGAGCACTTCCTCCACAACGTGCTGGGCACTCCCTGTCCCCACCCCGGAGTCAGTCATTTCCCCAAGGATCACCGGTGCTTTTTAGTGAGACTTCTGGCTTTTCCCAAAACTAAAACCACCTTTGAAAGGGAAGAGATTTCAGACTGTTGATGAGATTCAGGAAAATGCAACAGGGCAGCTGATGGCAACTGGGAGAACTGTGTGAGGCCCCACGGTGCCTACTTTGAAGGGGACAGATGTGTCATTGTCCTGTGTACAATGTTCCTCGTGTCTTCTTCAATAAATATGTCTGTTTTTCACATTAAAAGGCTGGATACCTTCTGGACAAACCACATGTATATATAACCTATTTCTATATGAACAGTTGTTATTAATAAATACTTAACAAATAATAATACAAGAATAAGCTCTGCATTTCCCTTACCCACAACTGTAAACCTACTTTTGCCCCACCCTCTGTGTGCATGTATACATATGTATACACAAATTTATTTCAGAAATTGCCCGGGAAGGTCCACAGTCTGCCATCTACAAGCTGAAGAACCAGGAAGGCAAGTTCTATGTTTCAGTCCGAGTGAGTCCAGGCCTGAGAATGGGAGGACCACGGAGAAAACCCATGAACCCGAAGTGCCAGAGTCCGAGGGCAGAAGAAAGTGTGTGCCTCAGCTCAAGCAGAGGAAGGGAGCCTAGCCTCCCTCCCCTTCTCGTTCTGCCCAAGGCCGGCAGATTGAACGAGGCTCACCTGCGTGGGTGAGGGTGACTTCCTTTACTCAGGCTCCTCTTTCAAACAGTAATCGCTCCTGGAAACACCCTCACAGACACACACCCAGAAATCATGTTTCGCCAGCTGTCTGGGCACCCCTGAGCCCAATCAAGCTGGCACACGAAATTCACCATCATATATGCGGAGACATTTACCTCTGTATTGATTTCTGTATCTGCCCGCACGTACTGGGGCTCATGCTGACGCATCCGTTTCCAGTCTAACACCACAGAGGTCACCCTAGTTTCTCCCTTTCCCTGTTTGTGATCCTGTTGTTTAACAGTGAGAAACATGGCTTCCATTTATCATAATTCAGCACTTATCAGTCCCTCTTGGCTGCATCGCCACATCCAGGTGACTGGTTCCTGGTGTCTTTCCCTGCCTTGGCTCTCCATTGCCACCCTGCCATCCTCATTGCATGGGCCCCTTCCTTACCATAACCTAGGCTGTGCATCCACGTGGGCGTCCTCCTAACGCTGTTCAAGTCTCGTACCCAAGCGAGGCCACCCCGCTGCAAGAGACCCCCACTCCCCTGCCCAAGCCCCGACTCCCATGGCAGGCTCTCCCCCCACCCGCTGGAGTGCTCTCTCTGCTCCACTTGGGCACTCACGCCACACTCTAGAATCCTCTGCATGGATGCCCTTGCCAGCCTCTTCAGGCCCTGAGCCCACTGCACTCTGATACTTACTTTGCTCTGTTCCACTTGTGGCTTCAGGAATAAACACCCCAGGATGGGAAGCAGAAGGGAAGGAAGGGAAAGGACGGAGGAGAAAGAAGGGATGTCGAAAAAGGAAAATCCATGAATCCACATTTAAGACTCACATCTCACTGACGTGTGTATGAGCTGGCAGTGCGTGGAGGCAAGGGACTACGAGATTCCTTCAGTCGTGGGTTTCGCCCGCCTCTGCATCCCTGCATCCAAATGTGTGTGTGTGCACGGAGACACACACCTCTGTGCCTTTGAAGAACAGTTAGAGAAAGGGAAGGGAGTTAACCAGGGAGGCTAATGAACCAGGAGCTAATTGGGAAAGGGGGCCATTTGGAGGGAAACAAAGTCTTCTAAGTATCCAGGGAGAGACTGGAAGGAGGCAGAGTGGGGTGCCACTGGTGAGTGTGGGAAGGCAGCTCTCTGAAATGTGCTGCCGATGTTTTCTGAGGGGGGCTGGGGCAGAAACGGTGTGGCCTCGTGGTTGCCTTTGGCTGCTGGGTGGTGCTCAGACACAGCGATTAGAGACCCTGGGATCTATCGTGTTTGAATGACCGCAGCCTCCATTAGACCTGAAGGACAGACAGGGCAGGAACTGTGTCTAACTTCCTTTTTTGAATTCCTACCGCCAAGCGAGTGCCTGGCTTTAGAGAAGGGTCCGATCCATGCCTGCTATCTAACGGCCCCTGGCGGGGCAGAAATGTTCAAAGCCCCGCTGCCCAGCAGGTCTGAGAGGCAGGGCGAGGGGTCTGCGCTGCTCCGTCACAGTGGACTCCAGAGATATGTAGAGAAAATAAAACACATGGGCAAGACCATCGAAGTATAAAAGCCCAGAGCACCCCTACAATTTGCATGGTGATTTTTGCTGAGTCAGGGTTTGGTGCTGGCTAATTGGTTTCCCTGGAAGACTTCTTGCCCCACTGATCGTGATATTGCCCCAAGACTTCAGCTTTTGGAAACATTAATCGGGCATCACACGCATTCTAGCAATATTTTCCAAACACCTCAGCTTTTTCTGACATCTTTCTCTTCTTTTGCTCTTCCTGTCTTTTTAGGAACTTCTAGTTATCTGGTATTTTTCTGAGTAACTCAAAGTTTAGTCATTTAAAAAAGTCATCATAGACTATATGACCACCGGGAAATCCTTTGCCTCAGGCATGCATTTGAGAACTTTAAAATGTGGAGAATGCAAGCTCTACCCAGAAGTACTTGGTTTGTAAGGAAGAAGTATAAACGTCAGTAACTTTGAAAAGTGCTGTTAGTTGGATTATAGCTTAAACCTGCTTTCAAAAGAATATTCCCAATGATTTCCGATCTTTGCCTTTTACACTGAATCTTTGCAAACAGCAGTAATCACCTGATCAGAATGCAAGACACAAAACTCCAATGGATCCAATTTTTCAAGTGGCTTCAGCTAGCAACCAAATGGAAGGATGGCCACTCACACTCATGGCCAACCCTGGAAGGAACGTTGTGGACAGGTGGGAGCGAAGACGGTGCAGGAGAATAAACCAGGGTTTCCACCCAGGGGATGAATGACATGGCCCAGGACCAAGTCATCACTAAGCTGCCCTGCGCGCTTAGGAGACTTGCATTCCTGGAAGACACCAGGCCCTTCCTCATGGGGAGGTTTGGCTAATTCCAAGAGGGGTATACTGAGTAGGGTTCCCAGAAAACTCGGGAAGTACCATAAAAATCACATGCACATGGAATGTGTACTTAGGTTAAATCTTCCTTTCCAAAAAAATGTCTAGTGTTCAGGAGATTAGTGATTCCGTTCATTGAGGGTTCCTTACACATGGCCCCCAGCTCTGTACTGACAAATGCCCAGAAGACAACGAAGGGAACGCTCGAGTCAAAGCTACGGCGTGGCCTTGTAACTCACGCGCGGCAGGTCCCTGGAGGACGTCCGTTCCACCTCCAACGTTCTGGGTAATTGCAGCAGATGGACAGATGTCCTTCACACAGGATGGCTGCTGGTTTTCCTGGGAGAAACTATGACAGAAAGACGGAGGGACTGGTACTAGGTTTTCTAGGAGCTGAGTATAACAACCTTAATGCAAATATACTAGTTTATTCACTCCCAGCATCTTTAGAAGGTGAAAACCCTTCCTCCCTAAATCCTCAATCATACTGGTCTCTGTGAAAAAACATGGAATTTCCTGGTCTTAGTGGATTTATGACCAGAGACCCAGCTGCAGATGACCCCGGTCATCAGTGCTGGCTGCACAGCAAATTTAATTATCCTAAATTCCGACACGCCACCCTCTTCCTGCCCCTCGACCCTTTCTCATCAACCCCCACCAGGGTGTCTGAGCCCAAGTTTGGTCTCTGAGCGAGCTCAGAGCTGAGGGCCAGTGCTGAGGACATCTCACCGGAGGGAGAAAGCCATGTTCCTGTGGAGGAGTGGTGACGTCAGTGCAGCCCCAGCCTGGCCCAACCAGCACAAAGACCCAGCCAGTCAGTCCCTTCCCCTCTCTCCGGCCATCTCCAGGGGTGGGGAAAGCAGCGTTGGGGTCTGAGAAGTCACTCTCCAGGACTTCCCAGTGGATCTTCTGACACGACAGAGGGCCTTGCTAACAGATAAAGAAGGAAAGTTTATGAAATAGTTGTATCTGCTGGGGCTTTAACACCACTGGGTACCTGGCACACCTGTCCTTGGTCGGCTCTACCCCCACCCCCCACCACATACGGTTAAAGAGCATGCCTACAGTATGTAGACAGACTTCACAGAAGGTGGGGTCTTTGGGTCGTAAGGGACAGGCACTCCCTCAAGCTTCTTCAAGTCCTGGGAATTTACCCTAAAACACCCAGTCGGGGAGGCGGGCCCTGGCATGGTAGCTCAGTTGATTAGAGTGTCATCCACACCTGCCAAGGTTGCAGGTTCAATTCCCTGTCAGGGCACATAACAAGAAGCAACCAAGGAACGCATAAATAAGCGAAACAACAAATCTCTTTCTCTCTCCCCCACCCTTCCCTTCTCTCTCTAAAATCAATAAATTTAAAACAAATTTTAACAACTCAAGGGGATGGGGGAGACAGGGACCTTGTAAAAATGGGAGACAGACTCACGAATCCTGACCCAAGAAATTCGAGTGGGGAAGCTCCGAGTTTCCCACGACCAAAACTCCCTCCTCAGGTTGTGCTCCCACTGCCGCATGCCGGTCTCCGTATTTCCCAGCTGAGACGCCCGGCTAACTGCTTGCTAAGCTAATTACTGTCTCCTCACTCCGATCACCTCCAGGTCTACTCGAAGTCCATAGACTGGCTGGCCTCAGACCAGGGCGGTGGCCAGGAGGGTCACGTGGTACTGATCAGGCTTCTCCCCGAGGGGCCTGGGGCCCATGGCAAGGCTTCCCTGGACAGACCTGACACCAAGGGTGGGAAGGTGGAGAGCAGCATATCCCAGGGAAGGAGCCTCGAGCCGCAGCTTCCAGGACTTACTTGGCCTCCTTGTTTCACCTAGAAATCTTATGTTACGGAAATGTCATATGACACATGGCATTTCCAACAGGATACTACTTCGCCACCGGACCTGCACTGAAATGCGACATTTTGTGTTGGGAGGAGCTAACACAGAGCCAAGTGTGCTGTCTGTTTTCACTGGACCCTTCCAGCAACTCAGTGAGGCCAGCATTGTCAAGCCCAACTCACAGCTGGGGATTCTGAGGCTTTGAGACCGTGAGGAGGTAGGCCTGGACCTGAGGTGTCAGGGAGCCATCCGCACCTTCTGACCCTTTTCCCTGACATGTGCCCCAGAGGAAACCAGCTGGCCCAGCGGGACAGCTGTTTCTACCTCAGAGCTGAAACGCTAAGCCCTTTACAGTTTTCAAAGCATCTGCACATACTTCCTTTTTCCTGTAACACTCATCACGAAGTATTTTACCCCCGCGCTTGTTTATTGTCTGTCTCTCCCCACTGGAATGCAAGTACCACGAGGGCACGGTTCTCTCCACTCGGCTCCCTGCCGCATCCCCGCACCTGGAACCCTGCCAAGGTCCCCCACCCCCACCCCCACGGCCGCAGGGGGCGGGGTGAGTGATCCGTGAGGTGCCCCGCCCCGGGTTTCACGCGCCCCGTGCAGGTAAGGTATGGGAAGCCCCTCTGCGCGCCCCAGGGCCCCGTGCCTCTGGCTGTGCTTCATCTCGGAAGCCTGATCTGACGAGGTGGATGTTCTCTTGGGCAGAAGAGGAAGCTGCTCTTGCTGTTTCTAGAAGTCTCCCTCGGCAGCAACTTTTGGTCATCAGAGAAAAGTTTTTTAATGTGTTTCATTTTGAGAAAGGTTCCTGGAAACCCTCCCTTACCTCCACCCCACCTCCATGGAGCAACCCCACCCCCACTGAGCTGGGGTGCGGTGGGGGGGGGGCTGGTGGGGGGCGATCGAAAGAGCACAAGCGAGCCATGAGCCAGGTCTGAGCAGAGACAGTCACCTGGCCCAGCTCTGTCCTGACCACCCAGGTCCGTGGGGCCCCTCCCCCTCTTGCCTGCACCCCCACGCTGCGCGCAGTCCCTCCCCCAGCCCTCTGTGAATCCAGCCCATTTACAATTCCCTTTGAAAAGCTCTCTGTTTGGGTGAGTTCCGTGGGCTCTGCCTAGAGAGAGGCAGATTATCTGAAAATAGGTGTTATTGATTACAACCAGGTGGTCTTTATGGAAAGGGGTCCACTTGAACCAAAATAAATATTTGCCCGCACAAAGAACAAGGCGGTCCCTGTGGCGGGGCTGGGTCGCGCTCAAGGCCTCCTCTGGCCCAGGGCGAGGGCTTGTCGCAGCACAGGCCGGATTGTGTTTCCTCAACGGGGACAGACAGCTCAGGGGGTGCCGAGGGAAAGGGGGGCGCACAAAGGGCCCGCGGGTTCCAACGCCAAGGGCTCGCCGCCCAGGCCGACTGTGGGCTCGAAGCCTGGTCGGGCCTTGCAATTCTATTTTCTTTGGCTTTCTGGCGCGCTCCTTATTATTTATTTCTTTTCTCTCTGTTTTATTTTTATTTTCAAGTTGCAGGCAGGACTGGATGCCGTCCATTCACCCCGCTGCCTTGGAGCGCGGCGCGCAGACGGCGGGAGCCGGCGTAGGCTCAGCCCCATCGCCCGCCCGGCCGCCGCCGGCTCCCGGGGAGGCCCAGCCGGGTCTCGGGGCGCGGGCGCAGGGGGCTGGGTGGAACACTGGTTGGGGAGGTGGAGGCGGGGAAGGCGTAGCAGAACAGGGCGGGTTGCCGAAGGGGGCTGCGTGGGGAGGAGGATGTGGGGGCGGGGAGGGCGAGGGACAGAGGCTGCGCTCCGGCGGGGCTGGGGCAACAGGAATTCAGCTTGTCTGGGAGTCCACCCCAGTGGAGAGTTCAAGTGACCTGGCAGTTAAATGTGGCTTTCTTAAAAAGATGATAGTAGTGCTGGATAAGACTGGGGGTCAGTTCAAGAAGCTGAAGCTTCTGCAGCTACTCAGGTGCCCTCTCTTTCGAGCTCTGTGCTGACTGACCCCGTCTCCTGCCCAGGGTCAGCGCAAACCGCCCCTCAGGCGCACCCCCAAATGTCCCTGTCCCTCACCGGGCTCTGAGAAGTCCTTTCTCACTTGCTCTTACAGATTCCAAACCTGCCTGACAAGAGCCAGCAGTGGCTGCGTGGGTCCAGGGGAGAGAAAGAGGGAAGGAGGTGCAGGGGGAGGTCCCTCTCCTCGGGGAAAGGAGGCTAAAGCCTAAGGCCATAGTCTACGCCTTACAGAGGCTTGGGCAGGTCCCCATCCTCACCCCACCCTGCCTTCAGCCAAAGGGGGTTGCTCAATGCCAAGGGCAGGGGTCTGGAGGCTGAACAAGCTATGAAGCAAAGAAGCAGGAAGGGCCTGACTCAGAGTCACTGTGGAAGGCAGACAGAAGAGCTGAGGTCAGGAAGAAGAGCTGCTCAGTGCTAATCTAAGAAGACAGAAGGTCAAGGTCAGATCACAGGAGGGCAGAGTGGCTTAGCCGACAGAGGCAGGAGAGGGTTCAAGAAAGAACTCTGCAGCTGTTAAGAACCTCTACTGCCCTGATGGGGTGGCTCAGTTGGTTGAAGCATCATCTCCTACACCACAAGGTTGCGGGTTCAATCCCCAGTCAGGGCACACACCTAGGTTATGGGCGCAATCCCAGGTCTGGGCACATGCAGGAGCAACCGATGGGTGTTTCTCTCTCAAATCGACATTTCCCTCTCTCTCTCTAAAGTAATAATAATAATAATAATAAACCATACCCTCCAGTGAAGACTAGGATAAAAAGACCTTGTATTTCTTTCAGCCCTGGTGCTCCCACCTGTCTGGTGACAATTCGACTTCCCCAGCCCCGAAGTTTCTTCTGGGCCCTGGGGTTTCTTGGTCCTTCTTCATAAGGACGTTGACAGACTTTCCCAGTGACACTGATATACAGTGAGTCCAAGAACCAGGGGCCTGGGTGGAAGCAAGTATAAGTAATGCACGTTAATTATTCAATCATCGTTGCGTGGTAGCATTATAATCATTTTGATTGTCTTTTAAAAAATATTCTGTGTTTTACAGGTTTTCTATTACAACCATGCATTTTCTGTAAATAATTTTAGGTTCCTAGCTAAAGATCCAGCCAGGGGTGTCCAACATGTTGGCGTCTCTGGGTCACACCTGAAGAAGAGAAGTTACTCGGGTTTGGGCCACACATTAAATACACTGAGACACATAATCACACACAAAACATCTCATAATGTTTCAAGTAAATTTATGATTTTGTGTAGGGCCGCATTCACAGCCATCCAGGGCCACATACGGCCCGCGGGCTGTGGGTTGGGCACCCCTGACTAGGCCTCGAATTCTAGCACTGAAACTAAACAGCTGTGCAATCTTGGCCAAGTTACGTTACCTCTCTGGGCCTCAGGGTGTTCTGACCTCTGAGATTAACGCTAAATCCACAAACCTGTGAACTGGAGCTCCGAGCGAGGAGAAGCACCTGGCCTGAGGGCCCAGTCCCAAACCTGACCACGCAAGATGGGGTCTCCAAAGGCGGCGGCAGCCTCTTGTCTCCAAACTGCTGGGGTTTGGGAGCATCTTACCAGCTGCTTCTTTTGCTATTTAGTGTAGTTTTTCTGTGAGCTTAATTTCTGATATTTTCTTATTTCGAGCTGTGAGCAAAACACCGAAAGATGAAACTATTCTCCCAGCAGGACCTCACTCTGCTGTCCACCCCATCACGGGACTGCCTCCCCGACCGACGTCTCTGAGACCCTGTTTAGAAATGTCCAAGGCCGGCTGGGAAAAGGCCTTCTATTTGGCATCTGGAATTTGCCAAGACCGTACCCACATTTCCTGGAGTCATTCTCTTGCCTCTTGCCCTTTGTCCCCAAAGAACACAGCCCCAGGAGCTGGGCCTGTGTTTCCTCCCCAGTCACACCACGGCCTTCAGGACTCGGTGGCGCAGTCAGGAGGAAGGAGAGTCGGACTCGGGTCTGTCTCCTGTTCTACTTCCTGGCCCCGGTGGAAGGCTGTAGTGTGGGGGAGGGGGCTTACCCCTCGACTCTGTGGTCACGATCTCTGCTAATAAGAGGACAGTGAGGCGTGGTGGGGCTCGAGGGTCACAGCCCCAAGTTGGGGTTCCTCTCCCTCTCTGCCCCCAGGAGCTGGGTCACTTCTGCGCCGTGGATCTCTCAGGAGGGTCCAGGTGGCAGCATCCCATTGGGTGACCTTCTTCCCAGCTCTGAGTTCAGCGCCTTTGCCTGTGCTGCCTGAGATGGGGGGCGGGGGGGGGGGTTATACCTGGAAATCAGCAAGTACGGCACACCCGGACCTCCACGCCCACCTCCCTGAAGAGCCTGTTGCTACATCCGCCAGTACACCGCCGAGGGTCGCTGCCAGGCCTGGCGTGTTCACCGTCACTCGCACAGAAGCCCTGGGCGCCCCCTGCAGACCTCTGTGGTCAGGACCTCCAGAGCCCTAGCTGAGTCCGAAGTACCAGACACCAGCTTTCTGACGAGTGAGTGGCGGAATCCAGGAATTGCACGTTCCCTAGAGGTCATTTTCAGCTATAAAAAAAACCTGCTTCCGTTTGCCACCTGGAGTGTCCTAGGTTGGCGACTGTGGCTGCGACGAGGAATCCTTGACTGTGCATCTCTCTTTTTCTTACAAATCTGGGGACTGCTTTGCTCTTCAGGGAGGTGGGCGTGGAGGGCCGGGTGTGCTGTACTTGCTGATTTCCAGGTATAAATGCTCCCCCCACGGCCCATCTCAGGCTTCACAAGCAAAGATGCTGGACTCAAGAGCTAGGAAGAGGGTCACCCAATGGGATGCTGCCACCCAGGCCCTCCTGAGAGACCCACGGTGCAGAAGTGACCTAGCTCCTGGGGACAGAGCCGGGAGAGGAACCCGGACTCGGAGCTGTGCCCATGATGAACCTGCTGATCCGTTTCCACCTTGACAAGGTAGTTTACTTGTCCCCAGTTTTCAGGCAGCCAGATCCTGGGATGAGAGCGCCCTGTAACTTGCTGGTCCTCACTAATGAGGCCAGGGCCAGGAGGCAACACAGGCAAGGCAGCCAGGGCTTCCTTTCGGAAGTGACTTCCCAGGGGCAAACCGAGGAGCACAGGAGCAGTGAGGCAATGGCCAGTGTCCTTATGCGCCCTGGGTCCCCTGCTACATGAAGGAGTCATCCTAGCTCTCCAGGGACTGGCCTGCCACATACCGCTCATGCCACGTGCGACTTACTGGTAGCTCTTGCTGCGATCTGGGGAGGAAAGGACCTCGCTCACTGCCAAGGAGGGACAGAGGCAGAGACATTGTGAAGTAGGCACCCCTGTCCTGAAAGTCTGTTCTACAGCATTTAGCGCACTGCCGGCCACGGGACCAGCGGCTCAGCAGCAGCCTGCTCCAGGAATGCCTTCTTCAGGGAGGAGAAAGGGCTTCAGGACCTTGGGGTTGCAGAGCGCAAGCATCAGTATCTGATGAGGCTCCCAGGTGATGCCAGTGTGGGCCTGGGATAGTCCCCTCCCATAACTTCGCACCGCGGGCTCCTCCACTGGTCCGCCCCCAGGGCAGCACCTCAGGAGGCCTGTCCTCCCCCTTCCTCTGTCCCTCCGCTTCCAGTGTTCCTTGCAGCCTGTCTCCTGATTCTGAATTGTTGTAAGCGTATGCAAGGATTCATTTATTTCCCAACTCCCTCCATGGGGAAGTACGTTTGTAAAGGTGGGTCCTGTGATGATTTTTTCATAGCTGAGTCCCCGCTGCCCTTAACAGACCCCAGCACTGTAGGCCCACAAAACCCATTTGCTGAATCAACCAATGGATGGATTTGTGGCTCCTTCTGTCTCTCGCCATGTGTATATAAACATATGTATAGTTGTACATATACAAACAGAATTATGTGTGTTAAACGTACTTCAATTTTAAATTAAAAATTTTTAATTAACGAATAGAATTTAACATTTTTCATGGTTCCCTCTTGTATTATAATAATATGGCTTATCGGAAAGGACAACCAAACATGTCTATCGGCTCACAAAATGCACCCATTGTGCGTGCTGCTGGGCAGCCCCTCATGGAAGCGCACAGCTCAGCAGAGCCCGGCCGATGGCGAGGGGGCTGTCCCGGGGCAGCGAGGGGGCTGTCCCGGGGCAACGAGTGGGGCTGCCGCCTCTGTCCAGCAGGCCGACCTCATGATGCGTCTCAGGATTTGCTCCTCTGACTTTATTGGACTTGTAATGCATCGTGCCTTGGAATTTATCAAGAGTTAACGTCCTTTGCCATTTGCTGGATTTTCTCTTCATGATGCTTCCAAAGACAGGGGTGCTGAAAAGTACTCTTGAAGTCCGCCCCCCCCCCCACCGTGAACCTTAGTTAAGTGTTTCAGAGAATGTTTCTGAGGTCATACGTTGCACACTACCAAAATATATGTATTTTCTCTATACCTTATTTATTTATGTCATTGCTTTTAGAGAAAAAGGAAGGGAGAGAAACATCGATGCGAAAGAGAAACATTGATTGGTTGCCTCTCGTACGTACCCAGACTGACAGCCATGGATGCCTGAACTGGGGATGGAACCTGTGACCTAGGTGTGTGCCCTGACCAGGAACCAAACCTGAAATATTTCAGTTACAGGACGACACTCCAACCAACTGAGCCACACCAGCCAGGGCGCTACACCTTATTTTTTAAAAATAGAATCTCAGCAAGGTAGTTTTGACAAAACCTGATTATGCACAATTTAAGGAGACATTTAGAATATGTCACTATAGTCGTAAATTAATCTTGAGGCTTACTATTACTATATTACTGTTTTCTGAATGTTGTACTGTCATAAAGTTTTTAGCCTAAAAGATATTTAAAGATCATCTAGTTTTTCTGTTTTTTTTTAAAGATTTTATTTATTTATTTATTTTTAGAGAGGGGAAGAGAGGGAGAGAAACATCAATGTGTGGTTGCTTCTTATGTGTCCCCTACGAGGGACCTGGCCCGCAACCCAGGCATGTGCCCTGACTGGGAATCGAACCGGTGACCCTTTGATTCACAGGCCAGCTCTCAGTCCACTGAGCCACACCAGCTAGGGCTTTTTTTTTTTTTTAATGTATGTAAGAAGAACAAAGATCAGAGAGGTCAGGCACTTGGCCTGAGATGCCAAAGGGAGTTTGAGGCAAAACAGAAAACTGAAGTCTCTCTGACTTCCGGTCTAATGTTCTGCCCACGGCACTGCCAGCCCTTGAACCTGTCAGTGCTTCTTCAGCAAGTAACCCCATCGCCCGAAGACTCCTCACATCCACAGAAAACATTAGTGTTTGGTTTCTAAACAGTATTTAATATTTTTGATTCACACTCATTTCATTTGACATTTTTTCTAAAACCATCACGTGTTTTTGACATGTGATTTGCAATGTGTTCTGCTCTCCTATCCTGGACTGTGGACATACGTTTCCTCTTCCTGAGTCCCCCCCCCTCTATTGGCCCTCACCCTCCACACCCCGCATCGCACAGCTAACTCTTTCTAAGGCCTCCGGTCTCACCTTGCCCTCCGCTCCTCAGGCAGGCCCCCCTGGGTGCCCCAGACTAGGCTGGGTCCCCTTGAACCCTACCCCTCTGTGACCACTGTGTCTCCATCAGCTGTTCCTACAAAGTGAGCCCCGTGGAGCCTCTGGCGTGGTTTCCCAGTGCGTGCCTGGGACATTGCCTAGTGCCCAAGTATTTGTCGAAAGTAGCAGCGTAGTTCGCCCTGTTATGGCCCATTCTGCACTCACCCTTTTCCCTACCGTGGTACGTTTAGGTTTTTCATCACCACACATAATCCTGTAGCAAACAGCTTCACGAATGTCCTCATACCGTAAAGCGGTGTCTTGCTTTGTAATTAACAGGTTTTCCCAAGTGAGCTTCTCCACAAGCTGATCTGGTTATTAGCTCATCTTCCAGGTGAGAAAGCTAAGACACAGAGAGCTGAAGTGACGCGCCAAATTCCTAATAAAGTGCAGTGGGAACCCAGGCCTCCCGGCCACCGGCCACCGGCCACCGGCCACCAAGGTTGGCCTGTTACTGAGGCAAGCTCCTGAATTCTGACACAGCATGACCTGTGCTTGTGTGGGTAAGCTGTTCCTGCCTCCCAAGGTTGTGATGAGGCTTCAATAAGAAAATACATATAAATGTTTATTTTTTAAACATTTTATTTATTGTTAGAAGGAGGAGAAGAGAGGGAGAAAATATCAATGTGTGGTGACCAGGCATGTGCTCTCACTGGGAATCGAACCGGCAGCCCTTTGGTTCACAGCCTGCACTCAGTCCACTGAGCTACACCAGCCAGGGTTAAATGCTTACTACGCAGCTATATAACCAGCTCTGCCCTCGCTAGCTACACGGGGACCTTGAGCAAATATCTTAAATTCTCTGAGCCTCAGTCTTCTCCTCTGTGATAAGGGAACTGTAATTTTTTAAAGAAATTATTATTATTTTAAAGATTTTATTTATTTATCTTTAGATGGGAAGTGAAGGAGAGAGGGAAAGAAACATCAATATATGGTTGCCTCTGTGCATCCCCTGCTGGGAACTGTCCTGCACCCCAGGCATGTGCCCTGACTGGGAATCAAACCGAGATTCTCTGGTTCACAGGCCCGTGCTCAATCCACTGAGCTACACCAGCTGTGGGGGTGGGGGGGTGGGGGGGGACGACACTGTAATTTTATTTCCGCTTTTCTGTGGAGAAGATGTAAAGCACCTGGACTCTGGCAGACTCTTAATACACTGTGACAACTTTCTCTTGGCCACTCTATGTATTTTTCACGTCCTTCACAGTCAGTTTATCAGACCAGCAGTGATGACACGACCCAGGTATTCATCCCTCTCCACGCTGTAATGGCTCTTAGCTTTCTGAGGACACCAGAGCCCTCGCTAGCACCTAAACTGCTGGACGCGGAGGCGGCTCCTCTCCAATCAGCACCCTTTCACCTGCGTGATCTGGAAGGGTATGGCGCCACCTCCTGGCCAGAGGCGCGCTGCAACAAAGGAACGTGCCGGCTTGCTCAGGATTGAGAAGGCTTTTGGAGATTCCCCTTCCTCTCACCTTCCTCTCTGGTAGGTCTATACCTACACACCCGTTTCTCCTCTCCTAGCCACCTGATGGAGTGTCTGGAGCACAGACTGGGTCAGCAATTGACTCTTTCTGAGGGCCATTAATTGTTATTCATAACTCGGGGCGGGGGGAGCTCAGAAACCTTAAGAATTCCTTTTAGACAACACAACTAGCCAGTGGGACGCTGAGTCTGACCACATCTGTTGTCAAGCCCCAAGGCTGCCCTCTATCTAGCCTTACCTCCCCTCCTCCATTACCTGTGTTTTTCCTTTCATGTTTTCAGCAGCACGCACCCTGAAGAGGCGGCCCAGGTGTGGTCTGGCTCTGCCGCCGCCGGTGATGGGGGAACAGAGAGAGCCAGCAGGATAATTACGGTCTTTTAACCACCACTTTTAGTTTAACTGAAGCTGACTTGCTGGTGGTCCAAACGGCCCACTGATTAGGGAATCGCCTCCTTTCCCCTTCTTGGGTGTAGAAGAAGTCACCTCTGTGACCCTGGACACAAGCCTCTCCCTTTTCCCCCAGGCTCCTTGGGTGCCCACATGGGTGCACGTGGCCTCTGTGTCCCCAGGAGCCAGTTTAGGGAGGTGGTGCCTTCTTCCTTGCCTAGACTCTAGCCCTCGTTCCTGGTGCGCAAGCCGCCGACTCTGCGTCGCTGAACGTGTTTCCTCTCTTGAAAAATGGGACCAGTAACACTTTCTCTCCCTCCTCAGCAAGCTCACTTCCATCTCTTGTTGCTTCTCCAACCCATGCTATATACCAGCACCAGAAATATGTTCATCAAATACTTGTTCATCATGCCACGGCCCCTCAGAGACTCTGGTGATTGCTACTGGAGCCGGGATCCCAACTCAGGTGTGCCACAGGACCTCCTCGGACCAGACAGTGCCATGACCCCCTGTGCGAATGCACATTCCCTCCCAGAAGTGCCATGACCCCCTCTGTGGGAATGCACATTCCCTCCCAGAAGCCTCATGCACATGCACGCCCTGTTCTTCTGTGAGTCCGGGGTGTGTGCCCACTGCTCACCCACCTCTCTACCCATCCTCTTCCCATCTTCCAAACCTCACCAATCCATTAAGCCCAGGTCAGCTGCTCTCTCCTTCATCCGGAGCCTGCCCTTATCTGTCTCCCTCACCCTTTTCATCTTACTTCAATTGTAGCATTTTATTGATTTAATTTATTTCATTAGTTTTAACTGTCATACCTGTGCACAAACTTCTGGACACAATGGTAGGTTTGGGACTGTAATCAAAAGGCGATTATCCAGAAAGCCCCAGGAATGGCATCTTCCTCTCCCTTGCATAGACCGCCCCCCCCCCCCAGGCTATGTAGTGGAGTGAGGGGATTTCTCTTGAGGACACCTGTTTTGACTTTAATTTCAATGAGGTTTGATCCTTAAAGAGCTGCCAGAAGCCAGCAGATTGTCTCCCACGGAGAAGGCTGGTCCTGAGAGCCCAGCTCAGGAGGCAGAGCAGCCCTGCAGGCACTCTGCAGAGGGAGGCAGGTCTTCAGGAATGCAAAACGGGCGCAACCACTATCTCTCCTGCTCTGAACAGCAGGGCAGGGGCCTCTGGAGCAAGACCCCAGCAACTCTTGCAAAAGCATCAGCTACGGGAAAGTGGAGAGGGCTGGGGCAGGGGGAATCCTTGGTACAACAGACGTTGGAATTATACCCCCATACAGTGATGGGCTGGATACATGGGGAAGTGAACAAAACCCTGCAGATCAGTGTTTCTGGAATGCTACTTTTTGTGTAAAATTGGGGGGATATGAAAAAATATGTATTGGCTGCATTTTTCCCAAGAAACAGCGGCCACATGACAAAATTAATAAGAATGGTCACCTTTACGTAAGAGGAATGAAACAGAATAGGAATGAGTTTCCTAAACTGTTCTGATTTTTGAAACCATACCAACTCTTTGCATAATTAATAAAAGAAAACAGTTAAATCAAACAAAAGAAAAACAGCCCTGGCTGCTGTAGCTCAGTGGATTAAGCCCCAGCCTGAAAACCAAAGGGTCACCAGTTCAATTCCCAGTCAGGGCACATGCCTGGGTTGCAGGCCAGGTCCCCAGTGGGGGATGTGAGAGAGGCCACCACACACTGATGTTTCTCTTCTTCTCTTTGTCCCTCCCTTCCCCTCTTCTAAAAATAAATAAATAAAATCTTTCAAAAAAAAGGAAAACAAAAAACAAGCTCTAATAATTGGAAATAGACAGAAACAAATGAACTGAACTCCATGCTCAGTCAGTGCATAGTTGCACAGGGGAAAGAACTACTTCAGGTGACTTTGGTTTGTTGACTGCGTAGGCCTAGGAGGATGTATTATAAAGCATTTTGTTAAAACCCCACACAATTTTAAAACTATAATTACTAGTCTTATTGCTAGCCATAATGCCCATATACCATTTTGGGGGAAAACAGTTGTAAGCATGTTGCATTAGGCAAAAAAACTACTTTTTCATAGTCAGCAGCTCTCCGGGTTGGCTCTGGCCCGCCAGCCTGGTTCAAGCCCCTTGGTCTCCTTTATTGTAGCAACAGAAACCAGCTTGGCCTCCTTGTTCCCGTGTCCCAAGGACTGGATTCGTGGTAGGATTCATGGGCACTTGTTGGGCAGAAATGAAGTTCAAGGCACCAGGATTCTACTCTCATTGCCCCAGTGAGCCTGTCCTACACCTGACAGACATCTGAGACCTGTCGCTGGTCCCCAGAGGCCTCCTCCATTCATGGTCACAGTGCCACCCAGGACTCTGCTTCCTCGGCCTCTGTCTACTGCAGACCCATGCTCCTGCCCTAGTCTGTCATGTCAATAGTCATTTTCTTAAGATTTATTTATTTCTTTATTCCTTTATTTCTTTATTTTTTAGATAGGGGGGATGGGAGGGAGAAAGAGAGGGAGAGAAACATTGATCTGTTGCCTCTTGTATGCACCAGACTGGGAACCAAACCTGCAACCCAGGCACGTGCCCTGACCGGAGATTGAACCCATGACCCTTCGCCCTGTGGGACGACGGCCAACCCACAGGGCGATAGTCATTTACGTTTTACACAGGGATTTTTACACTGATTATTTCATCACTCCTCCCCTTAACTCCACTTTTAAGCTCTGCCTTACAAATAAAGAAACAAAGTTGATGAAGCTGTCTGTCAAGGCCCCACTGCTAGTGCATGATGTAGCTTGGTCAGAAGCTCTTCGGACAGATGTGGATTCAGAGCCGTCGCTGACCCTGTTGGCTGAAGCGAATCGGGGGTTACCTCTTCCACTCGCTGACACAGAGACGGTTTATTGACTAGGTGAGGCCCTGAGCCGGTGCTGCGAACTCGAGGTGAATAGAGGAGACAGACCCTGTTCTCCATTTACCCATCAGTCAAAATAGGAATGACACTCCTCCAGTTCAAATGAAGAATTACTCAGAGATCAAAATCAAACACCTCTGTAATTAGAATACGTATTTAGTGTACATGTGATACAGGAGGCTAGTTCTACCAACGGACTAGGCAGAGCTTTCGGACACTTCCAGGTGCCAGGAGGGCAAACGGTCCAGAGGCCCTGGCACGGCACCGCCTCTCCGCAGAACACGGAAGCCCAGAGGTGTTTTCCGAGCATGGGCCTGGGGCTCTCCCCGTGCTCAGCCATGAGGGGCTTCTCCACAGTAGAAGGCAGAACCAGGAACACGGGCCAGCCATCCAAGGGCTCTAGGTAAATGTCTGATGCCCCACGGGTGCTCTCACGGGTGATCCATGATAGGATGTAGACTCCAGTGATTTTAAATTCATGGGCTCTCAAGACAGACAGGTCTGGGCTGGGGACCTGCCCTGCCCTTTGCGAGCTAGAGACTCTGGACCAGTGCCTTGCCTGGGCTGCTTTGAGTCAAGAATAGGTGGAATACGTCCTGGCCAGGTGGCCCAGTTAGTTGGAGCATCGTTGAAGCATCATTCTGCACACCCAAAGTTGCAGGTTCAATTCCCAGTCAGAGCACACACCTAGGTTGTGGGTTCAATCTCCTGTTGGGGTCCTACAAGAGGCAACTGATTGGTGTTTCTCTCTCACATAGCTGTTTCTCTCTCTCTCTCCCTCTCTCTCTAAAATCAACAAACACATCCTCAGATGAGGATTTTAAAAAATAGGTATAATACTAGAGCCTCATAGGATTTCTGGGAGAATTAAATGAGGTCATATATGCCTAAAACAGAACCTAACACCCAGCGGAGACTCGGTAAGTAGCCCGTGTAGCAAGTTTCTTCTACTATCACAAGCCTTGGGGTTTCTCCCTTGCTCGAAAGATACAAATGTCTTCTAGAACATCCAGTGTGGTCAAGGGTCAAGGGTGTGTTGGATGGGGATGCAGAAGTGGCCCACACCAGCCCTACCCTGCAGCCGCAGTGCAATCTCCCGCAGCAGGGCTCGGCTCCAAGGAGTCCAGCTGGGTGCATCTGGCTGGGGAGATTAAATTATTTTTGAATTCCTAACTGAATGTTCTTTTAATGGAAACTTAATGACAGGCATTGAAATAGATTTCCTCCATAGCCCCCCCTGGCCGGGTAGCCCCCCCACTGAGGCTCTGTGTTGCGCAGTTCCCGATAACCTTTATTCCCTACCCCTGGACTTTTATCTCCCCAGTGACAAACAGCCCTTGCTGGACAGAAAGAGGAAATTCCAGTCATTGTTCTCAGACTTCTGGCTTCCAAAATAAAATGGTCTATCTCCCCTGTCAAGCTTTGATTGACAGGCACTTCCTGTAATGGCAGGCAACAACGGCCCAGGGGCGGGGCCGAGGGCTCACGGGCCTTCTCTGCTTTAGGGGTTTTCAGAACCTTTGTTCCAAATGGGGGAAGACTCCCCGTGCTGTCCACAGGATCAGCCTGTTTAGGACCCATCTCCCATTTTATGAAACATCTCCAAGGAAGGTGCCCCTCCACGGTCCACACAACCCACCCAGGAAGTTCTTTGCTGGCTTGTCACACGCCCATCGGCCGCGGAAAGGGACACTCTAATCGCCTCACTTCATAAGACTTGGCAACTGAGAGAGAATTGTTCCCTCACCCTTTCTCTCTTGAGGAATCAGTTGTTAGCCGGCCTCCCAAATCTTAACTCGAACTGTTGGAGCCAGAGCCAACCTAAGTCCAGGAAGATAAACCGGGATCAGACTCTCCCAGTCGAAATCCCCATAGCAACAGAGATAGATTAGGCGAGTCAAGTGGAATCAGCACCAAGGGAAACTCGGACTATGGTAATACATCATGGGATGCAGTCTTTTTTTTCCCCCAAAGTAATAAGCACTGCTGCATTCCTTGTCAAATGGAGAAATCAGTAAATTTAATAACATGGCCTGGAGCAGTACCGATGTAGTCAGATCCCACTGGGAACAATAGTGCCACATTAGAACACAGGGCCTGCCTTTAGCACTGCCAAGTAGGCCTTCCGGAACCTTCTCTGTCTCATGGATGTTTTTACTCATTGAGCCCCTATGCCCTTGATAACCCTCTCTCTTTAAATGCTCAGGGATTTTATGATGCTTTGGGGTCCCAGCCACCCCTGAGGGTACCTGGGGGAGGGCACTTCCCAAGGTCTTTTCTGGAGTTCTGTTCCTGGCTGCTAGAGGGTCGGGGAGAATTTACATGAAAAAGGAGACTCCAAGGGGCAGAATGCCTTCATTCTAATGAAGGGATATTTGGAAGCAAGCAAGCTTCTATCGAAGAGCCCAGAAACGATGCCACTCATAAAGCTTCCAGTCGCCATTCAGCATTCTTGACAATCAAATGAAACCGATTGTTTGGGATCATTTGACCTCCAGCAGTCCCCAAGCCTGCCTGCTGCTGATGGGAAAAGCAGACCGGGAAGAATGTGTTCTGACGTGAAGGACCGAGTCCACACACCTTCTCTCCAGCTTACAAAGGGAGGAAAGAGTCACAAGCCCGGTGACAGTGGGCCAGCAAAGAATTCTAGCTCCTCCAGCCTGCGATGCCTGATTTCCTTTAGCTTCATCAGTAGGTTCCAACGTGATGCTGACACACAGGCACAGAGTAATTTCCCGTGTGGGCCAGCTGTGTCCGCTCTTTTTGCCACTGACTAACGGTGCAGCTGGGAACCCACCAGACTTCCCACTGGGCTTGGTCCAAAAGATCAGACTGTGTGGATGGATCTGTGCAAGTGCAATCAACCCCAGGCCCAGCCCGACAAAGCCACCCCTACTGACAACTGCTGGCCGCTGCCGCACCACGTGCAAAGACTCACAGTGGAGGGATGTGCCGGGGCTGCTCAGGAAGGGCGTGTCTGCAGCCAAGGTCATTTCCTCCCGGGGAAGCTGAAGCCCAGACAGCATATGCATCCTCCTTGCCATCTTCCCACCCCTTCCACCACTCCCAGGAGAAAGCCCACCCTCAGCAAGGGGATTTCCATCAGCTGGTCTGTCACAAAGGATACACAATAACGGACAGTTTTAGAAAGAACGTGCACAGTTTCAGAGATTTAATATATTAATCAACACATTGAAATCATTTTGATTCCTAAGCAGCTTTGAGTAGCATCCTTTCTAGAATACATTCACAATAACAGGTGGGGAATTAAATAAGACATTCACAGTAAAACCTCCCCCTAGAGGTCACTCCTGATATTAAGCTGGTTCCTTGTAGAAGATGCAGTCTCGGCCTCAGAGAAAGGAAGGCCTAGCCCTTCCCTCACTGTGAGGCCCATATGCCATTCCTTTCCCTGTCGTACTTCTCTTTTACAAACAACATTTCAATGCAAACTCCGGCAGAAAAAGACAAGACGCAGTTGTTTCTCAGAAGCCTTAGAGGCCCTTTCCCTTCTAAGCCGACATTACCGCTTCAAACTCCTCGTTGCCTTCTTGGAAGATCAGGAGACACCCTTTTAACACATTTGTAGCCCTTTACCCCATAATACAGATTAAAAGAGATATCACCACTGTTTTCACATCAAGCAGTCTTTCTTGCAGGAAAGTATTCATTGAGATTCTGAAGTGGTGACTTAGCTCCTGCCAGATATACCATGAGATCATCTGGGCCAAAGCCCGACTTGGGCGGCAGCGTGTGGACGCACCGCAGAGCAGGTTGGGCTCAGTGCTCGTCTCTGCATGGGGCACGTGGAGACGCCAGTCCACAGACTGAGCCTTCCCTTGTTTACGCAGAAATGCAGTGTGACCCAGACTGAGGTGGAAGCTCCAAGGACCAGGGCTCGAAAAGGTCAAAGTCGCACAGATGTGTTTTGTGTGACAGTCTTTTCTTATTCTTTTTGATTAGTTCAGCTCCCCCAAACTCAGGAGACAATTTTTCCTCTGATAAAAGTCAATGTTAAAATAAAAATTACTTGCAGATCGCATGATCTTGTATATGGAGAATGCCGAAGATTCCATTAAAAATTACTGGAACTGATACATTAATTCAGCAAAGTAGTGAAATACAAAATAAGTATCCAGAAATCAGTTGCATTTTTATACACCAGTAACAAACTATCTGAAAAGGAAACTAAGAAAGCAATCCTATTTACATTTGCATCAAAAAATAAAATACCTAGGAATGAATTTAACCGAGGATGTAAAAGACCTGTTCTTGGAAAATTATGAGAAGCTGAAGAAAGAAATTGAAGAAGATACAAATAAGTGGAAGCACATACCATATTCTTGGATGGGAATAATTAACATCATTAAATGTCCATACTACCCAAAGCAACCTATAGATCCAGCAGAATTCCTATCAGAATACCAGTGGTATAGTTCACAGAACTAGATAAAATATTCTGAAAATTTATATAGAACCATAAAAGACCCAGAATAGCCACAGAAGTCCCGAGAAAGAAGAATACAGTTGGAGGAATCATGCTAACTGATATCGGACTGTACTACAAGGCCATAGTAATCAAAACAGCATGGTACTGGCGTAAAAAAAAGACGTGGATCAATGGAACAGAGTAGAGAACCCAGAAATAAACCCAAAACTTCATATTCATATTGAAGTCAATTCATATTTAACAAAGGTGGCGAGAACGCACAATGGGGTAAAGACAGTCTATTCAATAAGTGGTGTTGGGAAAATTGAACAGATACATGCTAAAAAATAAAACTAGACCACCTTCTTACAGATGATGTAGTATAAAATTATACACCTGAAACCTATGTAATTTTATTAACCAATTTCACCCAATAAATTCAGGAAAAATAAAAAGAATAAATTTTTTCAAAACAAAAAAAAAAGTGACCTATTTATTATTGTAGAATCAAAATGAGAATATGGTTTTTCCTGATCCTATGTAAAGCTTATAACTTCTTCAAGGAGACTTTTAAAAAGATCTCATTTGATCTCATGATGATTTTGTCTATTCCTATCAACATTGCATGATTTCAAATGACAGTGATCATATTCAAGTTCCAAGTGAGCTCCCATGACTTCTGTGTCCCAGCTTCCTGCACGTGCAATGTGTGTTTTAACGCACTAGGCTTGTACAGCCGAGTGTCTTGTGGGGTCATGGTTATGGACTCCAAGGGCATTGTACTGGTGGACTTGGAAAGCTTTTGCCTACTTTCAAACCCCCCAAATGTCGATTGCTTTGTAATGCTTCTAGTCACTCTGTATGTCCCAAACATCTCTGTACTCGTGTGGAAAAGCCACTGTTACATTTTAGTGTCATCTGTCTCGTTGACTTCTGACAAAACGAAGTTGGGATTGTCATAGCCTCTCTTCATCTTGGCTCTAGCATCTCTCTCGTTATAAAGGCACATGGCGCAGTGAGGGGTATCCACTTCCACTGTTTTACTAAAGTTATGGAAATCTACCCGGTACTTCCCTTCCTTGGTCTTGGATACTATGGGAGCAAAACGGTAGCCCCAAAGCACTTCTTCTGGGACGTAGGATGTCCGGACTTGGCAGGTGGCACTGGTCGACTCCACGGTGCCATCTAAAAACACCACTAATTCAAAGTCTTGCTGGAGAAGGGTTTCTGCGGCCATGTGGAAGAAGGGACTGTTGTGGTCGATGATGTGGTAAATCGTCAGGGGGGAGATGAAGAATAAATTTTCATTCCCGGCGTCGACCACAAAGTTGATATTGGTCTGGTCCAGAATAACGGTCTCTCCTTCGGGAGTGACTGTGGTCTTCAGAAGCTTCCCATAGATGTGACTGCCGATGAGGAGGCTCTTCCTAAGATTAGCCACTCGAATCAGGAGACAAAGCTTTCCGCCCCGCTTACTGATCACCGCGTTCTTGCTGAACGTAATGGTCTTCGCACGCTTTTTGGGTCTGGAGATCTTGGCTAAAATGGCACCACACATGAAGGAATTGATGATGACCCCAAGTATGGACTGGAAGATAAGCAGGAAGATGGCAGTGCCACACTGCTCTGTCACGCACCTGAATCCGTACCCAATAGTCACTTGCGTTTCCAGAGAGAATAGAAAAGCCGAGGTCAACCCATTAATATTATCCACACAAGGGGTGTGGTTGGCAAAGGGATGGAACTCAGGGAGGTCTTTGTGAATATAGGCCACGGCGTACCACAGGAGACCAAAGAGGAACCAGCTCCCCAAGAAGGCTGTGATGAAGATGGTCATCTTGTATCTCCACTTGAGGTCAAGCACGGTAGTCCAAATGTCCACAAAGAATATCAGCCTTGTCTGTGCCTCCACGTTGCCGAACTCGATGTTGCACCTCCCGTCTTTGGAAACCAGCCTTGCTCTTCGCCGAGAATGCCCAATAAAGCGAGGGCCGAACCATTTCTGAAGATGTTTGAGCATTCTTTCTGTCAACGCCTTGATCTGAAAACACATCAAAGCAAAGCAAAACAAAACAAAATTATATTTATAGCGGCGGTGACGGCGGAGCTGACTCACATAAAGAGTTACTTATGTATGAAAAGACATTCCCAACGATCTGGAGTCTGACCATGTGGGCAAGCTGACAGGTTCATTCTGGATACCACAACACTATTTTCAGTAGACACTCTCCACTGGAAGACCACGCGGCTTAAATATAAAAGGGAAAATAGTTCCAATAAGATAGAAATGGAAGGAACCTATGAGGGTTCCTGACCTCTGTCACACCCAACCTTAAAAATGCTCGTGATAACCATCAAGAGCTGTACTACAACTTTTTGAAATAATTCTTTTACATAAGCTCTCCTTTAAAAAAAAATAAATTTAACCATACGTTAAGCAAGAATACCTGTGAAAGCAGAAGCTTGATGCACTATTTACATTTTTTGTAATATATAACGATAAACAACTATGTAAACAACAGCTCAGTAAATACACTGCCCAAACCGTGTTGTGTAGCACCATTGGGACTTACATACCAAGAGAAATCCTGATTCAATTCAGTCCTCTCACACATTAAATGAAGAAATGGAGACTCAGAAAATCTCAATGATGCAGTCAAAGTCAAAGTCACAGATCTAATGAGTGGCAGGATGACAACTAGAGCTTAAGGTCCCCTGCTTTTAGTCCAGAGCCTCTACCATGCTATGTCTTAGTTATGACATTTTCTCTTCCAAAGTTAAATTTCCCAGAGACATTTTAAGACAAGTATCAATCAGCTTCCTTTTGGTTTTAGTGCTCAACACTGGTCAGAACAAAGTTTCTCAGCACGGTTTGGTCAAGTCCTACGGCATCATCTCCAAAGTTTTCTTAGTGCACCGACAACCCTGTTTCCACTCCCTGTTCATGGCATGCCGAGATGCGCCCCCCCCCCCNGGGCCCCCCCCCCCCCCCCCCCCCGAAAGTGGACCGTCAGTCGGCACCTCCCACTTCCGCCCCTGCTCCCAAGCTGCGGGGCTGGGAGCTCTGGTGTGAATAGTAATTCCGTAAGGGGAGCGTCACATCTCATTCGCCCTTCTTTGCCAGCTGCTAGCATACTCTGTGTGTTAGTATTAATTTAAAAAACATAAAGGGACTTAATCAGTCAACAAGTTAAGCCCTTCAAATGAGATCTGATCAATGGTTTCCTATTGATGACATTGTCTTGACTCCCATTTTACAGCAAGGAAGTGAGGGGATTTCCCCCTAAACAGCCAACAACAGCAAAACCAAATGGGTCATACACATGGGCTTACCTTGTCCTGTAGGTGTGTCCCCCCCCCAGGGTTGTTCGCCCTGGTTAGCAGTGTTTTCATGGTATTTTTAATTAAATGCAAATATGTTTCTAAAATAGATTTCAAAATCCCCCTTCAAAAATGTGTTTATTCATACAAACTAGGAAGCGAAACCAACTTAGTGATAAGCTTTAAACAAAACTGATATTCCACGGTTTCTTGCTTAAGGTCTTGAACCAGGCGAAAGCCCACACCTAGTGGAAGTGGCAAAGAGAAAACCCCAGCGGGGCTGGTTTGGAATTCTGAGGACAGGTTCTAAAGAAACATATATTTTAAAAAGCTTCCGGGAGAGCAAACAGCAGTGCACACGTTCAGAGAGGCCTGCCGTCACCCCACCCAACCCTCATCGACCTCAAGTCCTCAGAGAGCTTTCGGTGACATCCCGAGTTAGACTCAGGGAGGGAGAAAGGGGCTCCTCGTTGCCCAATCGCTCCCCTTGCTCCGCACGCGCCTCCTCTCCCCACACTGACCACCCCTCCGTGTCCTCCCTTTCCCAGGCTCCTGCAGCTCACCCTGTGTGGAAAGCTCTTCACAGAGTGGCCCTCACATAAAATGACACATTCTAAAGCCAACAATGATCAATTGTACCCACATTCTCCTTGCCATGCGTTGCAAGGCCAGAGACGGCTCCTACCCTGCCAACTTCCGAGGGCTTTTCTTCCCCACTACTCTTCTCCTCCTGTCTCTCTTAAACCCATTTTGTTTCTGAAGATGAAGACTATTTCTGTTGTGTGAGTTAAGTGCCCCCTGACTTATCTCTCAGATAAGTGTGGGTGTCCATGCCTCTGTTACTAATAAAATATTATCAGCCTGGCCTGGAACAGAACTGAGACAAAACCAACCTGCTTCTCCTGCTTTCCCCAGCTGGTTCGCACTTACCAACCTGCAGAACACGTTTCGACCTGAAGCATCATCCATGGCTGCGAAAAACAAGGAAGCGGTGTTGGGAGTTGGTCTCCGTATGCCGGCTGCTTGCCTCTAGACCCAGCTTTATATAATTTAGTCTTTGGGTCAGTGGACTGATGCTAATTGGCATTAACTTAAAACACTTCATTGGATAGTGGAGTTGTGTGGTTTAAACCAAGGCTATTGGTTGTTCTCAGACCAGGCCCCAACCCGAGTATATACTTTATCTTTCCAACTCTCACATGGCTTGAATACCGTCATGCTAAGACATGACGAGCCACTGGCTGAGCTCCCCGGGCAGCGGCGCAGGCTGTGTTCCGGCTCTTGTCTCCTTTCCTTGCCACGCTCTGGGGCACTCCTGCTGTTTGTCCAAGGTCGTGCCTAATAGCTTTCCACCAGAAACAATTAGTTATCATCAGTCTCCCAGCCTATCCTCTGACACTCACTGAGATGCTGAGATTTCCACGTGTTGACAAAGACACAGGGGAACAGTTCGACATAGAGAAGTACACATTTGTAAGATGAAAGTAAGATCACATATTTGTAAGATGAAAGGAAGGTCAGACCAGGAAGAAATGAGATACCACGTTAATCTCTCTATACAACACTCCCTGTTATGTAAGAAACTGAGGTTTAAAAGCAGATTTTATTTTGGGATTTATGTGATAAAATCTGGCATTTAGTGAAGGTACTTTTCATAGGTACTGTTGATTTATTTATTCAAAGAGTGAGAAGAATTATACCTCGAGAATGCGAGATGACAGGATAAATTCATCATTCACACAGCACACCCTTTACACACAGCACATACCCAGCTCTGCTTAGACAATGGCATGTAATCCAACCACAGACAGAGCCAACATGCGTTTTTGGAACAATCTGTTGATTTAAGATTGGCTCCAGTGTCTGGGGGTTGTGTAACATGCACAGTTTTTAGGTTACTTTCTATTTAAATCAGTAAATCTTAATAGCAAGCAAAGGGCTATGTATTAGCTGATATTTACCAAGGTATTCTTAGTGGCCAGGCAAAGCCAGGGACTCACTTAAGCATTATCATTCTGTACACCATCCATTCCTGTCAAATGAACTTCTTGTAAGCTTTCCAAACCTTGAGCATATGCTTATTACGTGGGATTTCAACAAATAGAACTCTGTTCCTGTTCTTAGGGGCTCCCAGTCAAGGAGGGAAGTGAGCTCAGTAAATCGGCAACTGCAATGTGCTTGGTTTGTCTAATGCCCAAAGGAAAACCTTTTCTGGAAGATCTCCATTGGATGGGTCTCCATCCCCTGCGAAAACCTGGCAACGGGTGAAACACTCATTGCCTCTGTGTGCGTGGAATGCGTTTGTCTGTTATTCTCCAACACCGCTATGTGGACTCTAGTGCGTGTGCCAGGCACCATGGGAGACGCCAGGGGAGCCACTGTTTACCAAATGGACGCAGGCCTTGTCGCCGTGTGGAAGCTTCCAGTCAAGTGTGGAGTGGGAGAGGCCAGCCATGGAGCTGAAAAACAGTCTATGTGACAGTGGCCGGGAGGAGACACAGTGCGAGGGCTCTGGGGAGCACCGCGTCTCAGCGGCAGAGAAGTGCCACTGAGGCCGAAGCCTGCATGTGGCCTTAGAGGCACACTTAGTACAAACTCTATAAATACGCTTTGACAGATTAATTAATATGTGCATCCATGCAAGGTTGCTGTACTTATATGGCTCCCTATAGAGATATTTTTAAAAGGTTTTATTTATCTATTTTTAGAGAGAAGTGAAGGGAGGGAAACAATCATGCATGAGAGAAACAACAATCAGTTGCCTCACACATGCCCCCAGCTGGGGACCTGGCCTGCATCCCAGGCATGTGCATCCCTGACCAGGAATCGAACTGGTGATTTTCCAGTTTATGGGTGATGCCTGATCCACTGGGCCACACCAGTCAGGGCATCCCTACAGAGACATATGAGAAGAGGCATTCCTGTGCACATAGTACTAACCACGGTGCACTGCTGTGTCTGTGGCCCAGGCAGGGGCAACAGGAGAGGGCATGCAGGAGCCGAGAGCCACGCCGGGCTTGGGACAGGTAACAGTAGCAGGGACTCCGCATGCCAGGGCCACCGCACTCGGTGCTCAGTAGGCCACGCGAGGCCATTTGGTTGCAGACCCAGAGGAAAACCTGGGAGAGGGAACAACGGTCTAGATCCTTTCCCAAGACAAGTCATCACAACTCTAAGTCTCTAAGTCTCTAAGTTAGATGGCAGTCTCTTCCATCTAACCACCTTTCAAATCCCTGAAAACAGACGTATTTTCATCCCAAATCTCCTTTTCTCCGTGAAACTGCCCTCTTCATCGGCATGCAACAGCCGCACCAACCAAACCCTCTTCACTCTGAGTGAGGTGTGTAGGGTGCGTGCCCAGTGATAATATTTAAAAACCCACCCAGAGGCTGTTCTTTGGTGGGCATCTACTTGCAAACATGCCACGGTGAATCTGGGGTTTCCTCTAACACTCTCCCACCGCCTCCGTCTGTCCCCACGTGCTCAGCAGCCACCGTGTCAGAGACGTAAGAGACATTGCTGTGATTGTGTCTTCTTTAAAAGTCTAAAGGCTATCACTTCTCCATTTGGATGAAAATATGCTTACCGCGGTCTGCCTTTTGGCCAAACCTCCCAAAGCTCGTGCACAACCTTAGCTCCCTTCAGGAAGTTTCTGAGAGTCGAGACTTTATGTGAGAGTGTTACAGGGCCTGCGAGCAGAAGTCAGATGATTTTCTGTAGTCCCTTTGTCAGAGAGGTGAAAAAGAAATTCAAGTTTTCATGAAAATGCACTGCTTTGTTTCAGGTGAGTCAGATGAATCAGTCAGCATTTCCTGAGACCCTGACCATAGTGAGGCATGGAACTGGAGCGTGGGGTAGGGTCGCGGCCTTCTTAACCAGTACAAGTGAGCAAACACTCTATGTGTCCAGCGTCTACCATGCATTTGACATTAGGCTGGGAAACCAAGGACGTAACAGTCCTGCTCTCAAGTTGCTGCCAGGATAAGAACTCAGTAACTGCAGCACAGAAGGTCCACTGCCCTCAAAGGGTTGAGAGCAGGGTTTGAAAGCAGCCATCAAAGAGGAGGCCCAGCAAGCTGGGTGTCAAGCTGGTACCTTTCAACACAGGTTTGCTAGGAGCTCAAACAAATACACCTGAGGGGACTTCCTGCTTTCTACGAAAGTGGTCTGAAGCTACTAGAGGACAGACACCCGGCTGGATTTGCAGACGCTCAGAGCCCTAAGGAGCTTCACGTCGTCTAGCTCCCCGAACTACCCTTTGCGTATCGGAACCTATTGTGGACAGAAGGCACTGCTTCCCTTTTGTTCGATAATTCTGAGGGAAGTTGTTTCTGGTGTCTTTAGCACTGTCAGGCAGCTCACTTGGGGTCAGCGTAGGTTCTAAATAGAACTTGGCAAGCCCAGTGGAAACAATTTTTTTTTGGCCGCATGGGCTTGTAAAGGGGCATCGGAACCTCAGGACACTTCCAGGCTGGACTGGAATGCACTTCAGATCGCCCCACCTTTGGGGTGGGTGTCGGCACAGGCCTTGTCCACCGTGAAGCCCAGGGTGGGAAGGCCGCCCAGGGCTGGCTCCGTCCAGGGAAGGAGTTTGGGAACCAGAGCCAGGGCATCACGAGGTCTACTGGGGCCGGTGCCCGTCTCAGGCACGCCATGCTCTGCAGGTGTCTCTGGAGCCAGCTGGTCCAGCAGGACTGTCTGAATACCAAAGAGCTGTGCCTCACACAGGGACCAAGAGAGGGTGGGAGACCTGGTCCAGGGCGTCCACAGCACAGGTCATGGCAGACTGGAAGGAACTCAAGCTTGAGTAAGTCTACAGACATGGACTTGAACCTCAGTTCTGTTGCTTAATGGCCAAGTGACCTGAGAAGCCATGTAGCCTTACTGAGCCTCAGTTTCCTCTCTTGTGAAATGGCTATAATATTTTCAAAGGTTGTAGTATGGTTTTTTGAACACTTTATTTATTTGTTTATTTATTAATTCTTACCTGAGGATATACTCATTGATTCTAGAGAGAGAGAAAGGAGAAGAGAGAGTGAGAGAAAGAGAAACATTAGTCAGTTGCCTCCTGAATGCACCCCAATAGGGGGCTAACCCTGCAACCCAAGCAGTGCCCTGACCAGGAAGCAAACCTGTTTCCCATTGATTTACTGGACAACACTTTAACCAACTGAACCACACCAGTCCGGCAGTATGTTTTAAACGCAATCGCATAAGTGAAATTCCTAAGACATAGGAATTGTGCAATGCACCATAGCAACTGTTATTATTAATTCCGAAATTGAGGCTTGGGTAGCAGTTAACCAGGAGTCACTGACCCAGGCCACGTAGGGCCTCGCATGCACAGTCCAGTGGGCTGTGCGGCAGGCGACAGCCAAGTGCAGGGGAAGGCTTCCCAGAGGGCGCGACCAGGCCCTGACCATCCACCCGCATCTGGGAACCAGGCCGGCCTCAGAGCCCATCCTCCCAGCGTGGGATAGAAGACCTGGGAATGGCAAACGTGTTCTTATGAAGGATTTGTCTGTAATCAGGGCAGCCGCCTTACCTTAGGGAGGTGAGAACAGGGGAGAGGGAGAGAACCGCCCCTGGCAAGGCTGAACAGAGGTGCGCTACCAGGGGCAGTGCTGCTGTCCTTCTCTTACTGTGGATGTCCACTAGGATTTGCTGGCACCACCAACGATGTACAGCGCCCACTGAAAAGGGGGAAGCAGCCCCGGCACTGGGGAGCTGGCCGGGCCCTGACAGCGAGGTCTTGGCATTCTCCGGTTGCACCCAAGTCCACAGAACATCCACGCCAGACAAGGCCACCCCATAATCATGTCTGAACACACAAAACAAACAAATACCCCACATCCTGGCTGAAATGAGTGGGCCACCGCGTCCTCACCAATAAGGGACACAACTTCACACCAGTCTTTTCCCTTTAAAACAATGAGGTTTATTAACATGCTCAATCATAGAATTACCCCTACTTCCTGACATCTAACCCAGAGCAAAGCATTGCTTCCTTCAATATTCTCCAAATCACCTAAAACCAGCCCAATCCTATTTAAGCCCACTCCCTCAGTGCAGTTCCCCAGGTTCCTCAAAGCCATTGCACAAGTCAACCGGTGAGAAGCAATTCCAGAAGTCGCACACGTATATACTTTGTGCCTACGTTTGCTTTTGTATCAGGATGTAAGGAATAAAGGAAAGCACCAGAGGTAAATAGTAACAGTCATTAAAATAAGTTAAAAATTGCGCTGCCTGGTGTGGCTCAGTGGACTGAGTGTTGGCCTGTGAACCAAAGGGTCACCAGTTCAATTCCCAGTGAGGACACATGCCTGGGTTACAGGACAGGTCCCCAGTTGGAGGCACATGAGAGGAAACCACACATTAATGTTTCTCTCCCTCTCTTTCTCCTTCCCTTCCCTTCCCCTCTGTCTGAAAATAAATAAATAAAATCCTTTTTTAAAAAAAGACTTAAAAATGTCAAGGTCAGGTCTTAAAACCTATCTAGTTAACTTATACCTGGGTCGTTCGTCATCCTGAGATACTTACACTCTCACCTCTTGATGCCACCCCAACAGGAAGTGTCAGGAGATATGATGCCCCCACCAGTCCAGCCGGCCAGGGAGCTACTGGAACTGGACCCAAGCAAGGTGTCTGCAGGGGCTGGTAACCAGCGTGCATTTACTGTGGACTTAGAAAACTATGCTAGAAGCTGACCCTTAGACCCTTATTCTGTGTTATTTTCAATGTTGTCTCCTTACGGCTCTTTACAATGATTTTTTGGAGCATTTTATTTATTTATTATTAAAGAAAGGAACAGAGAAGGAGGGGAACATCAATGTAAGATTGCCTCTTGCACACCCCCAGCTGGGGAGCTGGCCCACAACCCAGGCATGTGCCCTGACTGGGAATTGAACCAGTGACTCTTTAGTCATCAGGCCAGCACTCAATCCACTGAGCCTCACCAGCCAGGGGTCTTTATAGTGATTTTCGCAGTATTTTGAAAAAGCGTGTCTCCTGCAAACAAGGACCAAGAGGGGGAGCTTCACCTCTGCCCCGATTCAGAGTTTAAAGAGACAGCAACATATGCTGGGGACGGGGTGGGGAGGGGTGACAGCAGAGTAAGAGCAGGAGAGGCCAACAGAAACAGAGTTGGATACACTTGGCCTCTATTGTAGAGACAGAATTTCTAAGAATTTTCCCTTCTAAACTGCAGGCATCCTGCACCAGACTGAGCCAGAGTTAGGGTAAGTGAAGGCAAAAGTGAATGAGGCAGAGCTCAAAATGAGCGAAGAGGAGGACCACGGCTGAGAAAAGTCTCTGACGCAGCGCAACACGGGGCAATGAAAACTGCCCTGGAGAGCTTCGTTATCCCTCCCCAGGGACAGGAGACTGGTGCATTCTGTGTGAACAGCGCCCCCTAGAGCACAGTGCAGATGGCATCCCCTGGAGCCTCCAGGGTGCATCAGACACAACAGCAGAATCTCTCATGTGCATTAACATATTTAATTCTCACCACGACCCTAGGAGGTGGGGAACTGAGATTCAGAGAACTTAAGCAATTTGCTGAAGGTCACAAAGCAGAAAGCCAAAAGAAGGAAAGATCTAGAAGAACCTAGGTTGGCCCAAGGAGCCCTTGTTTTTAAGCCCTAAGGCATCCTCAAATAGTTAATAAACAATGCAGAGCGAAGGCAAACATTTACTCAGAGCCTACTTAGTATGCACCAGGAATGGAGATTTTCCATATATTTCCTTACTTAATGGAGAGATCTCATAAAAGAGCAAGAGTTGGCAAAAGATCAGATCTCTTTGAGAGACTGAACCTGAAAGGAGAGCGAGGGTCTAGATTAGTGGAAAGGGGACAGGTTTTCAGGGACAAGAAAGAGAATGAGAAAAAGCACCAGAGAGAGAGAAAGAGAGAGAGAGAGAGAGAGAAGCCTGGCAGGGGGAAGGGTGCGGGCCCCTTGGAGACGGCGCAGAATCGACCGCATTGGATGCAACGGTGCATGTTGGCAGAGAAGGGCCTTCTCATGCCAGGTAGGGTTCAGGAATGGCGAGGATGCTACAGCAATTAGGAAGCACCCGAGGAGGCAGCTGAAGACGTTCTGTTGAGCACTGGGCTTACAATGGAAGGATAGAGGTCATCCTGGCTTGTTGCAGGCCTAGGCCTGAAGTTACAAGGCTGCCACCTTCCATTTGGAGGCACCTATGGATACGCACCATGAGGTTACTGCATATTCTACCGTCAGAAGTTTGCTGTGATGAGGATGGCCACTGTGGGAGGAGGGGCGCTCCCCCCAGCACCACCCAGTGGATGAGGAGAATCTGCCAGTGACGGTGAGCTGAGCCCTTCGGACTCACTGCTCCAGCAGAAGGCAAAGCATCCTGGCCTGGAGTCAATCCGCTCAGCAATACTCATTGAGTGCCCCGGTCAAGCCAAGACAGCAACAGACGGCGGCTACAGAGACGACAAGACACACGCTGGCCCAGCCCTGCCTCACACCAACAGTAGAAACCTGGGCAGGCAACTCAGCCCTCCTGAGCCTGTATCGAGTGCTCTTTCCCCCACGGGGAACTCCTGGCCCTCCATTCTCCCCGGCAGGCTGACTTCTTGGTTTCAACTTAAATGTCCCTTCTCAGCAAGAAACTGAAATGTCCGTCCCTCAAAGAGAATGGAGCTCCTGACCACCCCTCACCCCATTTAAGTCAAGTTGCACCCCTATTACAATATTTACCATTATCTACCATTTCCTTTTTATTTGTAGGATGTACAGTGATTTTCAAGTAACAGACTTGCTTCTGTGCTGGTCTGGGAGCAGTAGCCTCATCCATCCCCTCCATGGCTCTACCTTCAGTGCGCCCCTAGCTGAGGGTCTGGCCCAGAGTAGATGCTCAAGAAATATTTGTCAAAGACCGGAAGTAAATACAGCGAAGGCGAGAATGCCTCAAAGTGCTTGATTTGCAGGAGGGGCTGTGGAGAGGGTAATGGAGCCCCCAACCCCCTCCCATGGTGGGACTCAGTCTCCGAGCACTCAGAGAGGGTGGAAAATTGGGGTATGGACACTTGGCCTATGTGGCCTTGTGGCCTCGGGCTCCTCACACCCTAGCCCGCACCCTGCTCTCTCGCAGCCTGGCTCATCCACTGACTTGTTCACGGAGAAAGCAACGAGCACAGTGAGCCCCTGGCCCCTGTCCGAAGCTGAGGCTCCAGACTCCATGTGGGAGTGAAGCTCAGAGGGGCCTCGGGAGCTGCTGGGTGTGGGAGTCCCTTCTTTTGGGTTTGGAATTGGCCGAACTGCCTTTGCCAGGACTCAGTTGGCAGTGACACAGCCAATGTGGCTACTGTCTGGGGAGGGAGGATTGGTCCCTACCGAATCCTGGGTGACATTTCAGTCAGGGGGGCCCGGGAACAGACGGGCCTCCTCCGAGCAGGAAGTATGCTGACATGGGCAGGCTCTGCTTCCTGTGGATTCTGATTTTATCTCCAGTTCCTGGACCCTTAAGTGCCCTCGGGCTGGACCCCCCGGGGGTCCCTGGCGAACTCGAATGTCCTGTGAGCTCAGGACCGCAAATTAATTTGACGCAACACCCCAGAGGCTTTCCTAGTCTCGTGGCCTTTGTTTTCACTGATATTTAAAAACAATGCCATTGCACTGAAAATATCATTGCATGTGTCTCGAAGTATAATCTTACACTGAAAACAGTATGTGGAATGTACTCAAAAGACGGTATGTCAACAGACACTGCTTGCATACAGTGAGTCATGTTTCTTAAGATGTTCGATATCGAACGGAATCCTTTGCTGAATTATTTTATAAAGTGAAGAATAATTTCTGCAGATGAGATTCTTACCCTGTCACTTGTTTTACCTTGTCAAAGAATGTGTGTTGAGGGGAAAGTTGTTTTTTTTTTAAACAGGACCCATCTGCAATGAAACAATTCTGAAATCTCATCTCAAATGATGAGAATCTCATCTCAAAAGCTGCCCACCTCAAATGGCCCTGGATTTTAATAAAAGAATTTAAATGTATACCTAAAGTAGTAGTTATTGTGTGAGCAGAGATTCTGGAATTAGTCTGACCCTTCTAGTTCTCTGCAGTTTGGGCTGTTATGACATCAATTTGGTCTTTTCAGCCCAGAAATGAATGAATTCCATGTGGACCACAGCCCCTGAGCACACTTTTCCTGTGTGTCTGCAACAAGCATACTTTGTTTTTAAGGAAACAGACAGGATTCCAAACCTTGGCCATTTATAAAATAAGAAAATAATTGAGCTAATGTTGCAAATATAAGGGCCGAGCACCAGGATTCACGCCACTGCACCCACAGCGAGAGGGCACTGTGGTGGCGGGCACAGCACGAGGCACAGGACACCAGGTTCTTGCGTTTAGAGGGCATGCTGGATGCCTTCAGGTCAGCCCCGCACTCTAGCTCATGTCTGAAGTGTCCTTGTCACAGCTGCAGCAGGTGGCCAGCCAGGCAGGAGTTAGGAAGTGGGTATGTGGGGTTTGAAGCTGGAGTCAGCTCTGACACCAGGTGCGAACTGGCCTCTCAGTGTGCCCATTTCTTTATCTGAAAACTGGGAACCTTCATATTGATCTCACAGATGGACACAAAGAGCTTAGACAGCACTTGGACATGGAAAGTGATCATGCCATTAATACCTCCGGTAATACCACCTCCACCTCTGGTTCCTCCTTCAAGTTCCGGCCATGCACAGAATGAGAGATCCAATCACGTCATTATACGGGGCCTTTAATTCTGGGCTTCTCTGCACCGGTGTCCAAGCCGCAGTAGCTCTGCACTTCCCAGAAAGATCCTGAGAAGGGCAAGCTTCCAGGGTCAAGCATGGGGGTTAGCTGGAGAGCCGCGTTCCTGTAGGTTCTCTTGCACTGCCCCGGGGAGATTCTGAGGGTCAATGATTACCAGCTTTGGCTGGGTCCTGCCAAGCCATCACAGGTCCATTAATGGGGTGGCACATCACCCACTCTCCCATGTCCAAGTGCTTTCTGGGAAAGCCCCAGAGGCAGAGGGAAGCAGAGCCAGGAGTCTCGGTGACCCCGTTGTTCCATGCCACAGAGCCACCCTTGGGCCCGAACTGGGTCCCTCTTGTAAGGGGCGCTTCTTGTCACCAGGCAGAGCCCACCCAGGATGCCCTCTCAATGCAGGGACACTGCCACGAAGCCTCCCCCCAGGCTCCTCACGTGGCTGGAGAGCTCCTCCAGCAATTGCCTTGCGCTGCTCTTTACTGATTCTCTGGCCTGCCAATGGAAGAAGGGTGAGCAGGACAAGGGGCACCAGGCAGCCAGGGCAGGGCTAGCGCAGACCCTCGCTGAGTCCCAGCTCCCAAGAGAAGGCCCACGAAGCCTGCCACAGACCAGCTGACGCATTTTCTCTCATTCCTTTTGGGTTTTCTTTTTACTCAGTGGTATGTCTAATAATCTAGAAAAAGTGAAGGCAAATTTCATTTGATTTCCCCTTATTTTTCCTTCTATCACAATCAAATCAGAAGAAGCCTTTCCATCTCAAAAAACATTACTTAGCCTCTCTGAGCTGTGGCTTTTCATAATAAATTGGTGATTACAGTGTTTATTTGTTATGAGGATGAAATGGAAAATACATGCTTATGCAAAAACTTACACACAAATGTTTACAGCAGCAGTATTCATACAGTAATAGCCAAAAAGTTGAAACAACCAAAATGTCAATCAGCTGATGAACCAAGAAATCAGACGTGGCCTGGAGACGCAATGGAATACTACGTGGTGAGGAAAAGGAGTGCTGTTACACGCTCAACATGGAAGACCTGGAAAGCATTATGCTAGTGACAGAAGCCCGGTTTTGTATTACTCCTTTTATACAGACATCTATAACGGGCCAATCAATAGAGAAAGAGCGTTGGGTCAGCAGTTGCCAAGGTGTGGGGGGAAGAAGCAAAATGTGGAACAATGGCTAATGTGTATGGATACTTCCTTTTGAGGTGATACAAATATTCTAATGTTGAGGGTGGGACTTGGCAACCTCCCCTGCTCCTCCTCCGCCCTCCTCTTCCCTTCTGGGCCCTCAATTCTTCCTCTTCTCGTTCTACTTCTTCCTCCAGCACCAGCCAGAAGCACCACCCCAGGCCCTTGCTGGGCCCTTCGCTGAACTTGCCACCTCCCTCCTGTAGCGAGTGACCACTGTGGTTCTAGAGGCACCATCTAAATTATTTTCTTGGTCACAAAAGCCTGGAAGTAGAGAAGGCATGTTTCCGTTTACCCTCACTCTTCTCTATTTTTAAAATCCTCACCCAAGGACATGCTTATTGATTTTAGAGAGAGAGAAAGGGAGGAAGAGAAAGAAAGAAACGTCAATGTGTGAGTGAAACACCGATCAGTTGCCTCTCACATGTGCCCCAACCAGGGATTGAACCTGCAACCTAGGAAAGTGCCCTGACTGGGAATTGAACCCACAATTTTTGGTGCACAGGATGACACTCAACCAACTGAGCCACCCAGCCAGGGTGCTTCCCCTCACTCAGAAGCAGAAGCTCTGCCAGCAGACAGAGGAACATGTGCACTCCCAGCATCTATGGAAGAAATTCTTCTTCCCCACCTGTACAGGTGGTAATGGGGTAGAGCCAGTGAGCACAGCTGGGACACTTCCCACACATCCACCCTCACTGAGCTCCACAGGACTGAGCACTGTGCACAGTATGACCTCAGCCCGCAGCTCCAGGGTGAAGCCCCATCTCAGCTCTGCCCACTCACCCCTCACACCTCCCAGGCCCAGAGGTGAGGCTAAGGTTGTGGGCTTGGGAGCCAAGTGAGCCGTTCCCCGATGCACGGCAGGCCCATAGGTTCAGGGACTTTCTGATGGGAATGCCCCAGAGGGGGGGCAGGAGGGGATTCCCGTGGCCATGGCTTCAGCCCACTGCACCACAGCTGCAGCCTCACCTTGACCTCCCTCACTTGCTCATCCTCTCACGGGAGCTCAATTCCATTCTCCCTTCTCTTCAGCAGTTCTTCGTTCTTAGTGTTTCAAGCATTTTGTTCCTTGTTCTGTGCCTGGAGTCAGTGGCATTACTGGTCCTATTCCGATACAAACAGACCTACCTGGAAGGTAAGTTAGAACCCCATAGGACCACTCCAGACCCCTCCCTGCCCCTCGTTCCCCTCCCCTCCCCGCTCTGCCCCTCACAAAAAGGAGGGACAAGGGAACAAGAAGCAGGACTGGCACGGGGTGGGCAGGTCCTTACTGCTTCCTTGGGTGCCGGGTAGGCAGATGTGTGGAGGCCACACTCGGGGCCTCTCGAGAGGTAAGAACAAACCACCCACTATGTGTTCCTGGAAGTTGCCCCTTTCTCAAAGACGGGGCTGGTGTGCTTCCTGAGCAAGGGCTGCTCTCAGGAGCAAGAAAGAATGTCCCAAGCCACCTCATCTCTATTTTCAGTTGCTTACCTTAAACTACCTCACCGGGATTAATAAAAAACATAATGGCTGTGAGATGATGCCCCACCAGGACGGGACCCAGCTCGTACTAAGTACCCTAAGTAACCAATGGTTAGGGGGCCAAAACGAAAGTGCAGCCCAGTTCTCTGGAAGGGGCAAGGCCAGTCTACGTGGGGAATGCGTGCAGGTGCCAGGAGTCTCCGGCCTTGAAGCTTGGGGGCCTTGAAGCTTGGGGCCGGAGTTGGACTTGAATTCCAGCTCTGGTGCCGGCTGGTGCGCCACTGAGCCGGCGAGCCGTCTGCGGGTGCTCTCACGGAGCTAATTTCCCAATATAATCGATTAACTGGACAACAGAGTCTCATAAAAGTCACTAAGAAAAGCTAATGAATGATGAGGATGCTGGTGCTCACTGTTCATGTTTGCTTTTTTTTTTTTTTTNACATAATGGCTGTGAGATGATGCCCCACCAGGACGGGACCCAGCTCGTACTAAGTACCCTAAGTAACCAATGGTTAGGGGGCCAAAACGAAAGTGCAGCCCAGTTCTCTGGAAGGGGCGAGGCCAGTCTACGTGGGGAATGCGTGCAGGTGCCAGGAGTCTCCGGCCTTGAAGCTTGGGGCCGGAGTTGGACTTGAATTCCAGCTCTGGTGCCAGCTGGTGCGCCACTGAGCCGGCGAGCCGTCTGCGGGTGCTCTCACGGAGCTAATTTCCCAATATAATCGATTAACTGGAAAACAGAGTCTCATAAAAGTCACTAAGAAAAGCTAATGAATGATGAGGATGCTGGTGCTCACTGTTCATGTTTGCTTTTTTTTTTTTTTTTTGAGATTGGGGGAGGGAAGTGTCTGTCTTGCTGCTTTGCCCAGACCTAAATTTTCACTTTCTTTGTCTTTCCATCTTCTCAATAACTGTGCCCATTTTCAACAGCAGTTATTTCCCCACATCCTTCTAGACCAGGCACGGCCCATCTTGCCAAGCTGCTGGGCTGCACTTGGCCTTGTGGAGAGCAAAGATGGCGGGAAGACCACCGGGAATGGTGAAGAGATGGACAATTGGCTTGAGCACTGACCATGATGCTGCCTCCCTGCTAGCACCTGGGGGGTGGGGGGTGGTCCACTCTGCAGGCAGCACTGACTGAGCGACCATCACCCCCAAAGACCAGTGGTGGGGTTGGCAAAGTGAAAATGAGGTTTAACAGGTGTCCTAAAGGTAGCAAAGGGACAGGCTCTAGAGTGGTATAGACGACCCAGCTTTAAGCACAGCTCCTTCCACTTGCCAGCAGGAGGATTACTTGGCTTCTCTGAACCTGGCTGCTGTCCACCCAAATGGAGGTAAGAACAACGGTGCCCCTGCGCTGAGCCAGGGTCCAGTGTCAGAAGCCCCAGCAGAGGGTCCAGCACTGGGAACCCTCCGTAAGGGGGTCTTCCTTCCTTGCTGAGCACGTCTGCGGAGCCCAGGTGGGGAGACCACAGCCAGAGGTCAGGCGGCATTTGGGGGTCAATTCTGACACTTACATCTGGATTTGAGCAGGCGGCTGTTCTGCCACCAGACCCAAGGATGGCCTCGGAAGTGCCTTTGTGGTCTGCAGAGGAAATGTGGGGAAGGACGTGTGTCCTGCCTGGGGACATGCCAGGCCTTGGAAAGCAGTTTCAGCCTCCCGGTCCCTGTCCCCTGGCTCATCAAGACGGCTCTCCCACCAGAACCTCTGGAATGGGGAGCACAGCAGGCTCCGGGCAGCTTTGGGGGGACCCATAAGGTGCATTTTGGTATACATAAAGCCCAGGAGAAGGCTTTGTTTGGCTGGCTGCTAGGGGGCATTTAACAAAGGAGGGGAGAGGCCGAGGATCCGAGAGCAAGATTGCTCAGAAAACAATGAGATTAGATTAGCCCACGAAGACCCAATCGTGCCAGACCAATTGGATTTCCTCTGAGGTTAGCGCGACCAGCCCTCCAGACCCAGAGGCAGCGGGAGTGCAGGGCTGGGTGGCTGACGCTGGCACGGGCCTTCCCCTAAGAGCTGGCAGTAGGGGTTCGGGCCCCACGACCTCTGGGAAGGTGCGAGAGGCACGCCAGGGCATCCCACCTGGGGTTGAAATTCTTTCTCTGGAAATGTTTTTTTGACGCACTCTTCCTCTCCTTCTTAGCACTAAATAGGACTTATTTGACGGTAACCACGTTGAATTGCAGCCGTCCTCAGCTCTGCAAGTGTCTTGAGTACTCACCCCTTCCTGAGACACTTGATTCATTCTTGGTTCTCTTCTTCCTCCCACCCCCACACCCAACATCAGCAAACCTTGCCTGTGCTTCCCCCAAACAGATGCAGAACCTGTCTGCCCCCTCGCTCCGTCTCCCCTGCTGCCACCTTTGTCCATCACGCTGGAATTGCTTCTCTGGTGACAGAAATCACCTGCTGATCTTCACCCAGGGATGTGTTTACTAACTTTAGAGAGAGGGGAAGCGGCGGAAGGTGAGGGGAGAGAGAAAGAAACTTTGATGTGAGTCCCTCACAATCTGTTGTCCCTCACACTTGCCCTGACCAAACCTGAAACCCAGGTACGTGCCCCTACCCGGAACAGGCGACCTTTCAGGTTTTCAGGACAATGCCCAACCCACTGAGTCACACCGGCCAAGGCCACAACATCTTCTGGAGGGTAGTTAAGGATGGTTTTCTTAAGGTGGTTTTCTCTCCCACCCATGGATCAATGTTAACATTTGTGATTGTTACCACGTTCCAGGCACTCTTCATGTGTAAACTCAATGGTCACAACGACTCTCATATGACAGAGAGAGTGTCCTCATGGCCCCCCGTGTATAGAGGAGAGAACCAGAGATCAGAGAGGCCAGGTTATTGGTCTGAGTTCACAGGGCTGGAGAGTGAGAATGCAGCTTAGTGTCATTTCAACTGGTTTGGTATGTTTCCATCTTCAGTTTAATTACCCAAGGAAACTCGTTAGCATGAATGCCTTTCAAAATAACTTTCAAGGCTCGGATGGAAGGCTGGAGGTACGGTCTCTGAAAGGTCCTCATACTGGCCAAGGTTGCCTGTCCCGTGCGGTGGGAGGCGCACGGCAGGGTGTGAGGTTTCCCTCTGCAGGACTGAGGCCGAAGGGCTGCAGTTACTGCAGGGGAAAGGGGCAGAGACTCTGGCAGGGGCTTTGCAGAGTGTCTCGTGTAATCCTCATGTAATCCCACAAAGTGAGGGTAATGATCTCTGTTTGCAAGGGAGGGAACTGAGGCTGAGAGAGGTCATGCAGCTTCTGTGCAGCAGAGTTCGGATGGGAACCCTGCTGGCACTGGGTCCTTCTAGCACAGTCCCTGAAGATTTGGCTCAGGGGTGGGTGAATTCTGGTCTAAGGCAGGCAGGAGAAGCAGTGGGCTGAGGGAAGGACCATCCCCCCTCCCCCAGATCTGTTCCCTGCTTTCTTCCCCTCCTTATTGCCCTTTGGTCAATAAATATTTATCGACAGTCTGTGCTGGGAGCTGGGGGCACAGCATTAACAAGACTGGTACTCAGAAAAGTGGAGCAAGCTAGACACTAAAAAGGAACCAAGCAAGCAGGGTAATGGTAGATTGTGATAAGGGCTAAGAAAGCTGCAGTAACTAGGGTGACCTTGAGAAGTATTGGTAAGCAGAAGGGCACTGGGTGCCAGAGATGGTGGGGGAGCAGTGCCAAAGAGAGAGGACAGGTTCTCACGCTGCACTCTGCCTTCTCTCTCAGGACTGTCCGGCTGCCCTCCTTCACTGCCTGCACCAGCACCCGCTGGCACCTGCAGAGGGCGCTGTTCAGAGTCATAGGATCCAGACAGGCTTAGGAAACCTCGAGAGCCCTGGAAGGAGCCCTGACTCTATTCCAGGATGGGCGCAGATCCAGCTGCAGTTTTCCCATCTGTCAAACAGCAATACTAACATCCACCTTGCAGGGCCACCGTACAGATGAAATGAAGTGGCGTTTGGGAGAAATCAGGTGGACGAGTGACAAACTATGTAAGTAGAGTGAGTTGGAATCGCAGCCAGAGGAAATTCAGTTAGACATAAGGAGGAGCTTTGTTACTGAAAGGATGCATGATGGTATAGCGGGTTTCCAGTGAAGAACTTACCTACACGGACAACTTAAAACAGAAGAAGCCCTGGCTGCTGTGGTTCAGTGGATTGAGCGCCAGCCTGTGAACCAAAGGGTCACAGGTTCGATTCTCAGTCAAGGCACATGTCTGGGTTGCGGGCCAGGTCCCCAGTAGGGGACAACCACATGTTGGTGTTTCTCTCCCTTTCTTTCTCCCTCCCTTTCCCTCTCTCTAAAAATAAAAAATCTTTTAAAAAAAAAAACTTTTAAGAACAATAAAATAAAATAGAAGCAGTAATTATCGACCTCAAATAAGTGCCTGCCATTTCTCAGGCTTCTGTGCGAAGTGAATAAACACAGAAATTGAGTGAGTTTTTAAATGTAGGCATGACTTGCAGGACACATGGGTAAAGGAGTACAGGAAGTCTCTGCTAGTACTATGCTGGGGCCTCCGGAGGACTCTCTGCGGAGAAAAGTGAAGGTACCACCAGCTGGAATACTGAAAATTAGCCTGCTGCTGCTGCAAGGGTGAGTCCTTGCGGCTCACATCAGCTTGACCAAGGGGCCTGGGGACACAGCAGCTGGAGCTTCCCACTGCAGGGTGGGGCTGGTGGTGTGTGAGGAAGAGAGGAAGAAGGAAATGTTGTCTGGAACTGCTCAGAAAAGGGAAGCAGGGTGGCTCTGCGATCCAGGTGTGGTGTCGACCAAAGAGCCGCGGGCACCGGCTAGCCCAGCTCTCTCTCCAGTGACCAGCCCGTGGACTGTGGACTGAATGCACCCACAGCCCCTCCCTCTCTAGGACATGGGGCTATGCTACCGGGCCTGCTTAGAACTCTTTGAACAGCAAAAAAGTGCTACCGCCATGCTGGGCTACTACTGTTCCCTCTGAGGCAGGGACACTCAACTGTGCGTGGCAAGACCGGCCTCTTTCTGTGCTGTGCTGCCTGCTCTTCATCGCCAGTCACAGGTGAGGCCTGGAAAGGGCTCAGCATCTGGTCTCTAGTCACCAAGGTAAATGCAGGGCGTTTACAGTATCTGCATTTAGAAAGTACCCTGCCTGCGGTCCACCTGTTAGAGTCCGCGGGGGTCCCTTCGCCCATGTGGTTAAGCAGGCAAAGACACGAGATGGCAGAGGCCCTGCCTGGTAGTGAGGCTCCAGCAGGGAAGATTGATTGATGGCTTCGCTCACGAAGCGTCTCTCAGCTCAGATTGTGCATGGGGATGGATGCTCAGACCATAGGTGACGGGAAGCGGGTGGGTCAGCTGGGACGGCACCATGTACAGAAGTGTGCTGAGGCATTTAGAACAGAACAGGAGACATGCCAGGGTGAGGAGGCAGGAGCTTAGAGTAGCCAGGCAGAAAGGGGGGCAGGGCCCGGAGGGAGGAGAGGGTATTGGCTGCCTGGAGTTTGAAGCGGGGTCTCTGGGGCCTCAGGCCACAGGGAAGTGGCAAGGCTCCTGTGCAGGCAGACCCAGGCAGCCCGCGGGAAGGTTTCACCTTTCTGGGGAGTTAGCCGGAAGTGGCTGTCCCTGGTCCAAGCTTACACTGTGTTCCATTAGAGACACATCTTTGCTCTTTTGAACCTTAGAGAGAGAGCGGTCTCACTGGGGACTCACCTTGTGGTGCAAGAACACAAGGCGCAGAGTGAGGGCTCCTGATACGCCCATTCAGGGACAAGGGGATGAGAACACGCTTCCAAGAGCACCAAGCCCTGCCCTTGCCTGTAAACAGGTGGCCCTAAACCACCTTCCAGGGAGACGGGCAGAGGCCCCATCCACATCTCTGCCGAAACATGGTCAGCAGCTTCTTCCTCTGAAACGTGGATACATTTCCCTCTGAGCTCTGTCCCTGCCTCTCAACACTTGGGCCGCCCCAGCTGCTTCCTGATATCCAACCCACATCCTTGGGCTGAAGTTGGATTCTACTGTCATCCTGTTCTCAGTAGGTGTGAGAAACCCGGTCCCTTACCTAGGTTAAAAAGCAATTTTGGCCCACAACCCTTGGCCGAACTTCTCAAATGAAAGCCTGTTTTCCCGCTTCACTTCGCTGTCCCCGGTGTGGGACCGTGGGAGGGAACTGACCCGCTTCACACCCTGAGCACCAGATCGCCCCAGCCAGGTCCCTCGAAGCGCCAGCCTGGCTGGGCTACCTCCCCTCCCCTCGCTACAGCCCTTCCCTTAGTGCCACAGACACTCAAACAAGAGCCTGTATCTATGAAAATCCAAATATGTGAACACCACCATAGGCTATAAAATACCGGCCAAAGGAACGTGTGTATGAATAGGAAGGGGAATACAATCCAAATGGTGACTACATTTTTGTCCACTGCTCCTCTCCCCTCTCTCCCCAGTGGACTTCATCCAGTCTGCGTCTCAGCAGTGGTGGGCATCTGTACAGGCTGCAGAGAAAACCTGGAGTTCTCCCACACAGTGGGTTTGGACAAAGGATTTGCAGACCTGCTCCAGGTAAGCATTCTGAGGTAACATCTCTCAAAACGGCCCTTCTCCTCTCCAGCCAGAGGAAGGGAGTAGCTGGGAGAAAAGCTGAGCCTTCTCTCCTCAACCACTGCATCCCTCTGGGGCTGCTGGAGACAGCCTGGGTCAGAGGGACACATCAGGGAGAAGGTGCTGGTCACCCGGGCCTCCCTCCCAGTCCAGTGGGACCTTGTCTATGGTAGGGACTGTATCTTTACACGGGAACGCAGCTTGGCCTTCCCGGCGGGGTTGCTAAGTGACCCTCTGACTTCTTTCTGAATCCTGTGACTTATCTCGGAATCCAACTCAGGCCCTCTCTACTCTATGCATAATTCATCAGCGGTCCACCTCCCTGAGAGCGCCAGAATACCCTGGTGCCTGCAATGGTCGAATGCACCTTGCAGCACAAGACTGGGACCACGTTTATCTCTCCAAACATCTCATCACTGGGCTTGCACTCCAAGGGGCTAAATTTCAGGGAGTCTTTTCCTGTGAGAAGCTAATAACAGTTATTCATAGTTTCCCAGTTCTGTTGAACTCTCCAAGGACAAATGGCAGATCTGGATAGAGCCAGAAAGCTCCCAAGAATTTAATCAAGGGCAGCGAGGCATGAGTCTTCCCCTAGGGGTAGTCACCTGAGAGAGCGTTGGTTGTTTCAACTGCAAGACAGTATTAACCTGTTGCTTTCAATTGCGTCGTGTTGCACATTTAAATCTGCTTCCTGGGGACAGGGTGGCATGTTGCTATAACCTGGTAGACATAATTCTTGACTCTGAGCCAAGAAACACTGGTGTTTGTGCAATTGGAAGAGAGGGAGGGTCAAGGACATTGGGAAATTCTGAAAGAATTGAAATTGGAGGCTTGCAATCTCACAGAGTATTCAAAAAGCACCTTCTCTTACAAGTAGAGGTGGGTGACATGCATCTGACTGGAATGCAAAGCTTAGGAGACTTGTTAACTGCAGGGTGTAGGATGGAGCAGACACACACACATTGAGACTGTCTAGTGCCCACTGGGGAATGGATTCAGGAAGGCAATAGGCTTCTTTGAATGAGGAAATTATTGATCCAAAGCAATTCTGGGTGAATTCAGGTTTTTATTTTTCCTGGAGACCCTGAGCAGGTCATTGTACTTCTCTAAGCCGCGGTTTCTCCATTTGTTCAGTGGGTGAGCTGGATATGATGGTCCCTTAGAATGATTGCTTAAAATTAATTTCAGGGCTCCTTTTTTAATGTAATGATGTTGGAATGAGTTTTATATGAACAGCTAGAGCCCTTAGTAAGAGTTTGCAAGAAGCAACTACTTGGAGTGGAGCATCTTTGATTTCCAGCAGTCTTGAGGTTGCTCACTGTCTGCATTATTCTTGCTTTCTTTCTGCTATTCTCCAACAGAATCAGGGAGTTGCCTGTATATGGGCATCAATTCCTCTGTTAACTTACGGATTCTGACAAGGCAATGCCCAGGAGGCTGACGTTCGTTCTCTGAACATCCTTCCGAATAAACCCAGCAAGGATGGCTCAGGGTCATTCCATTGAGAGCAGAGAACAAACTCCAATGAAGCCTTTGACCTAAAGGTATATTTTGTATACGGTTGACTTTTCTAGGCTCTACTTCCTCTGTGTCTCCACTCTAAATTTTCCATCATCTTTTTAAAAAACTAATTTTCTTTATTTACTTCTTGGAGAGAGACATCAATTTGTTGTTTCACGTATGGATGCACGCATTGCCTGATTCTTGCAAGTTCCCTGAACAGGGATCATACCTGCAACTTTGACATACTGGGACGATGCCCTAACCGATTGAGCTACCCTGCCAGGGCCATTTTTTTAGGGTGTTTGTTTTTATTCTTTTTCGCTTTTCCAACTTCCACACCCCCCACCCCTGCTTGTTCAGGAAGACTCATGAACGACATGATTGAGCCTCCCACTCCTTGCTCTCTAGACCAGAGTAGATTTACTCATGAACCATGTACTCCAGGAGGCAGAGTGGACCAGGAAGGTCTAAGGGCCTTCTCACTTCCAGCTTTGTACTAAGTCATCGTCGTCCTGCACGTCTTCCCCTCAACCTATGAAGTCAGATGTGTGACCTCAGCCCATCTCAGGCCCTGAGATGTGTGCAGGCAGATGGGGACTCTGGGCTTTCTCTCGGCCCCCTTGTCAAGTTCACCATCACCTCCACCTCTGAAAACACCCAGCTGATGTGGGGACAGGAGAAGGTGGTACACAGAAGTCTTTAAAACTAATTGCCATAGTCAACTTTCCTCAATTAATTGTTGGGCAAACTTGGGTTTTGTGCCAATAAACTCATTAGTAGTTACTTGAGCTAACATCAGAACGCACATTCTGGCACTTGGTTCTTCCTGGACCTCACAGCAACTGAGCTGGAGCCGCTCTGAGTGCCCGTCGGGACCCCAGGAGTTACTTCAGCTCTCGAGAGGAAGGTCCTAGGTCTCCTTAAAGCAGCTAGTCTGAAGTAAGCAGGACAGGAATTAAACCCCCAAATGCTGATTTTTCCAAATATTCTGAACTGCGTGGCCTCACTTCATACTTTAAGCTCCCTTACCGCACCTGCCAAGTGGAAGGAGGAGGGCTGTCGGCAGGAGCTGCAGCCTGGCAGAGGCAAGTCTGCGGCCCGGCTCTGCCACCTTCTACCTGTGTGCCTGGCTCAGGCTTCTCAGCCCAGGGCTCCAACAGCATTCCTGGGGGTGTCCTGTGCACCAAGAGGCTGACACCCTCGGCCTCATCTGAGGCCCAGGCACTCGGGAAAAAGATGCATGCTCACAGTGCTCAAAATGCTCCTTCTCCCCAGACATGCATGCTGAGCAAAAGTGCAGAAAAGCAAGAGACCCTGGGCTCGTTTCTGAGGAGGAAGCAGCTGAAAAACCAGCCCCCCTACCCCACACCATCCCTGCCCCCCAAAACATGTGGGGGCCATCAATTCATCTCACTGTGGCCAAGAGACTAGGGGATATGAGGGTGGGATTAACGTAAAGAAAATGTTCTTCTCCATTCAAAGTTTGTTCATCACTCGGACTTTAGGGAAGTTTCCTGAATGAGGGAGGTCAAGTCTTAGGTTCCTCTTCAGAGCCACACTTCACGCCAGGGGCCAATCTGCCACTAGACCTTGCATGTCCTGCCTGGGAGCAACCTCCTAATTGGCTTCCCCTGCAATTTCTTGCCTTGCTCTTTACAGACAAAGCGGCCTGTTAAAAATATGACCTCGCATGGTCTCCCGCTACCATCGGGACGCTGCCCTAAGCATCGCACAGAAGGTCTGGCATCATGTGGTCTCACTCTGCAGCTTGTCTCGCCTCAGCTTCCCTGCCCTGACTCCATAGCATCCGCCCCAGCCGTGAGGTGGGGACTGGGACTTACCCAGCCCTACTGTGGGTGCCCTTCGGTCATGAGCCTGGGTTGTCTTACACCATGTCCTCTGTAAAAATGTAGCTGCACTAAGTCAACTCAGTTTTTCCGAGAACAGTGGGGAATCTGGGAAGGAGTGATCCACCAGCCGAGGGTGGGGTTGGTTTTATTTTCATATTCCTTATACATGCCATACTCTCTCAGGCTTTTTTTTTTTTTTTTTGCAAATGCCATTTCCTTGTTCTGGAATGCCCTTCTTCCTGACCCAGCAGGCCCCATCCTGCCTAACCGAAGAGTTTAGGATCATTCTTTTATGAGGTCTTCTATAGACAAAAGAGGAGGTTCTTCCTGTGAGTGCAGTAATTATGTCTGCCCTGGTTGCTGTGGCTCAGTGGATTGAGCATGGGCCTGCGAACCCAAAGTTCACTGTTTCAATCCCCAGTCAAGGCACATGCTTGCGTTGCAGGCCAGGTCCCCAGTAGGGGGCACAAGAGAGACAACCACACATTGATGTTTCTCTCCCATTCTTCCTCCCTTCTCCTGTCTCTAAAAACAAAGAGATCTTTAAAAAATGATTATGTCATGATCACATTGCAGTGTAACTCTCCCCGTTCATCACAACATTTATCCTATTTCCACAGACACACCCACTAGACTGACATGCCCACTAGATTGTAAGGGCTGTGAGAACAGGGACTTTTTGCATAATTGACCAGGACCCAGCACAGTTCCCAAAATATCGTGGGTGCTCACTGTAAGTGTTTTGAAAGGAGAGTGAGGGGGGAAACCCCATACGTGTAATGACAATGTCAGTGAGGACGATAATGAAGAGAAGAGAGACAGTCATCAGGAGCATCTGAAGTGGTAGAAGCAGGCGGAGTGAGAGCTGGGCCACACTCAGAACCAAACAACTGAGATGAGTAAGCCACCCAGTGAGAACTCTGAGGATGAGGATGCCTTCAACCCATGGAGGCCACAGGACGAGGAAAAGGCAAAGCACCGGAGTCAAAGTAGAACCCTTGGGAAATCACTGAGCTGGGAAAAGATCGGGGCACGTCTGTAACCTAGCAAAGAAACAGGAATTGCCGAGGAAAGGAAAGGGGCATGCCTGAGGAGTTCTGGGTCTCAGCACTGCAGAGCAAAGGCTGCTTGGCAACTACGGCAGGTTGTATACACTCAAAAAGCAGAGAAAACCAACTGCCACCAGAAGCACCAGAGCTCCAGGACTCACTCACTAGTGATACACTCACTGGGCTTCTTTGCTAGTTCAGCCCTGCACGCAAACTGACTTGCTGCGCTTTCTTACGCAGAAGAAAATCCATCTTTGTGCTTTAAGTATCAAAAACAAAAAAACAAACAAACAAAAACAACCAAACCCCACCCTCTGCTGGCGGATCACTCCTTCCCAGATTCCCCACTGTTTTTGGAAAAACTGAGTTGACTTACTGCAGCTACATTTTCATAGACAACGTGGTGTAAGACAACCCACGCCAGGCTCATGACCGAAGGCACCCACAGTAGGGCTGAGTAAGTCCCTGTCTACGGCAGCCTCCTCATCTCCGTCACTGTGTTTTGCTCCATTGTGTATGCCCCACTACAGGGAAAAACAACACATGTTCCCTTAAACTTGCATTGCAATAGACGTACTTCTTTTGAGTGACAATACACAGAATCCATGAGATAGAGATGTTTGGGGAACAAGGCCCCACACGGCTCATTCCTGGGCTCCTAGAAAGCAGAATAGCAGCATTCACTGTCGCAGAGCATTAGCCCCAGCAGGATTTAGGAAGCTGAATGAACGTTGAGCAGGGGACCATAGGAATTTGATCCCCTGGGGATCATAAAATGAAGGAGAGACATTTTGATGAAGGTAAGTGAAATATCTTACTAACATCTTTCACTGAGGCGAGTCTTCAGCCTTTCCGCAGTAGACCTTCCCAGAACCCATAGCCTCTACCTTAACAATGGAAAAGGCCGGAGAGAGGTTCCGCTGTTACAAAAGGTCTTGTAGCAACTGAAGATGCCGTCACAGACAGGAGCCCTACACACCTGTCCACCACCAAGAGGAGAAACTGCCGGCCCCCTTCCACTCAGGATGAAGCTCACAGTGCGTGATCCATGTGTGACCAGAAGATCAAGAGCATCGGGTGAGCGAGTTAAAACCGCACTTGTACCCCCTGGGCAGTGATGGATACTCTGCTTAGTCTCGAGGTACAAAAAAAGAGACCTACAATTTCCACCAGAATTAACTCCTTTTTTCTACCAAGGGGCATTGAGGCATTTCTCCTCCTTACCTCATGGATTGCGAGAGTGAATGTTGAGTCAAAAACTCAGTTTCTTGGTCCCCACAAAACAGCTGGGTCCTCGGTGTGAGCGAATCCTTGTGCCCTTGATCCAAGAGATTGGGTGTCCTGAGCGAGGGGTGCCCAAGGCCCTGTTGGCTTTTATGAGTCTGTGGGTCAGCTCAGACTGGCTGCCTACTCATCTGTATGCAACAGCTTTCCAAACACGTAGTTTACTTTAGAACCGGATCCAGCAAGAGTAGGCGTGGCGGTAAAATGGGCTGGATGCACCAGAGGTGTTGAGCTGCCGGCGCTAATTAAGAAAGATTTGTTCACGGAGCCGTGACTGGGAAGTGGACGGTCAGTGTGCTCAGGGTGACAGTGACCCAGTCATATGTGTGAGGTTGAGCACACAGGCACCGCGGCTAGATGCCCCCAGGTGGGGACATTATGGTCCCCAAAGAGCCCCTCCAAAGTTTCTCTGTGACTCACTCACTGGCCCTGGGTCAGGCTGACCAGACCAACCCTTGGTCAGCGATCTGTCAGCGACAGGACCAATCTGTCTGCGATCCTGGCGCGATGTAGGGCTTTGCAGAGTCTGTCTAGCAGAGCAGGGTGGGAGCCAGGCCTTGTCACGGCCACCCTGTCACCTGGGGGCCAGTTCTCAGCCTCAGCCTCGGAGGTCTGCAGTGAGGAGTGAGATAATGTATGTAAGGCACTTGGAACACACTTGGCATTGAGCAAACTCATGGAAATCAGTACAACCCAAGTGTCAGGTTTCTTTCCACCTTTCCCCACCCTCCAACCCCTGGGAGCGGGGGTCTTATCTCCCGCCTCCCCAAATGGTGTCTTTCAGTCTTTCCCTGGGATGGTGCTGTCCATGGGCCATCGCTGGTCACCAGCAGAGTGTCAGAAAGCGGCCTCCTCAGCATGCTGTCCTCCTGCTTCCTGGCACAGCAGGAGGTGAGCAGGAACAGGCCACCCCTCCCTCCGCTGCCGGTCTCCCTCCCCGAGACCGTGTTAGGTGCCGGCTCGACCTGAGTCCGCATGACCAGAGAGCAGGAGGAGGTGCAGCGTCCGGGGAGTCGACACCTCTCAGTCACATGCAGTTAGTACGGCCCGGTTTTCACGGGGAGGACAAAATGGGAGCAAACGCGTGATTACATGGGGAAAGGAGTTTTTTGGGATTTTCAGTGTACAAGTCTTGCACTAACTTTGTTATTCTTAAGCATTTTATTCTTCTTGATGTTGTGAATAGAAGTGTTTGTTGTTTACAGTTTATATTTCATTATTGCATTTATGGGGGTGACACTGGTTGATAAAGTTGTACAGCTTTCAGGGGTTCAGTTCTACAGCGCATCATCTGTGCACCACGTTGTGTGTTCACCACCATAAGTCCAACCTCCTTCCATTACCACTTACCCCCCCGTTTCCCTCTGCCACGTCCCCCAGCCCCTTTCCTGCTGGTCACCACCATGCGGAAGATTTTGTTCCAACACTTGTAAGTGTAACTAGTTGTCACAGCAAAGGAGAAGGAGTAGAGCGGTGTAATTAGAAGAGTTTGTACTAGGACTTCCCATGGGGGGGTGGGGCTAGTACTGCAGGGAGCAGCGGGACGGGGTTGGGGAGGGGAAGGAGGGGAGTGGGTCAAAGCTTGTGCTAAACATCACTCTTCCCCTCACAGAATGCTTCCTGTGAGCATCACCGGTTCCCCCTCTCGCTCCCCCTCCCCAGCCTTACCCCTCTCTCTGTGCTACCGCCTTTGCAGGTATTCCACGCCACCTCTCAGCACAGTCTCCCAAACCCAGGGTCCCTCTTCCTCACCTGTGAGCATCTCCTGGTCAGGATGGGACCCTGCCCATTGGCCTCGCCCACCCACAAGTGCAGCCAGCACTGTGTCAGGGCCCTGGCTGGGCTCTCTGAAGTGGCTGAGCAGGGTGCCAGCACCCAGAAGCCCTGGCTGGGAGGAGGGAGCTCCCCTGAGATCGACTTTGGCTGGAGCCCTCCTTAAACTCCAGGGAAGGCTAGGGTGTGTCAGCATCCCCTTGTCCTTCACTCAGGGTCAGCCCTGAATCCCTGCAGTGGCTTGGAGGTGGCTCAGCTAGCTCCTGCCCTCCTCCCTCCCGCCCCCTCCAGGCCCTGTGAACCCCGTCTTGGTGCCTGCTCCTCCAGGGCCCTGGACTGGCGCCTGGGCTGCTCCAACCAGGTGGGAGCTATCAGAGGGTTTCAGCAGGAGAGACACAGGGGTTGCACCGGACAATTTCCAGAGCGGGGACCCAAGAAGGCCGACTTCTGAGTGTGAACTGTGGGTGTCCTCCAGAGGACTGGAAACACACACACACACACACACACACACACATGCACGCACGCACAAACTCACACCTCTCATGGGTAAACGTTAATTCTCAGAGATCTACAGAACCAACCTCAAATGAGGAAAATAAATGTTTCCTGAAGTGCCCCATTCATTTGCAAGATGAGTACCTCCAGCACGGCAGGGCCCAACGTCCCTGATTATGCAGACCAGGTAGTTACCTCACCTCAGCCCGGGCCCTCTGCCCCCACCTTCAAACAGCCCCGTGGGACCTGCAGGGAATGAGAAAAAGGCCGTTGCTAAGCAACTGGGAGGGTAGGACTTCTGCATTCTTTTTTCCAGTTGCAGGGCCTTGCTTATAATGTGCAAGTGAAGACATTAGACCTGGTGAAGCTGTGCATCTTCCACAAAACCAACACGACTCATCCTCTCCGTCTCTCTCCTACCCATGGTCTGCCTGTAGAAACGCTGCTCCCGCACCACCTGTCTGCCGCTTCTCCCCACGCTGCCCCCCACAGAGCACCCCCTCCTCGTTCCTGGGGGCTGGGTCAGCCTGGCGTTTACCCCTCCCAACGCCAGCGCCTCCCACCTCCACACCTGCCCTGCAGGGCCAGGTCCCCCGGAGAGCTTTACTTCAAAGAAATTTGCTGCATTTCAAAGATGTGCTTCTATTCATGACAAATATTTCAGCAGGAGCCATTTGGATGAACAGTAGGTCTTTAGGGGTGCCTGTCTGGTCTGGGGAAGATGGGCATTCCATTCACACAGGGACAAGTTCTGAGAAGCAAGAACAAAGACAAAGTGAACAGGAAAGGAGACAACACAGGCAAAGGATTAGGGAGCTGGAAAACAAATTCGGGGAGCAGAGCAGCAAGAGGTGACCCCCGGTGCCTGCAGGGGAGAAGGCAGCAGGAAGCTGACAGAGAGCTCTCCAAGGCTGGGGACAGGCCCAGGTATCTCAGAGCACAGGGCTGACATGTGAGGCCAGAACACGGGAAACAGAAGCCTAGGGTTTGAGGTTTACTCTGGAGAAAACCAGACTGTAGACTTCAGGTTCTGCAGATGTTTCTATGCATCAAAATGTAACCATAATACACCACTCAGCTTGGCTGTGAATAATATAGTCATACTGATGTAAACATTGAGTTTGGAGGCAATAAAATGTTTGCTACAACTTTACAGAAAGGGTGGGTGGAGAGGAGGGCCGAGGACAGGAGCTGGAGCAGGGCAGTGGGAAAGCCAGCTCCTCCCCTCCCTGATGAGGGCGTCAACTAACAGTGTCTGATGTGGAAAAACCAAATACTCCTATAACAGAACGAGCCCTTCATTGGGAAAGAAGGAGGCAAGTATTAAAGGAATGCCTTACCACAGCTGCAGCATCTAAAAGTGGTTCCCATACCCAATTTGGAGCGACTTGGGCATGTTCGTACCTTTCAGGTGGAGGGAGAGGAGGATGAGCCCTCCCCTGACTCTCTGAGCACACCCACAAGTGGACACCTGACCGCCTCTTCTCCCACCCATCCCCTCCCCCTGACGTCTGCCTGAGGACAGGGGCCCTCCTCTCCAAAGCAGCACTCAGATTTGGGGGGGGCCGGGGGAGGGGTCATGACTTCTTTCTGCTGGGCCACACTGCCCTCCCCTCCCCTTGACTCCAGCTCTGAGAGGGGCTCTCATCTGGGGCTCTCACCTGCGGGGACAACACGCTCTGCAGCCCCATGTGTCCCACAGACAGGAAGGGCCAAACAGCAGCAGCCTGGAGACCCACTGACACCCGACTTTGTCACCGAAATCTAATGCTCTTTGCAAAACAAGCATGTCCACATGTTCTTCAAACACTGTAAGTTGGAATTTTTACTTCTCTAGCTACAAACCTGCAAGCTGCTCCCATCTGTCGGTAAGGGAAGAGATTCCCTGTGTCCAGGCCACTGCCCTCCTGGAATGGCAACTTCCAAGACCCAGGAAGGGCAGCCATGGCAATTCTGACACAAGCAAAACACACTGCCCACCTCACAGGCCTCCCAGCATCTTACTGGCACAGGACAGGGGGACTCTGTGGGAAAACGTCCTTTCCTCTGTGCGCCGTGACTGTCTTGAGACTCGCTGTCTGCGGAGAGCGTGGCGGTAATCTGAGTGTGCTTTCCACGAGGAGAACTGGATCTTCGCCCCAGGCACCAAAAGGAAAAGAGCACCATTATGCAGTAAGCCTCGGGGCGCTGGGGAAGCTCTCACCCCAAACATTCCCTGCCAGCCTTTGATGAAGAAAGAAAATCACTCTGCGAAAAATGCCACGCCAAGGCACTGTAAAAATAGAAATAGAATTCAACGAAGGGAGGATTTTGATCATTCCATTTGATTCATTAAAAGCTTGTGGAGGCCATTCCTTACAGTGACGAATAAAACATGACTCTTGCCCTTCCCTTCGAGAGAGAACACTTTGTAGAGGGAAAGACCACCGTAAATACAGTAAGAAATAAATGCATGGAAAGTGTTATGACAAGAAGAGCTTATTTCTTTTTTTTTCAAGTACAATTTACATTCAATATTATACTTTATTCAGTTCAGATATACAGCATAACGCTCAGAGAATCATGTACTTTACAGAGGGGTCCCCCGGTATTTCTAGTACCCACTTAACCCACAGTATTATCAGTTACACCCCCTAAGCTGCAGTTTGCATCTCTGTGACTTTGTAACTACCGATTTGGGCTCCTTAACCCCTGCACCCTTTTCCCCCAGCCCCTAACCCCCCTCCCTTCTAAAACTGTCAGTCTGTTTTCCATCTCTATGAGCCTGTTTATATTCTGTGTGTTTACTTTCTTCAAATTCCACATATAGGTGAAATCATATGGTATTTGTCTTTCTCTGTTTGACTCTCCAGTTCCATCCATTCTATCACCAAAGGTCAGATTCACTGAAGAAGAGGTTATTTCTAACTGGAAAATTGGGGGAGTTTCTTAGAGACGGTGCTCTTTAGACTGGACCCTCTCCGCAGGGCAGGACCGCCCCCAGAGGCTATGGAAGGTGGGGAAGAGATGGAGGAGAGAAACGGCTTGAAGCCCAGAGAGCGGACGTGACTTTGAGGTGCGGGGCCTTCTCGAGGGAAGACTCGTTGGTTTAGGAGAAGACATGTCGGAAGGTGGCCCTGTGGGTGGAGACACAGGGCAGAAGGATTTCCTGTGCTTGGGATTTTGACCTTTCACCTGTGTCCCACCGTGTCACAGCTGTGCAGTAGGCGACAGACACTCGGAAGGCAAGAATGATGGGTCTCCACACAAGATGACACTTACAGTCAATGTCTCACCTTTCCTATGTGCAGGAGCGTTGCCATGTTTACCCCCAGTTTTCATATCGACACACAGGACTGCATGTTTGGACATGGCTGGTCTGTTGACTGACGGGGGCGCGGGGGGGGGGGGGGGGGGGGGGGGGGNGGGGGGGCCGCGGGGCACTCCCTGCAAACCCAGGTCTCACCAGCAGAGGCGCACACGCGCTGCCGATGGAGCCCTGTCGCCCGTGCCAGTCGGGAAAGTGCCACTGAACAAAGAAGGGGGGCTGGGAGGCTGCAGACTTGGGCTCGTCCCTCCCCCGCCAGGTTTTCTAGAAAGACACACCGCCCTTCAGCAGGGCCCCAAGGCCTTCTTGACACTCAGCAAAGCTTGGGAGACCCAATGATTTCAGTAGGTTCCCTACAGCGAGCGCTACCTCAACAGTAGCCGGCAGCAGTATCTGCCCCCCTCCCAGCCCTTTGAGATCAGGGGCGGCAGACGCTTTCCTTCAGGTAGACCTGTGTCCTGAGCAGGACAGGGTGCGTCCTGTCTCCCCTGAGATCTGAACCGCCCCTGCCTCCTCCTGCCCCTTGGACTTTTAACCCTAACATCTGCTGTCTGCAGGAAAAGGTTCTTTCAAAGAGACAGGAGCCAGGTCTGCTGGGCCCGCACCTTGTTCCAGCACCACCGTCCTCTGCTGAGGTTCCTCGGGTGTGTGGTCCAGCCCTCATTTCAGAGAAGAGGACACAGAGACTTGGCGAGATCCATCCTGGCCACCCCTTGAAGGCCTTTCCGACAGGGCCCCTGGCATTGGCAGTCGGACGTGGGCTGACCCTGGGCTCAGTTACTGTGTGAACTTGGCAGTACTTGTATATTGGATGACAAAATGCCAAACCAGAAATCTGAAAAGCATTGCACCCCCATCTCCCCAGGTAGCTGCCTTCTTGGAATGGAAACCCTACACCGACTGGGAGTTTAGAAGTCACCTCTGGCCTGCCCACATTCCCTGAGCTTCCCCACCTCAATGACATCACCCCAAACCCCGCAGACCGCTGATAGTCTTCCTGGGCCTCTCCACCAGGGATGCCCAACTCCTGAGCCAACAGCCACATCTTCCTCCCCTAACCCTTGTCGTCCCGGTTGGCACTTTTCTTGCTAATTGCATGCATGGGCATGGCTTTCTTGAAGTTTCTGGGAGGTGACTTCTTCCTCCAGGTCATCGTTGCTTCCTCCAGAAACCCTTGAGCTCTAAAGCTACAAAGCCTGATGTCTTGTCCGATGAATAAATGATGACCGCAATCGAGTTTCCTCTTCCCTTTGCCTTGCACAGCCTGCCAATGTCAGATGCCTGTTCCCCGGTAAAGTGCCACCAAAAGAAATGTCCTTCTAGGAGCTATGAGCCAGTGTGCTCAAGGTGCAGTCCCAGGGGGCACCCTGTAGTTTTTTCTTTTTTGCTGCCCTGGCACCTTAGGGTGATGGCACACCCACGGGGCACCCTATGCTCTTCTTGCATGAGGGTGCCACACAGTAGCCCCTATACTGTGCCAGGTTACGGCAAAGTGAGCAGAGGAGGCACCTGTCCTTTAGGGGGTTCTGCTGCGGAAACTCACCCAGGCAGCCTGGCCAGGACCGACATGCACACGCACGGAGGCCTGAGCGGAGGACCGTGCAGGGTGGCCCCACCGCAAGGTGCTCACAATCATGCCTGCATTGGGAAGACCGAGGGTGGCTACCTGGTCACAGAGTCAAGCTGATGTCTTCCCCTTGGGGCTACAAGGGACTCTGGGAAAAGCACCCTCGGCTCCCTCGGTCTACCCAGACTTGCTGGGACCCCACCGAGATGCAGGTCAAGCCAGGGCAGCTGACCAGAGAGGACAGGGATGGCCCACAGTGCTGCTCCCCACACCCGTCTGCCCTCTGTTCGGCAGCTGGCCGGGGTGGGGGTGTGGCAAGGCCGGGACCAGAGGGTCCCACTGGGAGCGGTTGGGGGCTGGAGGGAAGGGCCCCGCAGATCTCTGGTCCTATGTCACAGCAACTCCGGCTTTCTAGGGCTTCTCCCTTCCCTTCTCACACACTGTGCTCTGCATTCTCGGCCGCTCACCGTGGTGTGAGTGGCCGAGACACCAGAAGTCAAGACCAATACGTTCACAAGTTGTTTCCAGCTGGTCACGGTCACCCTCTGGGCTCATTGAATACTCAGGGGACAAGGCAGGTACAAATTCCCCTCACGCACATACTTGGCAGCAACTTTGGCCCAGGCTCACGTATTCATAAGGGTCAGTCTCTTGACTCTGGCACACAAACCCCAGCTCTGGAAATTGCCAGCTTCTGCAGTGACAAAGCCCAGTACTTGGGGCTAGTCCAGTGACCTTGAACTTGATGCCTTTTCAGCCACAGTAACTGATGTGAACAGTGTTTTCCCTCTGTGGTGACCGGCCTGGCGTCTCACCACCTGGCCCAAAGATCCACCCAGACCTAGGGCTGAGGGGCAGTCTTCAGGACCTAGAGTACGTAAAGGACAACCCATGAACCCCAGGCCCTCCCAGGATATCTAGTCCTTGGATCCCAAAGAGCGGGTCTCACCAGCCTTCCAGCTGACGTCCCTGCTGACCCCTGGGCCCCACTGTGACTTTGGGTCCTAGGTAATGAGGATTTCATTCAGGGGAGGAAAACCGCTTTAGAAGAAGGGCCCCAAAGTTCAAGGTGCCAGCCCCAGGGAGCTTAGGCAGCAGGAAAAACATGAAGCCTGGAGTAGGAAAATCGAGGTTGGAAAACGCCTCTGCCACTCCACGGCAGCCTGCTGCGGGGGCGGTCACTCACCGCCCGAGCCTCCGCTTCCTCGTTTGAAAAAGGGGCAGACTCGACTTGCCTTACACAATACCGTGTAAGTGCCTTGCTGTTGCTCGGTGCTGTGGCAACACCACTGTTATTATCCCTGTCATTATTACTATGTGCAATAGCCAGAGCAGGTAGAACCAGGAACTAGGAAATTGCAGCTTCAGTCTGAGTCTTCTACCAATGGACAGGGGAGATCGGGCCGTGTTCCGCACAATGTGACATGGGGGTGGAGTAGCTCTTTCCAGTGGTCCTGGGGATGCAGGGGGTGTGGGTGGGGAGGCATCGGGCGACCAGGGTGCTTTTGGAGCCCGGAGAGCACCAACAGGCTGAGCTGGTTTGGGTTCTATGGTGCGGGGCTGTGCCCACCCTTAGGTGAGAAAATCCCGACAGTGGATGCTCCTCTTGAAGAAGCATTGGCACAGCCTCTGCAGTAACCCTTGCAGCAGCAGCCTCCCTGTGTCTGCCTCGTCCTTTGCAAACCACTGTGTGAACATTTTCTTCAGAGGCCAGTTTCACAAAGCCAGGGAGCGGCAGAGAAGGGCTAGTGATGAATTGGTTCTTGGGACTCTGGGTCAGGTCCATATTCTTGTCCTCTTCGCCCAGCTGCCCTGGGGTCAAACAGAAGCACAAGGGCGTTGGCGGTTCCCACTCCCCACCCCCATTTGTGTGCCCTCCCTCCCCTGCCGACCTCTCCATCCTCCCCGGCTCACTGCCGAGCAGAAGCCACAAGCACGGTCCTATTTCCGCCTCAGTCGTAGCCCACCGACCCCAGCCAGGGGCTCTTGACAACAGCCCTGGGGGTTGATGTCTTCCTTTGCAGAGGGGCACTGAGGCAGCCCATTCTCTGGAAATGAGGAAAGCTTACTCTCCAAGGACAACTGTATTTTCTGATGTTACTGCAAAAAGAGACAGGGTGGTCTTTTCCTGTAACCCTCCAGAGCCCCTTGGACCTCAGAAAATTCTTCGGTCCCCTAGCAGCTGTGGCCACTGTCAGACAGACCTAGGGCATCTCATTCAGAACCCCCCAGCCCCCACCCAGTGGAACTTCACAAGACCAGCATGTCGGGGCAGGGGGGTGGGACTGAGTGGCTATGGCAGGGAGGAGAGAGTCCGAACCCCCTTGAGACAAAGCCCAACCCTTTTGAGTCTGCACTCAAAGACTGAGCTGATACACCTGAAATGGCCTTGGGTGCACCATGAATCAGGCACCTTCTAAGGATGGGCAAACCTCACTTAACAGACTTCAATACTGCAGTCCACTGAACATGACCTTCCTTCTTGTTCAATAGCCAAGGCCAATAAACACCCAGTCCATGTGCAATGAACAGCCTTTGCTGGACCCCAGGTTCACCTCGCCATGTTCTACTCATGACAGGGATTCTCAGCTAGCTCTCCCGTAGGGAGAGATGTGTCACCAGCCTGAGAAGTCTAGTTCCCAGCACAGGCATAGCGCTCGCTGTGAATTAATGAGCTAACCACCTCGCCCAGGTATTAGGAAGCTAGACTTGAATACGTGCTCTTGGGAGTTAGTTGTGCTTATAATCATGTAACTGAATTTGCAAAGGGGACCTTGGCAAATGTCCTGGGCTGTGTCACCTTCTGGGGTCTCTTGAAAGACAGCTGCTTTGACCTCTATGGACACTCTGTAGCATCATTATTAGCTACGTGCCCTTTCTACATAAGCTTGTATAACTATTGGCTGAACTTCTACCACAAGGGTAGGCGTCCTTGCCGGCTGGGACTTCAGCCTTATTCATCACTGCACATCTAGACCCCGGCACAGAGCCCCCAGCAGAGCAAGGGGTCAGCAAATGTCTGCAGATGGGTGATTGGAAGTGAATGACTTGAGTGCAGAGAGGGTAAGTTAAAGAAATGCTTCTGCTTTTGTTCTCACCTGAAATCCCAACAGAATACCCATTTAAAAAAGGCACTAGCCCTCCAGGGTGAGAAGAACTGGCAGGAGGCAATGACAACGTGGCTGAAAACCAGGAAGCAGATGACGTCTACACTTACAGAGGGAAAAACAACCACCCCCACCCCAGGAGCCCGCACGATGCACACCGCGGAATCTCCACAGCCTCGGTTCCCTGCAGCACCGTCCACCTCCCCAAGAAGGCGCTGGGCAGCGCAGGGAAAGAAGGCTGATGGGGCGAGTCTGCATAGGAAAGACAGGAGTTAGACCTGCGGATCCCCTCCCGACTCAGCCCGGGCAGCAAACCTCCCGTGGCCTTTTGCAGCACAGACTGGAGATTTACTCCCTGGTGAGGACGAAGCAGAGCCTCTGGGTGGAGGGACACACAGCACCACGAAGTGTTGGCTGGTCCTTTCGGTGTCCCCAAAGGAGGGCTAAGTAAACCTATGCCTCGAAGTGCCCCAATTCCCTTCCCCAAATGAGTCCAGAGGTGGGCAGTCAGGACTTGGCCCTCGAGCAGGAGATGGAAAGAGCTGTTCCTGAGAAATTCAACTATCCCCCCCCAAAGGGAAAGCTGCTTTCAAGGGTTCTTGCAAGGAAATGGCCCCGCCAGAGTGTCCACCAGGGGGCCTGGCAGTGGTGAAGCCCCACCCTCTGGCCCGGGGCATTCTTTTTGAGGGTCATCAGATATCTGAGCTGCTAAAGCAAACACATATAAAAAAGGGGGGGACAGAGACTGCATGGGGAGAAGAAAGTTGCAAATTAAAAAGATGCAACCCAAAAATTATAATAAAGGAACCTTAAGGTGACGCGTGCACTGGCCTGCAGTGTACCCGGCGTTATGGATGGGATTTGAGACAAATTCATGTGGACTACTGAGTCCTGCGGAGGAAAAGGGATGCGAAGTATGCGAAGCGACAGGTTAACCCGGTGGGGGGACCCTTTCACAGTGTCTGCATGGATCGAATCATCGCACTGTACACTTCAGAGATGACACAGTTTTGTTTGTCAATGACACTGAAATAAAGATAAAAAATAAAATACACTAATTGTAGGCCCTGGGCCAGGCACCAAGTGGGCGAGCCCGGGGACGTCAGCCTCAGGGACGCAGTTCCACCCCGAGGTCAGGGGCAGGACGGCCTCGGTGCTGCTGGGGCTTGGGCTGTCACACGGAGCCCTCACGGATGCCTGTGATGGCCCCCATGTCCCTCTTACTTCTGGCTGCTGAAATTTGTGCATCCATCCCACCCCCCAGCTTCTGGATCTGGGGGTCCAGGGTCAGAGGTCTCTCAAGGAAATTGAGAGGGATTATGCCATGTCACCTGAAGTTGTAACTGTCACCAAGGCAGGGCCCCAGCTCCTGTCAGTGGGTCAGTCCCTTAAGTGTGGGGCTCTGGGCACCCCAATACCTGACTTCTCCACCCTCGGCTTTCCTTTGGAACGTCCTGCTGCGCCTTCTTGGTTAGTTCCTTCCTGAAGAGGACTCTAACTTTAAAATTGCTCCTTCATCTCCAGGGTCTCCCTAGGCAGGTGGGGCAGGGGGCCTCTTCTAAAAAGTATATCTATCTCACTTCATTTGTCTTGGCCTTTTGGGGTAGAGGGCCCACCAGAAACGTTGCAGGCCAAGAACTCCTTTCTCTCCGCCCAGGCACATCAACTCCTCGCTCTGTCGTCCAGCCGCCCAGCCCGGGAAGGCCTCCAGGGTCCAATGCCTCCCTGGTCGGTGGTCACCTGCACGCCCAGCCAGCTCACATCAGAGTCACCCATGAGCATCTTTCACCCCCCGCAGGGTGGTGTCCCCCACTTGCCTCATGTCATCCGAGCTGTTGGCACTTTCCTCGGTGAGCTCCAGGCACAGGAGCTGGGACGGACGCTCCTCGGTTCCCCCTAAACCACCTTCCGTGGACTAACTATCCTTCTGGGGGCTGGAGGGGGTGGGGGGCGGTAATGAAAGGGCTCTGTGACGTCATCCGTTTGGCCAGCCCTTGCTCCCCACGCTCATCTCTTGGAGATGTGAGATGTCAATCAGCATGTTAAAGAATCTAAGTCTTAAAAGTAAAAAAAAATTCCCAGAAGAAAAGACAATGACAGAAACGTCTACCTAATACCCAGAGCCAGGGACACAGGCTACACTGAGTCACATCCCTGGAACATTCCAGAACACTACAGGTAAAGAGGAACTCCTGCTCGTTTTCGGAAAGGAAAAAGAGGGCATATAACACGATGAGGATGAAACCAGCTCCGGACACCTTCAACAACGGTGAAGACATCCTGTCGACACTCGGAAGGGAGATGATGTCTGATTTAGAATTCTGTGACTGGCTAAGCTGTCGGTCAAGTAGAATGGAGATCTTTTCAGATATGTAAAGTCTCTAAGACTTTTACCTCCCATGCCCTCTTTCCCAAGAAACAACTGCAGCCTGTCTTCCTCCTAATGGAGTGGGTCAGCCAGGAGGGGGAGGCACAGGAGTCACAAGGAGCAGGGGACAGAGCGCAGGAGCCAGGTGACAGGAAAGAGGCGACAGGAGGACAGGGGCGGGGGTTGGGGACCGAGGCTCCAGCAGAGGTTTCTCCACGACAGGAAATTAATAGGACACCTGACAGGTGTGGACATCTTGAGAGACGATTGAAACTGCCAGAAATTCTTGTTGATACTAGTGTTGAGAGAAAAACAAACAAACCAAGCAAAAAACAAAACCAAGAAAATTAGTGACTTCAGGGAAAACAAAAAGCTGCCTGGATTACTGCGCGGATCAGCTGTGACGGGGAATTTTGTAGACAACGTGATGTTCAACCTGAACATCATGTATCCAACAGACGTGCTTACAGAGCACCTCAGAGACGGGAGAACGGGAAGTGGGAAGGGTACGCATGCGTGGCGGGTGGGGGAGGGGGCAGGAGAGCTGAGCACCCATCTTTGGTAATGTCTCTAAAGCGGAAGCATCTACAAGTATTACTACAAGCAGGGCAATTAAAGGCAGGTGGTAAAACCAAGGAGAAAAAAAAATTGCCAAAACAGATGGAAGTGGTAGTCCTGGAGATTGAGTGAGGGAGAAAAGGAGGCCTGACTGTTTTCCTATCAAGCTAAGCAGAACGAGGTGATACTTTGAATGTATGCATACATTGCTTTAATAAAGCAAAAACTAAAGATAAAAGTTAATGAATGGGCCCTGGCCAGGTAGCTCAGTTGGTTAGAGTGTGGTCACAATATGCCAAGGTTGTGGGTTCGATCAGGGCACATACATGAGAATCAACCAGTGAGTACACAAATAAGTGGAATAACAAATCAGTGTTTCTCCCCCACCCACCCTTGCTCTCTCACTGCCTCTGTCTCTCCCTTCCTCTCTCAAATCAATAAATTTTTTAAAAAAGAAAAAAGAACGGGTGTAAATAATGCATCCCACTTAGTGAGAAATCTCAACCACTAGGTGGTGCTATTAGCCACTTATGGAAACTGCCAGGGAAGGGCTGGTGCTTGCTAGTGGGCATTTCTGTGGAGTTTTCTACAAAACAAAAATAAAGTGAAATTTTTATCAATAGAGTTAGGAAGAAATATAGCTGTTTATTTTTTATTTTTAAATATCCCTCCTCACAGAGTAGGAAGGAAAAATCATTTCCCCCTAGTGGTGCAATAATCGAGGCTCAACTCACAGAGACAAAACCCAGCCTTCTAGCTGTGTTGTGCCCCGACTTCTGGAAGCCCGGTGTGAACTCAGTAAAATCAGCTGTGCAGCCACATGTGGCAAGTGTCTCTCAGGCACCCGGGCCTGGCGTCATGAATAAGAGGAAATTCAGGAATGGGAAGCTTGTTTTAGGAAAGTCACAGCTATTGTTGGTGCTAACTTCAGAAAGTGGCAACTTCAGGTGGAGAGTGGTTTGGGACCCTCAGGGGACAGTGAAATGCTCGTTTGCTGGGGAGTGAGGCACAGGCGTGTTTCACACATCCTGCAGTTACTAAGGGCCTGCTGAGAGCCTAATCAGTGTTTGGGGTTTTTGTTTGTTTTTTTTTTCCTAAGCTCTATTGCCCTTGACTCTTCTGGATCTGTGGCCGGCGGGAACTGTGGCCTCTGCTGTGCTGGGCTCAGGTCTTCATCGGGTAAGTGCTTCCGAATAAATATCTACTGATGAACGAGCCTGGTACACCGACCGCTCTGACTTCCTGTCACTCTTACCCTTTTAACATGGTGCCACCACACTGGCCAGGCCATCCTCCAGCCATGCTTGTAACAACTCCAGGTCACAACTCCAGGTCCCATTCTAGACCCTCCTCCTGTCTGCCCCTGACATGGGTGTGGCCCCAGCTCTGGCCTTTCCACCCTCCTCCAGGTCTCTAAACCAGCCTCCGAGTTCCAGGCTTCTCCTCCCAGTGGATGGCATTCCAAGCTCTGCAGCGCCCCCACTCAACTCCGGGCATCCCTTCCCTGCTCTTCTCAGACAATTCCTCTTAGGTGGTGTGTCCAGCCTACAGCTGGTGTGCACCGCATTTAAGATCCAATTCCGCATCCCTCCTTCCTGAGTTACCTTTCCTTCTGATTTTCTCATTTCTGTCTTTAGGCATGCATGCATTCGGTCAGCATTTATAGAATAAAAGGTGGGATGCCCGAAACCAGGGATTCAAGGGATTTCAAAAACAAGGCCCCATCCTCAAGGAACTTGTAGGCTGTAGGGAGAGGGGAGAGGCAGATAAAGAAGCCCCCAGGACCCAGTGATCAGAGCTGATGGGAAGGAAGTGAACGGAGCAATGTGGACCCCCAGGATCCACATTGGGGGTCCCTGGGAGCTCAGTGCAGCTCAGCAACAAACCAGCCAGGCCTCTGCCTCTTCCCCCTGCTCCCCAGGTGCTGTCAGATACGCGGTTCCTTGCATCTTTCTCAGCTGTGTCTTCCACATCGTGCTGCCTCTCAATGCCCACATGCCCAGGAATCACTGAGGGACCTTGTTACAATGAAGCTTCTCTCTGACAAGGGTTAGGATGGAGCCTGTGATTCTTTACTTCTCACAAGAACCCAGGAGCCGGTGCTGATGCTGCTGGACTGTAGCCACAATATGAGTCAGGAGGCTCCGTCTTCCGCTGCCCTGGTCACCAGCGCAGACAGCACCAGGGCATGGCCCACGAATGCAGCCCCTGCCTGGAATGCAATCCCAGACAGCGCAATCAGTGTGCCAGCCACCAACCACAGTGGCTGTGTAAATCAAAATGAAATAAGATTTAAAATTCTCTTTCTTATTCTCAGTAGTCGCATTTTACATGTTCAATAGCCACACAGGCCACGAGATACAAAACAGATAGAAAACACTTCTTTCACTGCAAAAATTCTGTGGGATGACTTTGCTTCCTCTCTGCTCCACTTGCACTGGCTACTGTCCTCTCTAGACAGTGCCCTTCTTAAAGGCCACCTCTGTGTTGGTCTTGCCATTGTTTCCGTCCCCCGGGGCCTAGCCCACAACTTTCCTTTCATCTGACAATTTACCGATGACCTACCACTATGTACCGAAACGCCGCTCGGCAGGGACAGCGAGTGGTGCTGAGTCACAAACGCCACAAATGTGGTCCCCACAATAGCAGGGGTCTCAAAGTAGGTGCTCTGTCATCGCTCATTGGCATGAACAAATGAATGAATAATATACAAACCACCTCCAGGGAAATCCTCACCAAAATGACTTTGAAAATTCTCCCCACTTCAGAAATCTTCAGGAGGTACTTCCCACCTGCACAGTAGAGGCCATACTCGGTGGCCGGTGATGCACGGTGCTTCCGAGAGGCACTGGGGCCCCCACCACGGTCAGCATATCGGTTTGCTGGGCCGCCCTCCTGGAACACCAAAGCCCAGTGAGCTTAGACCGTTGTGGGGGCTGGAAGTCCAAGGTCCAGGTGTCGGCAGGTTTAGTTCTTCTGGAGACCACACTCCTTGGCCTCCTTCTAGCTGCATCCTCACATGGTCCTTCTCCTGTGCGCACACAACCCCAGTGTCTCTCTGTGCCCAAATGTCTTTTTCTTAAGCAAAAATACCAGGCAGATTGGGTCAGGGGCTGTCATATGGTCTTGCTTTAATTGAATCACCTCTTTAAGGGCCCTCTGAACACAGTCACATCCTGAGGCACCAGGGTTAAGGCTCCAATGCCTGAACCTGAGGGTGGGCTGGGGTGGGGGTGGGGACACAATTCAGCACATAACATTTAGAAATATGATTTTGGCATCAAACAAAACTGGGCTCTGAAATTCACTACTAAGCGCTGCCCCAGTGAGAGGACTCAGCTTAGGTGAGCCTCAGTTTCCACATATGAAAAATGGGGATGATACTACCACCCTCACCAGGATGTTGGGGAAAGTACAAGTTCTTACTTATGTGAAGCACTTAGCAGATCCAGCACACAGTAGGCACTCAGCTCATCAGAGCCAGCTGTCATCACTCCCTCACACCTTACCTGCCCTTGCTCCGAGCACCAACCCTTTACTGCAGGCACCTGAACGCACTGGGCCTTGCCCCTCCAGGTCTTGTTTCATACACCAGCCCCCTCGTATTCGGTCCTAGTCCTCTTCCTGGCTCCTTAGATGCCCCTTCTGTCAGTCAGGCGTCAGCCGTTGGCTTTATTGCCGAGTTTACACCAACAAACCATCCAATTACCACCTAGGAATTAAAATCCCAAGTTGTAAATTTGCCTGCTAATATGCGTGCTCAGAGGCTGACCTTCCCAAAGATGTTGCGGGAATTTTTGATCAAAGCCTGCGTTGCACTGCTTAGTTTTTCTCGCAGCACCTGCCAAAGTGCCTCAGAGAGCGCTGGCCTTAATTACTCCGTCAGAAGGGTTCGCAAACACAGCAGCGTTTATACATGGCCAGTACTCGCTGATTAAACAAATGTGTGCGTGAGGCTTTAGCATAAAGAAATGAGAAAGAGAAACCCCAAAGCGATGTCTCTCTGGAGCGGGGGAGTCGCTCACCCAGGGCAGCTTCAGCGGTGCTGGCAGTGATGTGTGGTGTTCCTGAAGCTGCGTGATAGCTTCACAATTATTTGTTGCGCAGTTCTCACACCTCTTTGTGTCCTCCAATGTTGCAAATTAATGTTTACTAATTGGCTCATACCTGCTATTTGTACATGGACTGATTAACGTGCCCAACGAATGCGTGAGGAACTCTTCTGATGAGAGAGAAAATTACTTTAAATAATGGTCTTGGAACGTCTTGGTGAGGACTCCAGAGTATAACTCAACAAACTCTCCTAACTAATATTTTATCTGGCTGAAAATATTTATGAGATGTTAAACCTAGCCTCATACATGCAAGTGGAATTTCTATAAAGAGGAGAACAATCATTTCCTGTGTGCCATATTCCCTAGAGAAAACTTGATGGTGAAGTCACCGCTTGCCGGAGGCAGGGAGGTAAGAGAGGCAGCGGACAATGGGCAGAGGCAGGGTTCTGTGCACCCGTGAACCTAAGAACACAGAGTCTCCCTGCTTTCCAGCACTACCTCGTCCGTTTTCAGACAGCGGAGCCTGCGTAGCATCTTCCAAGCCCCGAGGAGTTCAATTGTGTCCCCGCCCCTCAAATGTCTCCTATGCTCTTTTCGAAACTTGAGCATTAAAAAAACAAAAACAAAAACTTAGGCTCATCTAAATTTGCAAAAACCAGCCAGACTAGAAGCCCCTTGTTTCCTGTTTTTCAGGTCTGGGCCCAGGGGTTCCATCTCCTGGGTCCCATCACTGGGTCCATCTCCGAGGTCCCATCATTGTGAGGACATCTACAGATTGACATTTATCAGACCACCCGCTACCTTGCTTCAAAGTCAGCACCCTGATCAGGGCAAAGGAAACTCTGTGGTCTTTATGCTAAATCCCAAGTCACCATCACCCCAGGAATGTGGACAGTGTGTGTCTCCCAGACCACGGAGCTGCATGGCCACAGCCTGGCCCCAAGAACATGGAAATTAAGAAATTAAGACCGTTCTTCTCAGAGTGTTAAAGTGTGAGATCCACATGTAATGGATGAGCAAGAAGACAGGCTGAATCCCTGGAGGGACAAACGGACTTCCTGGTCAGGCTGGGCCAATTGCAGCCACACTGAAAAATCGAACCCTCCACAGAGGGAGGAGAGGGGGTGTACAAGCCCACCCCTGCCAGGGCCTGGCTGCCCGTGTCCCTGGGGAGGGTGCCTGGGCCATGGGCTGTGTGCACGCTGGTGTCCACAGAAGAAGTGTCCAAACCCACAGAGAATTTGAGTTTATTTGGGCTGAACTGACAATTGTTGTGAAACCAAATCTCAATGGATTGCAGACAGCCCTCCAGAGAAGGGGAGTCGGACTGTTTGTTTCATACGTCAGAGCCAGAGGAGGAAGACACGTATAGGGGGTCGGGGGAACCTGCTGACGGCAGATTAAAGGGGCACAAGAAAGCAAAACAGGGAAATCGTCTGAGATTGGACAGACAGGCAAAGCAGAGACCCACAGTTCTTCGCACTGGAGGGCACAGGATAGCTCAGAATGAACATTAACAGCACACAGAGATGACACGGGGGGACAAGGTAACCCTGCATAAAGACATTCGACAGGCTCAGTTAAGGTCAAGATCGACCTCTGTCCAGGAAGCTCCAGGCCCGGGACTGGGCAGCCTGCCACGATCTGCTGTCAGGAATCTTGATGTTCAGGGCATCCTACATGGTGGCTACTTTGGGTCTCTGAGTTGCACGCCCACCATGCCGCCTCCCCTGAGCCTGTCAGGGTTCGCAGGTAGCCCCTTTTCTGTCCACACTGCTCTGTGCGGCCAGAGGAGCCCCCAGGTGGCTGTGACCAGAGTCAGCTTCCTGGTGGCTGTCCTGGTGCTGTGCTCGCCCTAGAGGATGGGCCTGGCACACCACAGGCCCCGCCACAGACCAGCATTTATTCCCTTGTCACTGAATTAAGCTTGCTTCCTGTTGTTGACAGTGTTCACCTGATAAATATGCATTGAGCACCTGTGCTGGGAACACAGCAGAGAGCATGTCAGCCATAGTCCCTGCTTGGTGGGCGCTGCTCTGCCCCCCTCCACCCCCAAGGGAGACACTCTCAGGGCCCAGGGCAGGGATGTCCAACCCAAAAGGTCAGGCAACAGACAAGGGGGCCCTAGGGAGCCCCACCTGCCCGGAGGCGCCAGCCCGAAAGGACTAGTCAGTCCTCAGAGAAGCCTGTGGGCCGGCCACCGCCCGCCGCACCCACCCCCACCCCCCCACCCCCCACCCCCGGCCACACACACACAGACGCAGCCCTCCCTTCGCAGCAGCTGTGACGTCTGCAGCTGCCTTTTCCTACAAGTCACTGGAACTAAAGATTAAATGCACGCCGTCATCCTTCCTCCAAGCAGGCAGGAATCCAAAAGGGAGGGGAGTGGCTCTCCCCAGCCCGGCGTGCACTCAGCTCTGGCTGTGCCTATGGGCTGCGCAGAGAGGGGAGTGGAGGGAGCATCTGCCCCTTCCAATCCCGCCACAGGCCGCACGTCTCCGGAGGGGGTGGCCAGGACGGGGCAGAGCGCTGTAGCCACGGCGAGCGGCGGCAGACCTGTTTGCGCTCTCTGGACGGGCTCCACCTCCAGCCAGCGGGTCAGGGCGCCCCAGACCCTCACTCCACCCACAGGAGTGAGGGGGTGGGGACGCAGCGTCCGGACCCTGGCTCCCCCGACTTCCCCAAGGCAGGTCTCCCACCTGCTCTGCTCCAGCTGGAAAAACGCAACTGAATTTTGCCAGCCTCCCTGGCTGTGCTCAGCGGAGTGCCTGAGCTACCCCTCCCAGACTCCACCTCAGATTTCTGCCCTCGTAGCTCCTTCCCTCTTTCCGTCGGCTCCGCCGCACCCCTAACCACGGGCTCTCACACTCAGGTGCACACACACGTCCACACCTGCACTTGTGGGCGCGCACGCACATGCACATGCGCTCACCCCTGCCCCCGTGTGCGCGTAGTCCTCCGTCCTCTGCCTCCGCAGGCCGGACCGGAGGCACACCCAGTACAGCCGCGGAGAGGAGGGGGTGGGGGCGAGGGGGAGTGGTGGCCGGAGCCTAGGGGAGGGACGAGGATCCGCCCCGCCGCGGTCCCCTCGGGTTCTCTCTGCACCTCCCAGGCTCCGAGTCATTCAGAACTGATGGTATCCCCTGATCACGTGGGAACCCCCCCCCCATTCTCCACCCCACCCCCGCTGCCTTTGCCTGGGGCCCTTTAAATCGGTTATTACACCTTATTGCTCGGAGACCCGTCTGTACTGGGGGCAGGAGGGGAGGAGAACCTGGGAGAGAAGAGGGCGGAGGGGAGAAAGGGGGGAAGAGAGAGAGAGAGCGCGCCTCTGGTTGCTCTCGCTGGAGGAGGGAGTGACTGAGGGGCTGGCGACGAAGGGACAGGATGGCTTAGAAGCCTCTGCCAACAGGACCTGCACAGGGAGAGGCTCTAGGCAGGGTCTGAGGCCACGGTCATGGCTGGGGCTGCAGCGTCCCCTCAAAGGCCCTGAGCGCCACCCACCCCTCCCCTGGCCCCGCCTCTAAGGGACACCCCAGAAGTTAGCGTCAGTGGCACTTGGAAGCTACGATCGCAACAAGTAAGTTGTCTTCTTTTCCTCCTCCATTCCTCCCCCAGCTCAGCAGACTGTAAGGCAGGACGGCACTGTCAGGGCGCCCGGTGTCCCTAGCAACTGGCGTTTACCAGTCACCAGTCTGCTTGGGAACGGGAGGTGGGGGGTGGGGAACAGGGAAGGGTTTAGGGTGGGTCCAAAGTTCAGCCAGGAAATCTGAGCTCTCCATAGCCGGCTGCTGGGCAGCCTTGGGCCGGGGAGTTTGGCGTTCATGGACTGTAAGGCTGTTTTGGTGCCAGAGCGGGGATTCCTGCCCACCCCTACGCCCCCCTCGGTGGTGTGAGAGGCCAGGGCAGCCAGAGAGGGGCACATTTTCCTAGGAATTGTCTGTGCCGTCAGATGGGGGTGTAGAGGGCAGAGTTGCAGGATAGGGGGGCAGGTTAGGGGAGCAGGCGGGGTGGTGAGGGGAACTCCATCAGCCTTAGACCCCCAGCGTCATCTCACTTTCTTTTAAGCCTGGCCAAATGCATTGCATGGCCTTGTTCTGCCGGCCTCTTGCTGCCTGGTCACCTCCTGCACGCCTTCCCATCTCTTTTTGAACACATTTCAAATTGTTCAGAAAGGCCAGGAGTCTGGGCTTCAAGTGCAAGGAGAGGGAATAGGGAAGGGCATGGCCATGATCCCCATTTCCCCAGACCCAGGGAGCTCCCTAGAGAATAGTCTGCCCTGCTCCCCCAAACAGGGCTCTCCTGCTGGCCTGATGTAGCCCAGGTTCCCAGACTATATCGGACCCTTAGTGGTCCAGGGCCTACCCTAAACTTCGGGTCAGGGGTCAGGTGAGATCAGTTTTGCAACACCAGAAGATGGGTGGGTACGCGAGGTATGTGAAGGTTTGATTTGCGTCTGGCTGTGCCAAGCACTTTGCTCTCTTTTGCTCCTTTTAATGGAACAGATATTATCGGCCTGAGTCCACAGGCGAGAAATCACAGCGTAACAAGGCTGAGTAACTTTCAAATGCACACAACCTATGAGTGAGATTCCCACCTGGGTCTACCTCCGAGACAAACTGTTTTTTTCATCACTAAGCTAGGCATCCTGGGGCCTTCTGGTTCACAAAGCACTTTGCATGTGAGAGCGAGACAGCGAGAGACGCTAATACCTACAGTGTCGAGTACTGAGCTGGACACTCTGATCTGACTTAGTCTGGACACCAGCCCAAGGCAGAGGCCAGTTAATGCACCGGCTTTATCGCTGACGCCGAGGCTGACAGTGTTCTGGGCACTAGTAAGTGGCAGCGCTATCGACTTCTAAACCCTCCTCCTCTGGCTTCAAATCCAGAGTCTTCCCGCTACCCAACACTAACCTTGAAAGGGGTTCTGGCCTCCCCAAATCCGTGCCTGTTCCTGGGACCCGGTTGCGAACCCCACCAGCTGCCTGAGAGAGGCCAGGGCTTCCCAACGCCTGGGGGGCGACCCCAGTGGGGGCAGTGATGTGGCTGCCAGAGAGGAGAGGCCCCTGGCTGGGCTCTGACCCAGAAAGCTTGGCCAGGTCCCCTGGGATCTCAAACTGTGGATCTCATGGATCTGATTGGAGATGGCGTCACTCTGCGAAGAGGTTTCGAACCCGCTTTCAGTGGGGGTGCAAGGGTGCCAGGCGTCTGCTTCTTGGCAATAATATCAAGGAATTGTCACTTACTGAATGCCCGCTATGTGAGCTTCAGTGTTTCCTGTATGTGGTGGGATGATTCTTTCCTCTCCCATCCACCGCCTTTTCCGCTCCTCCTCCCCCTACCTCAGTTTATCCCAACGCCCCCGAATATCCTGTGCCCAGACACTCTGCAGCCAAGTCCACAAGGTAGAGACTTACAACCTAAGGCTAGAAAAACGAGGCCTCTTTTACCTGGCAAGGTATTGGAGGTGGTGTATAGGGGGGGCATTTATTAAGTGTTTATTACTTGTCAGACTCTTGTTTGTTAATTATGAGATTGAGAATAATTATAACAGTGGCATGAATTACTAGAACAGCGACAGGGCCCCTCTGGAAGAGAAACGATCGCACAGAGAACTTTCCTGCACATTCCGTGAAAGCATAGTGCTGCCGACCCTCCCCACACCCCTACTAGGTTCACTCCCTAGCTCCGCGACAGTAAAGGAATCACCCGGCACAGATGCTCCTGTCCCCTCCAGGAGCCACGGTTCACTGCTGGCATTCCTCACAGATGGAGTCTCTTCATTAAGTAGCCCACCTGCATTAAACAGAGAATGAGTGAGAGCCATCGGGCAGCAGTTGGAGGTGCGCAGGGGGAGGGGGGAGCCTGGAAGGGGCTGCGGGAAGCTCACTGCCTCCTCCCTCAGCAGTGAACTCGGGTCCCAGTGGGATCCTCATCATGCCTGTCCCTGTGGCTGGAAGCATCTCCTGAGAGGCGCGGGACCCTTTCCTCTCTGGGTCCAGCAGACACGTCAGTGTGACTCTGCCACAAACGTCCTCTCAGCCTCACTGTCCCTGGGAGACTGTGCAGCACTGTCCCTGTGGGCTTTCTGCAAGCGCCTGCCCGGCTTCTTGTCCTGAAGGGGCTCCAGTCCCCTGTGGTGCAGTTAACCCTGCAATACACAGGAGAACTAGAGCGAACTAGAGTGAACCGGAGCGCCCATTCTGCATTTACCATTTGCTCTAAAAATGGCCTAGTTCTCCATGCTTCTGTGGGCAAAGTCACAAAGGACGTACTGAGCATTCACGTACTCAAAAACCACGTCTACTTCTAGCTTTTGCTTTTAAATCAGTTCAGCAGTGCCTTTATTTGATCACCTATAATGTGCCAGGAAGAATTAATTTTTGAAAACCTTGGAATGTGGTCATCTGAGCAGGGTTATGCCTTCCACTAAGGATGATGTTCCCCAAAGCTTGCATTTTCTGAGCAATATGTAGTTAGGGTGGGGGAGGAGGACCCTGGAGAGGGAGGCAGAGTCCGGGAATCGATTCAGGAGTGGGAAGGAGCCCTTTTCATCCCATGGAGGCCACAGGCAGGCCATCGATGGCTGCCAGTGTTACTAACGGAGGGCCTACGGTCAGATGTCTACTGAGACAGTGGCCACCCATGGAGGAATGTTTCTGTTTTTCCTAAAGACAAGATAAGAAGAACGTGAGTTCAGATGCAAAGAATTATGGGGAGACATTTGGGAAGAGAAAGAAAACACCTAAATGTATCATTCTAAGATACTTGTGGAATGCTTTCTCCGGAACTGTTTTAACCCAGAGAGGGCAGCCCCCTCTTCCTCAGACCCTGGCTGCCGAGGGACGGTCCAGCGGCCCTGACAGTGCAGTATAACTTATCCAGCCCCCGCACCCTGACATTCTGATAAGTGAGCTATTCTGGGCTCCCGCGCACAGGCTGGCAGCGGCCCCTGCCAACAGCCGTGTTAAGTTAAATGTCAGGGCCAAATCTTTAACACATGACCCTGGAGATCTTGGCTGGTGCACAAATGTGAAGTTCCAGTATCATTCCACTCCAGAGTGGGCTGGGGGGCAAGGGTCAGGAAGAATCTGACCAGTCTGGCAGGTGGCAGCCCCACGTCCTAGTCACCAAGGGTCAACCTGTGTGGTGGCTGGAGGCTGGGCTGGGGGTGAAAAGGGACGTGGAGGGGGAGGACAGGGGCACTCGTGACAAGCCTTCAGCCTCTCACCCTCATCTCCTGTGACTTGGGGGTTGGAGGTGGGGTATGCTGCCCGCCCCCATGGCTTCTCCGCGCTGGTCCACGTGGCTCAGTTGGTTGGAGCATCATCCCGTGAACCACAGGGCGGCGGGTTTGACTCCCATCGGGGTACATGCTTAGTCAGGGTGCAGACGAGAAGCACCCCGACCAGCAACCGATCAGTGTGTCTCTCTCACATCGATGTTTCTCTCCCTCTCTCCCCCTCCCTTCCCCTGTCTCTAAAGTCAATAGGCATGTCCTTGAGTGAGGATAAAAAGGCAGGTAGGCTCTGATGCCATCATCTAACATTATTTCTCACTGTTCACAAAGGAGAGGGAGGGGAAGAGTGGAGAAGTGGCATCTGGGGACAAGCCTGTGTCCTGTGCTTCGTCCTTGGAGCCTGCTCCCCTCCCAAGATCGTGCTATTGAGCCGCCAGTGCTTAAGGGCTGGCCAGGAGGAGGGTCGGAACAGCGGCAGGAACCAGCTCTGCCTCTGCTCCAGGCAGCTCGCCATCCAGCAGGCACAAGAGGTCCCACAGGTGCCTGGCTTCCAGGGACACTTACAAACCAAGACGATGACCGCTGGCTAACCAGGGCTATGGCAGAACGACCCCCTGGGCATCAGGGTGGGCAGGCCACCCGGTCCCGAGTCAGGTTGCCTCAGTCACTTCGGAAAGCGCCCTTTGTGTTGGGTGAAGTTAAAGTCACCCAGATATTCCTTCAGAAATGGGTGTGGGCCCTCTGCCCACCCTCCTACCCTGTGTCAGACAGCCCTCCCACACCGACGGGGCAGGCAGGGGTGCCCGTGAACGGTTACAGCATCGGGTCAGTGCTAGGAGAGAGGTGCAAGGAGAGCCAGAGAAGGGCCGGGGAGAACCAGGGGGGGTTCCCAGGGGTTGGAAAACAGGAGGGATTGTGGGGATGGCAGAAGAGCCCGAAGGAGGGGCTAGGAGAGGCCAGCTTCTGGGCCTGAGCAGGCCCTGGGGGACTTACCTCCCTGTGTTGCATTTCCCAGTTTCTTACGGGCTCACACTCGGTCACATTTTACTTCTTTCCCCCCTTCTTTTTCTTCCCAGTTTGCACCCCCCTTTTTCCTTCATTTGTGTCTCTTGCTCTCACTCCTTCTCTGCGCCCTAAATGTCCTGCGGTGACCCTTTGGTCCCAGTCCTTCCCTACTGCCTCCACTCTTTTACTTCCTATTAAACTTTTCCTCTGAGATAACTATAGGGTCACATGGGCTGTAAGAAATAATGCAGAGTTCTCCTATATTATCTACCCAGTTTCTCTCAGTGGTAACAGTTTGCAAAGCTATAGTTTTTATATCAAAATCCACCAACAGTTGGCATAACACATTTCTCACAGCGAAAGAAAACAATCAACAAAATGAAAAGACAGCCTAAAGAATGGGGGAAATATGTGCAGGCTACACATCTGTGAAGGGGCTTCTAATTCAAAACACATAAAGAACTCATACAGCTCAAGAGCAAAAAAAACTTTTCAAAGAATCTAACTAAAAAGTGGACGAAGACCTGAAGAGAGTTTTTTCCCAGGCATGTGAAAAGATGCCGAACATTCTTAATAAGTAAGGCCATGCAAATCAAAACCACAATAAGATATCTATCACCTGGCCCCTGTTATAAGGGCTGTTTCAAGAAGATAAGAGGTAAACGCTGGGAGGGTATGGAGGAAGGGGAAGCCCACACACCCTCGGTGGGAACGTCATCTGGTGCAGCCACTGTGGAAAACAGTACGGAGGTTCCTCAAAAATTAAAAATAGAGTGACTGTGTGACCCAGTGATTCCATTTCTGAGAATACGTTGAAAGGAAAGAAAACCGTGTCAGAGAGAGGCCTGTACCCCATGGTCTTAGCAGCATTATTTACGACAGCCAAGACATGGAGTCTGTACACACCCCCCCAATACATATACATAACCATTGTACATACATTAAATACATGTATAGTGTCAAATTATTCATATATGTGCATATATATATATACACACACTGATATACTTGTACATATAACGGAATATTCTTCAACCATAAAGAATGAAATCTTGCCATTGACAGCGACATGGACTGGAAGGTTCTGTGCGAAGTTATATGGAAAGACTAATGCTGTATGTTCTCCCTTATAGACAGAATCAAACAAAAACAGAAAACTCGTAGAAAAAGAGGTCAGATCTGTGGTTATCTGAGGTGAGTGGGAGGAGGACTTCGGAGCAAAATGCGATATCGTCCTCACCACGAAGACCTCCCGTGCTGCCTTTTTATAGTGGCCACACCTACTGTCCCCAGCCACGGCCTTCTAAACCCCTGGCATCCGCTAATTTGTTCTCCATGACTGCGATCTTTGTAGAGTGTTCTAGGCAGTAGAATCATACAGGCTGTGAGTGTGATCGGTCTTTTCTCACTCCGTGCAACCCTCCGGAGACTCGCCCTGGTTGGAGTGTGCGGAGGCGTGTGAGTTGCTGCATACCGCACGGGTGTGCCTCCGTGAGCTCCGCCGCGCCGCCCCCGGAAGACTCCCGGCTTGTTTCCAGTTCGGAGCCGCCGTGGTGGCTGTGCACTCTTTCCTGGTGTGACCCCGAGTTTGCATTTCTCTGGGACAAGTGTCCAAGTGCAGTGGATGGTTCGTGTGGTAGTTACATGTTTAGGGGTTTTTCCTTCATTTTAGGAAACTGTCAGAGCTCTTCAGAGTGAAAGGCTGGGCCGTTTTACATCCCACCGACAACGTCGGAGCCGTCCAGCTGCTCCACGTCCCGGCCAGCGTGGGCTGCTGTGGCCCTCTCTTTAGTTTAACCGTTCTGACAGATGAGCAGAGACATCTCCCTGGTTTTAATGTGCGTTTCCCTAGCGGCTAATGATCTCTTCCTGGTGCTTATTTGCCCTCCATCGATTTTCTTCGGCCAAGTGTCCCTTCGTGTCTTTTGCCCACTTCCTAATTGGATTGTTTGTCTGTCTTACTGCTGAGTTTTGAGAGTCCTTCCTAGATCCTTCCTAGATTCATGTAACTACCCTTGTCAGACATGTAGTTTGCAGGCTTGTCTTTTCATCTTTTCAACAGGGCCTTCTTCAGAGCAAAGTTTTTTTATTTTGAGGAGGTCCACATTTATCAGGTTTTTTTCTCTAATGGATCAGGCTTTAACTCTAACTTTTTGCCTGCTGTGATCTTGTAGAGTTTCTCCCACATTTTTTCCTAGAAGTTTCATAGTTGTATCCTTTACATTCAAGTTCACGACCTCCTCGGAGTTCATTGAAGTTTGCGACTGAAAGGGCGGAGGATCCCTTTCTTGCCTCTGATGTCCAGCTGCTCCTGCTTCTGCTCCATTTGTTGAAAAGACTGTCTTTCCTCCACGGAAGCCCGTTGGCTCTTTTGCCGAAAACCGGTAGGGCCTGTCTGTGAAGACCTGCTTCTGGGCTCCGCTCCGTCCTGGGTGGCTGATCTGCGTGCTGCCCACTGCTGGCACCACACGGTCCAGACCGCCCTGGCTGTGCAATGAGTTTTACGACTGAGCGGACTGCTTCTGTTTCGTTTATTCTCTTTTCAAAATTGTTTTACCTATTCTAGTTCCTTTGACTTTTTATGTAGACTTTATTTTTTTCTAATCCTCACCCAAGGATATGTTGTTTTCTAATTTATTTTAGAGATAGAGGAAGGGACGGGGGGCAGAGAGAGAGGGAGAGAGACATCAATCTGTTGCCTCTCATACACGTCCTGACCAGGAATTGAACCTGCAGTCAAGGTCCGTGCCTTGACTGGGAATGGAACCTGCAACATTTTGGTGTTAGACGATGCTCCAACAGACTGAGCTACCTGGCTAGGGCTATCTAGATTTTAGAATAATCTTATCTGTAGCTGCAAAACAACTGTGTGTGATTTTTATCAGGAGGACGTTAAATCTGTATGTCAGTTTAGGGAGAACTGACATTTTTACTGTATTGTATCTTCCCGTCCAGAAATACAGTTTGTTTCTCCATTTATTTGGATGTTCTTTGATTTCCGTCATCAGCATTCGTAGTTAACAGCGGTTTTCTTTGATCTGCCTTGACTAACTGTGTGCCCTTGGGCATCTCACTCAGTTTCTCAGATCTTCGTTCTATTTCCTGTACAGTGGGTCTAATGATACCGCCCTTTTCCAAGGACCTGGAAAAGGGCAAATAAGACAGCGTAGGAGAGGCATCCGTCCGGCTGTAGGAGTCCAATGACTTGTTTCCCTTTGGCTGACGCTTTTATCTAGGCTTTTCTTCTTCCCGGCTCTCGTTCTGATGCCCACATTCATGTCCATGTCTCTTCGCTGTTCTCTCATTCTCAACCCCTTATTCTGATTCTCTTCACTCTAGTCTTCTCTGATCCTACTGGCCTTTCATCTTTGATTCATTCTCCCTGGATATTTGTCTCATTTGGGCTTACCCAGTCACTGGGGGCATTCTCTTCTCCTTGTTTTTCTTTCTCTTTTTTTTTTTTGTAAAGACTTTATTTATTTAGAGAGGGGGGAAGGGAGAGAAAGACAAAGAGAGAAACATCAATGTGTGTTTGCCTACTGGGAACCTGGCCCGCAACCCAGGCATGTGCCCTGATTGGGAATCAAACCAGCAACCCTTTGGTTTGCAGCCCTGCTCAAGCCACTGAGCTACAGCAGCCAGGACACTCCTTGTTCTTCTTAAACTTGGAGTTTGACTCCAGCGCTGGTCACCCTGAGTTCACACCCAGATCAACAGCACTAGCAGTTTACTCACCCTATCTTCTTTATCTCACCTTCTTTATCTATTAAATGGGGAAAACAGAACCTAACAACACTAGCAGTTTACTCACCCTATCTTCTTTATCTCACCTTCTTTATCTATTAAATGGGGAAAACAGAACCTATCTCGTGTCTTTTCTGAAATGAGGAAATGAATTGATACATGTAAAGTGTTTAAAAGGCAACCTGGTGGATGGTGAGCTCCCAGGAGATTTCAGCTACGCTCATTAGAATTGCATCCATTAGTCCCTGGTCCCTGGCCCTTTCTCACCATCTCACATACCTTCTGCCACACCCACCTTTTTAATCTGCACAGATGTCTATTCCTGCTCACACCACCTTGCTCTCCTGACGCGTCTTCTCCGCACCCCTCCCATCTCCTCTTCCCTTATCGCCATCGGTACGCGGGCACCTGCCTGCCCAGGAAATCTGTCCCTTGGGCGGGAGAGAGGAAATAAGTGGTTTTGCATTCTGATTTAATTAGTAATCTCCTTTGCTATTTAATGCAGAATACATACCCACAGTGCAGGCTGATAATGAAGAGAATGTAGCATAACTGTGCTGCTCACTTTCAAAGAGACGACGGGTTTAAAAGGGAAAGTACTGGATAAACAGGTACACACCTGGGGAAAATAGGAAATGGATTAATTTGATTTTCATGCCCTTCTGTTTGTAATTTTGCATACATCTCCAACAGAGACTCGGGAGAGAGCATCTGGATCGTGGCCAGGGAGCCCGGGCTAAGGAAGGAATAGGATGAGTCGATGGAAAGACCCCATGAGTGGCCCACAGCAGCTGCCAAGGAGGGAAATGAAGTAGTTCGTCTCGAGCAAGCGAGAGCCAAACAAGTGGAGAACCTTAGTTGCAGGCTGACAGCCTGTTCCCCGGGCGCTGTACTCAACCATTAGCCGCGTATGAAATGTTAAATGGCTTGAAAAGTATGCCTGTGTAATGAAGACTTTCAAGTCGATATTTCATACTGTGAATTAGGCCTATTTTGCCCTTTTAAAAATTGCTAAATAGCCCCAGTCAAGTGGCTCAGTGGGTTGGATCGTCATCCCATACACCAAAAGGCTGTAGGTTCAATTCCCAGTCGGGGCACATGCCTAGGCGGCCGGTGCCATTCTCAGTTAGGCCCGTGTGGGAGGCAACCAGTCAAGGTTTCTCTCTCTCTCAAATCAATTTAAAAAAATATCCTCAGATAAGGACTTAGAAATGCAAAGTATATCATTTAGATATACTCAAGGGGATCTTTTGAATGCCCTCAAAATTATTTTTTGTCTCTATTATTTTCTTCTCAAACCAATGGCAGATCTGTCTGCTCCCATTTCAGACAAGAATTGTCTTCCTTTAAAAACCCTTAAGTAAAGCACCACTGAATCCACCTCTTTTTTTCCTTTTGATCTTTGTTGTGAATGCTCAGTATTTCTGTTTATTTAATGGCAAAGTAAGCATGGGAGTCACCCACGGCACTTTCTCCAGAGGCCATAAAATAACGCGCAGGGTTTTACTCCTCCCTTGGAAGTGTGGCGGAGGATCCTCCCAGGCTGCGACTGATGGGCTTCCAGTGACCTTCCCCCCGCCGGGGCTGCCACGCTCCGAGGGCCCCAGGCTCACCTCCTGGTGGCCCCTGTGGCACCACCTGGCCCCCACCCCTGCACAGCTGGGAGTCAGGGCCACCTGCTAGACTAGTGTTAAACCTCTCAGTGTGTGCATTACATCACCCTTCACACTCAGTGTCTCTGTGCCCGCAGGGTCATCTCCCTGGGGCCGGGGGGGTCAGCCCGCACTCATGTGCCTAGGCAACCACACCCCCCAACTGTAAATGGGGACCCATCTCGTAGGAGTCCCAGAGTTCCGAAAGGACCCCCCGGAGAGGCCAGCTGCCACTCCCATTCCATAGCAATTCCACGTAATAACAATACTGGTGCCATTTCTCACCTCACACCTGCTCCTAACCTGTGATGAGTCGGGTAAGGGGCCAAGTACATTCTACTGGATTTGGCAGGGTAAGATCTTCCTGCTAAAACGGCAGACATTGATATTATGATTCTTGGGGATATTCCCATTTCTTATATAGGATAGAGACCTGGCGTAGGGACCTATGGAGAAATAGGGCCAGAAGAGTCAGGATTGTAATTTGGAATTGTAGCACAGTTTTGTGCTATGGGCTTTGATGGCATCGAGCTGGAGCGTGGGAGAGTGTGGGTTCTGCGGTCAGACCAGTGTCGTTCAAGCCAGGCCTCGCTGTTTTTCTGCCGTGTAAACTTGAACCAGTTCCCTACCTCCTCTGAGTCTCGGTCTCCACATCTGTACAATGGGCGCATGGTGCTCCCTCCACGGGGTAGCTGAGATGAATAAGTGACTTAATGCAGGTGAGGCAGCTAGTACAGAGTAGCACACACAGAAATGTCGCTCCTGGTGATCTTCAGCAAAGAAAACCAAGCCCGTGCAACCCGCTGCAGGAACTACATCGAACATATGTTTCGAACAGCAGCAGACAGAGTGCACAGGGCACAGGGAAAGTGGCACAGATGGGCGTCTCTGAGTCAGAACGTGCGATAGATGGGTCATTCGAGGAGCAAGCGAAGTCCCACAGTGACATCCTCATCATCCTGACTCTGCTCTGAATGAGAATCCCCCTCCCCACATGCCGAGGACCTGAGACAGCCCCAGAGGCGCCTGAGGAGGAGAGACAGAGGCCCCAGGGACGGTCATTCTGAGCATCAGGGCCCTTGTCCCCTGCTTCTCCCGGCGGCTTCCTTGCAAAGGCCCTAGCAGCTCAGCAATCAGGGACACAGTGTGCCGGGACACCGCAGTGATGAAGTGTCCTGTCTGACACAGCCTGTTCCTCCCTCCACATTGCCCAGCTCCATGTACCACCGAAAGCCCCTCACCCTGCTCCTGGCACACAGTCCCCCTCACACCGCCACCAGTACTTCTGCATTCCAGAGACAGAGGCGCTGACATTCACCTCGGTTCTGGCAGACCTGGACAGAATCCCCGTTCTCGGGGACTTGGCTAGGAGCAGGGCTACAAGAAGCTCACATTCCCCAGGCTCTCAGGAGCCCGTGTCAGTGAGGAGCAACCTGGGCATGAACACCAGCCCATACGGTCTCATCTCCGCTCCCCTCACCCAGCTCCACAGGCTTACCTTCCCAGGGTGTCCCCATGGCTGGTCCTCAGCATGCCTGACATCTGAGCCAGCAGCAGCTCTGGAGGTGACCTGGCCCACCCTCCTCCAGAGACGGAGCTCCTGCCACCTTCTTTGAAGTATTTGTAGTCAGAAATCTCTCCCCGTTGAGAACCACTTCTACCAGCAATGAGATGGAGGACTGTATGCTCTCCCGGCACCGCTCTCGGCAGTGTGTCTGCAGCCGAAGGAGAGAAGGCAGCCAGGCAGACCGCACTGCAAGAAGGGATGGGACAGTCACAGTAAGGTGGTCATGGCGGCCACCTGGGGGATGGAATGGACCGTGGGGAGGAGGGAGAGCAAGGCCGTGGACATAGAGCCAGGGCTGGTTGGGACCAGGGCAACCTGGGTGGTGGGATGAGGGAGCAGCCCCTTGTCCCCTCTCTCTGCCACCGTGTGGGGCCCAGCTCGGCCCTCTGGCTTCCTTTGTGCTGAGCGCCGACAGGTCGGGTTCATGGCAGACTCATTAGTGCAACAGGAAAGCTGGGCGGAGGACTTATTGATGTTGCCTCGACTCCTAACACCAGGCTCAGCGTAATTCAAAGCACAGCCTGACGTGCGCATGTGAGGAAGAGCCTCTGACTCGGGAGCCCAAGAGTATAAATTGGCAGCTGTCAGGCTGAGTCTGACTCACGGATGTATTTTCTTTGTCTAGCTCACTGTTTCAAAAATTGATGAATGAGTTGTCAGTGTTTAAAAAATTGGGATTTCAAGTTTAAAAGCCTTTGTTTGTAGCTTCTCTGGAAAAGGAAAGTGGCAGGTCTTCCAGCCCCAGCCCCGCATTCTTGCATGGCGAAAGCTTCCACACCAAGGGGCCACACTACTAGCAGTGGCCCCTTGACAATTTCGTGTGTTCAGCTTACCCCAGTCCCCACTGCTCCCTATTGTGCCCCGCAACCCAGAGCAAATTTTGTTGCATTTACCATGTGTTCATATAATAGCTTTTATTAAAATGAAGGGAAAGATACCTTCTAAAATCTTTTTCTCTATTCAAAATATGAAAGCAAAAGTCTGAGATGAGCTTATATTTGAATAAAAATAGGAAAAAGTGTGTCCTGATCAGTCAGCATTTGCAGTGTATCTGGGTGGAAAGAAGCGGCAGCTCTGTTCTCTGGCCTCACTCGTCTGCCTTTGTAGGTGCAGGGTTCGGTACCAAGCTCAGGGGTCCTGGTTACTACAGCATGCCCACCCACTCTGCTGAAATACTCAGGAGTGAGGAGGTCTTCGGACCCACTCCTGACAAGCAGACACACACCTTCCTTATAAGAGGCCGTATTGTTCAAGCACAGATACTCCCGGGAATCAATGGGGCACTCCGCAATTATTCCAGAACAATAGATGTCGGCAGGGACTTGTGGACACCCTGTTTCCTTGAAGCAGTTAGGGACCTGTGGGAGCAAATATTGCTGTGGTTGGAAGAAGTTGGGGAGCAGCTGTAAGCATGAAGGGAGCGCTCCCAGCTCTGGAGAAAGGCAGGAGGTGGGCAGGGCGTGTGGCCCCAGCAGGAATGGGCGGCAGGGCAGGGGGGGGAGGCCCCAGGGCTAGGCACAGCACAAATACCACGGGCACAGAGCAGGAATCGCACACTGGTTTCCTGGCACAGACCACGATGGGTCATCAGGCTGTCTTCGCAGCCTGAGCCCTATAGAGGTTCAGAACCACCGGTGACCTGCTCAGACCCCGGGGGGTTGAGGGAAAGCTGCCTCCGGGGTAGCGGTGGCTGCGCAGCGGTGGCTGCCTTTCGAGTTAGACATCGCAGGTCCTGCCATTCAGTAACTGAGTCACTAAATCCCTCTGCCTGGCTGATCTGCTGTGAATGAGGCCGCTGAGGCAGACTTAACAGATCCGTGTAAGTAGAAAACGTGCCAGTGCCCGAAAAGCACCCAGACCCAGGACCGCACACAGTGGGTGATGCTTCATAGGTAAGCTGCTGGTATAGTACTTGCCGCTCTCCGGCCTCTGAGGTCAGGAAGGCTCCCCTCTCTCTTCCACCGAAGGTCTGCCTGACTCTTCCTCACACCCTGGCGGAGCGGGGTGCAGAGCCGCTCCTCAGCCTCTCCATCTCCCCCTTGCTGCCTGCGGGTCACCGGCCCTAACAGGAGCTGCTTGAAGACAGGAAACAGAGCCCTGGTCCTTGGTCCACTTTGCTGGTTGGAATTGCCCATGGTCAGGCGCCTCGGTCTGCCTGGCAGCGGGCTCCCAGCTGATGAACAAGGAACACCCAGGGCGGGGCCTGGACTGGGGACCAGAGGCATCTACATCCGGTAGAGAAGTTACTATTAATTTATTTGGGCCACGCTGACAACCATTGCTGCGAAACAAAATATCAACGCAGTGAAAAAGCTGCTCCAGAGAAGGGCAGTTTTGCACGTTATTTTACACTTCAGAATCAAAGGAGAAGATGTAAGAAGATGTAAGAAGATCCCATGTGGGATCCATGGTGGCAGATTAAGGGGGTGGAAGAAAGCACTCATGTGGGGGTGGGGAAATCTCTGGGATTGGATAAAAAGGCAAAATAGAGGGTGTTTCTTTTGCATTGGTGGGCACAGGATAATTCAGAATTAACATTTACAGCACACAGAGGTGGCATGGGGCAGGGGACAAGGTGGCCACGAGGGGTTCGTGGTCGTGTGCCCTGAGGGGTCTGGAAAAGGAGGATTCTCTGACATTTGTTAGATGCACAGAGACATTGGACAGGCTCAGTTAAGGTAAAGGTTGATCTTTTTACAAAAAACTATTGGGTGACATTGGTTAATAACGTTATACAGGTTTCAGGGGCATAATTCTGTAATTCACCATCTGTGCACTGAGTGTGCATTCACCACCCCAGGTCTCCCTCCATCACCATTTATCCCCCTTTACCCCCACCCCTGCCCCCGTCCATTAGCACTCTATGCAGAGTACTGATCACCGGGCTCTCGTCTGTGAGGTTTTTGGTTTTTGCTTAACTCCTTCACCTTTTCTTCACCCAACACCCCTCCTCTCTGGCCGCTGTCAGTCTGCTCTCCATCTAGAAGTCTGTTTCTATTTGGTGTGTTCAGCTTGTTCATTAGATTCTGCACATGACTGAGATCCGACGGTACTTGTCTCTCTCCCACTGGCCTATTCTGTTCAGCGCAGTGTTCTCCAGCTGTCACGGAGGGTGGGATTGCCTTCTTTTCTACAGCCGCACAGTCTTCTGCTGTGTAAACGCACCACCACCTTCCCATCCTCCTCTGCTGACGGGCACTTGCTCTTTGTCAAGGAAGCCACGGGCCCAGGACGTGCCTCCCTGCCCTGATCTGCTGTTATTGAGGAACGTTCACCGCCAGCCCATCCTGTGTGTCCTCCCAGCTGGTAATGCCCCCACGCAGGCCTCCCCTGAGGTTTAGGATGTGGCACCGTTTTCACCGGCTCAGGGAACCCAGACCCCACGCAGGGGCCGAGCCGACCCGCAGGGGCTGCCGAGTGGGGGCTCCACTGGCGGGCTGGCTGAGCCTGCGTGGGCTCCACACTACGTCTCCTGTGCTGTCACCAGGACAGATTTTGAACCCAAAGTAAAACCAGAAATCATCCAGGAATTAAAGATAGACACCCACCTCGGGTGATAAAATCCCTGATGGGTTTTTAAAGATTCATTACTACCGAGCTCTTCTCCACTCAACCTCAGAATGCTCTAAAAACAGGGCCGTGGCTGTTGTTGTAAGAATGGTCATGTTGCTGCCTGGAACCAGGCCTGGCCCCCAGGGAGGAGAAAGCCCATCCGTGTGGCTTGGACATGCAGGTTCTGGGTGGCCGAAGCCGCTGGCTGACCCCTCCTTGGCTAAGAGGCGCTCAGACACCGGCTTCCAGGCTTGGTCCCCTGGGTCCAGTCCCTGGCACCGCCTGGCCCCTCTCAGCTCCGGGTCTGTCCAGGGCTCAGGGCCAGGAAGGGGGTGGGATGGGGGGGAGCGACGTGCCTGCACATCCTCCTTGACTGGCTGCAGCTGTCTAGGGACTGGAGGCGGAGAAGCAGCTAGAGCTCCTCTTTCCAACCCGGAGGGACGTCTGTGGCATGACAGCCTCCCGAGACAAGTGGGTCAGGGAAAGCTGGGCTCACCGCTGGGCGCCCTGGGACCCTTGATCCCACCCTCCAGGCCACTGTGATCAGCTCACCGCAGTGTTGCCTCCCTCAGGGACCCCTGTCCCCCGCAGCGTTTGGAGCTCCTGGTTTCCACCANCCTCACCCCCCCCCCCCCCCCCCCCCCCCCCCGCTCCGGTTCCTGCCTCTGTGCTTGGAGAACCCTAGTCCCAGTCACATCGGTCACCTCCCCTGCTCCTCTTCCCCATGCTGCTGCGGGAGGGGCCTGTGGGGACCCAGGAAGCTCGGGGCAGAGGAGAGGGAGTCTGCAGGCCCCTTGGGGAGGACGTAGCTCAGGAGCAGGGGAAACGCCCCTGAACCGGCTTCCTCAGTGCAGAAGAGCCAAATGGAAAGTTCTTTGTTTTTCCAGCCCAGCTTCTTGGGGAAACAGAGCAAGGAGGATCCCAAAGAGACAGAGTGCAGTGTTGGGACCATTTTTCTTTACGTGGCCCCCTCGGGTCTGGAGCGGCTGTGTTTGGAGCTCTGCTCCAAGGCATTAGCTGGGCGACTTCGGGCAAGTCATTAAAGCTCTGTCTGAGGTTCCCCATTTGTGAAATGAAGACAGTCCCTCCCTTGTGGGGGCGAATGACACGAAGCAGGATGCTGACGGCAGGCACTGGGGTCCGGCAGGCACTGGGGGCCCCGTGGCTCTCCTTCCTCGTCCCTGAATTGCCTGAGGCACTGGGTGGGCCTGCCCTCCCCTCTCCCAACCCTACCCCAGATAGCAAAGAACAGCAAGCACCTCAGAGCTTGGATGAGCCAGGCCCTATACGTAACATCTTCCGCCTGACCTTCACAGAGCCCCTCCAGAGGTGGCGCCACGATCACGTCTGCTTTGCAGGTGAAGTACCGAGTCCTGGAGCAGTCACTCCCCGAGAGTCCGGGGCTCAAGGCAGAGCAGGGGTCTGGCGGTCTGATGCCAGAGTCCACTTGCCTGACTGTCCCCTGCTTCCCCCTTCTAGACGGTGAGTGTTTTATTTCTGTCATAACAAATGACCACCGGCTTCATTTAATGGCTTAAAACAACACCCGAACTGGGGCTGAGCGCACAGTTCTGGGGCTCTGCGGTGCGGGCACGACAGGTGACTCTGTTCTCTGCTCAGAGTGTCACCAGGCTACACTCAGGGGTCAGCCAGTGCCTTCTCCACTGGAACTCGGGGCCTCTTCCAAGCTCCTGTGGTTGGTGCAGAATTTAGTTCTTTGTGACTTGCAGGATGGAGGGCCCCGGGTCCTTGCTGCTCTCAGCTCTTAAGAGGTCCCCTGTGATTCTTGCTCCATGACTCCCTCTGTCTCTAAAGTCAGAAGAGGAGGATTTCCCTTTCTTAAAGTCACCTGTGCCGTAGCAATCCAAGGATGCAAGTGAGTGTCCTGTCCCCGAGTCTGGTGGTGTATCTTGTGAGCATCTGAGGATTCAGTCTTCCTGTACCTAATACGTTCTCTGTTGGTAACACCTTTACTACTTTAGTGTAGTGACCTGGAGGATATCTGGGGGCACTGTTAAAAGAGTATTCTCATGTTTGAACACCCAGCACAGCCCTGTGGATTCATACAGAACAGTATACAGATATCTCGGAGGGAGATGTGAGTGCACCCTTCTGTGTCACTCTCCCTCCAGACTCATCCCAGACCCCCAGGCTCGGGGCACGCAGGCTCGGACCCAACACATATAAGGGAGAAAGGAGGAGATCATTCAGGATGTCTGCTATTTGCACCTCCGTAGTAGGAAAACTGAGTCCGAGACTCAGGGCTCTCTTCAGGGAACCCTGCCAGCACCCGTGTGCAGTTCCCATCCAGCGGCTGTGACCATGACTCTTGACTTTCCCGAGCTCCCCCATGACAGAGGAGAGGCGGGGTAGGAACGCTTAGCACAGAGTCCGCTTAAATGGATGTGACATTCATTGGTGTGCCATTGAAAACACAATGACCCTTTCCTTTGATTTTGCCTTTTTTGGTTCCTTCTCCACGTGTGTTTTTATATCAAAGAGATTGCACCACTCTGTTGGACTCTAAGCTCCGTCTTTCCCGAGCGCTTTCATCATGTCTCGGTACAGCTTCCCACTCAGGGACACCGGAAGGATGAAAGACAAAGAGCGTCCAGGGGCTGGGGGAGGGTCAGCAGGGTTTTCTCGGGTGGTGCCTTTTCCTGGCCCTGTGGAAAGCAGCTGTGGCACCAGCCTTCCCCCCGCCTCTCCCACCACAGGCGGTTTGCAAGGACCCCAGGGTTCCCAGGGGTGGTGCCAGAATGCAAACCGCAGGGAGCTGGATCCGCATCGACCTTCACTGCTTTCTCTCCAGCTCTTAGCACAGGAGATGGGCTCCCGTAGATCCTCAGCTAATGCTTGCTGAATAGATGCATAAATTAATAGGATGCACCTGGAAAATCTTACAGAAGAATCACCCTTGTCCCTGTATATGCTTTTCTCTCCATGGGCCCAGAGCACTGGAGGCTAAGATTTCTCAAATGGGCATTTCACTTGCTCTTTAAAGAGATCGGGGTAGTAGAGGCTTCGGGCCTTTGAGCCCCAAGACTGCCCTGCAAATCACACATTGTGGGTCAGCGGGGTGTTTTCTACACTTGACCTAGATGCTTAGGCCTCTTTCTTCATCTTTAAAATGGGGTTAATGGAATATTGCATTAAATTTCAATTCAAGGAGTGTTGGTGAATGTATATGTTCGTAGTCAGACACTCTTTCCCTGGGCCCCCACAGGCCCCCCAGGGCTGGGTGGGCAGAAGATAGCACTCCTACTTCATAGCAGTAAACTGAGGCAAGGATGGGACCATGTCTTTGGATCACAGAGCACGTTCGTTGGAAGCTGAGCGGGAATCCAGGTCTGGGCTGAGCAGGGAATTGTTTCTGCAGGCCATTCCAGCCCACGCGGAGAATGTGTCCCAGCACCAGATTGGAAGTAAAACCTCTTTTTCCTGTGGGCTGGACGCCAGAGCTCTCTGACCAGGGCTGACGTGTCCTAGAAAACCTTGTTCTGTTTGCAGGACCACACGAGGCCTTCTCCTACAAGGATACACGGAAGTGTGTTTAAAAATAAAGAAGGAAACAGTGCAGAAAATCAGCAGAAAGCTGTTTGCCGAAAGAGCTGAGGGCAGGAGAGCGAGTTCTCCCAGGTTCCCTGGCCAGGGACTGGCTCCTGGCGCTGTGCTGCTCCTCCTGATGCGGGGCTGGGTGACTCCCAGCGGCCCTCCCCGCCGTCCCCACCTGCGTCCTGACAGCTGAGGTCCCCGGGGCCACACGGGGCTTGGGATCCACAGCAGTCTCACTGTTTCTGGGCACCTCCAGTTACGTTTTCAGTGAAAGGTCTCCTCCCCAGAGGCAGAGCAAAATCGTGCCTGCAATCCCGCAAAGCCGCACCAAGTGCATCCGTGTTTATCTTTGTAACTGTCATGGCGGAGCAGGGAGCAGGTGGCCCTGGGCACATGGGAACTGGGCAGTGATGTCCGAGACCAACAGCCCCCGGTGTAAGATGGTAAAGGGTGTCTTGGAATTGCTGCCACCCCCAGGCAGCAGAGAGAAAGCTCTGCGGGCCTCCTCCGACTCTCCGTGGTGCGAGAGCCCTCCTTGTGCAATCAGTGAGGCGGTCGGCTCCATGGTGCAGAGAACCTGCATCCAGGTTGTTCTAGCGGGGACACAGTTTCCGGGGAAAGCGGGAGCCTGGGAATCAAAAAGAGCTTGATTATAAAGACGAAGAAGGGCTGAATGACAGTATCCCCACAGGTGACTTCTCTGGAACTATAGAATTTTCTGGAGGGAGCAGCTCATCAGTCTAAGCACGAGCCATACACACCCACTCTGCAGGCTGTGGAGGGTGGGAGGCTGTGGAAGGTGGGAGGCTGTGGAGGGTGGAGGCTGTGGAGGGTGGGTGCTGTGGAGGGTGGAGGCTGTGGAGGGTGGAGGCTGTGGAGGGTGGGTGCTGTGGAGGGTGGAGGCTGTGGAGGATGGGTGTTGTGGAGGGTGGGTGCTGTGGAGGGTGGGTGCTGTTTGCTGCTTGAGCTTCAGTTTCCTCATCTGAAGATTGCACAGGTAATAACAGCACTTGTCTAATAGTTTGTCGTGAGGATTATGAATGAGGGTATACATTTCCGAACACAGTGCCCAGATTGCAAACGCTCAGAAATTTAACCTGCCGTTCCTAGTGCGGAGATTCTCACACTGTCTCCTAGCTTCTTTAGTGTCTGAAAGCATCTTAAACAGGTGAGAGCAGATGGTCAGAAAAGTAGACCGTAGGCTACAGGTTTCTGGGTGTTTCTTTAAAGTGCAGCATGTACCCCAAAAACATCCTACAGCCCCTTTAGAATTTATTGTTCATTGAGATACAATGGACATATATCATTGTATTAGTTTTAGGCGCACAATACAATAGTTTGATATACATACATATTACAAAATGATCACCACAAGAAGTCTAGGTGACTTATTCTCCATGTAACCCTTCACCATGCAGAGCCACAAGATTTTTTTCTTGCAATGAGAACTTATTCTCTGAGCAACTTTCAAGCACACAGTGCAGTCCTGTTGACTGTAGCCACCATGTGGGATGGGACATCCGCAGGACGGGCCACCCTCGGGACTTCCAACTGAAGTTCGTGCCTTTTGACCCCTTTGCTCATTTTATTCACCGCCACCCCAGGCGACCACTAGTCTGTTCTCTCTATGAGGTTGGTTTTATTTTTAAATTTCACGTATAAGTTCACAGCCATTTGAAAGTCCTGGGGCATTAACAACTCACCCCAAGGAAGGCGAGGAATTACTTCAACAGAAATTTTAATGGTGGGTCTATACAGCCATTGGTCATGTTAGTGAGCTCCCCGACAGCCACAGGCTCCCCACTCAGACGGTAAGTGACCACGTGGCGAATCAGGCACCCCCTGCCTCGTCCCTCCCGTCTGCTGCTAAGATCTCAGGCAACAGGAAGGGAGACGGGGAGGCAGAAAGGAAAGAGCGCAGGTTTGGGCCTGGTGAGCAAGAATCCAAATATTAGTTCTGCCGCTTACTTGTTGGGGGGCTCAGGTGTCACATAATCCGGTGGGGGTGTTTTCTCATTTATTTATCCACTTATTCAAGAAGTACCCGCCCCAAAGCAACCCTTTGGTTCACGGGCCGGCACTCAACCCACTGAGCCACACAACCAGGGCTCCTTTACTAGTTTAAAGACCTGGTCTATGGTGCACTAGCTGAGAGGCCTCTGAGAGCCGGGAGGGGGGAATGATCTTGAAGTCTTGTGTTTCTGGGAATGAGAACAGCCCACTTCACTGATAACGTCTCTTTTAACTCAGGTGTCCCGGCTATGGCTGGCGATTCTCGGAATGCTATGAACCAGAATATGGAGATTGGAGTCACTCCCAGGGACCCCAGGAAGATCCCCAAACAGGCACGCGATGACCTCCCCATCGCCACAGACCGTACCCGCCTGCTGGTGGAAGGCAAGAAGCCCCGCCAGCGCTACATGGAGAAGAGCGGCAAGTGCAACGTGCACCACGGCAACGTGCAGGAGACCTACCGGTACCTGAGCGACCTCTTCACCACGCTGGTGGACCTCAAGTGGCGCTTCAGCCTGCTGGTCTTCACCATGGTCTACACCGTCACGTGGCTGTCCTTCGGTTTCCTCTGGTGGCTCATCGCTTATACCCGGGGTGACCTGGACCACGTGGGCGACAAAGAGTGGATTCCTTGTGTGGAAAATCTCAGTGGCTTCGTGTCTGCCTTCCTGTTCTCCATTGAGACGGAGACCACCATCGGGTATGGCTTCCGTGTGATCACAGAGAAGTGTCCGGAGGGGATCGTCCTCCTCACGGTCCAGGCCATCCTGGGCTCCATCGTCAATGCCTTCATGGTGGGGTGCATGTTTGTCAAAATCAGTCAGCCAAAGAAGAGGGCAGAGACCCTCATGTTCTCCAACCACGCGGTCATCTCCATGCGGGACGAGAAGCTCTGCCTAATGTTCCGCGTGGGGGACCTCAGGAACTCCCACATCGTGGAGGCCTCCATCCGCGCCAAGCTCATCAAGTCCCGGCAGACCAAGGAAGGGGAATTCATCCCCTTGAACCAGATTGACATTAACGTGGGCTTTGACACGGGGGACGACCGTCTTTTCCTGGTGTCACCCCTCATCATCTCCCACGAGATCAATGAGAAGAGCCCTTTCTGGGAGATGTCTCGGGCCCAGCTACACCAAGAGGAGTTTGAAATCGTGGTCATTCTAGAAGGCATGGTGGAGGCCACAGGTAAGACGCTTCACCTTCCTTGGCCCTTCACACGCCCAGGAGCCCAGGCCCCTGGGATTCCAGGAGATGGAAATGCTTGCCTGAGACCCCTGAGGTGACACAGTCAACCAGCCCGGTGCCTACGTTGTTGCTCAGAACAGAGTGATAACCACAGCTCCTGTTCACTGAACCTGTCCGACGTCCAGGCACTGTTCTAACTTTAAATGTGTAAGATCTCACGGATGCCCTCCACACCCCTCTGAGATACTATAGTGTTTCTTACACTGCAGATTAACAAACAGAGGCACAGACAGGCAAGGCGTTTGTCCCAGAGGAGTGCCACTAAGCTGTAGGGCAAGGGTGCACATCAAGGCAGGGGCCCCAAGGCTGCCACTAGTTTCCAACAGGCTACACCACTGGCCTCCTCCCGTCCTGGAGCAGGTGTCGACCCCAAAGAACTGTGTGATCGAACAACTTTGGGACCCATGGTGTCACAGGTGGGCACTGGTAACCAGGGTCTTGGTGATCGAGAACAAAACTTGAACCAAACACACAGAGTTTATAGCATAAAGAGAGAGAGAGCAGATTTATTAAGCTATAGTACACTCCACAGAACACGGGAGCAGGCCAACTCTGAGCAGAGATTGACCTCATGGGCTGGAGGGACTCTATTCCTAAGGGCAGATCCCCCCTGGCTAGTTTTGGCGGGCTTCTATTGCGCATGAACAAGTAGTTATATTTTAAAGCTCCTATGCATGTGGTCTCCCGTGATTTTCCTTGATTGGCCACTGGAGAAGGGGGTCCCAGAATGTTAATTTATTATAATGCTATTAAAACGAAGCAGCGTTCGTGTACCGTCTTCTGCGCAAGTGCACTCAGGAGTCACCATGATTCAGCACTTTTCCGAAAAGCAGGACAACCGGTTTTAGAGGGTCTTTGTCTAGTATGGAGGTCCTTATCTTAGCCCTGGGGCACCTCCGCAGTTTCCTCCTTCCTGACTGTCTCCTGCCTCAACCAGATTAAACAAAGGCACCTGGTTGTGAACAGGAGGACTTGATGGTGTCTTCACACGTCCTGAGTTGCTTCATGAGCAGAGGAGAGTGAGTGGCATTTCCCATTTCTCAAGGACTCCCCAAGTGCCAGAACCCTCTTTTTGAAGAGACGCCAGAGCCTCAGAGCTGTGAGAGGGGCTCTCTGGCTTGCCGACCCCCTAGCCTCCCAGCTTCTGGCTCAGTGAGCACTGGGTGTGCAGAAAACTGTACCCACACCCAGGTATGCCCACACCGTGCCCTCCTCACAGCCAGCCTGGCCCTCCCTGCTCAGTCTGGACTCTGACGGTGTCTGACTGCCTAGTGTCCACCACCCCTGGGTCCTGGTGGAGCCCTCAGGGAGCCCTGGGCCTGAGGAGTCCAAGGCCCTCCCCCCACTGGCCGGACCTCCTGGGGTGAGGAGCCCTCCAGCTGCTTCTTATTCCCACCCCCATCCTCTTGTTCCTTTTCTCTTTTCACTGAGCAGACTGAACACTTGTAGAAAAATTGCTCTCATTTTTGCCACAGTATCGCAGGACCAGCTTCTATCCATTTCACAGGTGAGGCATCTGCAGGGCAGCTCTTATGGACAGGAAGTGGCCAACGGGGCAGGAGAGGCCACCGGGCAGCCACAGACCCTGTCCCACCTGCAGCCAGAGGGAACTGGCTGGGGTGCAAACGGGCTCCAGGGGCTGGTGTGGCCGGGCCATGGCCCTGGCTGAGGACGGTGGGGACGCTGAAGGCCTCCTCCAGTGGGGTTGGGGGCCCAGAGGTCATGCTCCCTCGACACTGGGCTCAGTCAGGGTCAGAACGCAGGCTGAGTTTCTGGAGGAGGAGCTCAACTCCAAGGCCACAAACGAGGGGTCAGATCAGACATGTGGGGACAAATAGGAAGGCACTCTCAGGCCACCCTCACTGCCCCCAATGCTGGGGGAGTGGGTTTTGAGCCCACCCAGCCAGCTTCCTCCCTTTCCTCTCCTTCAAAGCCAGTGGCCGCTAGTTGACTTGCCCTCTCTGGCTGACGGGGACGTCTCCCTTCCAGTGACCTGGGTCACCCTTGCTACTGTCCTTGGGGCTGCAGGAAGACCAAAGAGATAAAGGGAGGAGGCCATCCCCATCCCCATGTCCATTCTGATCTCAGTGTCTCGAGTGGTTTGATCACCACACGTGTGGAGCCCAAGGGCTGTGGGTTCAGGCCCAGGTCCAACCAGCACAGCTTGGCCAGACCTGCCTTGTAGGTTGTCAGAAAACTGAGGATAGTAACCTCACAGGGTGGATGGGGGTTGCATGCGTAAGTGAAATAACATGTAAAGCACAGTGCCTGGCACCTCAATGGGCCTCTTCCCTTTCCAAGTACGTTGGAAGATGACTGCCAAGGGCACAGGTGGGGTCTAGCTACAGGGTCACCAATGGCCCACCCAGGAAGGGGGACAGAGAAGCAGGAACAGCCCCAGAGACATGGCCCCTGGGCTCCTGTGGAGGCCCTGTCCAGCTGTCTTTCTTAAAGCCCACGACCTGCAGACCTCTGACCTGGCTGCTTCTCGGATCGGTACTCAGCTCAGGCCCCCACAGCTCTGCTGATGTTGGGAGTTGGGCAACAAGGGGACTAAACAGCAGGGCCTGACCCAGACAGCCCCCACCCCACCCCCAGAGCAGAGAGCTGGCTACGACCAGAGCCTGAAGTGCATGGGGTGCCCTGGGGTTGCCAGGTGTGGGGCACGCAGTGGTGGGAAGCAGCCTTTGACCCGACAGGTGTGTATGAGACCCCCCTCCAAAGAAAGGCTGAAGCTGCAGCGGCTTCTCCTTCAGTTCCCAAGGAGCCCTTGTGCACGCCTTCCTTGACCAGAAGATTAAATACCAGAAAGCTGCTTGCTTGCTACCCTAAGCACAGAGGCTTCTCCATCCATAAACAAAGCTGCCCTCCCTCTCTGGAGAGAAAGAAACGCCTAAAAATAACACAGGCATGCCGGGGCTGAGTGGATGGGGAGCAGAGGCACTGGGGCGTGCCCAAATCAAGGAGCCACGCTCCCTGTGCGTGTGTATGTGTGTACGTGTGTGTGTGTGTGTGTGTGTGAGAGAGAGAGAGAGAGAGAGTCAGGGGCCGGGAGGTGGGAGGGAAGGGAAGAGGGAAACATCTTCTGCCCGTATGTGTCTACCCAAAACAACCCCCATGCTCTCTAAATGCCTATCAGCTTCTCCGTGTTCATCACTCTGGATTCGTCTTTGTTCAAGCTCTTCTCCTGACTCTCATCGCAGCCTTCTGGCCCTTAATGCTCTTTTTAGGAACCATGTCTCCAGTTCTCACTCTTCCAGAATCATCCACTCCAGTCTCTAGGAACCTATGCCTAGAGAAATATTCGCATTTGGTTTCTTATTTTCTGCCCCCACCACACCTTGAGCTCCTTCAGGGCAAGGACTGTTTCTTATTTAGCTTTATATTTCCATCGTGCTTAGCACAAAGTAGATGTTCAGCAAATGCTTGATGAAGGATCAGACGGTTGGTTGGATGGATAGATGACTGGCTGGCTGGATGGTTGGATGAACGGATGGATAGATGGATGATGGATGAATGGGTGATGGGTAGATGAATGGGTGGATGGATAATCGGATACTTGGATGGATGGACGGCTGTGACCAGTCCTAATACATGTGCCCTCGTTCCCCCAGGTATGACTTGCCAAGCGCGAAGCTCCTACATGGACACCGAGGTGCTCTGGGGCCACCGGTTCACACCAGTCCTCACCTTGGAAAAAGGCTTCTATGAGGTGGACTATAACACTTTCCATGATACCTATGAGACCAACACTCCCAGCTGCTGCGCCAAGGAGCTGGCAGAAATGAAGCAGGAAGGCCGGCTCCTCCAGTGCCCCCCCAGCAGCCCCCTGCTAGAAAGCGTCACGAAAGCTGGGTTGGAGGCAGAAGCTGAACAGGATGGAGAGGGCGAGCCCGAGGGGCTGAATGGGTCCCAGGAGACCAGGGGCTTGGTGTAAGGGCTGTGCTCTCCCCGCATCCTCCCTTCTCTGGCTTCTGTGAGCTCCGATGCTGCAGAGCCGGGGGTCAGGGAGGGTGAACCAGCTGAGTGTGACGTTTGGGGGTCCAGAAGCCACTAGGGCTCTGTGGGAGGAACAGTCTATCCAGCCCCCAGACCTCCCAGCTCAGGGCTTCTCCAGACAGGTGGCCTGCTGCCTGGGCCCCTGTGGCAATCCTGCCTCTTCTCTCCCAGCCCCTGAGAGTGCTGGCTAAGGGCCAGGCCAGGGTGGGTCCCCCTGCAATGCAAGTGACAGGCTGACCTCTGTCCTTACACACCAACCCTTATCACCTGGCCCCAAATCTCCTCCTCTCTTGGGTCTCTCGGACCAGCTGGTGGGGGCCGACACCTAGAGAGGACGGTCCCCCCCTTCCCCTTGTTCCTACCGGCCTAGGGCTCGTCATGGATTCATGGAGACACTCTGCCCTCCTGGAGGCTCAGACGCTCATCCTAGACCGAGATCATGGACCTCCTGGGTCAGGCTCGAGCCAGGCCATGCTGGCACTTCTTTCACACCAAGACCAAGGGTGTCACCTGGGGGCTGCAGAGGACAAGGCCCTGGGCCAGCTCTCTCGTGGTCTGCGAAGGGTGTGTGCTCATCCTCTGCTGGCCTCTCCCTGTCACACCTTGCTTCCTGGGCACCTGACCTTCTTGGTGTGGCTCCTCAGGTGGCCTGGGCCACAGAGCACCTCTGAGCCCATGCAGGGTGCAGGCCATTCCTAGTCACGCTGTGCCCTGCCCCTCCCACCGAAGGGAGAACCCCGAAGCTGGTTCTTTTTTGTACTTTCAGCCCAAGAATCTCCAAGTGCTTCTAACCTTCACTGTGATTTTCTTTCAAAATCCCAGAGAGTCGGTGGAGGATCCAGGGAGAGAGAGGGTTGAATTTCAGAGGACAAGATGCTCCAGGCAGCGTGGAGAGAGGGAGGAAAAACAGAGAGAAAGGCAAGCGACTAGAATTTTAAAATCAGCATCGGCACCAGTTGTTGCTGAGGTATCTGAAGTCAGGACTCGGCGCATCTTTGTTAACCAGTGAATTAGGGGGTAGGGGGGACGAAAGGAGAGGTGACCACAGAGGCAGCATTCCCTTCAAGCCCAGGCTGGACCAACTCTCAGCTGGTCCCAGTAGCCCCTGGGCTGGCCCTCCCACAGCCGGGAGTCTGGGAAGGAGGCGAGGCTGGGAGAGCAGGGACCATGCCCAGGGAGGGGATGGGGAGGGATGCCTGTCCCATCCTGCCAACCTCGGGGAGGAGAATCATGGGAGAATAAGAAGTGGGTGAACATGAAGAGAGGAAAGAGAGGAGGAGAGCCTTAAAATTGACAGCTTCAGAGGGCTTTGCTTTTCCAGTACAGATGGCACCGAAGGAAGACGGACGGATGGACAGACTAACAGTGTAGATTTGTCCTGTCGATGGATGGAGCATGTCTGGTGTATGATGAGGCAGACAGACTTCCGATTAGCTGACCTATACCTGGAGAGAGATTTCAAATGTTCCCCAGTCTCAGAATTATAGAAGCCTCACCCAAAATTTTCTTTTTAATCCTTACCCAAGGATGTAATTAATTTTAGAAAGAGGGGATGGGAGGGAGAGAAACATCAATTGCTTGTCTCTTGCATACACCCCAACTGGGGACCAAACCTGCAACCCAGGCTTGTGCCCTGACCAGAATCGAACCCATGACCTTCTGGTTTACAGGACAACACTCCAACCAGCTGAGCCACAGGGGCCAGGCCTCACCTACAATTTTCGCAGTTCTCAACTGGCCTGTGAACACAGAAGCATTCATTCTCCTGCCCTCCCCAGCAGTAAGAGCAAAGCTGCAGTGAGGTGGAGAGTTAAGGCAGAGCAAAGAGACTTGTGTTTGGATCTCAGGTCCTGGCCCCCTCGGGCTGGAGCCTCTAGGTCCTGAGGCAGGTGAGGAGGGAAGGTGGCAGCTGCCACCTTCGGGACAGTGTGATCCCTGTGCTTGGGCACACAGGCTGGATCTTGAGAGGTGGGCACAGGGAAGCAGTGAGTAAGCAGGGGTCTTCCCCAGAGGCACAGTGCTGAGTCAGGGCTCAGGCACCCATCCGGGGTGAAGCAGGTCACGCCAGGGACTGGAACCCTGCCCTCAGTGGGAAAAGGAAGCTGGCGGCTCACAGCCTCGCACTGGGAATGGCCCGCAGTTAGAGTCTCAGGCAGGGAGCCCACTACCAAGATCGGAGGCCTCAGGGCGAGAGGAGCTGCAGCAGGAGCTCTCCTGCCAGCGCTGACCCAGGCCCCCCGGACCCAGGGCTTGCCCAGCAGGACTAGTTCCTTGCCCTCAGCCAGATGGACAGCCTGCCGTAGTCACGCCCCTCAGCACCTACAGGCTCTAGCCCTCAGTGAGGCCGCTGAGCAAGGACAGGAAACCACAGGTGAAAGTAGCCTGGCAGCCACACTGGGGCCTGTTTCTCACCTGCCTCCTCCGTTTATGATTCGAAGCATCCCCAGCTGGCCAAGTGAGGCGCTCCCCAGTTCTCCGTCTCTGCAGTGGCCTCCGCGAATTCAAATCACACATCTCTGCCAACCACTGAAGCCGGAAAGGTTGCAGAAGAGGAAGAGAGCAACGCAGCCCAACTCTAAAGCTGTGCATAGACCAGAGGCCATGTGTACGGGGATTAGTCACGTACTAATCCAGGGGTGCACATTAGCTGCTTTCTCTCGTGGAAACACAGAAGCAAGACTGCCATTCATATGCCGAGAAAACCCTCCTTCATGGCTGGTTGATCCAATGGAAACTTGAAAAGTTCTTCAGACCATTTTGCGGAAGTTCTTGCAAACACATGGACTTACTAAGTGCAAAGTCTGATGGCAGCCAGAGCTTCAGCGAGTCACTTTAAAAGCGTTGTGCCGCCACCCCAGTCCCTGAGGGTCAGAGCCCTGGGTTGCGTGGCTTGGAACCCACCCGTTACTTCCGACAGGCCAGGGAGAGCTGAGCCAGGCTGTGAGGCAGGGCCTCTGGGAGTTCCCGGAGGCCTCGGCACCTCCCAGATCCCAAGGGTCATCTCTGGGCTCAGACCCCGCAGCACTGAGAGCTGAGCCCTGCCTTAGCAGCTACATCCTTCCTCTCCGGGAATAAACACGCCCTGCAAGGGAAAGGCCCCAAGACCCAGGGGAAGGTAAGTTGCCCCTAGCTCTCCTCCCCCATTCAATCTGGCAGCTGACGGGTGTTGACACCTTTACCCAGGGACCCTGTTCCCAGGCCAGGTAGAAAGGGCATTTCCTGTGTTTCAGACGCCACCCTGGCCGTGCGATCAGAGTCCACTTCTTGTCATTTCATTCTTCTGCTTTGAGATCATGGCTGCAGCCATTGACCTTGATGGAGGAGAAAGAGCCCTTGTGTGTCCAGGGAGAGCCCTCCCTCCCACGATCTATGACCCCTGGGCACCTTCTTTCTCATTCCTGTCCTGCGGCCTGCCTTCCAGCAGGTCTGGGTCTGTGAGTCGGGAACTGTGGAAACTTGAATCTTTCATACTGACATTGCCCAAAACAAAAGCAGTCGGCCTGTTGTCTGTTAAGAACATGCTCCAAATACACCTTTGCACACACCATTTACGTAGCACTACCACGTGCCCAGCCATGGGTGGGCACCTCACGCCCATTGGCTGCGTTTAATTCCCAAAGCACTGCAGAGAAGCCCTTAGACCCCCTTGTTACCGAGGAGACAACGGAGGTTCAGGGCGGTTAATTGGTTTGCTCAAGGCCACACAGATAATGACAGGTGCCAAGTGCCTCCCAAACACACACAGACAGGCCATCATCCTTCTTAACTGCCACGTCCAAGGTGAATCTCTCGAGCTCAGGCAGCAGGAATAAGGACGCCCCGCCCCTTCAGACCGTGGGGTTGCGGGCATGCGGTGCTATGGAGCATCAGCTCCCATCCACCAGCAGGTTCCCCTGTGGCAGGACAACTGGGACCACGTTTCTCTGATTCCTAGAGAATGAACAGGCTGTGACGAGAGATTGGGTGGCAACTTACACTGATTCAGGAAGAAGCCAGTTCTGCTCAGCTTGGTTTTTGCCAACGACACCTCCTTACATTGCTATGTCCAACCTTTCTCCCTGTTTAGGATTTGTCAATCTTCTCATGAAAAGAACACCAATGCACTGCAAAAAAAATCATCCAATAAAGTGGGATCGATCTTACCAGACTCTACAGATGACAATGGACTTCCCAGTGAAGTTCATTGCCAATTGAAGCAAACTCGGCCTTCTTATTTTGCATCAGTCTAAAAACTCAGTAGCAACATCTAGACCAGTGTTGCGGTGACTGTGTGGGCAAGGGTGGGGAGAAGGAAACCTAAGGAAGAGGCAGGACCCAGGAGTCGGGGCTTGGTGGGCAAAGTACGGGCCAGGGAACCAGAAACACAGAGAACATAAACAGTGCGATTCTTAGGTTAGCTCATTCATTCTGTCCCCCCAAACATTCTTTCACACATTCTTTAATGTTAAATGTTCAGATCTACATTACGTAAGTAATTAAGTATCTAAAAATTCTCACTTTAGGGAGCCCGTGGACCAGCAGGCCATGTGCGTGACATTAACTAGCGAAAGGGTTGGCACGACTGCACGATGCGGAGGGTGGAGAGGAAGCTGTGACGTTCGGTATTGGCGAAGGACGCCAGGAGGTTGCAAGTTAAGGCCAAAGGTCTCTGTTGAACATGTCGTTAGTGCTAGAGGGTTTCAGATTAGCTTCTCTTCTGCCCTAGTCGACTCCATGGGAATTGAACGGTTCAGATTTACGAAAGAGGTTCACTGAAGATCTCTCACTTAAATCATCCCAAAAGGGTAACCGGGGCCAGGGCTTGGGCTCAGCCCCAGAGGCAGCATTTTAAGTTGTGAAGGGCAGACGGCACTGCTGTGCGTGGGAGGTCTCCCGTGTCCGGCCCAGGACGCCCAGGCCTGTCTGTCTCAGTCAGTTCAGGCTGCTACACAAACCTCCCACAGACTGGGCAGCTTAAACCGTGAACATTTGTTTCTCACAGTTCTGGGGGCTGGGAAGTCCAAGATCAAGGCACCAGCAGCCCATCCAGTGCCGGGGGAGGGCCTGCTTCCTGGTTCGCAGGTGACCGTCTTCTCACAGTGTCCTCAAGTGATGGAAGGAACGGGGACTCTAGCGACTCTTTTAGTTTGCATTGTTTTACTTACTAAGTAGAGGGAGAGGAAAAGGAAGGGAAAGAAAGAGAAAGAAAAACCTCAATTTGTTGTTTTCCTTATTTATGCACTAATTGGTTGCTTCTTGTATGTGTCCTGACTGGAGATTGAACCCACAACCTTGGTGTGTTGGGACAACACTAACCAGCTGTCATGATCCCATTCAGGAGGGCTTCACCTTCAAGACCAATTCGGTCAAGACCCCACCCCCTATTACCATCGCATGAGGGGTTAGGGTTTCGATGGGGGAGCACACACATCCAACCTATAGCAAGGCATTAACAGATTAGTGCCTGCGACCCAGGCCAAAGCAGGCACAGGGCCACCAAGTCAGCATCTGCAAAAGGACCTGGAAATACTGAGGGTGAAGCTGCCTTTGTGGTGGTCGTGTAAAATAAAACGTTTGCAAAGGCCAGGAGGCTCTGTTTGCCTGTGAGGTGGGGGCGGCATGGGGAGGGGGCAGTGCTCTTGGCTATGGGATTGCAGCTCAAAGACTATTCTGCATCAGAAGGGAGACACCGAGTCAGAGGGCAGGAGGGTGCACCCTCCAAGGTCATGTGTGCTGGTCAAGCCTGGGTGGCAGTTTGAGGAAGGAGAACCAGACATGCATTCCTGATCAAAAGCAAAAATCTGAACACCCTCAGCACACCCACCCTGGCCCCAAGGGTCCTCACAGCTTGTGCCAGGCAGGGGACCGGCTGAAGACACACTTCCTGGATGTCCCTACGGACCCTGCATGATGCCAGCCATAAAGCCTGTTGGTGGCAAATAAATGTCTAGGAAGGAGCTTCTGAAACAGAAATGTGGCTGATTTGTCCTTCTAAGGGACTATTCGCCGTTACTCAGAGCTGCTGTGACAGTGACCTGGCCACCTTGCAGAGAAGGAATTAACGAGAAGGTGAGCACCTCAGAGCACTTGGCCTTGAGCTTCCTTCTTCTGCACGGCAGCAAAAGCCTGCGTGGGGACCCCGAGGGCTGCTGATGGTAAGGAAGCAGGTGATAGGCATAGGCATTTAGGGTCCCTTCGTGTGCACACACTGAAGGTCATTGTCACGTTCCAAATTGCCTCTTAGATAAACACGCTCATGGGGGAGAATGCATTCAGCCCTGTGTGATGCCAACCTTCACAGCAGTGACTTTGTCTCTCTGAACCTGAAGAAGGGATCGCTCACTGTCACTCAGGAATTCGTGGCCATCTGTTCCCCTCCACGAGGAAGAGGCCAGCTGGGCCTGGTCCGTGGAGCAGATGGGTGGGAGGGGAAGTGCTTGCTGAACCCAGACCACACCCCGATGGGTAGATACATGGCCACTACCTCCCCAATGTTCCCTCGCAGGGCCTGCGACGGTGGGGCCCTCACCCCCTTGCTCTTCTACATGAAAGGATGGAACTGCTGCTCTCATCTCCCAGAATCCCAGTGGGACCACGGTAGCATCGGGGAACCTGGTCGCAAGTCCAATGGCCGCCTGTCCTGTTCACTGTTCCCAGGCCGCAGGACTTTCCTCAGGTGTCCAAACAGCCAGCTGGTTGCCTCAGAATGCAGGGCCAACTCTGCACAATGTTCAAAGGATCTCTGACTTCTCGCCTCGGGTTTCCCTCAAGGGCCTCCATTCAACATATACTTACCGAGCACCTTCTGTGTGCCAGGAGCAGCAGGGACAGGCACTGTGGACTCAGCCTGGACCTAGACAGACGTTCTCCCCACCACCCCACCCCTCGGGGAATTTACCGGCTGCTGAGGAGTGAGGAGCCATGGGCAAGTACACAAACAGATGAGAGGCTGGCATCTGCAGCAAGGGCTGTGGAGGAAACAAAGTGGGTATGAGGTCGAGAACAGTGAGGTGCACCTAAGCAAGGGCCCAGGACGGCCTCTCCAAGGAGGTGCCCCCAGCAGAGGCGTTACATAAGAGCAGCAATGAACTAATCAGGCGAAGTGGCAGAGGGACTGATTCTGAGCAGAGGGAACGGCATGAATGTGAATGTGCCGGTGGGAGGAGGGAAGGGCAGGCTGGGAGGCCGCAGCACCACACAGGGCAGGGGGAGCAGAGGGGCAGGCCCTGGGGGTGTGGCTGTGGGTGCGGATGTGGCTCCAAGCAGTGGAAGGGTTTTAGCAGAGGGGCGACCCTGTGCAGTTCTACGCTGAGCAGCTGTGGGCTCAGACGCACGGCCCTTTCATTCCCCAGGGCTCCCAGGCTATCAGCCACATGGCGGGGACACTGTCTGAGCTGCTCAGTCTGGCTGTACCCAACCTTGGCCTCCAAGAGAGCAATGACACAGCTCTTTCTAAACACCTCTTTGTGAACATTTCCAAGTTGGGCACTCAGGAGTCTCTCTGAGCTGCCCTGAACGAATTCATTTTAAGTATTATCGCACGTCTTCCATGTCAGACACCGATCAGATTGTGTGAGGACACTTGTAAGTGCCACAAACCACACCGCAGGTCCGCCAGCAGCATTTTCCACCTGCTCCTGGCAGCTGCCTCACCGAGCTCCCCCGCCGGTGGCCCTGCAGCCCTCAGGCTCCGCAGCGATGCCCAGAAAGCCTTCCTGTTGCACGCAGCACTGACCCTGGCAGCTCATTCCGCACTCGTCTCAAATAGGTAGCGGGCTCTTTACACTGCAACATTTCTAGGCCGCAGGTGCAAGAGAAGATGAGTCTGTTCTCAAAGCCTTCACAGTTTCTACTTGAAAAAGGAAATTTAATTCTGTGAGGAACTCTTCCTGTGTGTGATGGATGGGTACACAACGTCTGGGAGACCAGGATTGGTTGGGTACACCTGAGAAGGCCAGCTCACTTTCCCTTCCGAATCTCTCTTCCCCACGTGCATCATGGACCCCCAGGTGGCCCACGCTCTGCCCCCTCCCCTGCCCGCCACCCATGGCTGAATGCCTCACACTCACTGACCTTTCCTTCTAAAGCTCCTTCAAGAATAGCAGCCTCCCATCAGTTGAAACTCACTATTCCTTCCTTCTCTGTATATGAAATAGGTTGTATTTTTAAAATGAGACAACCAATCAACCCTTTTCAGGATGGAAGAGTTCAGGGAGTGGGACTCGGTTGTGGCCAGAAGTCCTTCCTGGCCACCCTCTCAGGCCGGACTTAACTCAGAACCACTCACTCAGCCAACCAGCAAACACTGATGGGCACTTTCCGAGTTCCAAGCATCCTGCCAGGAGCCCAGGAAACAGACTTGAACAGGGGATGGCCCCTGCTTTTGTCTACAAAATCAATGGTTTGTCATCAAGTAAGTATTAATAATTTATACATTTAAACTATGCCATTAAAAGATAGTTGTAACTCCAGGAAAAACCTTCACGCCCATCCCTCTCAGGTCTTGTTTATGCTTATCACTCTAATCTACGGAGAACTGGTCGACCAGCAACACTTCACCCTGAACTGTCTGCGGTTTCCTGTCTTCGATGAGTACAGAGTTCACCATGTGCAGAGAGCAAGTCTGATCACTGTGAGGATTTTCCCAAGCTCCTCTCGGCTAAACCATGGGCATGGACTGGATCTGTGCATCCCTTTTTCTTGTGTCACACAGTTCCCTGGATGTTTTTCATGCTGCAAGTTAAAAAACAAAACAAAACAAAAGAAACAAAGAAACCGCAGCCATTCATCCACAGACCTGGGAAAACTCCGCTGCCTGCAGGCCCTCCCGAAGCCCTCTTGTCCGAATGGCTGCAGGCGGCCAGCAGGGAGGCCTCATCTCCCAACCTGAAGCCCATGCCTGCAGGGAATTTCTGCAGAGACCTGCCCTGCAGGCCTCTCTCTCATGCAAATCAGTGCGCAAACCTCAGTGAGAGCCCCTGCTGGGGGGCACTGTGGGCCTGGCATGGTTTTTTGGACTAGAGTTCCAACCTTAGGCTAAAGAGACACAGTCCCTGTCCTCGAGGAACCAATACTGGAAGGGGAGGCAAGCACTAACCTAATAAATTTACACAGTGTGAATGCATGTGTGTGCTTTTGGCCAGTCCTTTGAAAGAGAGGTGTATACAGGGCGATGAAAGTTTAAAAAGCGCAGCTAGGGGCACCTTACCTGGTCTGCAGAAGCGGCCTTGGGGCTGAGTCCTGAAGAATAAGAAGGGCTTGCTCAGGAGGAGTCAGAGTGGAGACAGCCCCCCAGGAGTGGGCACTGCTTTGGGAAAGACTCAGATTGTGTAAAGGGGGGTGATGCCCTGAAAGATCCACAAGGAAGCCAGGAGAGGGGCTGGCACATGGGGTGGGGGCAGAAGGGAAGATGCTGGGTGATGGGGCAGAGGTCAGCAGGACCCGGGCTGCGCTAAGGCAGATTCTGGTCGTTGTCCTGAGAGCAGTGGAACCCCACCAAACAGTTGGCATTATTACAGTAATCATCTGGTCAAGAGCAGAAAACAAATTGAAAGGGGCATGAGGATGCTCCCAGAGGCCAGCTGGATGAGAATGGATGGTGACTTGGACTAAGGAGGCAGCAGTGGGTTGAAGAGATACTGACAGGCTTGAGGAAGGGCAGTAGGAATAACTGACAGAACGACGGGTCCCAGGGAGAGAGGGGTGTGGGGAAAAGGGTCAGGCCTCTGGCCTGCAGAACCAAACAGCGGGCTGGGTCACTCCCTGAGCCCAGCCGCCCAGGAGTATAGTCCAACCCTGGTGGTGGTGGTGGTGGTGGAGGAGGAGAGGGGAAACTGGTATGAGTTTGGTTTTGGACCCCACGGAAGAGCCATGAGATGAAAACAAGGCAGCACTGAGCAACAGGAGGCAACACGTTTATCTGCAGAGCAAGTCCTTCAGACCTCCCACGGCAGCTCCCTGCTCGTCCCCAAGCACACCAGCGTCCCAGAACGGGCAGAGAGCCCGTCTTCATGCAAAAAACCCCCAGCATTTCATGCTGATCCCCTCTTCTCTCCTCTCTCCATATGGCCTATCTTTTCCTTTCTTCTACGTCACCCAATCTAGCTGGCTCTGGATTTCTCTCCTAATTAGTTCTTTTTACATTGTACTTTTGCAATTGCTTTTGATTTCCGTGGCCCAGGTAAATACCCTGCTTTCATTCTCGACGCTTTCCTTTAAACTTGCTGTAATCTGGTTGGTTTCTATTGGGATGTATGACATGCAACCAGCTTAAAAGAGGGAACTTCAACAGTGTCCTTACAGACTTGCATTTTCATATCAACTGGGGTAAAGAGGGTCGAACCCCCTGAAAGTGCGGGCGGGCAGAAGGCTGAGTGGAAGGACACAACGGGCTGTTTGTGCGGTGTGAGGTCTCAGGTAGGAAATCTTAACAAATTAACGGTGGCCAGAGGACTTCATCAACAGCAGTTCATATGAAATTCGATTCCGACGCTACTGCCCTCATTGCGTCATATCCCCTTTAATTCACACTCACTGCCGAGACCAGCCTGTTCTGGAGGGGAGTCCGGGAAGAGCCCAGGACACAGGGTCGAGAAAGGGTCCCAGACAGTCCCACTTCATTCATTTTATTTTATTCACTCAAGGAAGGTCTTTGTGTGTCACGGGTCGGGGCCTGTCACTCCCAGGGCGCCTATTCGTCATTTCTCCTCCATTTTTGAGAGTTGTGCTTCAAGTTTCTCCAGCAAAATCCTCAGCCATGTTTCAGGAAAATGTTCAATGGAGGGCAACTCGCACACTCACACAACACAGGGACACGACACAAACCCCCCTCAGGTGTTTCTTACTGACCTTTGATTTGCTTATAATGACCACCGCATGACACATTAATTTACAATTAGAGTTGTAAAAAGAAAACCATCCCCAAATATGAATATCCTATGGTTTGCATTGGTGGTTTGCATCACCATTTTCTTCAAATACCGCACAGGTGAGAAGCCAAAAGCGCTCCTGCGGGAAGGGATTTTGTCCCCTCTCTGAGTGGCCACACCTTCTGGGGAAGAAGAAGCCTTTCGGTCAGACCGCCCCAGCTTCACCCTCTGAGTCCCTGTCACTGCCGTGGAAGAGTGACCGTCACCCCGTGGAGGGTCATAGAATCACATGAGGTTTCACGGGAAGGCCTCACTCAGAGTGGCTCCTTTTCCTTTAACTCGGGGGTCGTGTGCAGAGAAAGGAGCCGCCTTTTCTCACCCTACTGTTCCCTGGGGTTTGCCCTGCCCTTTAGCCAGGCATGGATGGCGGCGTCCCAACCTGTCACACCTTTCCCTCAGTGCCTCCTGTCACCTCCTCTTTCCCTTCACTGTTCCAATGTTTTCCACCTAATTACTGGCCTTCCAAGGACTTCTTGGGCCAAGCTAAACGGACCTCTTCTCTCCGACCTGCTGGCAGTGTTCCTGTGGCCACCGTCCTGGCAGGGCCCCTCCTGGCAGGGCTGGGTCGCCCTCAATCTGCCTCCCCTGCCCCCTCTGCAGTCACTCGGCCTCTCATTCATTCTCCTTTTCCGAGGTGATTTACTGAGAACCTTCTGCAAACCTGGTCACTCTGTGCCCAGCACCGCACAAGGTCCTTACTCAGGGGTTTACAGTAGGTGTTTGAGAAAAACCTGCTCATGCTTCACACACACCTTACGAGCAGGGCAACTGGGCAGCGTGCCCATCTTGGCCAACAAGGGTCAGCTCCCCTGTTCCTCCCAAGCACACGAGGACAGGTCAGAGGAGGGGCTCAGCTTTCGCACGTCAGAGATCACGAGAGGCCAGGCCTGCCCAGAGCTCCACCAGATCCCTCTGCCCTTGCTCACTCAGCGTGAGGGCTCCCTGCCCTACCGCACAGACAGGGCTGCCCAGCTCGTATGTGCCCAGGGTGCGGCCATAGAACTGGGTGCTCAGCTCTGGCCCAGAAGGAGATGGTTGGGAGCAACAGGGCAGCCTGGCCCCAGGAGCACGGGGCTGCCGCAGGGGCAGGGTGACAGGAAACAGTGTATGGGGTCTGCAGCAGCAGCAGCAGGGGCCTGGGCTCCGAACACATTTTGGCCACTGGCTGAAGGAAGGGAAAGGAATTGGGAAAGACGGCCCTCGGCTCCCAGAGCTCTGAAATGCCCCTGCTGCAGGTGTCCTCATGTTGCCCACTGCAGATGTACCACGGGACTGTCATCCTGCTGATCTCAGCACCACGAGGAGTCCACTTGGCCTCTTTAGGCTACTGGTGCTGTCGCAGGTGCAGCCAAGAACTCAAGGAACGCCCTAACTCCTGCTCTTAGCAAGAACCCGACCTTGCTCCGTTTTCTCTGACAGCAGGGCCACTTCTCCAAGGCCACATAGGTAAGCAATCGAGTGTATGGATCCTGGAAAAGATGACCTGCAATCAAGCCCTGGATCCACAGCTAACCCAAGACCTAGTGTCTGTCACTTAACCTCTTCTGCAAAAGGAGACGGTGACCTTCCTTCATGCCAGAACCAGCCACAAGCATACAATTAGCTGTCAGTCTCCATACCTTTGAGCTTTCAAAACTGAGACCATGTGCTTCTCAAGCAACGTCCGTCAGTGATTAGCATCCTCTCAGGCCGATTTGTGCCGGAGCCCCACTCTGCCTCCACCGAGTTTCTCCAAGCTCTACTATAGTCTGAGGACCTTCCTTCCCCACCCCACCTCTCCTTCTCCCTCTCCTTTCATAGAAGCCAGACCTGCACTTGACCCGAAGCCTTCCTCTGCCCACTCTGCTTAGTCTCCCATTCACCTTTCACCCTCTACAAAGCTCTTGCACATCCAGTACGTGTTGGCATAGCTGTCCTAAAAGACGCAACTACCTCATAGTTGGCCCACCAAGAGAAGCTGGAGGGATTACACACCAACTCTCTCTCCTTATCACTGGAGGGTTGCCCTGGAGTTTTTAAACCCCCAGAATGTCAGAGCTGAGCGACCCTGTGCTCAGGCAGAGGGCACTAAAAGAAAAAAAAAAGCCCTTGAGTGCATGAGGTAGCACTCCTCAGCAAGAACGGGGACTGTCCACTGCATCTGGGCAAACCCAGAGGTGGACCCAGGTGAGGCGTGTGGGCCTCGGAACCAGCTCCTTTGAAGGACACCAAACCAGTGCTTCTCAGACTTGGGGGCATGTGTTCCTGGCAGCGCTCAGTGGTCACGATGGCATGGGACCCCGGTTCCCCTTCATTCGGAGGTCTGTGCATTGGCCCCAGGCAGGGAATTCATCAGGGGCCACGACTCCCTTTGCACGATGTGGGTTAGACTGCTGTGCACTTGACTTAGAACGTCTACCCTTGTATAAATCAATCAAAATTTTATTTAATAGGTATCATTCAATTCATTCAATTGACTAGTCAGGTCCATAGTTCTGCAGAAGTCAGAGCATTCGGATTGCTGCGTTCACTCTGCTGTCCACTCTGCTGTCCACTACGGTAATAATGCCCGTTTTGGTTTTGGTGGTGTTGTCCCCTGGGCCTCTGCCACCCAGCATCCAATTACCCCTGATGCACTGAGGTTTCCCAAGTCACTGGCTGGGTTCCCACAGCCAGGTCTGTCCTGTGGAGAAGATCAAACATACAGCTCTTCAAGGATGTGAGGCCCCCCATTTATTCCTCACAGTGATGGTGAAAGGTTTGTCTACTGGACCCTCCCAGTGAGGTGCGTGGGTCGTAAATGACAACCCATTCAGAAATTCCAATCTCCCTAAACCTTTGAATCCCTTCCTCTGCATTAAACCAAGTGCCTTGCATCTCCATTTGCTCATGGTGGGCCACACCTCAGTCCATGCTTTAGCCAGCCAGCCAAGAGGACTCAGTCGGTAGACACCCTGCAAGGCTGGGGCTTCAACTTGCATTGTAAGCCAGCCACTCAAAAGATTCTGGGTTTGGTTCTCAGTCACCTCCGCCCACAGCTCCCGGGGGTAGGGGTCCCATTAGGGCACAGTAGGAGCTCTTAGGTCATTTAAGTGGAGCTTGAGCTGGAAATTCAGAGCACTGAGCTCACCCTTGCCTTTCACCGCTTTCCCCAGTGATGTTAGTGCAACCAACCCACGTCATCACAGTCGGTTTCCAAGAGATGTTCCAAAGTTTCAGGTGCACAGTCACGCGGCATCTTGCTCCTTGTACGTAGTTCATCGGGCGTGCTCCGTGCAGGTATTTTGCATATCCCTATACACGGTCCATGTCCTGGACAGTCTGTGCTCTCTTCACTACTGGAAACAGAATCATTAGCATCTTCCAATCTAATTAGATCAGAGAGCCATTTCCAGAAACCCGGGAACCAATTCCGAAGACTCATCCTTCCTATTCTATTCCTCCAGAACCACAATCAGGACCAAAATCGGTGTCACTTGTGGTTGCCCAGAGAAACGGAGGCAGTCGGAGGGCTTCTGTCTTTCTTCACTCTGAGGAAGGGGCTCACATAATGATGGAGGCTGAGAAGCCCCACCCCCTGCCCTCTGCAAGCTGAGGACCCAGGAAAACTGATGGTGTGGTTGAGCCAGAGTCCGAATGCTGGAGAACCAAGGGAACTGCGGCGGGAATCCCAGGAAGCAAAGAAAATGCTTCCCTCTTCTGCTTTTTGTTCTACGCAGGCCATCACTGGATTGCATGACAGCCCCCTCCCCTCACTGCGGAGGACATTTATTGAGTCCTCTGATTCAAATGCTAATGCCACACCCAGAGGCAATTTTAATCGGAGCGCTCTGTGGCCAACCGCACTGACATGAAATATTTATTAACTGCCACGATATTCACTGTAAGACCCAGCGGACAGCTTCTGGTGAGTTCGAAGAGGTCAGACTGGAGAGGAAAGAAGTGGATGGAGTTGGGCAGGAGACATAAAGATCCACTCCCTCGGTTTGGGCTTGAGCAGCTGGGCGAACAATGACAATGTGTCCTAAGAGGAAGCAATGGAGGATGAGGAGACTTGGAAAAAGTCAGTCTGGCTTTTTCCACGGTGGATGTGAAGCCCCTGAGACATGTGCACGTGTGAATGTGGGGTCAGGGTCAGAGCCTGCACAGGGCGCTGACAGGTCACAGACAAACCCATAGACCCTGCCTGGGTCCCTGAGAACTGAGGAAAGAGGGCTCAGGAGGCCGGGAGTGGCAAACACTGTCACCTGAGGCTGAGGTGTGAGGGGGATGGAAATGCATCCCTTAGCCAGGGCTGCCTCGGGGAGGGGCGGGCTCGAAGGCCCGTGTGGAGTGGCTGGGGCGCTGCCTGAGCCTGGACCACACCTGACCCTGCCCAAGGACTGGCTCTGAGGCCGAGGTGAGAACAGGAGGGGGTGGGAAGGTGGGTTTGGAGTTTTGCTTGTGTGCTGCTGTTTCAGGGTGCTAGAGACTCGGCGTGTTCAGAGCTGATAGGACACAATAAAGAGACAGGAGAACGCAGAAACTGCCCTGCAGTAAAGAAGCCCTCAGGAGACGGTCCGAGAGAAAGGGGGGCTGGGCTGCAGAGCATACCGTCCAGGCCACCAGGGGAAATGCCTCAGTCAGAACTGCTACCCTCCCCTGGCTCTCCTCATGGACTTCCGCCATCTTTCCTTTTGCCTCTTTAGAATCCTACTTACTGTTGCATCCACCAACCACGAGAACAAATGTCAGAGACTTTCAGGGTTCCAAAGATGTTACTTTATTGGCCAAGTTTAACCTGTGCAGGGGTGAACTCTCAAAGTGTCCAGAGACACTTTGGGGCGTCAGGGTGAGGAGGAGACCTGACGGCGCCCTGTACACCTGGGGGGCTCTCAGAGACACGCAGAAGGAGGTCCTGCTCGCAGGGTCCCTGTAGCCCGTGACGGCAGGGCAGAGCTACTGGCAATGAAAGAAAGGCACAAAACACAATTTCGGGATAGCGTACCTAGGACAGCCCGGGGTGCTGACAGTGTTTTGGTTCCTGTGTGTGTCCTCCTGTCCTCATCAAAGGTGTCAGACAAACAGAGGAGCTAATCTCCGAGGCCATGAGAAGGTGCTAAGAGCCGATGAGGTGTGAACACGGCGGAAGGGCACGCACCCCTGACAAGCAGTAATCAGTGCTCTGTAAAAATAGCAGGGAGAGGATTGGCAGGTAGGAGAGCGATAAGCAGCTCCGGGCAGCCCAGAGCCTGGGGAGTCCGCCCCTGACAGAGCCGACCTTGGGCATCACACACCTTCAGGTGACTTGCATGTCTCGCTTGTCTTCAACATTCTAGGGGGTGGTTGGGGTACTGAGTTGATCGGGAAAACTGCCCGAAACATAGTAAGCATGAGGGTTACATGGAATAATAAAACAATAGCAGTAATAATTGCTATCCTCAACAGACACGACTTAGAGACAAACTTGGACTTGAGTAATACGTCTTCTAGATTTTTCAGTTATCTGCTAATAAGACATTTAAATTCTGATGTCTATTTCTTCACTTGAAAATAAAAATATTCTGTCGTGGGAGTGACACAAAATGCCAGTGTAACGTCTGACTCAGCCCACCCCCCTCACAGGGAAGGGGAGGAGTCTCACCAGGTAAGGACGGTCTCCCCCTCTCTCTGGGGAAGCTGCCCCATGAGGCCCCGCGGTGGTGCACTTACGTGTCAACTCGGTTGGGCCAAGGTGCCCAGAGATGTGGTCAAACACTATCCTGGCTGTGTCTGGGAGGAAGATTTGGATGAGATTAGCACTAACTCAGTGGACTTTGAGTAAAGCAGACAGCCCTCTGCGGCGTGGGGGGCCTCATCNGGCAGGAGACATAAAGATCCACTCCCTTGGTTTGGGCTTGAGCAGCTGGGCGAACAACGACAATGTGTCCTAAGAGGAAGCAATGGAGGATGAGGAGACTTGGAAAAAGTCAGTCTGGCTTTTTCCACAGTGGATGTGAAGCCCCTGAGACATGTGCACGTGCAAATGTGGGGTCAGGGACAGAGCCTGCACAGGGCGCTGACAGGTCACAGACAAACCCATAGACCCTGCCTGGGTCCCTGAGAACAGAGAAAAGAGGGCTCAGGAGGCCGGGAGTGGCAAACACTGTCACCTGAGGCTGAGGTGTGATGGGGATGGAAATGCATCCCTTAGCCAGGGCTGCCTCGGGGAGGGGTGGGCTCGAAGGCCCGTGTGGAGTGGCTGGGGCGCTGCCTGAGCCTGGACCACACCTGACCCTGCCCGAGGACTGGCTCTTAGGCCCAGGTGAGAACAGGAGGGGGTGGGAAGGTGGGTTTAGAGTTTTGCTTGTGTGCTGCTGTTTCAGGGTGCTTGAGACTCGGCGTGTTCAGCGCTGATAGGACACAATAAAGAGACAGGAGAATGCAGAAACTGCCCTGCAGTAAAGAAGCCCTCAGGAGACGGTCGAGAGAAAGGGGGGCTGGGCTGCAGAGCATACCGTCCAGGCCACCAGGGGAAATGCCTCAGTCAGAACTGCTACCCTCCCCTGGCTCTCCTCATGGACTTCCGCCTCCTTTCCTTTTGCCTCTTTAGAATCCTACTTACTGTTGCATCCACCAACCACGAGAACAAATGTCGGAGACTTTCAGGGATTCAAAGATGTTACTTTATTGGCCAAGTTTAACCTGCTCAGGGGCGAACTCTCAAAGTGTCCAGAAACACGGTGCCCACAAGGGCTGCAAAGGAGAGTCGCGCCCAGCGCTTACAGCTAAGTCCTTATATAGAGGCAAGCAAGCAAGCGTTGCACAGAAGCAGATGTGGCGGTTAGCTATTGGCTTATAGAGCCCGCGTGTGGGAACAGGGTGGGGTCTGACTCAACTGAGAGGAAAATTTTGAAACTAAACAGATGGCAATCAACTTACAGGATGTTTGCTAAGGATGCAGGCTTCTTGGGGCTGAGACTATTTTCTTGTTCCCAACACTTACCCTTCACTGCCCAGGTGAAGTGAGCACCCCTTTTACTTCTTACCCATCCCAACCCTCTGGGTTCCTTGTGTCACCAAAACTGTGTGGTTGAAGCAGCAGCACCCATTGCTGTCACCCAACGATGCTCCACACCCTCTAGATGTGCCAAAGATCTCATCTACCAGCTGGCTGGTCAATCACGGGAGCGTGTCCCTTCTTTTATTGCGGCTCCCTCAACACCAAGTCCTGGTCTGGCAAGAAAAGTAAATGGGCTTTTACTGTGAAGATACCTCCAGAGGGGCGTCAGGGTGAGGAGGAGAACTGACAGCACCCTGTACACCTGGGGGGCTCTCAGAGACACGCAGAAGGAGGTCCTGCTCACAGGGTCCCTGTAGCCCATGACGGCAGGGCAGAGCTACTGGCAATGAAAGAAAGGCACAAAACACAAGTTTGGGATAGTGTACCTAGGACAGCCCAGGGTGCTGACAGCGTTTCTGGTTCCTGTGTGTGTCCTCCTGTCCTCATCAAAGGTGTCAGACAAACAGAGGAGCTAATCTCCGAGGCCATGAGAAGGTGCTAAGAGCCGATGAGGTGTGAACACGGCGGAAGGGCACGCACCCCTGACAAGCAGTAATCAGTGCTCTGTAAAAATAGCAGGGAGAGGATTGGCAGGTAGGAGAGCGATAAGCAGCTCCGGGCAGCCCAGAGCCTGGGGAGTCCGCCCCTGACAGAGCCGACCTTGGGCATCACACACCTTCAGGTGACTTGCATGTCTCGCTTGTCTTCAACATTCTAGGGGGTGGTTGGGGTACTGAGTTGATCGGGAAAACTGCCCGAAACATAGTAAGCATGAGGGTTACATGGAATAATAAAACAATAGCAGTAATAATTGCTATCCTCAACAGACACGACTTAGAGACAAACTTGGACTTGAGTAATACGTCTTCTAGATTTTTCAGTTATCTGCTAATAAGACATTTAAATTCTGATGTCTATTTCTTCACTTGAAAATAAAAATATTCTGTCATGGGAGTGACACAAAATGCCAGTGTGACGTCTGGCTCAGCCCACCCCCTCACAGGGAAGGGGAGGAGTCTCACCAGGTAAGGACGGTCTCCCCCTCTCTCTGGGGAAGCTGCCCCATGAGGCCCCGCGGTGGTGCACTTACGGTTGGGCCAAGGTGCCCAGAGATGTGGTCAAACACTATCCTGGCTGTGTCTGGGAGGAAGATTTGGATGAGATTAGCACTAACTCAGTGGACTTTGAGTAAAGCAGACAGCCCTCTGCGGCGTGGGGGGCCTCATCCAGCCAGCTGAAGGCCTGCAAAGGGCAGGGGACCGCCGACCTCCCCAGACCGGGAGCAAACACTCCGCCCAGAGCCCTCGGGTGGAGAGAAACCCCGCCTCTCCCCGGGTTCAGCCTGCTGGCACGCCCTGCAGGCTTCACACTTGCTAGCCATGTACTCACATGGTCCACTTCCTTAAATATATATGTAATATGTATATATCTGTACATGTATATATTATATATAGAGATGTATACGATACACATTCCGTTGGTTCTGTGTCTCTGGAGAACTCTGACACAGGCCCGGAACTCCCTCTGTTGTCCAAACGATGCACAGGGAGACAGCCTGCCTGCCTAACCCCGAGGAGCCAGCCCGAAGAGACGTCCGAACTGATGGCCGAGGACAAGGAAGCCGATGGTCACGTGTCCAGCGTTGGCAGCTATTGGGCTGCCCGGTTGAGCTTCCGCCCTGACACTGCCGAGCCCACACTGACACCCCAGGGCGCTCTGACCTCGGGAGCGGAAGGCCGGACAGACGCACGGAGAGAGAACGGGCCTTTCGGGGAGTGCGTGGAGCCCCTGCGCTCGACCGGAGGTGTCAGAGCGGCGATGATGACAACGGCAGTGCCGAGGGCAATCGCCTGTGACACAGAGGCCATCGTGAGGTACACTGTATCTTATGACCAAGAAGATAAAAAAGTATCCTCGGATTTCAGAGATGTCAAAAACAGGAAAAGATACATCTCANGGCCGGACAGACGCACGGAGAGAGAACGGGCCTTTCGGGGAGTGCGTGGAGCCCCTGCGCTCGACCGGACGTGTCAGAGCGGCGGCGATGATGACAACGGCAGTGCCGAGGGCAATCGCCTGTGACACAGAGGCCATCGTGAGGTACACTGTATCTTATGACCAAGAAGATAAAAAAGTATCCTCGGATTTCAGAGATGTCAAAACAGGAAAAGATACATCTCAAAATAAATAACACAGGGTGATAACAGTAATAATAAGCTGTCCAGGACTCACCATGAGCACTTCACGGGTGCTCATTTACTTAGTACCTGGCGAATGTACAAGACAGAACCTGCTCTTGACCCATTTTACAGATGAGTACACTGACTCCAGGCCGGCTGGGCTCACGCAGCTCCTAAGTGGCAGAATTAGGAACTGAACCAGGGCAGACTGGCTCTAGGGTCCCTGTGTTCAACAGCTCTGTAAGGACAAAAAATCAGAGACTGCTCATTCCGATCCATCCCATTGTCTGGAGTCCTGCTGAGCGGCCCAAAGCCCATCCCGGAAAGTTCAATGGCTTGTCTGAAAGGGACCACACTTCAACGCACCATTTGTGTCTTTCAGAAGTTCTAATAAAATATATCTACAGCAGTTCATGACTCTGTCATGAAGTCACTTCGTCAGATGGCAAATCTGGGGAGAGGCCAAAACCCAGAGATCCCTGTGTGGTTACCTACATTTATTAAGAGGACATCAAATTACTTCATTTGATCGCAGCCCAGGCCCAGGGGTTCACTCAGCGAGTAATTATCACACACCAGCCAGGGACTGGGCACAACGCTAGGGACTGAAGATTGGCTGAAGAGGGGGAGAGCACCGGTCCCCTGAGGCCTCTATGAACTTGGGGGCTCAAAACTAAGCAGCTAAAGCTTCGGAGAAAGTCCTGGGGGAGGGTCAGGAAGTGCCCTGCAGGGTGACTTCTGGGACAGTCCGTTCTTCTCTGGTGCCTCTCCCGAGGTGTTCACAGAGTCCTGGGGGCATTTCAACTCAGCACCGGGATGATGCAGCTGCTCTGGTTCCCATGGAGACTGGAGGAACAAAAGGCTCTTCAAGGTCATCAGAGCCAAGGAGAGCCAGAGACTGAGTCCAAGACAGCAAACACCTGGGTGCCCTTCCTCCCCTTCTCACTGAGACGGGTGCCCTCCATCAGCCCCCAAAGTGGGGGCCCCCAGACCCTTGGGGTGCAGCATGCACAGCTGTGAGGAGGGGAGTCCAAGCCTTCAGGAAAATGGGCAGCAGGGCAGCCCCCGCCCAGTGCCAGGCTCCGGGAGGCCTCCCTGCCTTAGCCCTGCGTCCCACCCCGGAAATGTGCCCTGTGCTTTGGGGATGAATGACGGCCCCACACGCCCTTCCCTCCTCCAGTGCCTTGTCTTCATGAGCAGCTTCGGGAAAAGGTCTCTGGGAGCCAGCACTGCTGCTCTGAGGATCTGCTGCTAGGAAAGCAGTGTTTCGACAGAGACAGAGCTCCAGCCACCAGCCCCCGCGCTCTGCGCCCCCCCACCCGCATGCTCCTCACCACAGCTCCCTTTCCCATGAGCTCTTCTAGCTTAACATCCAGCCATGAACTTGTCCTTCTTTCCCAAGGCCCAGACTGTTTCTCAAGAAAAGACCTTCCAGCACCAGGATTCAGAGGAGGCTGACTGGCCCCGGAGCTGTTCATCAGGCTGTACACCCCCAGCCCTGTGCATCCCCGAGTGCCAACAGGTCACGGAACCTCAAGGTCCCTGCCCCTGAATCCTGGCAAGCCTGGGAGTCAAGTATAGACCTCAGAGACAGAACAACTTCCATGAGAACTGAGTTCTCCCACAGTGAATGGCAAGCACAAGTTCAGGGGTCTCCTCTGGTTTTCACTAGACCGAAACTGAGCTGGGCTTCTCTCTAGCCTGGCAGGGGCACCTGGGCACTGCCCCTGGCAGGCTTCACCCCTAGGGCTCTGGGGTTTCCAGCACTCTGCCTTCCCGTCCAGACCCACTGCCTGAAGCTTGAGCGTGCCTGAGCTCACACCTGGGGAGATCCTGTCACAGAACTGGGGTGATACGGATTCCTGCAATTGTTAGGGGTGGTTTAGAGCTTTCGCTGTTCTTCTTGGACCCACAAGGGAGAAGGCTCCCCAGCCAGCATGGATGTGCAGCCCTGGGCTGCAGCCCCGCACCTCAGAGATGCCTCTGCAAACTCAAACTGGGGGTCGTTTGTGATGAAAGCCATGTGATTGGGGGACGGCTCGAGTCTGGGTGGTGGCATTGGGAGCCCAGTTGGTAACCAGCCAGGTGACTTTAGGGAGACAACTCTTTTGCTTCCACAAAGGCAAAGTGTGGCACACTGTGACTCTGGAAGGCTTCCTCCAGCGGCAGCATCTTCGACTCCGCAGGGAAATCCTATTCATGATTGGCACTCACTGATTCCCTGGGCCTGGCGGAGAGCGGAGAGCTGCCCGCCGGAACGGAACCCCCTGCGCGACTGTCCGACTGCCCAGAGACTAAGAGCCACAGGAGGCAGGGGTGGGCAGGGGCTGCGGGGCAGGCTCGCTGAACCAAGGAGGGCTTTGACAGCTTTCAGCTTGTGTCCCCGGGTTCAGTCTGCCTGACAAGCCACCACAGGCGAGCTTTGCGGTGCCATTTCACACTCAAGGCTCCGGGAGTGGCCCGCAGCCCAGAGTCTCAGCTGGGGAGGTGAGACAGGATGTTGGTCCCCACAGTCCGGCTTCAGACTCCATACTCCTCACAGGGAAGGGGCCCGGGAAGTCCCTCCGAATTCTGGAAAAGGTGCACCCCGTCGTTAGCTTCGGTCCCACTACAAACAGACAGCCCTTCAAACAGGGTAACCGACAGAGTCTGACAGAAGGGCCCTGCCCACAGTCCCAGTCTCTGGAACTGGAGGGTCAAGGCGAGTGAAGGGGACCCAAAGTCAGGAGACCTGGGGCTGGAGCAGCCCCCCCGCCAGGAGCGGTGGCCTCTGAGGCCAGAGGCAGCTGCCCAGCCCAGCCCACCCAGATGTCTCGTCCTCGGTGACCTTTTGATTGGCCGCCCTTCCAATGGCCAAACAGCCCCCTGGTCACAGGTGGGCAGTCAGTGTCGGGGCTCAGACGGGGAGAAGGGCGAGCAGAGCTGGAGGGGCAAATGGAGACATGGCACGCGGGAGGCCGCTGCCCCCTGCAGGGCGGCCCCCGTCAGGCCACCCCCCCGGGACGCTCCTCCTGGGGGCGTCCAGCCTGGGCCTGGCACCCTGCGCCACTCCAGGTGCAAGAGAAGCGGAGCTTGTGGCCAGTGTCCAGCGCTGGGAAGTGGCCCGGGTAGAGTCCCAGGGAGCTGGGGGCAGCCCCCAGCTATTGCGATGATTCCCCTTCAGAGAAGATTCCTGCCCGGGCCGGGTGTCTCCATGGATTGCAGCATCGTCATGGGCACCAAAGGGTCGCAGGTTCCATCCTTGGTCAGTGTATGTTTGGGAGGCAACCAATCGACGTTTCTCTCTCAGTTCAGTGTTTCTCTGTCTCTCCCCCCCACCCTCCTCTCTGTCTAAAATCAATAAATTTATCCTCAGGTGAGGATTTAAAAAAAGAAGAGAAAAGGATCCCCACAGTGCCCTTGTGCTTGACCCCAGGGCTAGACATGCACCTGGAAGTCAGGGGTCACTGACAGAGAGAGGCGTGCTCTGGGCCTGGAAAGCAGCAGCCATCCCTGCCCCTAGGGCCTGCTTTCCGGCCCTGTCACAGGTGAGGATCTGACAGGACACTGTCCTGGGCTGAAGGGGGAGGGCAAGAGGCCAGCCGCCCTATCCACCTCCCACTGTCCTGGCCCCTCTGCCCAGGACTTCTGCAGCCTCCGTGGCTGTCCTCTGTGCTCCTCTGGGTGGCCCTCCTCAGCCCAGGGAGGTGGCCCTCCTTTGCCGCTCTGCCCCCCCCACCCCAACCTCCCCACTGCCTGGGGCCCCTTGCTGCTCCCTCCCTCCCAGGAGCCCTGGCCGCCCAGGCCTGTGGGAGGAATGTCACTGGGAACCAGTGCCTCCACGAAGAGCCTCCCCCCGGACACTGATGCCCGAGTGTCCATGACCTCTGGAGGCCACCGGGGGTGGGAGCAGCCCTGCAGGCCCGGTGCTGAGAGAACAGAGGCCAGCGGAGGCCCCCGGGGCCCCGGAAGCCACAGACGAGATGTGTGTTCCAGGCCAGAGCCAAGACTGACAGGACCACACACCTTGGTTGAAAGGATCGTGGGGATCAGCGTCTCCTCCCCTCCCACACTTACCAGCACACCCAACTCGGGGAGCACGGAGTTAAGCGCCTGCTTTCTTCGAACCCTCCCTGCAACCTAAGGAAGTTCCCTCCCGACTGGATTAAGAAACAGCCAGACCTGGAGGGAGTCTGCGCATTGGGAAAATGTAAGAGGACTGGGGCTCCAGGCCAGGGCAGAGTTCAAAGGGCACGCTCTTTCCCTGGGGGGCTCCCTCTCCCACCCGTTTTGGGAAGGCCCTGCAGCACCCCCACACCCCACACCCTCAGTCTCTGGAACCTCAGCCATGGGCAAGTGCCGCTCTGGAGAGCTGCCCCGGGTCTGCTGGGGAGAGGTCGGGCGCGAATAGCTCGAGCTGGCACCTGCGTCGCCTCTGCCAGCCGCTGAAAAGGAGAGTCCCCAGAGTTCATTTCTGTCCATCCGGGTGTCTGCCTGGTGCTTTGCCAGGTGTTGGCCAGTACAGGTTCAGTGACACGCCCCAGGGGACCGCCTCAGGGGCCACCCGTCCTTGTGAGTCTTCGGAGTCAGGACCCACCCTTGCCCCTCACTATCTGGGTCTCTCAGAGGGGCTGCCAAGACCCACCTGAATTCAAGGCGGGTCAATTCAAGGTTGGGAGACCTGGGTCACCCCCGGAGCACGATGCCTCCACGTGATGCCCAGACAGCTGCTGCTGTTGGAGAATCCAGCGGTTTCATCCGCAGCTGGCTGCGCAAGCAGCGTGTCCAGCTCACACTCGGCTTAACAATCAGTCTTCATGCCACGGCAGGCTTCATTCTCCTCCTGTCCCCTGTTGGAAAAGGGGGGTAACTGCACACAGAAGGGGTCCCGGCTGAGTCTGGCACAGGAGTGAGGCTGCCCAAAGCTGGGGGCCAGCTGCGGAGGGAGTGAATTTTGAGGAGGGAGAACACCAGTGGTACCTTGAGGGTGAAGGGCCATGGGAGACCCAGCTGCGGGCGGTCCAGGAAGAAGCTGGAGTGAAGCTTGGAGCTCAGCAGAAAGTTCTGAGCACAGGATACAAATGAGGGGGGAGGAAATCCTTGGCATGCATGAGGCTTCCCAGGAAGAATGTGAGAGCCCAGAAAGGAGCCGGGACAAGCTCCAGAGGGATGGAAACAGGAAAGGGCCGGGGAGGGGTGGGGAGGTGCTGTCCAGGGAACAGAGCTTATTACTGTGGAAAGTATGCCGGTCTGTTCGTTTTAGATAAACTTAAATTTTAACAAGACAATGTTTTGGTGGGTTGTGACTGGTAAATACAGTTCTATGTAAGTACCATCCCAGGCACTCAATCATCCAAATAGAGTGAATACAACAACCACATTTAAACGCCCGAGGTGGTGAGAGAGAACATCTCTACGGTCTGTAAGACTCCAGTGGTCGGCCCTGCACACTGAGAAAGCAACAATTCTTTCAGCAACACCGACTTCAGTAAGAATTATCACTAGCCAATTCTTTCAGGCATGAGTGCAAGAAAAATCAAAAAGGTATTTTGAAAAGACAGGTGGAAACTGTTTTTTAACACCTCATATTAGAACGGGAACAGGAAGGCTATTTATTTAAGTGTTTCTTGGTTGGGAACAAAATGGATTTTCCTCTTTGCTTCTCTATGTGTATGTTGTTGCTAATAGTTTATAAAGTATTTTCCATTTTACACTTCAGTTCCCCCAAGTAAGTGTTCCCCTATGACTGCACCTGAAGAAAAATAAGAGCTTCCCTGGCTGGTGTGGCTCAGCCGGTTGGAGAGCAGCTTCGGTTTCCGGTCCAGGTGTGTACGGGAGGCAACCAATCGGTGTTTCTCTCTCACACTGATGTTTCTCTCTCTCAAACCAATGGAAAAAATGTCCTCAGGTGAGGATAAGACTCCATGTAAGAACTTACACTGAGTGTGTTACCAGGCCCCAGAATTTGTTCTAAGTGTGTTACTGATTTCCACCCACTTGTTCAGTACAGGCTGTTATGAAGTAGGTACTATTACCTCATTTTACAGAAAAGCAAAAGAGTGATCCTGTAGAGAGGTCAAATGACTTAACCAAGGTCACCGAACTGGTAAGATGTCACACCCAGAAGCTCTGACTCCTGCTCAGTGACTTCATGACCCTTTCAGTTCATCCGTCCTACTGGCTGTTAACAAACGGCGCTGTTCCGAATACACTGGTGGGTTTGGTTTTCTCAGAGGAAGCCCACGACAGTCACGACCACGGACTGCCCAGGGGGCTATGACAAAAAAATCAGTGAAGCAGAATGACTCATCAACATTCTTTCCTGCTATTAGGCTCTGTAATATATGTGCATTTCGTTACACAACCTCATGCATATGTATCAGCGCAGATGATTTTCACCTGTCTGGTTTAGATTATAAATTCTCAGCAGCCAAGTGCACTCTTCCAACACCGGGAGCTCCGGCGCAGGGTGGCAGCACGGCCAGTGATGCATTTTTAATGGATGAGTCAGGTAACAACTCGGAGCTTGAAAAAGCTTCTTTCAGTTGCAAAAATATTTTCAGTTATTTTCCAAATAGCCTGAGTTGGGAAGTCTAAATCTAAAATAAGTTTTAGAAATTCATACTTCTTTCTCCTTTAGAAATTATTTTAAATACGTTTGTATAATGTCAAAGGAAATGTATCCATATAGACACAGTTCATTTTGAAAGAACTCTGTGAGATCCATAGTATTAAGAGTGCTTTTAAAAAAAATAAAATAAAAGAACAAAATTTCTTGCCTGAGCCCATCTCTGAACCAAAGGGCTGCCACTGAAGGCCGATTGTCACTCAAAGTCACCTCCCAACTTTTGTGCCCATGTACCGAATGCCTCTTTCCCCCTCCCCTCCCCTCCCCTCCCCTCCCCTCCCCTCCCCTCTCTCTGTCCCCACCCCAAATACAGCTTCAGCCTCCTGGACAATGTCTGATGTAAAGTGGTGAAGAATAAATGGCGGCAGTCAGAGCCCCTGTGATGGAAATCCTGAGAAGACTTCTTTTCCTGCTCATAGAGAATTCAGTGATTTAGAGCAACCCTCTCCCTGAGAACAAATATCAAAGGTAGGTAAATATTTTGCCCTGGCTGGTGTGGCTCAATGGATAGAGTCCAGCCTGTGAACCAAAGGGTCGCCAGTTCGATTCCCAGCCACGGCACATGCCTAGGTTATGGGCCAGGTCCCCAGCTGGGGACATGAGAGGCAACCGATGAATGTATCTCTCACACATTGTATCTCACACACAATGTATCTCTCACACATTGATGTTTCTCGCCCTTCCTTCCCCTCTCTCTAACAATAAATAAATAAAATCTAAAAAGTAATGTAGGTAAATACTTTGAAACTGTTCTCGAAGGGACCATTAGATCTTATGAGGGAGCCAACAAGACCCCAAGGAATTCCTGGGAAAGACCCCCTTTCCTTCCCACTCCCTCTTCTCCCCCCCACCACCTTCCTCGGGAAGACCCCACTCACCCCCCAATAGGCACCCTTACTTTCTCCTGCAGAGGACCTCCTGATTCTCAACCCCGTGGCGGTGACTTTGAAGAGTCTTCAGACCTTTCTCCCAACTTCTGGATTTTAACATGTTCTTTCAACATTCCCAATGCACACTAGACTCTTAATTCTCAAACTTTAATTTTTGGAACTCTAACAGCCTTCCAGGACTGGGATCCAATTACGCTGATTTCAGGCTCTGGCCCAGAGATGCCAGGCTTCCCTGGGAGGGTTCCCTCCCCAGTGGCTCCGTCCGGTTAGGGAGGCCCTGTCTTGGCGCCCTCCTGTGCTGATGGCGCTCTCCTGTGCGGACAGTGCCCTCCTGTGTGGACAGTGCCCTCCTGTGCTGATGGCGCCCTCCTGTGCGGATGGAGCTTCCTCCTTCAGAGCAACAACAGGGGTCAGAAGACCATGGAAAGATGATGACAGCCAGCCTGTACATGGTACATGCCCTTCAAAAATGACATTGAAATAGAAACCTCTTCAAACAAACAAAAACTAAGATAATTAATTAATAGCAGGTCCACACTAAAGAAAATACCACAAGAAGTTACTGAGACAGAAGGACATGATCCTACATTGAATTTTGAAGATATAATAAGGAATGAAGAGCAATGAAAAGGATAAATCTATGAGTAAATCTAAACAAATATATGAACATTGATTTATAAAAATATGGCATTGATTAACTTAAGGATATTTTTCTTTTTCTAAGATTTTATTATCTTTTCAGAGATAAGAGAGGGAGAGAAACATCCATGTGTGGTTGCCTCTCATGTGCCCCAATCTGGGGATCGGCCCAGCAACCCAGGCGTGTGCCCTGACTGGGAATCAAACCAGCGACTCGCTGTCGTGCAGGCCAGTGCTCAATCCACTGAGCCACACCAGCCAGGGCAGAAAAAGATATTTTAAAAATATTTTTGTTATACAATTAGATATCGATATTAAAATATTAAACTTGACCCCCATCTCCTACCTGATATGAAAAAAATCAAACCCAGGTGGATTGTGGATAAAAGTATAAAAATAAAACCATAAAGCTTCTATATTCATGGCCTTAGGGTAAGGAATGACTTTTCAGCAGGACATAAAATTCACCAGTCACAAATGAAAACAACTGATAAATCCAACTGCACTGAAATTTAAACTTTCTTGTCCCAAGGATCAGTGGAGGAGTGAAAATCTAGCTGGGCCGCAAGAAAGCTGGAGCCACAGGACCAGCCTGCGGGGCCGCCTACAAGCTCAACTCAAGAAGGGAGACCCTGTGGGCTGCTTCCTAGTCTAAACCCTTGAGAATCGCAGGGAAGGCTGGCGGCTTAGGTCAGGGCCACTGTTCAGTATCTCAGTTGCCCAGGCCAAACACAGAGTGAAGGAGACTGCCCACACATGGGTTCTCCAGTGTCCTAGGCTCAGCCCAAGCCAAGCCATGGAAAAAATGATTTAAAAAAAGAAGTCAGGTGTGTTCAGGACTAGAGTAGGAATCCCCTAATTCCTTTCCAAGCAGGTACCTTTGGGGCTGCCGAGCGGGCAGGCACCATAGACTCAGCTGACGTCCAGAGACCTCTTGCTCCTCCCCATCACGAGTCTCAAGAACATTTTCTTGGCTGTCTAGACTCTCCCTGCTTCCTTATATGCCATGGTTGTGGGGCCCCCAACTAAATGCATGGGTCTTTGTATTAATTTTCTACAGATGCTGTGACAAGTTACCAAGAACTTTGTGGCTTAAAAAGCACGAAACTGCCTTGCAATTCTGAAGTTCAGAAGTCTGATGTGAGTCTCACTGGGCTGGCCTGAGGTGTCATTAGCGGTGTGGTCCTTTCTGAAGGCTTTCTTGCCTTGTCCAGCTTCAGGGACTGCCTGCACCCCTCGGCTCCTGGACCCTCCTTCCATCTCAAAGGCAGCAAGGGCGAGTTGAGTTTCTCACGTCGCCTCACTTCCACCTGGCTTCCATTGTCATGTCTCTCTCTCCCTCTGCCTTCGTATTCCACCGTGAGGGCTCTCACAGGTACACAGACCCGCAGGGAAGCTCTCTCAGATCAGCTGATCTGCAGCCTGAATCCTCCTTTGCCAGGTCACCTAACATATTCACACATTCTGGGGGTTTGGACATGGGCCTCTTTGGGGGGGGCATCATCCTGCCTACTGCAGGGCTTCACTAGCTAGTCAGTCTCACCCGTGCAACACATCCCCTAATCAGTGTGTGTGTGTACTACACACGTGTGTGCACCATTGCACACCATTCACATTTGAGTTGGTAGCCACTGATTGTCAGAAATATGGACACAGAGAAGCCAGACTTTAAATATTTTATACTATTTCCTTATAAGAGCAATAGACAATATTTGAGAATTTAGAAACATGAAATCATCCTCGGAGTGAAAGCAAAGCCCCATCAGAGTACCTCAGAGAGACGGTGTTTTTACCCAAGTCCCATGCACCACTGTTAAATCTTACCCTCGTTTTTTCAGTGCTGACTCCAAAAAAAGTCGCCCCTTCTGTCAGATCCAAGGATGTGCTGCCAGGTCACTGCCCTTCAACTGCTCTTGTAAAACTGAGGCGAAAAGAGATGAGGAAGCAGCAGCCCATTGAATCAGGGGCCAAGGTGAACCTTTCAATAAACAGACCGCTTGAGATAAGAAACAGTGTGTCAACAGCGCCATCTGGTGGATTCTTCAAAGTAGGCTATTTTCTGTGCAGTCAGCCGCCAAGTCTCCTGTGGTAGGGCTGAGCGTAGGCAAAATAACAAAGTTTTCTGGAGTTATTGTTCCCATGACCTCTTTCTTTCTCTTTTATTTTTTCAAATACAGTTTACATCCAGTATTGTTCTGTACTAGTTTCAGATGTACAGCGTGGAGGTTAGACCAGCATCCACACACAACCATCAGAATATTAGTGACTCGTTCTGCACAGCAATGCATCTCTCGGTGACTGTTCTGTAACTGCCAGTTTGAACTTCTTAATCCCTCAGCCCTTCCATCCAGTCTCCTACTCTTTCGCAAATAGCATTCATTCATTCACTCATTCATTCTTCATTCAACGACCTGTTGGAGAGCCCATCCTCTGCCAAGCTCTCGCGGAGCTCACCCAGTCACGAAGAAACAGAGACGACTAACCGGTAAACCAATGAGTAGAAGTAACTCGGGGTGGTGCGATTCACAGAGCAAAGAGAAAGACGGGATCGCATCGCTCCCCCAGACCGGACCACCGAGGAAGGGTGCTGCGGTGAGCTTTGTGAAGAGGTGTGGTCTTCCGGAAGGACATTCTGGGCAGAGACAACAGCTTGTACACAGAACCTGGGACAGGAACCAGTTTGCTATGGGAGTAAAAGAAAAGGCCTCTGTCTCCTGAATCATAATGAGCAAGGAGAGCGGGGCTCAGGAGTTTGGGATTGACTTTCAGTGCTCCTTGGTAGCGTTTGGAGGGCAGAAGAGAGCCCCAGGGGAAGAACAGTGCACACAGCAGCAGCAGCAGCAGCAGCAGCGCAGGCAGGCAGCTCCCAAAGGACCTGCAGGTGGCACAGGCCACCGGTCCTCAGGATTTCACAAACAGAGCACAACCTCAGGTGGGAGGGATGTCAAGGTCTACTCCAATCACACATCTAACGATTCAACCCCTCCTACAATATCCTGGCTCAATATTATCCGTTCTGGATGCTTCCACCATTAGGATCCATCAGGACAAGTCCAAATCCTTTTCTTCTGAGAGCTCTGCATGCACTGAGGCGGCCTCTCAGACCCATGGCCTCCCCAGCCTTTCCCTCTTCACTGCCGTGCAGGTAACGGATCAGCTACGTTGCTGAAGCACTCAGGAAGACTCAGACCAGGTGACCAGGTACCTTCCTAGGTGGTGAGGAGGTCTTCGGACAAGAGTCACATTTTCTAAGACAGGGGACCGAAGATGTCCATCTCTGTCAGGTGGAAACATCCCAGAAAGCCCAAGGCATTGCCTTAAAGGAGGAGAGTGAGGGTATCAGTGTGCTCTCCTGGGATACTCGTTTGTTACTACTGTAGCAAAATATTTTTGTAGTCCAACATGAGATGCTTTTGCCTAGCTCCTAGGAAGCCACTCCTCCATGTTTTATTTATTTATTTTTTCTTAAGAGAAGGGTCATAAAAACCAAGTCACAATAGCCTTTGACAGGTTAAAAATCATAAATGCTGGTAGGCAGAGAGGCCCTTCTCAGCACGATCACTGTAGAACATCTGCTGAGTGCTGTCCACGGGACTGGGACCGCAGAGGGAAGGTGCAGCCAGGCACCAGGGAAGGTCTGAGGCTTCTGGGCTCTTGGAGTCCTGGTCACTTTGCCCTGCAGGGTCTGCCGCAGCATCGGTGAGATCGGTCCCCACACTTACATGTGTCTGTCCCTTTTAACACTCCTCTAACTTAGAGAAGTAGGCCATTCAGGGACTAACTCATTCATGTTCCCTACATTCTGCACCCTCCCCCACCTGGGTACATAGATTACCACACAAGTTTGTTGAAAACAGCCCAAGCCTTGCCCCAACCTCTACGGTCAGTGGCATGTCCCCAACCTGAAGTTGCGGTTCCATCAGATGTTTCTCTCACACGTCCATGTCTCTCTCATTCTTCCTCCCTTCCCTTTTCTCTAAAAACAAATAAATAAAATCTTTGAAAAAGAACAGTATCCAAGTCTCAATTTTTTCTTCTCTGGAAGAAAAGGGTGCCTCTCAGGCCCACACCCTAAAACGCTTTGGAGGGTGGATTTGAGGGCAGGACACCCAGAACATCTGCATTTCCTTCCTCCGTCACTATTTCCCAGACACTTTTCAGAACTGACCTCCTTTAAGAAGATTCCCGCAGTGCACGAGTGAACCACCCACCAACACCGGCCGTCCAAACACACTGGTAACAAAGACAGCAGATGAAGCAAGTGGTGCTGGGTTCCTTCCTGTCCCCGAAGAAAGAGAACAGGCTGCCGGCTCTGTCCCAGAGCCCAGCTCCATCGCATCGCCGTGGACGACAGACCCACAGTACCCGAGGCTGATGAACAACAGAGCACACACAGTGGGCTCCAGCAGTGATCCAGGTGCAAGGGCACACCTGGGAACAAGGCGCAGTGCACGTCCTCTTGGAGCTCACATCCTAGAGACACAGACACACCACCCGTGACGTGGGGAGGCAGAGCGAGTGGGCGTGGAGTAATCAGAGAGGCTGCTTCAGACTGGGCACAGGTTGGGGGGTAGGCGCAGGGAGCGGTCCAGGGAAGTCTTTCCTAAGCTGTTGGGCAAACTCTAAAAGTGAGGAAGCGGCCAGGTGATTAGCTGGGAGGCGAGTGCTGTGGGGAGGACTGTCAGGCAGCGTGACAGCTAGATGGATGTGCAGTTGGTGCATTTATGGGAGAATGAGACCAGTGGGACCAGAGTGACAGGGCAGGGGACTGTGGTGTGTTTGATTCCCACGGTCCTCCTCCAGCCTGCCTCCGTTTCCCCATGACAAGAGCAAGACGCCCCAGAAGCCTCTCTCCAGTCTGTGGTCAGGCGGGTCTGGGGCAGGGCCAGCTTTTTGCTGCCGCTGTGAGATGCCCAAAAGTGACTCCTCACCAGGCGTGACACTGTTAGCCCTACACTGCCCCCCTCTCTTTTTGTCCAAAAAATTGTTTGTTATTCCTTGACCTTGTCTCAGAAGCTGGAGCAGTTCCCCCAGGCCACGCTGTGGTCGTCAGGACTTGCCGTAAGTGGAAGAATCTTCGTACAGAGCTCGGTGTGCAGCGGCTGTGAGCGCTGCCCTCCTCGTTCCAGGGCTGCACTCCTTCCCGCACATGGATGGCCAGGCCGAGTGTACCGCCTACCCTGCTGCGGGGCAGGGCCTCTGCTTGGGACGTTCTATCCCAGGAGCGTGCGTTTCACAGGATGTAGCTCACAGATGGGGAGCCCCCTCAGCTGAGTGGCCGCGCGGGGACTGCTGCCCAGGAGTGTCACCTGGCTGTGCGCCAGGCCTTGCTGGAGCAGGAAATACACCGCGCGCACGCGCGCGCGTGTGGGTGTGTGTGTGTCCATGCGCGCTGACTTGGATGAGACTCTGATGTCACTGCGGCAGAAACTTCAGCCATTCCGATGGGGAGGAGTTGAACAGCATCCTCCCTGCTCCTGTTTCAGGGGTTCGGGGTCTCTGAAGATCCACTTGGGGCCGCAGCAGAGCAGGTGGGAAAAACTGAGTCAGAGCCTGGGCCTGAATCCCATTTATCCTGAGATATGAACTCAAGCCCATTTCTGGGCCTCAGTTTCTTTATCTGTAAAGTGGCAATAAAAGTAATAATGCTACTTTGCATAATTGTTAGGAAGACTGCATTTACATCAATGTATGTTCAACATTTTGAATAGCCTGGTCTCTGGTAACTGGCCGATCAGTTAATAAATATCGTTAGTTACTATCAACACTATCACCTCACTCTCTTCTCCGGATAGGCGTTTTTGCTTTAACAAAAGAGCTTGTACTGGGAAAAACGTGCGTGTGTTCAAGAATACTGGAAGGACCCTGAGTTACTGTAAGTTTTACCATTCAAAGACGGAGAGGCAAAGTCATCTCTCCTCAGTACCGATTGTGAAATGCCACACCTCCGTCCCCCTGTGCAGCAACACGGAGCGGCGACCAGGACCCTGCAAGCAGCTGGACTGATCCGGGAGGGCGGACTGCAGGCGGCCACTTCCTTAGCAGAGACAGCACGTCTCCCCGAGGCTCCTGAGCGCACTCCCCTGGGCCGCGAAGTCATCCAGGTCAGTGGGGTGAAAGGGAGACAGCCCGCCTCCACACCGAACGCAGACGTTGTTCAGGGGTCAGTCAGTGCTATCCGCACGAAGGTTTCCACTGAAAAACCGCAGACTGTTGTTGGAAGGCAAAGGCTTCCGCGCCACGCCCAGGCTCCGCCCCTGGGAAGTTTCATTCTAACCACTAAATCACGCCTTGCATGTCTGCCTGCCAAGGCTCTCTTCCTGCACAATATGTCAACGTTGTGAAACTTCTTTTTCAGACAGTTTGCCCCAACTGATTACATTCTTAATGATATAACTGAATAAGCATAATATAACCCCTTTTCTTCAACTGTTGTGCGGTCTTGAACCATTTCAAAGTCAAAGTCCTGGATAATGTTTATTGGGTACTTGCTCTCCTGCTAAGCCCTTTTGGAAACTGGTATTATCTAACGTAGTCCTCAAACAACGCTAAGAGCCAGTACTGTTATCACTCCAATTTTACAGATGGAAAAGCCATGTCTAAGAAAGAGGTTTGAAAATAGTGTCAGAAGGGACTCAGTAACCTTTTCAGTAAGGGTTTTGGAATTAGTCAGTAGCAGTTCAAATTCAACTACCCAATATTAAAGCCCTCTTTTAAAAAAAGATTTTATTCATTTCTTTTTAGAGCAGGGGAAGGGAGGGAGAAAAACATGAATGTGTGGTTGTCTCTCGTGCACCCCCTACTGGGGACCTGGCCTACAACCCAGGCATGTGCCCTGACTGAGAATCCAATGCGTGACCCTTTGCTTTGCAGGCCAACACTCAATCCACTGAACCACACCAGCCAAGTAAAGCCCTCTTTTATCAGAGCACAAACTTGGGTCCCGCACGCTTGGGTATGGACTTCAGCCCTAGCACAGGGCCCAGACATGGCTCTCTGGGCAGCATGGCCTCACCAGCAGGTTATGAGAACCACTTAAATGAATTCATCAGTGGGAAATGCTTGCAATGGTGACTGGCACCGGAGCACAGCAAGCAGTGGTCAGCAGGTACCGGTAGCTGCTAAAAACACTACTGTACTGTCGTCTGCAATTTGTAATACTTAACACTAAAGTCCAATAAGCTAATTACATGCTCACAGTTCTTGTAAAAGTTCCAGTGAGAAAGGAGGCATGTCACTTGGTTCTAAGAGCTATTTCTGTTTTCCATGGATACAGTATTTGAAATATTGGGTTGGCCAGGAAGTCCACTTAAGGTTTTTTTGTAAAATAAAAGGCACATTTTTCATTTGCACCAATAACTTCATCGATTTGGATATTTTGAGTATGTCGGCTATCCCCTGCTATTGGCTTCTAGTGGGTAGAGGCCAGGGGTGCTGCTAAAAACATCTTCCAATGCAAAAAACAGCCCATGGCAAAGAATTATTTGGCCAAAATCTCAATAGTGCCAAGAAACTTCACAAACCATTTTTGACACTTTTGATCAGTCATAGCACCTTTTCCATACACTGCCCAAATCTTTTTTGTTGTTGCATTTCAGCTGTGGTTTTACCTTTCTTGAAATGATAAGGCATAATACACCAAAAATGTTGCATATCTTCTTCCATCTTCAATATTAAAGTTGCACAAAAATTCACTTTTGATTTTTTTAATGTAATGACAGCTGTCACAATATAATCTGACAAAATTGTTTCGAATGAAGTTAAAGACAACTAAGTACTACTAGAGCCATCATACAGAATAAAACTGAATGAACTTTTTGGCCAAGAAAATAGTTGCCTGCCCGAATAGTAAATATGCACCAACTACACTTCCTAAGTAGCCTAAACGTCTCATACCCAAAACACTTAACGATGTAAGTATATAATTGGAGTCAATAGTATAGACAGTAGTCAGTAGATATTTTTTACATTTTAGGGAATGTTGAATTGTTTTTTTATATTGAGCTCATCAGCTCAGTTAGTCCTAATTTCCATAATTTTAAATAATCTGGGCTTTTAAATGAATCTGGGCTGAATATTTAAACACCGGGGGCAGAGGAATTAATAAATTTCCGTTCTAGTATCACTACAGTGTTGTGGAACCAAGGTACAAATGAGGAAGAATGGTTCCGTGAACTAGAGATGGTTTCCCTTCGAGAGAAGCCTATGAAATATGCGGTCTAGCTCAGGGTTTCTTGACTAGGTCCACCCAAAGCACATGCGGTGGCTGCTGGGACTCTGGGTCACCGAGCCCAGTCCCAGACCCACTGATGCAGACTGTCCCGTGGCTGCTCAGGTATCTCATGTCTCTCTGGCTCTCCAGGTGTTTTATGTGGATTCAGGTGTGAGAACTACTTGTCCTGTTTAAAACGTGAACCAATGGCTGAAAAATCTCAGGCTGGTATTCAAAATGTTTTTAGGGCACTAATTGAATGGCGCGATGACTGATGAAGCCATACGTGTGCACAACACTCTTTTTTCTTCCCACTAGAGTTGTGTGGATGCTCAATGTGAAAACTTCGTGGAAAAGGCCATTGTGTCTCATTACACAGCTTCCTCAAAAAAGGTCAAGTGCAGGGAGAACTCTCAAGTCTTTGCCTCATTCTCCCTCCTAAGTATCTTATTCGATAATACTGCATCTTGTGAAACCCGGCCACCCAGCACTGCTAGGAGAAGCCGTGTAAAGGAAAGAGATAGCAGGAAGTCCAAATCTTCATGAGTCTCAGTTCAGAACTTCTTTTGGTCACTACTTTGATGAGCTTATTTTTAATGTGCATTTAGAGGAAGAAGGGTTACAGGTAGTTTGTTGACAATAGCAAGAAGCAACAGAAGAAAGGAGAATACAGGAAAGTTTAAAAAGTAATGCAAGGACATAAGAGGACGGTGGTGGCCAAGGGTGCGGCACAGAAGCGACATTCCCGAGCCCCGCGTGCCCGAGGGCATCTCTGGCACAGCAGTCTGTAGGCAGAAATGGACTCCTAGGTGTGCTGACAGCGAAATTTATGATTTGAAATATATTCTAAAAACATTTTAACTAAACTACTTAAAACCGAACCTCACAGATTTCTTTAGGAGGTACACTCTCCACTACGTGAGCAACATGGCCAACTGAAGCCCTATTTCAGGGGGGTGCCCAAAGTTCTATTGTAACGGGGATCAGCACTACTTTAAACTGTGCCTTTTTGCACGGAACCCTTTTACAGAGGGTTAAAACCAACCACCACGAATGCTTGGTGCCAATTACTCCATGACACACCTTTTGAGAGGCGTGTGCTATATTCTCCTTAGTATGAGGGCATTTGGTGATGAAATAGTGGGCACGGAAATGAGGCTCCCAGAAAACTAAGTAGAGGACAGTGCAAATGTCTTGCGTGTCTTTCCTTCAGTCCCATCTGAGCTGTTTCCATAGGAACGCTTGTTTGGTCTGGACCTCTGCTCCCGGTCTGGAGCACGCCATGAGGTACAGAGAAGGCTGGCTCCCCAACGTCACGGGTACTGACTGACCAGGCAGCTTTCCCTGTTTCTGGAAAAAGGGAAACACTCTAATATTTCAGAATGAAGATGGGTGTGTGACTGATGACTCCCAGTAAGTACACTAGGATGTCAATAGCTTAATAGTGAAGTGGGGTTTTTTTTCCTTTCAACAAATCCTGGTTGATATCACAGTTTCTCCTTGAGAACTTGGCACAGGAATAGGCTCCAGACGCCCTCAGGCGGCTGGGTCACTCGCAGCCCTTGTCTGACCCGGGTCTGCACCTCATCCGGGCACTGCTCTGCAGGAAACACTTGACCTGGGGTTGCCACCAACCAGCTTACCGCCACAGGTGACCAAGTGTAAGAGCTGGATTTCCCTGGTCACCACACTCTGAGAAGTACACAGGCAGTCGAAGATGCTCTGTGGGAACCCTCAGAAATAGGATTGTCATTCAATACCCCCGTATGGAAAACCCGGAGCTGGGAGAAGCCAACTCTCTCCCAGGGACCACGAGCTCTGGGCAGGTGGCGGCAGCAGGGCCTGCGTGGCACAGGGCAGCCCAAGGGTGGCAGGTCTGCGGGGTGACTTCCCAGTGAGATTCACAGGCCCCTGCTGATCTAAGATACCACGTGGCCAGGAGTCGTCTCTGCCAAACAGACATAAACAGGAGATATTAAACCCCGTCTGTGGAATCACACACTGGAATAATAATCGGTGCCTTTGGTCTGAATATCCCCAGTCAATTCCTCCGTCTACTTTGTGTTAATTCATATTAGATTAAAAAGGAAACACACACAGAGAAGGCTGCTTTAACCCGAAATGATTTTGATATTTGAATTGCTTTCAGTGGGACATTTGCTTTAAATCACAGAATTCTCCATCTGGATTATCAGAGTACAAAATCCCTTCTCCCCCCCCCCACCCCCCACCAAAACAAGGAAACAAACAAAACCCCAAACCCACAACTCAGTTTCAAATAAGTTTTAAAGAAATGAGACTCTAAATATTTACATATGAATCAAGAAATAAATCACAAAACTATTTACAAAAATACACAAGCGTATATGCAAACAATTTACACGAGTTCACAAAAATATTAGAACATAAAAAACACTATAAATTAAAATTGAAAACTCAGAAGTGTGGTCTAAGACATCCTAGGATGCTCTCATGCAGGCCATGGCTGAAAAGTCAGGTTTTTGCTACCTTAGAATCTAGACGGTAAAACAACCATGTAAAAATGGCTGTCACACTAACAGCACTAATCAGAAAGGAAAGAGAGCCCGTGCACAGACACACCCCTGCACGGTCAGAACAGACCATCACGACACTCCTGTCACACACAGTCCTGGCGACCTCATGCCTCCGACCATTTGGAAGTAGCTTTCTGACGCGCTTCTGCTCTCTTTAGCGTGCCCTCACACACTGCTCAGAACCAGTGCCAGGACAGGGGGTGGGAGGTGGCAGGGCCGGGACAGACAGCGGAGCTTCACTGTTTTTTTTCCCCGTTGACTACAGGGGCACATTCCACATCCACGTTGCCTGCCTTACTGCTGCTTTGAACGTCCAAGCCTGCTCCCTGCCTCCACTCACACCAAGGGTCCCTCTTCCGTACAGAATTAGTCCTGGAGTTTTTCAACCTGACCTAACGGTGAAAGACACTTCGTCACTGTGAAATGTGCAGGCCCATCCTTGGAACCACCCAGGGATTGCGCGGGAAAAGGAAACGAAATACGGCGAGCCAAAGGCTCAGATGAAATGCAGCCACAAGAAATGGCACCTCTGGGGCTATCAGCAAAGTCTCTAGCCAGACACTGGGAATGTTTATGTCAATCGCACCGCACTGTAGCATCAGGATTTTGTCAAAGAAAAGAGTCTGGAGACATGACTATGAAAATACCAGTAGAATTAGAGGTTTGATGCATAAGGCAGCTCCATTTGCTGGACCATAGTGCTCCATGGCAGAATTTGAAAGCAATCATCTTTAATTACTCTATTTGTGAACTATGCTGAGGTAACCTGGCTCACAGTGATTTGCCATCCAAGTTCTACCTACAGTATTAGGAAGGGGAAAGATACAGGCAAAGTCCTTCAAATAACAAACCCCCACGATAAGGCTGTATCTACACACGTGGAGTGAAACAACTCTAGATTTTACCTAAAGTTTGTGTTTCACACTCAGACTAGTACATCTGAGTCATTATTCTGTAATCAAAATATTTACCTGATATTTCTAGGCCCACAGGACACTGATCAAGTAATTGCTCTGAGGAACGAACCTTGGTATTTATAGAACAGACTTCAGTTTCAGGAGTCAATGTGTGTGACGACAAACCCACAGATGTTAAGGTTAGACAGGACTTCTTCGGCCACATCCTCTGGACCCTCACATCCTTCTAAGTTCCTTTTCTTTTCCATGGGAGAAAAATACTGCTTAGGAGAACAAACAGTGTGAAATGTTTCACCAGGATTGCAAGGTACTGATACTGAGGGAAAACCCTGTTACTAAAGCCATCCCTATGTCCTTGTCACATCAGCCCCTTCCAAATGGCGGTGCTGCTGGTGGGAACTTACAGCCCTTGTCATCGGCAATGGGCTGCCCCACTTGATAAAAGGATGGTTAAGGTAACCAGGTAAAACCAGTGCCGTGTATTGGCTGAAGCCCAGACTCCAGTGCACAGCAGCACCCGGTGGGGGCGACCACTCACACTGTGAATACACACCAGCCAAATCTGCACCTTTAACGCAGAGGCCTACATTTCCACAGTGTTCGGGATTTCTATCACGATCTTTATCGAATCCCTCGAATCAATTCGGGGGGAACAAAAGAAAACTTTATAGACTACCTTCACATATAAATGTGTTCTTAAAACTTTATTTCTTTTTCTAAATATAAATCCTTAAAATGCAATCACATTTGTTTAAATTAAAAGAAAACTGGCATGACTCCTAATCTTTATACAAATTCACAGCAATAACAGCAGCATAAATTTAGCCTCTTAAAAGATTTCTTCCTTTGCTCTAAATAAAAGTTAATTCCAAGTTTAAAAAGCCAGAGCAGTGACCACCTGGTAAATGGAATGAGATTCCCCTAACATCTTCTACAAATCGAGCATTGGAAACATGTGGATGTATAAAAATCTAGTATTATTAAAAGTCATGGAATGAAATGACCACCTGAACTCGTTTTGTAAATGCAGGACTGCCTTGCTAGGTAGGCTGGCACACACGTTCTGGGGCGAGCTGAGAAATGGAATCGTGCTGGGCTAGAGGTGTCTAGGCCAACTCTCATCGGAATGCAACTTTCAAAGGGAAGTTCTGGGTCCCGAGCATGCTTTCCATGACTACAGTTATCAGAACTAATCCCTGAAATGCTGGTGTAGATGGCAGTCACAGCTGACTGCGATCAGAGAGGTTGTGAGCAAACAGCACACTAATTCCTTAGGACAGAAGCGGTGACTGCCCAGAATTCCAACAGGTACAAGGGGGCTGTGTACTGAGCGGTTATTGCAGTTTTACTAGCAGGTAGTGCACAGCGACTTTCAGAATACCCAGGAAACCTGGAGTTTGGTTTAGAGACCTAAGTTAACACGTAAATTTGTCATTGTGATAAAACTGTGTATTTACCTAGTCAAACCATGCTGGGTTTTTTAGTAAAAAAAAAAGTTGCTTTAGGGAAACAAATGGCGTGAAATGTTTTAGTAGGATTATAATTTACCAATTACTAAGAGAAAAAACAACTGGAGGCAGGCAGCCCCTTGAAAGCATTGCTCTAGTTTTCTGGTGCTAAGTGTGTGCTGGCTTTGCCTGCTGAGTCCTTCCTTTCGCACTCTCTCCCCCACAGGGACCTGAGCCTACCCACTGAAAGGGGAGGAACAGCCACAAAAATAAGGACCTGAAGCATACGGCTCAGCCTGGGTCTAAGTGGTTTAACGATTTATGATGACTCTTTATTAAACGCTTAGTCTTAACACCTTAGTTTTTAACTACAATTTGCTAAATGTTCAATAGACTTATCTGAAGGACCAGGGAGAAGTCTTTCTCTGTTCTAATTTAACACAAAAGACGGGGGAATGACGTGAGAAGAACCAAGCATCAGTGTGGGCGAGTGACGTGGCTACTGGAAAAGCCGAAAGGAATGCAAAAGAAAACGCAAACGCCTCCCACGAAATGGACACAAACTGTTTGGAACTGTACAGCGAATAGCGAGAATGACAAAGTCAAATTCAAATGCTGGTAAAGGCAGTCCTCAGGCTCTTACAAATTAGCTCTACATGGCAAGTATATTCTGTGACACATTGTTTTACTGTTCTCAACAGTGCTTTACACTCATTCAGATCTCTTTTAACAACAAAAATGAGTCTATAGATGAAGAGGTGGTAATGAAACAGCAAGGGAAGAAAGATAGTGATTTATTTTTCTTACTATTTTTTAATGTGGTCAGGGGACTTGTAGCTTTTTCCTTTCTTTCTTTTTTTTTTAAATCTTTTTGGTTACTGAAAAAAATAGAACAGTCCACTGTCCAGCAGAGGCTGCTTCAATTCTATTGCTCTCGGGGCTCATTCCACATGGACCTGCGTTTCAGGGTGCTGCAAGGCCAGCTCTGTGGGCAGGAAGGCCCCCTGCCCCAAAGCTGTGGCGTAGGTCCTGTTCTGTGGGTGGGGAAAGCCCGCGGGCAAATACGCCCCCATGGCTCCTCCTCCAAAGCCTCCTCGCTGGGGCTGAGGCGGAGAGTGGTAGCCCTCCAGGTTGTCGTACTGCGACACGGCAGTCATGCCGCTCTGGCGCTTGCCGTGCGCTTGGTACTGGAACAGCACCCCGGGGTCCCTCTCCATGTTCTGGGTGTGGTGCAGCTTCAGGCTATGACTCCTCTCCGGTTTAGGGGGAGGGGCTGTGGCCTGGCCGAGGTGCTCCTCCTCCTTGTAGCAGTCTCTGGAGTGTTTGTCCAAGGCCGGGGGCTGCCTCGCCCGAGGCCTCTCCAGCTCCTTGGAGAGCCTCGCCTCTTTGTGGTTCAGTCTCAGAGACTCCTGCCCCGCTGCAACATACTTCCCTCCAGAGTTATGGTAGCTGACAGGCTCAGAAGTGTCGGGAATCCCTTTGGGCCCGTGATCTACCAGGCCAGCCCCCTGTGGGTGGGGCGGTCCGTTTTTGGACTCACACAGTTGCCTATGGCTTGCTTCCTGGTGCGCCCAGTGCTCGGGGAGACTGCAGCCCACGTCGTGGGGCTTCCTGTTCCTGAGACTGCTCTGCTTCTGCGGGAGGGACGGTCTCTCCGCCTGCCCGTTGCCGTGTCCTCCGTGGTGATGGCCTCTGTCGAACTCTGCCTCTGGGTGCTTCCTATAGAAGCGCTCGCCTCCCTCGGGACTGAGGGCCTTGGCCGGAGGCCGCACCTCCTTCCCCTCGGCTACCGAGAGAAGTCCAGTTTTCCCAGGATCGGATTTACTGCGCAGGTGAATGACGTAGATCCCGCCCACGTCATCCTGCAGAGCCGGGGCCATGTTGTCATACTGGGACATGACGGGCCCTTTCACCTTCTGCCGAGCCCGGCTCTCTCTCCGGATGGACTGCATGCGGTATTTTTCCATGTCCTCAAAATCCCACGAGGTGTAAGTGTGCTTTATGTCAGAGCCTGGAGGCATGTTGACCATGTTTTGGTCGTTACTGGAGAAATAGCCAGTCGCGGTGGCCCGGGGACGCGGAGGTAAGCCACCGTAGCCGTACATGCTCTTCCCCTGCAGCCGAGGGTTGTAGAAGGCGAACTCGCGGCCCGGCAGGCGGTGCAGGGGCCTCAGCTGCACCGTGCCGTAGGCGTCCACGTCGCACAGCGCCCCGTCGGGACCGTAGTAGGAGCTGGAAGAACTAGAGTAGGGGCTGTACCGGTAGTGGACCCTACCATTCTCAAAGTAAGGCTGGAGCTGAGTCACGTGGTAATCCGAGCGGGCCTGGGAGGACTGATATGGCTTATATTGGTATAGAGGTCTGGGGCAGTAGGCTGGTTCGTCATCTGGGGGCACTTCTGTCCGTGAGATGGGAACCGAGCGAATCATGGTGGATGGGGCGGCGTGGAGAGACTGTACCCTCCGGATAGTAGGGTACGGGGGAATATCTTCGGGGTAACAACCACTCCTAACAGACGAGCTCAACGAAGACACATACTCCACCCGGGTGCATGGCTTGGAGTGGTGTCCAGACGCACTTCTCCCTGGGGCCACGTATGTGTTATAACGAGGGCCCATGGAGGCTGGTGGCTCCGATCTGGACCCATACACTAGGTGTGGCTCCACTTTATTGTGATGCGGAGGCACACTCTGGGGACGGTACTGGCAGTTTGGAGTCATACTGAAATGCAAACAGTTTTCTGGACCGAAGGGTTCGGTGGTGGCATCAGGCCTGGCAAAGCTGGAGTAAGGAGTTTTCTGAGAAGCATGCTTAGGCTGTGGGACAGGAAGTGGCAAAGACAAAACATCCTCCACAGAGACTGAGGGACCGGTGACAAAGGGATGGTAACTGGAACTGCCGGTCGTATCTGCGCTGTTGGAGTGAATGGCGGCAGCGACTTTACTCTCCACCGTCCTGGTTGGGGGGATGGGGGCAGTGAAGCTGCAGGGGACGTGCACAGGGACAGACTCAGTGCGCAGGTGCAGTGGCGGGGCCCTGGGGCCTTCCCACACCTTTTCAGGCAGGCCTGGCTGGAGAGTGGGAGCAGGAGCAGGGACAGGACACGGAACAGCAGTGCTGCCATCACCGACAAGGACAGGAGCAGGGTCGTCCACCACTCTGGGTTCGGGTGGCCTCTCTGGAACTGGAATTACTCCTTGAACCTATTGAAAAATTGTAATATCATGAGCTTGTTTTCTGTGCTCCCCCCCTCTGTGGACTCAAACACAATGACATTTGTAACTCACAAGTTGAGGCTATTGGGGTAGCAGCTTAAAATTCCCCATGTGGTCACACTGCACAGGATAGTAGGCCCACCTGTCCCCACAGCCGGGAAATGGCCTGCATGGCTACAGGGTGTAGCAGCCATAACCATCTTGAGGACGGTTCTCATTTACGGTGGGCTTTACGCGTGCAGTGAGGGTGCCCACGGCATTATCTACACGTGCAGGCCGAACCAGAGGCTTCCTCAGAGAACCGTTGTGCAGTCTATCTGCCACGCTCAGGCTCGGTGCCAGGGCTACTGTTCTCGACAAAAAGCGCCGGTTCTCCCTGGAGAGAGTTTCAAAGTGCCTCACAGCTGCACAGTGAGCAGTTTTAAGCCCCCAGGTCTAGAGAAGGGCCACATGAGTGACTTATTTAAGGTGACATTCAACTCAGCCAGCTGCTATCTGTCCCCTGCCATCTACTCCACCCTGGTGTGTGGCAGCAGCGGCCAAACACTGTCTTCACAGCAACCCTGTGAAGGTGCCATCCTTGAGAACCAGTTGCTAGAAACAGTGTGTTCCGCTAAAGACAGATACTGAAGTACTTTTAGTTCAAGGTGACCAGAAAAACCTGGTGCAGTTTGTTAAAATATGAGAAAACTGGGAAGCAATCTTAGCCCTTTGCATACAATACTCTCTCATCAAAACAGGTGCTTGATGGCAGACTCTGCCAGTTAGTGTTGAGAAAATAATAAAAAGTCCTGTGACCTCACACTTCCAACAAGTGTGCAAGGTGGAGAATCTTACACAGGTCTTGAGAATAAAGCACTTTTTTGAGGCAGACGTGAGTAACTGGCAGACGTGAGTTGCCCAAAGTCACAATGAGTCAGCGATGGGGCAGGAGGAAACCCCCGGCAATCCTGACACCAAAAACCCAGCCTGACTCATTTGATTCTTGCCTCTCTGTATTAGTACGAAGAAACCACCCAGATGCTTTAGGAAGGTAGCAGGTAGCAGATCTAGTTAAACCAGTCATTGCCTGACTGCTCCCGTCTCAGAGAAAACCAGCACCTCCTCTGGGAAATGTTTCAGGAGAACCTGCAAAAGGGCTTTGTCTGACTCAAAGACAACGCATGATGCGGGGAAAGGGATGTACCTTTGAAAAAAGTACATTTCATCTCACTGGCTTTCTCCCTCCTTACCTTGTGCGAATTATTTGGTCCTACGCTGGTGGCTGCTTGTACCTGCGCCGCAGCTGGTAACTGCTCTGCTGCTCTTTGGGAAGGAGGTGCGGGGAGGGGACGGCTGGTTCTGTGAGGACGCTGAAGGGTGGCAGCAGCAAAGTCCGTCGCTGTGGGCTGTTCAGCCACATCCCACTGGGCTTCCCTGGTGCTGATGTCAGCTGTTGCTGGAGCCATTGTCATGTAAGCCAGGGTGGCTGTGCTTGTATTCTCTTCAGGGGACCCAGAGGGAGCATAGATTTTGTCCCTAGGCAAACTAGAAGGTGTGGAAGACTTGTCTACAAGTTGTGAGGGGTGATGGGGCTTATCCACACTTGTACCAAGATAAGAAGGAGGCTGATCTCCACTGTAGAAATGAACTTGAGGTTGGTCCTGATCCGCAAAGGAGACAGTCAGCATAGTGGTCTTCCCAGCTTGGTCTTCAGGGAAAATGATGTGATCATCACCCTTGGACTCCGTTAGGGGAACTCCTGTGATTCTGGCCTTTTCTGGGTCCCCAGGTAAATAGGGGCGATGGGCCTGGAAGTCTGCCTGGAGGAGCTGCTCCTCACGCTCCACCGCACTGGGATGGGTGCGATCCCTGACAGCTGCTGTGTCTGGTACAAGCTGGTCCCAGGTCCCGGGTGCACTGTTCTGGAGGACAAACTGTTCTGTGGGCCTGTCAGTCGGGAAGCAGGCTTTGTCGAGAACAACATGAGAGTGGGAACCGGGCAGTCTGTCCTCTGTGGCAGCGACCGCTAGGTCTCCGTGGTCTGTGGGAGCAGCCTGGGACGCCCCTGGTCTCTTCGAGGGCTGGGTGGAGGCTTGTTGTGCAGACTCCGCTAACGCCAGCGCCAGCAGGCGGGCGACATTTTTCGGAGGCGGCGGCGGCGGGATAAGAGAGACTGAACTGACAGGAATGGACTCCTGTGGGGGGTCATGGGGAACTGCTCCTGGTGGGAAATTAGGAAAGAAAACGAGAGTGAAAAGGTAGCTTGTGTTATCCTATACACGGAAAGCCAACACTCCCAGTTTGACCACTAAAAAATATAGGTGCCTTCCACATCTCAAAGCGGCAATCTGCGTTCTTCTGCCCCACATGCCAGGCTGTAGCAAACACATCTGGTTCAGAAGGAAAACTGAAACGAAAAGCGTTTAAGGGTTGTGATCTCCTCTTGAATTGCTACAGAAACAGGGATAAAAAAGGCGGGTCCCTCATCAGGCTCAGGGAAGATTGCTTAGGAAACAGGTTTCAAGTTCTTGTGATGGTTTAGGATAGTTTTTACATCTGATGTGTAGGCTGGCTGGTGAACATGTTAGGCTAAAATATAGGAATTTTATTAGAAGAGAATACAGAATCAAGAGCTATGAAGTTGTGCAAAAAAAAAAAAAAATCCACAGATTCTGACTGTCCAAAAAGACAAGAGGCCTTTATGGAGCTTGGAAGCAGGAGCACTGGCCCTTTGGGGATTTTTGTTTGACTTTAACTTAAGGCATTGAGACATCGGCACCACCCAGACACACATTCTCTTTGATTAGAGGGTAGGCGTAGGGCCAGTTCCTCTCTTAAAAGGCACGGATGGCGCACAGAACTGAAGGTCCCTCTTAGCCTAAAGAAAGAATGGAGGCGAGCGAACGGTACCTGTCTGAGCCTGTCCACAAGGCACAGCCTTACTCTGACCACTGGGGGCGGGCTGCTCCTCCTCTCCCGGCGATTCTGTTTCCGCGGCAGCCACCTGCTCCTGGGGCAGGACTTCGGACTCGCGCCCCTCTTGGGCCTCTCTCTCGCTTGTCTTCATCTCTCCTACCTGGGCAGGGGGTCTATTTGTGGAAGCACCTGTGTCCACACTTGTGCTCCAGGTTGGAGAGGACACAGTCGGGGCTGTGGTAGCGGAGGCCATGCCAATCGCTTCCGACACCCGAGTGGGGAGAGTCACTGAGATGGGCTCGGAGATATTCATGGAAGGCGACTTGCTTAACTTCCGTCCAATGTTTGGAGAGAAAGCATAGACAACCTTTTCGGTGAATGAGGATGGCTTCGATGATTTCTCTTCGCTTGGGCTCAAGTCCAGGGTGAAGAACGGGCTCAGTTTCTCCTGGAGAGGAGACACAGGTTCAGAACTTGCAGTGCTTCCTGGGGTCTGAGACTGGCTGCCACCTGCTTCCGTATCCTTTCTGTTTGTACTCGGTTTCTCCTTGGAGTACCCCACACAATCCAAAAAGGAAGCGCCGCTCTCCAGACATTCGGATTCGGCCTTCGGCGGACTGCACTGGAATGACATCGGGTCAAAATCCAGGCTGGCCACGCCAATGTCCGGTGGGCTCAAGTCAACGTCCTCGGCTGAATGCGGAGACACCAGGGCTGGGATGTGAAGCAGCCCCAGGTCCTCCTCACTTTCATTGTCGTGGGGCAGGTTATCATAGGAATTGCAGCGGTTCCCCAGCATCTCTCCATTAAAGGAGGCACTCAGTGCATCGCTGCTGGATCTGGGTCTTCTGGGTCGGAACAGCTTGGAATCACCTGGCAAAAGGGATGACACTATCTGAGGACGAATGTCACAGGAACACAGTGTCACGAGTCGCCTCCTTAGTACATGTGGGGCGAGACAACGCTACTTCTCATTTTCGTTCGGGTAATTACCTTTTGAGGCATGTAGATGAAACACCCAGCACACGCCTTTGACATGCCCAGCGCCAGTGCAGTGGTTGTGGTTTCCATAGGAACTGGGACTCGGAGCTCTTGGGTTCTATTATTGGTCCCTCACTGACTCTTGCTGTGACTTGAGGCACGTTTTTAATTTCTTTTTCTCTTATTTTATCATGGACCTCACATATGCCTTGTGAAGGCACATGAATCACTTTAAAAGAGACGCTGGATATACAGCAGCAAGAGTGTTTTGTTTTGTTTTAGTTTTGGTGGGGAAAAGTCCTTCTGATACCCAAATTTCAAAAAAAATATCTTCTCAATTAAAATATCTCTACAATCTCATAAAGAATTAATATATATTGTAAGGGATTTCTTTCAGATACTTAAACAAGAATAATTTTATTTTCTCCACCTTAAGAATAAGTGTTAAGTTTCTCAGGTAGAATCAGTCCTTTTCAAATTACGCAACTTTATGATACCACTAAACACCCACCTGGCGGAAGTCCGCGCTCTCAGCATTCGATTACAACTATTGGAACTGCCACAGTAAAAATGTATCACAGAGGCAGAAATTGTCTTAACACGAAACATCCACTAATGCACTGGCCATGTGTAAAATTAACCTCTACTCCAATATGGTTTTCTGCTCACCGCTACCCAGCCCACTACATTGACTTGTGAAACATTCCCGTAACTAAAGTGAAACAGAAAATCTTGGAACACCCATAAGAGGTTAGGTACCCAACTAAAGTGACTTGCAAGGATGTCTCGATCACAGACACAGTCATAGCCAACGAGGACGTGGCAGTTAGAACAGTTAACAGTGGAGGACCAGAAAGCTGACCAGGATGATGCCACCCAAGACACTTCAAGAGCATGATTCAAACATCGATGGACTGAACAAAGCCCTCAGGAAATCAGTGTAGCACTCGGTTATTTTTGTAAAAGGGGCCTTCTTTATAATCCTGCTGCAGAAGCCAAAAATAAAGGATGTCCTACTTGCTATTACACAGGTTTGTCAAAAAAGTTTCCCTTCCCAGTCAATACTGAAGTAATTGTTCGTTCACTCTAAAAATTAGTATAAAGTTGCAACAACAGCCTGACTTTACTAGATACAAGCTAAAATTTATTTTCATGCCTTTAGTTTTGCTTTTCAAATTACAGTCAGACTTCTTTGCATTATTTAGTATAAAATTCTGGTCCCCATTTCAAGCAGATCCACCTCTCCTGGTGCCACCTGTGCTCAGAGAATGAGGGCAGCCTGCAATTGAACTGGTCTGTGAGAGTCAACGTTAGTTAGCCACCCTCAGGACCGAAGACTACGGGTCAGAGTACCCAGGCTGCGTGATTTTATGCTTTGCAACACTGTATTCTCATAGTGAAAGGTAAAGAAATGCTAATAATACAACTTTTCACTAGGCATTAATAATTATAAATGGTTAACTTTAACTGTTTCACCTCTTTCATGCAAATTGAATAGCAGTTAGGTCAAAAGCAAACAAATAAAAGGCTGGTACCATATCTTAAACATCAGTGGACAGTACAAAACAGATACTAGTGTTCTTAAGAAATAATGGTCTATAGCCTATTTATTAAGCATATATTTACAAAATATACTCGTTTTTTATGAAATACAGAATAAAATGATTCATGCATTTGATCTTACCATCGCCTGCATGCAGAGAAGTAAGAGACTCTTCACTTTTAGCTGAACGGAGGGTTCCTTCTGCCCTGCCACCTTAGGAATCAAAACCAAATAGTGTGAAGCTTTATTCATTGTTACAAATGTAGTGAAAGGGGGCAGTGTTTTTCTCTAGATGCACTGAAACTCCCAAGAGTGATCAGTCGTACACTGACAATCACATTAAATTTAGCATCCTGTCAGATAACGTATTGTTCCCAAATGGTTGCCTCTATGAAAAATATTTTTTCTAAAGGATTATGAATGTGAGAAAAAACATGAGTTTAAATACATCTTCCTTTTACATTTCCTGATGACCAGTTTGATGCCACACTGGATTTAGGGTAGGCCCACTAAATCCAATGACTGGGGTGGCGTCCCTTTTAAGAAGAGTAGACACAGAGAGACTGAGGAGGCCGCCTCGTGAAGACGGAGGCAGGGGCCAGAGTGATGCCACCACAAGCCAAGGGATGTGAAGTGACATCAGGAGCTGGAAGAGGCAAGGATTCGTTCCTGGATTCCTCAGTGGGACCCTGGCCCTACCAGCACCTTGATTTCAGACTTTTAGGCCTCCAGTACTTTAAGGAAATAATATTTTGTTATTTTAAGCCACCCAGTTTGTGGCAATTTGTTACAGCAGCCCTAGGACACTGCACAGGCACTACATATCTGTAGAATCTGATTTGCTTAACATCCACATTCTATTTCATTCACCTCTTGGCACACTCGGTACGGCCGACTCTTTCCAGGCTCCTCCTTCATCACTTCGGGGGACACACTCATCTCTTTTGTTCTCTGCCTGCCTTTCTCGCCATTACTTCTCACTCTCCTTCAGGGTGACGCTGCCTTTTCCAGTTTTCTCTAGGATTTGGCCCCTAACCTGCTTCTCTCACTCAGCAGGGCCTCCTGGGCGATCACATCCATCTGTAGAATTTCCACCCTCAGCAGTTGCTGATGACTTTCCAGTCTGTATGTCTAGTTGTATTAAACACCTTTACTGAATTCCAGACCCACACCACCAAACCTCTCCTGGGCGTGTCAAAGTCACTATGTCCAAAATAAACAGTGTTTTTCTTCCGTCTCTTATCATTTCTATCAAAACCTGAAAATTATCTTTGTTCCTCCCTTTTCTCACCCTTCACAATCACTCGGTCACCCAGCGCTGTGGAACCTGCTTTCTAAGTGTCTCGTATCTGTTTCCCACTGCCACTGTGCATCCAGACACGCATTTCCTGCTTGTGTGGCGGTGAAGGTCCCCTAACTTACTGTCCACTCTCCAGTCTTAATTCCCTTCCCACAGATTTCTTACACTGCCGCTGAAGTCATCCTTCTTGAATCCAAACTTGGTCAGGCTACATAGCAAGGCCATTTGATAACACCCCAAGAAATTCAGGACAAATCGAAAATTCTTCGGCAAGCACACTGACTCGAACCTCTTTTTGTACCTTACTGTGCAGCCAAGTTCTTTCGAGTTCCCCATACTCACACAGTTTGCTCCCATTTCCTGAACGGGAATGCCTTTATTCTTTAAAACCCAAGTCAAAGCTGCTATTTTCTGACCACCAGGGCCTCTCCCCAAATGAATTGGTAATTGCTACCATAACTATCTGTACAAACCTTTATTTCAACAGCTACACATGAAATTTATTTTCTGACACATACAACTTCTCAGGAAGGACTGTGAAGGCTGGGCAGTGTTTAAATTTTCTGTCTGCAGAGGCTGCTCTCGGGGTATCTAGCACATGCTCAGCACACGACTGCAAACAGTGGGTGCGGATTCGATGACCTGAGCGTATTTCTAACACGACCTGAGAGCAAAGCACACTGGTATTTCCTAGGTTTAGAAGCTCTATCAGTAGAACATGGGTTTTAGACTACTTTTGAAAGAGTAGTCTCTGCAATGACAGTGAAGATCTATTTGACCATAAAAGAGACTCGCATCAGTCCTCTCCTAGAAAGGTAGTTTCTTTCGGTTATAAAAATTATACACTTGAGCCCTGGCTGGTGTAGCTCAGTGGACTGAGCGCAGGCCTGCGAACCAAAGGATGGTGGTTTGATTCCTAGTCAGGGCACACGCCTGGGTTGTAGGCCAGTTCCCAGCAGGGGACTCATGAGAGGCAACCATATATTGACATTTCTCTCCCTCTCTCTTTTCCTTCCCTCTAAAGATATATAAATAAAATCTAAACAAACAAACAAAAAAAACTTAAAGAAAAAAATTATACACTTGAGAAGTATTTTGAAACATGGTTTTATCATTTTTGATATCTGTAAAAATAGATTCACAAATTTAAATACCACAGCAGTTATTTTTAATTACCAACAATAAACTATGCTACAAATATGTTGCACATTTTTAACCATTCACAAAATATGTAATCTATATAGTGTCCCTACAAAATTAGGTATTCTACATATTTACATATAATTTATGTATCTGGGGATAAAGAGTCGGTATAAGAAGACGATTCACACATGGCAACACAACTCTGGGATACCCTACAGAAGCACATTGGAACAGCACACTGAGCTCCCGTCCAGAGTGAGAAAGAGCCGCCACAACAGAGTGAAACGTGTGGCCGACCAGCAAACCACCCTCCCAGCAGCCGCCCAAGGACTGGTGGGAGGGCACTGACCTTTCAGGGCCATCGCTTTCATCTCCGAAGGCTCACTCTCGTTACGCTGCAACTTCCGTTTAGAAACAGACGACGATTTCCCCAGGTTAAAGAAGGAACGCCAGCTGCCCACAGGAGACTTTTTCATTTTGTTCTGAGGCCTCCTCCTATGAGAGAGAAAATAGTATGTGCTAAGATATCCAAGGGATATCTTCTGGAAGTTATTTACTTCCAGAAAATGAACAAATGATGAAAGAACCCAACGGCCAGGAGAGGCTGGTGCCCACACGGCACCCTCCACACAAGTGCAGCTAAACTGTACGACTACAGTATGGAATGGAGACTTAACTGTATGGATTTTCGTGTTAGTAATTAGTTTCACAAAGGTAATTTTTACATAAATTGTCATATTTAGATCTAACCTCACAGTCTAGGAAATAAGTAAGAGTAAGACATATGTGGGAATAGGAAATATTAAAACTCCAAAAACAGATTAAAGAAATGGATTTTAGTTGTGAGTAAAGCAGAGTAGCCAAAAATGAAGAAAAAGCATTAAGGATAGTAACTAACATATATTGAAGGCCAGGCACTGTGCTAACTGCCTTGTTACTGTGCCAACTGTTGGCGTTAACTATGCTAACGTCTCCCTTAAATTCTGGATGATGAGATGAGGTGGATACCATCATTCTCATTTTAAAGAAATTACAACACTAAAAAATTTAGTTAGCTTCTCCGCCACGTTATAAAACTAGTGAAGGATGGAGTCAGGGGTAGAAGCCAGGTCTATCTGTATTGCAGTACTACTCTCTTAATTACTACTCTGTAAGGAGATTTTTGAGAAAATTATGAAGCTAAAACATAAACTCAAGACAGTGAAGACAAACTCGAGATGACAAAGTAAGAGTATGCTCTAGCTTTCTGCTGTCAGGGCATTTTTAGTCATGGGAAGTGAAAGGCAGTTAGAGAAGTATACTAAGAAAACGGAAAGAATAAATTCTACAGTTTTATTACTGCCACCCATCCAGGACATAGAAATTCCAACTTTCATGTGTAATAGCCAAAGGAGTGATGGAGATAACCAAAATTAATTTGCATACGTTAATCTCCTTACTACATTTTAGTAAAAAAAATAAAATCAAACCCATGTCGTTATCATTTCTTTAGAGAGAGAGAGAATTCAGAGCTGGAAGGGGCACAGGGAGAGTGGACGGCAGTGGTTCTCAGCCTTCAGCGCACCCCAGGGTCTCCTGGGGGACGGGGCAGCAGACTGTGCTGGACCCTGTGGCCCCAGCCCCGAGTTTCTGATTCCCTGGGTCAGGGTGGGGTCAGAGAATGAGCATTCCTGGTAACTTTCAGGTGCTGCTGGTGCTGCTACCGGGACTTCACTCTGTGAGAAGCAGTGGTCTATTCTAAACGTAACACAGAACCAATGTCAAGTCGTTATTCCTTTATTCCTTTCTGAATATGCTCTTCCAACACAGCTTATGTCTGAACGGATTTCAAAACAATGTATCTCAGAGAGAAAAATCACACCCTATACAGTAGAAGTGTATCATTTTTCCTAACAAATTTCCCTAAACACTTGACTTGCTTCTTATTTAAAAGGACACAGTGTCACAATGCTTTTCGAATCACTTGTATCACTCCTTATGACGTTTTGTCTGCAGTCAGAAGAACAGGTTTCCCTGGGACTGGCCCAGAATCAATACAGTAACACTAAAATACAAAAGCAAGGTAAAATAAAGAAGAACACGGAACCAGGCAATCACATCTGTGAGGATTTAATGAACTTTACCTTTCAAGTGGGAACTCAATGATGGTGTGAAATTTCCCCTGAAGCGCAGCAGGCCCTTCTCCTACTTCAATGTATTTATTTTCAGTAACAATCGGAGAGTTGACCTGAGCCTGTGTTCTTGCCTGGGCTTCCTCCAACGTCAGCAGCTTGGTAGACGGCGAGGAAACTAGCAGGGACTTGGGTCTTGACAGGGAAGCTTTGGAAAGAAAGAAAAACAAAAAAGACAGTCACACCTTCCTGCGTGGGGGAAAAACATAAATACACACATGTGTGTATGTCTGTTTATCTGTTATCCATCTATCTACCTATCTCTTGTTTTAAATCTTCTCCACTAAGTTTTTTAAATGGCAAAACAATCAGTCTTTATGAAAAGTGAAGAGTAGCAGGTGACACGCCAGACTGTTAACGGCGACACTCACATATTTCGAATTCTTCAGTCACTGAACTCTTTCCCTTTCCTGAGGCCTTGCCTGGTACCACTCAGTTACTTTGGGTTCTGGAAGGACTTTTTCTGCTGCTGCTCCATATTAGACCTTTATATACACCACCGGGAAGTGACACGATGCATTTTGTAATATGTCATAAACTTGGACTACAAACTGTCTAACGTGTAGTCTTCACTAAGTGCACACACAATAACTGTTACATTGTGCACTTTGGAAAGTGGGCAAAAATTAGCCTTTCTACCAAAGACAGGGTTATTGGACTGAGATAAGAAATGCAGTTTTCCATTCCTTGAGAAGCTTCCATGCATGTTCTGCACAGTAAACAAAATCCGTGTGGGCCCACCTGCCCCCTCCTGAATGGCCGCGCTGATTTTCCCACTGAAGAGGACATCGACGTGATTGAGGATGAACTCCACCACCACAGACTGAATCCTCACTTCCATGAAAGCTGCGGTGCCGCTGAAGCAGGCAGACTCGATCTGCTTTGATCTGGGCAGTAAGCACAGTATTACCGTCAGAGTCACAGAGATGGCAGTCTTGAAAGGCTTTCTTTTTTTTGTTTTTTGAACATGTAAGTCACAGAGAAACCAAAGGAAGAATGCATATTTTCACAGTGCCTCGGCTAAGTGCCAATGGCCTGTTTGGGGGAGATACTCAGAAAACAATAGATTAATTTTACATTTAAAAATTGTCCTTATAAAACACTGGTGAGTTAGACTTTCACTTAAGATGCCTGGCTCTACATAGGTCATATTTCAAATGCGACTTACCTGAGCAGGTTGGGAGCCCAAACAATCGCTAGGTTTTTTGCATGCATATTTGTGATAGAACAGTAGTCAGCTAGAAGTGACAAGTGTCTCATCAGGAACTCCAGTGTTCTGGAAAACAAGATACAACACATCAACAACAAAGAGAAACCACCATGTGGCAGTGGGGAGCACAAAAGCTCCACTAACTGGTTTTCAATGGCAAAATGGAAAAAGAATCATATAAACCCCCACAAATTTTGGGTTGCTTATTGGGTTTGAATATTATTACTACAAACTGTCAGAAGAACATTTGCTCCTGGCTGTCAGGCACCTACTTTCTTTTTTTTAATATTTTATCTTTAGAGAGAGGGGAAAGAAGGGAGAAAGAGAGAGAGAGAAACATCAATGCGTGGTTGTCTCTCATACAGCCCCCACTGGGGTCCTAGCCTGCAACCCAGGCATGTGCCCTGAATGAGAATTGAACCAGTGACCCCTTGGTTCACAGGCCTGTGCTCAACCCACTGAGCCACACCAGCTGGGGCAGATATCTACTTTCAAGATGAAAGTGAAATGAATCCCCCACTCCAGTTTCCAGACAAATGATTTTGTGAAGTGATGTTAGCCTACTTGCAACTGACATGCTAACAGGAAAGAATTTAAACTTTCCTTCTATAAAAGAAAACAACAATGTTTCATAAGCCTAAAAAGAGTTAAAAAGAAAAATTCTAGTAGGCACCAAGAGGAGAATATTTGAGCAAATAGATGCTTTTGGAAAATACAAAGGCTCCTCTACATCCTAATTATCCTGGTTTATCTTATACATTCTAAGTTTGCTTTATCTAAACAATTTGTACATAAATTTCTATATTCCATATTCTATATATAGTTGATTACATATAATATAACCTACAATAATAGGTTTATCTATATTACAGAAATCTAAATATTACATATAATATAATCTATAGATATGCCTAATATAATCTATAGCGATATATTGATATATAAAGATATAACATATAGATACACATTATATAGACAGATATATAGCCATCTATATAGAAATGGGGAGGTGTAGATAGACATAAAATAACATCAAGTATGTTTGGAAATAAAGCATAGTTAGCTTCAACGTAAGTTAAAGCCCATAAACACATGTAGGTATTGCCTAGCAGCTACCACACCTCTCAAAGTGTGTTCCTACCTAAGTGTATAGGAATTAAAACGAGTAAAGACAGTGAATGGGAGATGGAAGTTTAATTTTTGGTAAACATATGAGCCTCAAACATTTAGATGAGATGAACATGAATTTAAGAAGAAAAGGGAGATCACAGCAAGAGGTCTGGGAATCTCATCTGATTTCCACGAGAGCGCCACCTAGCACAATGTGACCATTTCTCATTTGTAGGGGAGTGACCCCAGGTTTGCCCAGATCACACAGACAAGCAGTGCTGGGGTTCAGTCAGGCTCGGCTTCTCCCTGAAGTCTCTGTCATTCAACAGGACCTACTGAAGCTGCTGGGTGGTAAAAAGCGTAATTCTCTGTCCTTCTTGCACACAAGTAGAGACAGCCAGCCAGCCAGAGGCTGGCCTGGAGACAGCACAGAGGCGAGGTGCTTGAGAAGCATGTATAGAAAACAATGTAAAGATTTGCTGTTTGGAGGGGGGCACTAGATGAAGGAAGGAAAAGTTTAAAGTACTTCAGAAATATATTTTACAAGACATGCAAAGTAGAGCAACCAAAGATACAATTTTATTTACATATGTAATTATAAAGATGTTTTTAAGAGCTAATGGAAAATTTTAGCGTCTCATAAATGAGCATTTTCATATTTAGCAGAGTGCAAATTGCATAAACCTTCATAGAATACAATCTGGAAATTGCTGTATGTTGAGAAGAAAATTTAGCTGTCTTCTGGTTTCTGAGAATTCCACTGTCGGGTCTTTATCCTAAAACAGTAATCTAGGTTCCCAAGAAGAGTCATGTAAATGGGTGGTCCTTCAAGTCATGCTTAAAACTGGAGAGGAAAGCCCCATTGTAGAGATTAAACTAGACAAACTAAGGGAAATGTGAAATAATGTATAGCCCATCTCATTAGAGAACACCGTGAAAAGTCACATTTTCCAAAACCATTTAAGGAACTAGGAATTGTGAATGTTAAAATCTTTAAAGAATCTGGATCAGAAGCGAGATATAAAGTAGGAGGTACACAAATTACTTAAAAGCAGCTAGAATATAAAAACACATTACATAGCAGGAGATATGTAACAAGGAAATACATGGAGTGTAGAGTATGAGATGTGCACATAGTAATATATACACATGAAACAGGTGGACATAACTGGTAGGCAATATACAGGGTCCGGCAGAAGTAAGGCCTGCTTGAGTGTGGTTGGTAGGGTAATAATAAGGGTGTAATAATTCATAGTTTTAATTTGAACATTTCACCTAAAATGTCATCTAGTATTCAGGCTTATGATTTTGTAATAAAAGGTTTTGTAATAATAAGGAGCATTACTTGTGCCAGACCCTGTCTATTAGGAGATAAAAGGATAATACTAGGATACACACATACATGTATCAGGAAGCTATAAGATAGCATTGAAATATATAAAATGTATATGTAATATATATTATTGAACACTTACTACATGCAAAATTCTATTCTGAGAATACAGTGGTAAACAAAGAATGCACGGCCTCAAGGAGTGTGTGTTTCAGGGGTGTAAAATGGGCAACGCATCACGTATAAAATACATGTAGTGGGACATACGTACAATATAGCAGGAAAAGGCACGCAGTGTTTAACGGAAAAGATGAAAGAGAGAGCAAGGGGGCTACAGATGTCATTAGTAGGGGAAATGCCTACATAGTTTGAGAAATATCTACATCTAATAAAGGAGACTATACACTGTAACAGGGAAAATATAATTACAGCAGAGTAGAACAACATAGTAGAAAGGATATATATATACATATATATATATATATCTCAATGTAGTAGATGTACATGAGATATTCACTTATGTTTGTATACGTATGTATATACAGATAAAACACAATGAAGCAAATACACAGGCATATATAGCAGATAATAACAGTGATAATAATGGTAATTATTTAATATAAATAGCACTCATTTAACATGCCTCGTTCTAAGTGCCTTTCCTTTAATATTCATGATGATCCTGTGGGAAAAGCACTATTATCTTTATTTTACAAACAAGGAAACTGAGCCCAGAGACAAAAGAACTTGCTCAAGGTCCCAAGCTCACACAGCTCTAAAGGCAGTTTGGCTGCAAAGTGTATGATGTCTACAATGTATAGATATTATATATAGTAGGTGATATAAAATGTACTGCTAAGGAGGCAATACATGAGATACAAATAAACACGTGGTGGGAGATTTATTTTTATAAAATATACAGGAGATGTATATACTTCACCATGAGTGAAATATATATGTATATGTATAGATACATGCATGACACAGGTGTACATATATTCTATATTCTATATGTATATATATACACATATATACATGTGGTAGATCCTCTTATTAATTATGTTCTCTTAATTCACCCACAAGTTTAACCAGTATTCTTAATTGTTTTGGTAAAATTAACTGGTGTCCAAGGCACAGGAAGTTTTTCTGGCTAATACGTTTCTCTGCTAATAGGTTGTCCCTGAACACTTCAACTGTATCACTTGAATTATAAGCTTACCTAAAACCAGTTTTAATATTTCTGTAAGTATTTATGCAAAGTTATTTTACTTCATAATTAAGTTAAATGCTATCAATATTTATAAAATAAATTTTTGTTTCTTGCTTCTATGAAACCTCAGTTGAATATTTTACAAAGTCTTGGCAAAGCTGAGCTGCCAAATAAGAGAAAATCAAATACTATGATGAGCAGAGAACAACTGAAACAAAACAAAACCTGTAACTGTCGATAATATTCTCATAGAGCGAAAAGATTATATCCATGTAGTATGAATAGGCTGCCGCAAAGCAGGAATGTCTGAAGAAACGAGGTCTGGGGTGGGGGAGGTGGGGAGGGGAGAAAAGGGGAAAGCAGGGGAGGGGGGGTGGGTTAAATTCTTGGAAATCAATTTATTTAAATCAGGAGATGTGCTGGAAGAAATCCATATCCGAAAACTGACAAAGAGAAGGTAAGAAAGTGAAAGAGTTAGTTCAAGAATTACAACTCCAGAAAAACAGTAAAAAAAAAGAACAAGAGAAGTGGATTAGGGTTTAAGTTGTAGTGAGAAGTTGTAATAATACAAGAAACTGTTTCAGAAGTTTCCAGGAAGAAAAGGCCCTGGGTAACTGCCCAGAGAAAGGATTGAAAAAGAACCTGTTCCAAGATGAGTCAATGTGAAAACTGACCACTAGGTATGTTCTAAATTTAAAAGCACCCAGACAGGATATAAACAAAGCAAAATGGCCCTGCAAAAATTTGGCAAATTAGTATCAGACTATGCTGCAGCATTTCTGCTTAGATGGCAGTGGTATAATACCATCAAAATTATGGGAAAATTGACTTCCGCCAAGATGGAGGCATAGGTGGAAACACTGTGCCTTCTCCCACAACCAAGTTTGAATACAACAAAGATTTGGAGAAACAAAGACACAACCAAAGGACAGAAAATTGAATTATACGGAAGTCCGACTACATCTAACCATTCAACAGGACGGTAAGAGGGGCGGAGCCAGCAGCGAGCAGGGTCGGGCAGGACAGGGCCCCCGACCCAGGCGCGCAGGCAGACGGGAACCAGTTGGAGTGCGGGACAGACCGTGGGCGCATATTCGTGCACAGTGAGACAGACCACGCAGGCCCCAGGGGGCGAGGGCTGACGGCGGTGGCACACTCTCATGCAGTGGGACGAAACGCGTGGGCCCGGTGACGGCAGCAACTGGGGCACCGGTGAGGGCCGTGGCGGAAGGCGGCGGACAGGACGCCATAGTCCCTCTTTGACCCCGCCCCCACATGTAGCGTCACAACCCAGCGACTTAGTTGCCCTGCAATACCAGTGAGAGCCACTGTCCCTCTTTGACCCCGCCCCCGCATACAAGGTCACAACCCAGCGACTTAGTTGCCCTGTTCTAGTGAACACTTTAAGGCTCTGATCCTGCTATGGAACAGGCACAAACAACCCAAAAGATGGCGCGAGAAGAACTCAAAGTCCCAGAGCCAATAACTCTAAGCGACCGAGAAATTGCCAGCCTCTCAGAAGCACAATTCAGGACACTATTTATCAGGATGCTCACAGAACTGGTAGATTATAGTCACAAATTAGAGGAACAAAGTCACAAATTAGAGGAACTTATGAAGGCTAAACTAATTGAAATGAAGGGAGATGCACAGGAAACCAATAGTGATGGAAAGGAAACTGGGACTCAAATCAATGGAATGGACCAGAAGGAAGAACAAAACATCCCACCAGAAAGGAATGAAGAAATGAGAATTCAAAAAAATGAGGAGAGGCTTAGGAACCTCCAGGACATCTTTAAACGTTCCAACATCCGGATTATAGGGGTACCAGAAGGGGGAAAGAAACAGCCACGAGTGGAAAACTTATTTGAACAAATAATAAAGGAGAACTTCCCCAGTCTGGCAAAGGAAATAGACTTCCAGGAAATCCAGGAAGCTCAGAGAGTGCCAAAGAAGTTGGACCCAAGAAGGAACACACCAAGGCACATCATAATTACATTAGCCAAGACCAAAATGAAGGAGAGAATCCTAGAAGCAGCAAGGGATAAGGGGACAGTCACCTACAAAGGAGTACCCATCAGACTGTCAGCGGATTTCTCAAAAGAGACCTTACAGGCAAGAAGGGGCTGGAAAGAAGTATTCCAAGTCATGAAATCCAAAGACCTACAGCCAAGATTGCTTTATCCAGCAAAACTTTCATTTAGAATGGAAGGACAGATAAAGTGCTTCTCAGATAAGGTCAAGTTCAAAGAGTTCATCATCACCAAGCCCTTATTATATGAAATGCTAAAAGGACTTATATAAGAAAAAGAAGATGAAAAATATTAACAGTGAAAGGACAGCAAACACACAGTTATTAGCAATCACACCTAAAACAAAAGCAAACCAAGAGGACAGCTAGATCAGGAGTGGAACCATAGAAATGAAGAACACATGGAGGGTTAGAAATAGGGGGGTGGGAGGGGGAGAAAGGGGGAAAAGGCACAGAAAATAGCATAGAGGGTAGGTAAAAAATAGATAGGGGGGAGGGCGAGAATAGTGGGGGAAATATAGAATCCAAAGAACTTGAGACACATGGTTATAAACTAAGGGGGGAGAATGGTGGGGGAGGGAGGGTGCAGGTGGAGGGGAATGAAGGGGGGGAATAGAACAACTGTAATGGTATAATCAATAAAATATATTTTTAAAAAAATTATGGGAAAATTATTGCCCAACTAACATTCTACAGGCAACTATCAATCAAATGCAAGAGTAGAATAATGGCATTTTCACAGCAAAGCCTCACAACATGCACCTCCCACACACCTCTTCCTGGAAAGCCCCTGACGAAGTTCACTGCAAAAGCAGGAAGCACAGACAGGAAAGCTGACAGGAGACCAGAAGAGAAGGGATGTAGCTCATGGAGGAGTCAGGAAGGGACTTCCAGGATGAGGGTAAAGGGCTCACAGCCCCACTGCACATCTGCAGAGCAATCAGTCTGGACCAAGCAGTGGGACAGAAGGCCCCAGGAGGGCTGTTTGCGCAGGAAAAAGAAAAAAGCTGCTTGCCCTGTTCGAACACGCCGAGAGCCCTTGCGGTTCTGTGAGAGACCCTGGAGCATGAAGCAGTGACAGAAGAAACTAATGGCTAAAAATGCAGTCACATCACAGAAACACACAAAGTTAAGCCAGAGAGGAAATATAATTCTAGTACATTATTCGGGGCAGTTGTGAACAATTGTTACATGGTTATTGCAATCCAGGGGTGTCCAACCTGTGGTCCCCAGCCCCAGGAGGGCTGTGAATGGGGCCCAATACAAAGTCGTAAATGTACCTAAAACATTATGAGATTTTTTTTTGTGATTATGTGTCACAGTGTATTTAATGTGTGACCCAAGACAGCTGTTCCTCTTCCAGTGTGGCCCAGGGATGCCCAAAGGTTGGACATCCCTGAGAAACAATGAATACTGATTTAGCCCCAAATGCTGATATAACTACAGCCGATGAAAACCAGAGAAGGGAAAGTGAGCGTTTATGTGGTGCTGGATGGGGAGGGGAGGAGTTATGAGAAAGCTAAATATTCACTTACCATAAGAGAGAAAATAGAACATCTAAAAATGAAAAATCAGGAAGTAAAAACATAAGCATGAGATACAGAGGAGTAAACCCCAGAGTTGAGTAATGATTTCTGGGAAAGAGAAATTAGAAACGGGAAGGTGTGGAGCAGGAAACTGCTATTTTTCAGTCCGCTTTGCACACCATTTCACTTTTTGAACCTATGTACATGTTATATCAATCTTTTTTTAGAGGAAAAAGATATATTTACATGGTACCTCGTGTAAAATTACCAAGACATCTTGACTTAAACCTAATCAATCACCTGTCTTGCTACACTTAATATTAAAAATAAATAAATAAAGGGCCAGGCTCTTCACACATTTGAAAAAATCCTCTTAGGAAGGTATTACTAGAGGCAACCGCTGCCCCCGCCTCCCTGGCCGCAGCTCCTGGTGTGCCCTGCACGCGCTGCTGCCCGCCTGCTCCTGCTCCTGCTCCTGCTCCTCCTCCTCCCAGTGCCACCAAGTCAGAGCCCAAGCTGCAGCCCCAGCTGACCCCGCAACCACAGCCGGGACACGGTGGCTTCTGGAGTTACAGGGAATGATGGATGCAGTCATCCAAGTTTTTCATGATGCGAAAGGAGTAAATCTACACAAGAGGAAATCAAAAACACAAAGCAAGCAGTTCTCTTCTGTTTAAGTGATGACAAGAGATACATAATTGTAGAGGAAGCAAAGCAGATCTTGGTCGGTGACACTGGGGATACGGCAGAGGACCCCCACACATCTTCACATCTGTGAAGCTGCTACCTCTGAATGACTGCTGATAGGCTTTGTACGAAAGCTACATAGGAAACAAAGGATTCTAAGAAAGAAGACCTAGTATTTATATTCTGGACTCTTAAAAGTGCACCTTTAAAAAGCAAGATGATTTATGCCAGCTCTAAAGATGCCATTAAAAAGAAATTTACAGGTATTAAATGTGAGTAGCAAGTAAGTGGCTTGGATGACATAAAGGACCATTCGAATCTTGGAGAGAAACTGAGAGGTAGTAGTTTCACTTGAAGGAAAACCCTGATAAAGTGACATGACAGTTAAGTACCCTCTAGATTGGAAGGAGTTTTCGTTTCTGCAGTTCAGTCAATTGGAATAGTACTAGGTCCTCTTCCCACTGGGTCCTCCCAACACAATGAATGAAAAAGGTATCATTCAAGCAAGCGGCCCATCAGTGATTGTCATTAGACTGTTAAACACTGTTACTTTGATGTAAAACCCAAGGGATGCCCTCCCATGATATTTTAGCCAAGGCAACTGGTAACATGCCTCCCTTGCAGCGAGCCCCTCAATGAATGTGACTGTCAGCGTGAATAGTTTAGCATACTGCAAAGGGTGAGCAATTGAAAAGCCTTGTAAGTACTGTCCATTGGTCTGACGGTAAACTTTATTCAGTGTCATTTGTAGTTGCACTTGACTGCAGGTCTGTGGGGCTACTACCTTGACAAGCCAATTTTGGGGACATGGCAGCCTGGATATGACACTATGCATTAAATGCACTTTTTTGGTACCGAGTTGAACTCCTTCCTCACCTGCCCAAAGAAATGGCGATTAAGTAACATTAACTGTGTCGCCAGCTTATCCTCATACCTGTGTTCATTCCTGTGACCTGCATATCTACTTGAAAGAACTAGCTGTTATTAATGCCTTTTTGTCTTCCATGGAGTGTATGCTGCTGAGTAAGTGTGGGAGTTTTCTGTTTACCCAGTAAGTCTTGCAACACTAAAGATATTTTATCAGTTGGATGGCAATTTCTNGACAAGCCAATTCTGGGGACATGGCAGCCTGGATATGACACTATGCATTAAATGCACTTTTTTGGTACTGAGTTGAACTCCTTCCTCACCTGCCCAAAGAAATGGCAATTAAGTAACATTAACTGTGTCACCAGCTTATCCTCATACCTGTGTTCATTCCTGTGACCTGCATATCTACTTGAAAGAACTAGCTGTTATTAATGCCTTTTTGTCTTCCATGGAGTGTATGCTGCTGAGTAAGTGTGGGAGTTTTCTGTTTACCCAGTAAGTCTTGCAACACTAAAGATATTTTATCAGTTGGATGGCAATTTCTATATAACAGAGTCTGAAATGGGACATCTTTGAGATCAAACTCCACAACCTGACAAAATGGCCACACTACAATAAAAATTGTGACATATTATGGACAAAAAAAAAAAGACAGTATTATTAGTACACTTTTCACAGATGTGAAATTGATGCTTAGAATAGTCACATAGCTAGTAAGTGATGAAGCTGAAAATTCAAACTCAAGCTGATCTATCAAAGTCAATACGTATTCTTTTTTTAAATTTTATGAGTGATTTTATTTTATTTTTTAATATATTTTATTGATTATGCTATTACAGTTGTCCCATTTCCCCCCCTTCACTCCCCTCCACCCTGCACACCCCTTCCCCTCCATTTCCCCCTTTTGTTCATGTCCATGTGTCACAAGTTCTTTAGATTCTGTATTTCCCGTAGTATTCCTGCCCTCCCCCCTGTCTATTTTCTACCTACCGTCTATGCTACTAATTCTCTGTACCTTCTCCCCCCTTCTCCTCCCCCTTCCATTGCTAACCTTCCATGTCATCTCCATTTCTATAATTCCGTTCCCGATCTAGCTGTCCTCTTAGTTTGTTTTTGTTTTAGGCGTGGTTGTTAATAACTGAGTTTGCTGTCCTTTCACTGTTCATATTTTTTATCTTCTTTTCCTTAGATAAGTCCCTTTAACATTTCATATAATAAGGGCTTGGTGATGATGAACTCCTTGAATTTGACCTTATCTGAGAAATGCTTTATTTGCCCTTCCATTCTAAATGAAAGCTTTGCAGGATAGAGCAATCTTGGCTGTAGGTCTTTGGATTTCATGACTTGGAATACTTCTTTCCAGCCCCTTCTTGCCTGTAAGGTCTCTTTTGAGAAATCAGCTGACAGTCTGATGGGCACTCCTTTGTAGGTAACTGTCCCCTTATCCCTTGCTGCTTCTAGAATTCTCTCCTTCATTTTAATCTTGGGTAATATAATGATGATGTGCCTTGGTGTGTTCCTTCTTGGGTCCAACTTCTTTGGGACGCTCTGAGCTTCCTGGGATTCCTGGAAATCTATTTCCTTTGCCAGACTGGGGAGACCTGTGTGTCTCTCCAATGAATTCTCTGTGAGCCTGGGAGCCTCTCCCGGCCCCTCGACCCTGAGAAAGTCTTTCTAGTTGGTGCTTTCAGGCTCTAATTCCCATCGCTGGGGTCCTAGCCTACAGGGTCTGTCTCACTGTGCGCTCCTTCGCTTGGTTTTTCTGCGCATGAATGTGTGACCACAGTCAGCCAGCCGCCCTGTGCCCTCACTGGGTCCGCCTGACAACACCCCACGCCTGGGATCCACCAACCCCTCTGCCTCTGCCTCCGCTCCTGGGTCAGTCAGATGGAAGGATCTTTCAAGCCCAACCCCACTCCGCCGCTGACTGCGCCCCTCTTACTGGTCTGGCTGAGTGGATCTTGTTGTTGGACTTCTGTACAGTTCAATTTTCACTATTTTGGCTGCATCTTTGCTTCTCAAACTTAGCTGTCTTTAAATTTAGTTGTGGGAGGGGGTACAGTGTTTCCACCTATGCCTCCATCTTGTCCGGAAGCCTCAATACATATTCTTTTCAATGCATAAGATTTCTTTTTCTGCTAAGGCACAAAAGTCCTCTTCCCCTTAAAGATAGTGCTCAGTAACTGCACACTGACCACTATGTCTCCACGGCCTTCTTTCCAGAGCCAAAGGCCTGCATTTCTTGAGATGGCGTCACAAAAGCTCTTGTGTGTGTGTGTGTGTGTATGTGTGTATATTTCACTCTTCATGGACCCTTAAGTCCTCTTTAATTTCCTTAAAGGACACGTTAGTAGGAAAAGGTTAAGCTACATTCCGGCTCTTGCCTATCATGAATTGAAAGCTCCAATGTTGACTACAAAATGTGAGTTTTAATGTTGGTCAAAAATTTTAGTGTTGATTTAGCACCAAATTCAGTGCTGCTTTGAAATATGTATATGAATAATGTCATTTTTCCAAAGTAGCACTAAATTACTTAGTGTATTATTAAGACATGTACCGAATTTAATTTGTATAACTAAAATTTAAATGTTTTATCTTCACTTTTATGCATACTATAATCCTTAATTTATGCTGTTTTCTTTCTTTCACCAATTTTGTTCCCGTCTTCTCGGGTATAAGCAAAAATATCTGAGAGTCCAAACTAATGTACAAGTTAAATTGGGTTTTTTAAAGGAGCAACAACAACAAAACCAATAAACAATAACAAAATCTGGAATAAACCAAAACAAAAAGCAGGCTTACTGATCATCGAGTCTCGTGAAGAGGAACACTGAGACAACTGTTAGATTGTGTGGCACCCTGTGGCTTGGACACATTTTAAAACAAAGAAGAGGACTAGAAAAAAGAAGACAAGTGAACAGGCACCCAGCAGCGTGTCCCTACTTGGGGTTCAAGGAATTCACAAGTAAAGCACGCACACTTGTGGTCAGACAAGCCAGTACCTGCAGCAGTATTTTTCAGTGTCTCAAAACACACACAGCATGAACAGGCTTAGTCAGCCATCCATTTGTTCACTCATTCGTTCATTCAACATTTATTATTAAATGCTTATTGGGGTTTTTTAAGTTGACATTTAAAAAAAGATTATATTTATTTATTGTTGGAGAGAGGGGAAGGGAGGGAGAAAAAGGAAGAAAGAAACACGGATGTGTGAAATCAGCATGTGCCTTGACTGGGGATCAAACCAGTGGCCTTTCAGTTCACAGGCCAGCACTCACCCCACTGTGCCACACCAGCCAGGGCCTGTGAAATGCCTACTGGAGGCCAAGCACAGTGCCAGGCCCTGGGGATACACAGACAAATAAATGTAAGTGTGTGGACAAAGGGAAGTTTAAATAGCTGGAACCCCTCAAAAATTTAAATACTTAGAAACCCAAAGAAAAAGAAGTGCTTGTATACATCAACTCACTTCTCTTTTTGGCTAGTACTTCACATGTGGTTTACCTGTAGTGTGGAGGCGGGAGTTGCTGGATGACATCGTGAATTTTTATCAGCCTTTCTTCATCCGTTGCTGCGGAAACAGCATCCTGTAACAATCAGAATGCAAAATAAACCAGCGGATGTTGCTGGTAAAAATGAAATTCTTCCCTTACAACTTAGTTTTCACTCTGAGAGAAATCACTCTATCCACTCTTGGATGCTGAACAGTGAGGAAATGCCATATAGCATCAAGGAAGTAAACACTTTTCCAGGTTAACTGGACATTGACATCTATTAAAAGATCATTTTTAAAAAGCTTTATGGTAACCAACATTAAGTACAATAAGAGTAGTGACTAAAAGTCAGAAACTAAAAGAGCGAAAATGTGAAATCAACAAAGAGTAATAAGCGAGCAAGAACAACCACAGCCTTTTGTTTCATTGTTTCCTTCAAAAAAGCCACTCTAGTCATAGAACTATTTCTTACTTGACCAAAGCAATTTTTTACACATTTTGAACAAAATCACAACGAAACTCCAAACAGGACTCAATTTGAAAGTGACTCGTACTCACTGAAAATTTCTCATACAGCTGGTAGGTGAGCAGAGGGTTCGGGAGCTCTCGAAAATAGAGCTTACAGAGGGAGCCCACCGAGTGGATGTCTTGGACATACGGTTCTTTTGTCAAGTCGGGGACATGTTCAGAGTCAAATTCATGGCTAGCAAAGATAGCAGAGGGAAAAATTATTTTATTGAAGGAAAAGCAAGAATATGACTTCAAAACAGAAAGCAAAGTCCCCAAGTGTTAACCTCTACCTCAGTGAATGAGTATTTTTTAAATGATTACATTTGGACTTCAGCAGTAATTGGATGTTTCATCCTAAGACAAATGCTTTTGTATGTGGAAATCAAGGGCAAAGCTTTAATATTAAAATGGATAGCAATCTCTGAAATGCACACAAATGAGCAGCTCTTAATGCACAGATCTGAAAATAGGACTCATAATTCCTAATGGTCTGAATATCTGATATTTTGGCAATTAATAAAAATCAGGATTGAATGGCAGCTGGCCCACAAAGAATCATGCATAAAAATCCCTCAGATACAAGAAGTATGGTTCAGGAACGGTTTCTTAAAGAGAGATAAGAAAGCCAGAAATAATATAAATCAATTCCCAGCTAACACCAAATATTTGTAGATGGTAAAATCTGTAGCATTAAAACAAATGAAATAAAAGTTGTGCTCAGAATGCTAAGGCAGATTAATCTCACGCTCCAGGAGGCTAATTAATATTAATCTATAGGCATGAGACCTCTTAACCTATAAGATCAGTGTATGTGGATTTATTAGTGAATACGAGATTTGCTGCATGTGAAGTAAAGACCAAAGGGTCTTTAGCACAAGAATCAATTTAACTATTTTCCAATATGTACTCCTGAAAATAGAGATGAGCTCTGTGGTCAATGAGAATATTAAAACCCCTATAGAGTAAATGGCAGTTCCCACGTACCACAGAGAAAATTAAAGGAAAATAACACATTAAGAATAGACTAGAATCTAAGAGATTGAGCAAAAATAAAATTTCTGTTGCTGGTATTAAGGACACCACTATTTTTGTCTGAGAGGATAATGAGGATGTAAAATGTGTAACACATGCACACATGAGTGTATACTATAAAACCAGCACCAAAGGAGATTAGAAAACACTTCCCTCATCAGTTTTAATTAAGAGCTAAAGACCAATTCAATTATAACGTAAACTTTCATCTGTCATGGGATCAAACTCAATTTGCTAAAATCTCCAAATGTTGTAACAAGACAAAATACAGGTACTGAAGAGGTTGAGGGGACACAGTGTCTGATACTATAAATGGTATCTAGGTAAATCTACCCGGAGAATCATACGGATCTTATTTCCTAGTGTTTCTAAACCATCTTATTGAAAATCATGGTTATCAGTGTAAGAATTTCAATTTTGAAATCATTTCATTTTAATGAATTACAACAGGATGAGAAAGAAAATGCCGTATGAGGTTTTACCGCAGTCTCTGGATGTTGGAGGCGACGCCCGAGAGACGATAGATCCCGTCCACAATGCCATATCTCTCAATGAACGCCGTGCAGCTCTGAAGAACCTGGGGTACTGAAGAGAATGTTTAAAGACGTGGATTAAACTGGGTATATTTGGCTGAAACAAAGTCACCAAAACATACTAACATCTTAGCTCCCATAAACAAAATAAAATGTGCAAATTACAGGTTAAGGAGTGGAGTTCATCTGCCACAAAAAACAATGAGGGCACATTTACTTAATTTCACATCAGCCAGGAAACTGCTTCCTGAAAAATCAAGACTGGCTCCATCTCATTAGGTTTAGGGAAGTGAAAGAGTCCACACATTATCAGGAGCGGTCTCTCTAAGGTCTGCGGCAGTGGACACTTAGATCATGTTGTAACAGCAAAGTGAACCGGTTAGTCCTAGCACCATACCAGATTAAAAAAATAACGGCTGTTCAGCTTAATTTCATATATAGCAAATGGATATAAAGCTATATGCTTAGCCCAACAAGATAATTGCCTCTAAGTGTTGTAATTTTTTATTTTTAAAAAAGTTTCTTTTATCTTTTCATAGTTAATGCTAATTCTAATTTTATCCGATAAACAAAACACCAAGAGAATGCAAAGGTCAAAGTAATTTCAAGTAGATAACACTGTAATCTCCTGACTATCTTTACATTATAATTACTGACTTTTTGACTTCATATTATCAGCTCATTATAAAGGGCACTCTAATAAGTAGAAAGAAGGGTACTTTCTCTGGTTCCTTCACTGCATAATCTGACACAAATGGGCAGCTATTTAGGACTTACAGCCCAGAAAAGAACGTTCAAACTACATGATAAAAAATGTTATAACCATTAAAAATGTAAAATAGCTGAAATACTAATTTTATTTGTTTTACAATACAGACCAAGAAATTCTTAGTAACTGTTCATATGATAATATTAGATAAAATCCCTGAAAAGAATTACATGGACAAATATTATTTGGTCTGCAAAAAAACTACTATACTAGGGATGAAACATACAGAGTATTTTAACAAGATAATTTTGGCTTATGTATCTCACTTAGAGTATGCAGCAAGCCCTCACTTAGCATTGGTAAGAAGTTCTGCAACCTTAAGTGAAATGCTGAAACCAGGTTTACTGATAAGAACAAGAGTTAGGTTCTTAACAGTGGCACCTCACTGACACCATAACAAAGTGAAGTTGAAAGAAACGATGTCATTTTAGGACTTGCTGTATGTATATCAGTCCTTTATTATTACTACAGACTTTTCCTTGGTTTTCCTGCTTTTTGTTGTTCTTCCTGCATTTTATTTTTTAAATTGTCAGATCCTATAACTTACATGTAAAAAAACTTAAACTCCTTAGCTTTGAATAATTTGTAAGCACTGTGTTATTGAACATGTAACATGTACCAGGCTAAGTGCTTTATATAAACACCTTCACTAGCTGTCACAGGAATTCTGTGGGAAAAGTTCTATCTTTATCTCTGGTTTACAGAGGAGACTGAATCTTCTTTAATGCAGATGGAAAAGCCAAGTTTCATTTCCAGGGGGGTGGCTTCCAGGCCAGGGGTACCTTGGTGAAACATTACCTATTAGAATGTGCATCACGATTTTTTGACTAAGAAAGTATGATTCCCTAAAGGAGGTTATTTGGGCCTTGTCTTTTTCTAGTGTGCTCTAATGATAAAACCCCTGTTTAACTATTGTAAAACAATAATTTTAAAAAAAGAAACCTCAAACACAGGTATAAATTCAGGCTACTGAGTTTCTTCACCATGAGTTTTAAAATATATTTTATATTTTGCATCAAACATAATTTTACCTAGTTTTCTACAAAGTACTTGCTTTTTTTTTTTAAAGCAATCTCATTTGAAATTTCATCTTCAGGAAACTCAGTTTCAAAATATGTGCAATAAAATAAGTCCTATAAAAATATAAAAAATTATGATGTCTGAAAACCCTGTGTTCCACTGGGCTTCATTTCACCATTGTCAAGGGAGGCATGAACACTGTAGTTATTAAATGTTTTTCTTAAGCTTGGCATCCACCCTCTCCTACCGAACTTACTAGGAATGGACACACCAGGAACGGCTAAGATACAGCTGCAACTTGCTGAGCAGATGTGTGAAAGCCAGTGTGCATGGCAAAACCTCCCTGGTGTCAACGATCACATTCAAGCAAGGTTAACAAAAAGAAATACAAAAGGAAAAAGATATACAAAAAGAAAAAAGAAACAAAGCATCTGACTGACCAAGAATGCCTAAGCAAATGACAAATTAGTCTGACCTATGCACAAAAATGTGCCATGTGTGAAGATTTTTTAAAAACTAAAACACTTGGTTCTGTACATAACTGATATGCCACAACCTTTAATCACCCCAGTGATAAGCACTCAGGTGTGTGAGAGCTGAAACTGTTAAGATCATCCAGTTTTTATGGCACCTGGGGTCATAAATAAAAGCTTTTTAAATGCCTCATCAGGCTTCTACATGAATTCTTACAACACTGTATGGAAGAAACAGGTACGTCTTTGCTCCAACAGGGAGGAGATGCAGATATACAATTCAGAGAGTGAGTCACACAGCAAACCCTTATACTGATGTGGGCTTTCTTCTTGGAAAAATCTAGTGCAAAATCTATTTTATATATTTATATATTGGTATTTTAAAGCCCCAACTGAAACAGGGTAATCGCAAGGAAGAGTGATTATACACATTATATATTTATCCATATTTGTATCTCTTCTCACAATTGTATATGTAATACTGAGATATAATTTTTCCTTCTCAAAATTATTCTAACTGCTCTCGCTTAGACTTTAAAATATTATATATAATATATAATCAATTCTACTTGTTTTAATTTAGACTTTGAAATAGTCTCTATACACACACACATATGGTATGACTGTAGTTATAGACTATAAAATATCACAATCTTAAAAAACTTCAATTTCTCACATTTATTAAATCAAAGACAAACTAATAAATCATTTTAATATTGAAAACCATTTTCTTTCCTAATTAAAATTTTATTTGATAAACTTCAAAGGTTTCACTTTTGTGTTAATTTATTCTTTATTTGAATATTCAAATATATTTCTCACATGAATATTTATTCTTCATTTTTCACCATCTCCAAAGAGGAAATTATCTCAATATGTTAACTAGAATGTATCTGACCTCAGTCTTCAAAGTTTTTCAAATTACAATTATACTCTAATGTCACAAAATAAGTCTCTTTTCTTTTTTTCTTTTTCTAATTACTTACATAGACTCTCCTCTGGATCAGCCTTTAGCCGAGAACACCCTTCCTAGACTATAAATTCATTTCTAATATTTTCCTACTATTTTTTTCTTCTTTTTGGCTAAAAAAGCACGAAAACTAAGAAAATCACAAAGTCTCTACATATCATGCTCTACCATAATTATTTATATTCATTTTATATATCACCTAAGTATCCATACTTTTAAAAAGGTAAGTTTAGCCCTGGCTGGGGTAGCTCAGTGGATTGAGCACGGGCTGCAAACCAAAGGGTCACAGGTTTGATTCCCGGCCAGGGCACATGCCTGGGTTGCAGGCCAGATCCCCAGTGGGGGTCATGCAAGAGGCAACCACACATTGATGTTTCTCTCTCTCTTTCTCCCTCCCTTTCCATCTCCAAAAATAAATAAAATATTTTTAAAAGTTTAAAAAAATAAAAAGGTAAGTTTAGTTTATTAAAACATTTTTCAAATTTCCACACTATGTTGAAATTTACAATTTTAACAGCTTTATAATTTAAAGATTACCCTAAAAGTGAGTATTCAATTTTTTTGCTTTGATACATAATACTATTACGAACATTTTTGTTTCTACTGAAATATGACCTGAGGATAAATCCCTAAGGGGAATTGCTAAACTAACACTATAAAGTCTCTTGCTATGAAGTACCAAAATGTTTTTCAAAAAGTTGATAATTGACAGAACTACCTGAAATCAATTTTTATCTATTGATAAAGCTGTTTTTCAATGGGATCAGGTATTGGGAAGACTGATGAACAAAGATCTCACTTAAAATGAAGTCAGGAGGCTAGAAGAGAGAATTCTCACCCTCCTGTCACTGAACACACACTGCTGACCCGACAGGAAGAAACACACCTTGCACCTCCAACAGGAAGAAATTTTCATCACAGGAAGTGATGCGTTACTAGCGCAGCAGGAGTGAATGCTAAGTCACTATGCTTCACACTTTCAGTTTCCCCCAATGGATGCTCGGTTTACAAAAGCCCCTCTCAAGTCCATAAAAAAAAAAGCATTATTCTCTTGTGTCCCGAATTGCAATTCTTTGTTGTTTCTGAATAAACCCATTGTGTTGGAGAAATGTGTAGCTATCTATTTGGTTATGGTTAATATTATAATTTAGAAATGCAGCTTTATTATATTAATAATGTTTCCCATTATAAAATGGTGTCTCAAACTGCTTAAAGATGCATTTCCATGATTACAACAAATAAGCCTCAACACTTGGCTGTAATTTGTTTACTATCTAGCTCCTTGTGAAAATTGTTTTTATCTTTTTCAGTCTTCTACTTAGGGACTTAATTTTCTCACGAATCTGAATGATATTTTCCTACAATATATTAGAAGCATTTCATCATAACCAAAAAAGGATGATTTTTCCTGTCATACCTTTCCATTTGTTATTTTCATGACATAGAAATTATATATTTGAAACCAACTTTCCCTTTATATTTTTTTAATATGAGAAAGCTATCATTCCTCTTTGATCTCAAAACAAAATCATAACATATTAGCATTTCTACGAGCTTAAAATAGTTAGAGCTCATTTATATATCTGGAATTTTCAGGGTGATAAAGTAAGAATTTTTTTCAAAATTCTTATTTATCTCAAAATGTATTTAATAAGTAACCCTTCCCCTTCATAATCTGTTTTTAAAACCATACTTTATAATGGTGGATTCTTATCTACACTTAAGGATTACTTCTGAACATCTTAAGCTATTTTTTTTATTCATACCTCATTCTCTACACTAACAACATTCTGGTTTAGTAATGTTTTCAGTATCTGGTGAAGCTATATGTCTTATATCCTGTCACTGATTTTCCCCCCTACTACACTGTTTGATATTTTCATTGGCTTATTTTTCCATGTGTATTTAACTAGTTGCAAAAACAATCCTCACGGTTTTCTGCCCCCCCCCCCTTTTTGTTAACTGTAGTAAGTTCTCATTATTTTGGGAATAACACCTTTTATTGTTTTCTCTCAAGAAACATGGTATATATAGTTTGCAATACCACAAGTACACTGGTACTCTTAAGCAATGTGTAGAGCCTTGATTTGAACTTGGTATTTATCAGTATTTACACTAGTTTTCATCAGTAGCCTAACAAAGTACAATGGGTACTTCCCACCAAGATCCAGAATTTTACGAATCGATTATTTCTGGTACTTATCAACATTATAGGTACTTTGGATACTTATTTAATATTCTAGCATCTCTATAAGAACTGGTAGAGGAAAAAGGTTTTTAAAAAAAAAATCAAAGGAAAACCTCATTTTTGTTTTCTTCCTATCCATTCATTCCTCCCCATCCACTCATTCAACCACTGAATTCTTGAGTCAGTCAGAATTTGATTTATAAAGAAAGAAATTTGAAATTTTGTCTATAATACTTGGGAGACTGGTCTTGGTATTTTATAGTCTCAAAACTATGACTATATTTTTCAATTAAGAGAAATTAAATGTTTTAGAATAAAATGTGAGAGGGGAAAGCTGGCTGAGAAAGCTATTGGGACCAATATAAAAATAATGCAAACTGACATGCTCTTCCTAAACAGACCAGAAGTCTCTCTGAGGCCAGAGCGTATTCTCAGACCCGTCTTTATTCTCAGCTATCCCCAGAACTCAGGGAAGTACCTGAGAATGCTCATTGCATGCTGCTGAAAAATGAAACAGGTAGTATTTGCCTAATCTAAGCCATAACTGGCTATAATAAATCAAAGTGAAGAGGTTAGAAACTGAAATTCTAAGATTATAAATTTTAAATTTCATTTTTACCTTCAAAACCAGAATTCAGAAGGTGTTCCCCCAGGTCACAACCAAACACCCTCTCTTTCAGGATCCCCCGCTGCTTCAGCTTCTGTTTTGTCGGACGAGACTTCATGAATGTGCGTAAGAAAGTGATGAGCTTGCCGTGCTTTTTAGACACTAAAGAAGAGCAATAAAGAGAAAATACCTCAGTTGTAGCAAGAAGTTACATTTTTACTTAGTGAAAAGAAATGGAGATCTCAAGAGGCTGACCGCAAAATAACCTATTAAATGTACACTTTATATTCCACAGGAAATGTTCGGCAGCAGTTTAGGAAACAGTTACTTTTAAATAACATCACGATTTTGCACTTTCTCTCACCAGTATGTGATCCTACTTGATGGGAGTGTAAGTAAATTTAAGCATCGTAACTAACCCATGACTTCCAGCTCCAGCTTGGTAAACCAGCCATTTTCTCAACACATGCCTATGGATGCTACAGGATCATGACCGACACCTGAGTTTTACTCTAACCATTAGTTTGGAGATGTTCATAATAAGTAAGACTTACTATGGTGTAAATGTGTTTTTTTCTAAAATACTTGGTGGTTACAAATTTTCATGGCATTTATACTCTGGAAAGTAAAACAAACAAAAACTCAACTTTCTCTTTTCATTTTATTAAGAGGACAATCCCATTATGATACAGAACACACTTGTCAAACTAATTGCTATGTAAATACAAAACACACACATAAAAATACCATTAGATACTTATTATGATTCATCTAGAGTATACTAAATATCAATTTATAACAAATCCTTTGTAGATCAAGGGAAGAGATAAATAAATTAATACAGAATAAAATATTTCTACAGATTGATAGAAAGATAACAGTGAAAGAATTGAATGCAAACAAATCCCCAAGTGCAGCTTACAGGGTAAATTACCCTACATTTCAACACACAACAATCATAAGCTCAGAGGTTAGTTGCTGGATAGAAGGCTAAGCCACATGGCCCCAATCCTCCTACTAGTATTCAGATGATTACCGGAGTCTTTCTGCATCGTACTAAGTGAACTGAAATCTCAGATCCCTTGAACCAATGAAGCCTTGTACAAAAATCACTGCCAAGAGTAACCTGTGCCCTACATGAACCAGATCAGACCAGATGAGATATTTGCCATCAATTTCTTTTCGTTTTATGTGAAACACTCTTTGGAGATACTGTATTTTTTTTTCGGACCATAAGATGCACCTAGGTTTTAGAGGAGGAAAACAGGAAAAAAACTTGAAGCAAAAAATGTGGTAAAATATTTAATAACAAATATCATATTTCATCAATGTAAATGTAAACAGAACTCAACAGCAGCATTAACCACCACTATTTCTCCTAGATTGTGGGGGGCGGGGGGGTGCATGCAGAATATGTCTTATAGTCTGAAAAATACGGTGAGCATTTTTTTTTACAAACTGTACAGGGGTAATTGACTATAACTGGTTTGCCCATAACTGATAGATTGCCTGAGACTTGAGACTTTAAGTGCTAAAACCAAAAAAGTCCTGGGCAAAGTGTGACAAGGTAGTCACCCTAGACTATATACAGATTAAGTGGGAAATTTATTTTTTGCATATCAATTATTAAAGTATAATCATAGTCATCAGTATAATTTTGATGCTATCTCTGACATGCTCTGAAATTCTGGGTAAACTACAACCCTCCTGGTAGCAGAGGCTCCTTGCTATAAAGTTAAATGGTGTGCTCACTTATCTGCCACTGAGACACACAGTGTCTTGGGTAACTGCAGAAATACATCCCACGGAGCATATTATTATACTAACAGTTACTAGACTTGCATGAGTTTTATTCTCCCCTAGTTGTTAGCAGATTGTGTGCTGGAAATCTTTGTTGAAAAGTGGCCATTAGCAGGAACAAGTATAAAGGACACATGGACAATAACGGGGTGGGGGGGGTGTGGAAATGGGAGGGAGGTGGGGAGGGCTGGGATGGGGGTAAAAGGCAAAAAACTGTACTTGAACAACAATTTTAAAAAAAATTAATTAAGTAAAAATAAAATAAAAAAAGTGGCCATCATATTATTTCTGTTCATTCTCATTTTCTACATAAACTTTAAAATAATTTTGACAAGATTTATAAAACATGCAAATGAGTTTGGTTTTAATAATTTAACATTATACTTACACATTTTAATATGTTAACATTATAATTATATATTTGGAAAATTTTTCATTTTATACAATATTTCCACCTAGAACTATAGCATCTCATTTTTCTAAACCTTTCATACATCTCAGTCAAGTTTTCTAATTTTCTTTATAAACATATATGTTGCATATATATCTCATTAGGTATATTACTAGGCATTTTACATTTTTTGGTTACTCCTGTAGAATAATACTTTTTTCCAATTATGGCCTTAACTTGTAATTACTGGTGTGCTAGAAAATAATTTCTTTATGCACAGCTCTAATCTCATCATTTACTAAACTTTCAGCGGTTTTGGAAGGGTTTTATCTGATCCTTTTGGATTTTCATGGATATATAATTGGGTCAAAACAGATATGGGACAAGCTATTTCTGACAGAAATAATTTCTTCTTCATTTAAAAAATCTCACCTAATACTTTAGTTTTTATAGTTTAAAAAAAGATTTTATTTATTTATTTTTAGACAGAGAGGAAGGGAGGGAGAAAAACATCAATGTGTGGTTGCCTCTCCCATGCCCCCTACTGGGGACCTGGCCTGCAACCCAGGCATGTGCCCTGACTGGGAATCATACTACTGACCCTTTGGTTTGCAGGCCCATGCTCAATGCACTGAGCCACACCAACTGAAATAATTTCTGATTTCTTTTCTGAATTATAATAATTGGCCAGAATTTCCAAGATCCATGTTAATGACAGGCATTCATATTTAGACACCAAATTCAATGAAAATATCTGCCGATTTTGACATTGTATAAGATGTATATGAGAAAGCATTGTTTTAGTCTCAGATTTCCAAGAATGTTGCAGAGGAATGGAAATTGTAATTTCAACTGTTATCATTTAGCAACAAGTACATAAGTGCCACTGTATCGGAAACCATTCCAATGCCTGCGAGTACACTGGGGAACAAGGGAGACAACTGCCTCACTGCCACAGAGCTCTCTGAGGGGAGAAAGCCAACACACGGTGAAATAATATGAAAATACCCAGCACTTATTTTATACTTATAAGTGCTGGCAACTGCGCCAGTGTTTATATATATTAATTATTCATTTCTCATAGACACCTATAGGGAAAACACTGTTACCATCCCCAGATTTTGATAAACAGCCAGAGAGTGCTGCCATGTCCAAGGTCACATAACTAGGACTCAAAATCAGGTGGTCCGGCTCAAATCCCAAGCTCTTAGCCACTATGCGATATTGTAGTAGTTTAGACGACAGGGTAACATCAGGTTGCTTTTACCTGCTAGTAAGGAAATAGAGAGTGAAGTAATAGCGACAAGAGAAAAGAAACTACATTGAACAGGGTGGTCAGGAAGATCTGAGGAAGTCACACCTGAACTGGAAAGTGAGTGCAGTTATTAGCAAAAAAGGCAGCGGTATGAAATGAGGTTGAAGAGGTGTGCAAAAGCCAGGGGCTAGAGGCCAGAGCATAGTTTGGATTTTATGCAGTGAGAACACAGTGAATAGTGTAAACATTTTCGAAAGGTTACTTTAAAAATAAACCAGTACGTGTATTAGAAATCAAACGTGCACTAATAAAGAACTGGCGGAATAAACTACAATACATCTGGCACAGAGGATATTCCTGTTTGGCTTTAAAAAAAGCGGTTTTTCTACCTACAATATGAAGTAATCTCCAGAACAGTCCAGTCAAAAAGGAAGGTAATATAAACTTTGAGTTGGAAATGTGAACATGAACTCAACACTGAAATATGGTCACGCCCACGACAGATCACGCACATACGACTGTGGTCCCACAAGAAGAACCCCCAAGAAAATTCACAGTGAAGGGGTCAGCAGAAACTTTTGCAGGCCTCAACAAGCTCCTTAAAGAGTCTAAAAACTTGGCTCCAAAAGGTTTCTGTTACTAGAGAGGAATGTTCAGGTGCATTACCTGCTTATAAGCCAATCTACAATGAAAACAAACAAACAAACAAACACACAAAAAAACAAGCAAACCAACTGGTCACATTTCTTAAAACAGTGACACCTCAAGAAGAGCCTCAGGCAGGTCTTCAAGAAGGTGTTCCAGAAAGTGGCACTGTTGTCATAGATGACAGCTCCATGTATGCCACTGCCCTTGAAGACCTTCCAGTGGGACAGGACCTTCCAGTGGGACAATCTTCACATTGTCATTGTGAAGACAATGACATTAATGATCCTGACACTGCGTAAACCTAGGATGATGTGTGCGTTTGTCTTCATTCTAGTGACAATGTTTAAGAAGTAAACAAATATTTAAAAGTAGGGAAAAAAGCTTGTAGAATAAGGATATAAGAAAATGCTTTTGTATAGCTGTACAATGTTTATATTTTAGGCTAAGTGTTATTACAAAAAAGTAAAAAAGTTAAAAAAATTACAAAGTGTATAGGTGACTCAAGATGGTGAAAGTACGTGGTGGTTACACTCACCTCCTCTCAGGACCATGGCAAAATTACAATTAAAGTATAAAACAATCAACCTGGATAACCATCTGAAGACTAACTGAATAGAAGGCTTCTAACTAAGACTATTTAGAAGAAGCCACATTGGGACTGGTAGGGGCTAAGAAGTGAAAAGGGCAGGACCTGCACGCACATGTGGCAGTTGAGACTCTGCAGGGATTATGTCAGCTGCCGATGTCTGCCCTGAGGAGCCAGGGTCTCAGCCTCACACTGGAAGCACCAGTCCTGGGAAGAGGAGCCCACATAACCTCTGGCGTGAAGATCAGTGGGGGTTCCACCCACCTAGGTGAGAAGGGAGACTGCCAGACACCTAGGTGCCCTGTTAGAGGCTGGCACGCAAACTCACACTTGGCAGCACTCACCAAGGGCTCCAGTGTTCTGTGTGACCTGGAGCCATAGAGAAAGAGATCATGTATGTGGCTTCAGGGAGAGGCTGGAGGAACAGCCGCCAATGTCCCTGTGCTGAGTCCCTATTCCACGCGGCCCACAGATGCCATCTTTCCTGGGTTGGCAACTCCCTTCTGCACCACATCAGCCTGCAGACAGGCACTAGCCCACCTTCCCAGCTCCCTGAGGTCCCACCTAGCCAGGTTCACATCCTGCAGAGGAATCTGCTGGCTGCAGTCAACCTGGGCCCATGCCGCAGTCTTTCTTTAAAAGCTCTCAGAAAATCCAAGGGAAAGACAGTGTTTTATGGCATTAGTGTGAGGGCAATTTTTTCCTGCATGCCAGACAGGCACCACTACTCCTGTGTGGAGCCACCTTCCACATCACCAAATCTTAATCCGTTTCAGTCCAGTGAACTCTACCAGCTGCACCTCAACAACTCCTTGAGACCATAGGTTGGGGGTGGGGGCAGGTAGGGTTGGTATACCCTGAGACTTTTGCTGAGTAGCCTCAGATCCAGCTCTGGCACTAAGTGTCTATCTGTGTTAACCTGGTAAACACCTCTCACCCCCACGTGGTGAATCACTGAGAAATTGGTTCATACAGCTTGTGACCCAACAGAGACTCCTTCAGTAGCTGAGCTTAACAGTTAGCCTGCAGAGGAAAGTTACCTTTGTTGTGCCTTTGTCCTTCTGCTGATCTGCCCCAAGCCCATTACTGGTGGAACGTGCCCTGGGACACAGTTTGGCTGCTCCCACACACACCCAGACCCAGCAAATGCAGTGGCCAACTGTGGATCACTTTGTAGCTCCTCACGGGTAACCCAGGGTCAGTCACAGGGAGCGTCTGACATTGACTTGCACTGGAGCCCCTCCCAAGGGGCCCTGGCTTCAGACCACATGAGAGCACAACCCTGTTAGCTCCAAAAAGGCACACCCAAAGGGAGGATTCAGTGGGCACCAGAGGCTGCTGCAGCAAATTCTGCTTCATGGGGGCCAGCCCTCACATAGCAGCTCCTACAGTGGTCAGGGTCAATTACCAGTCAGCCTGGAAGTTAACCCCACCCAGAGAGGCCAACAGCAATTGAGACTCACCTGCAGCAGGAGGGCTCACATAGGCACACCCCACAAAGGTACACTGTTGGAGAACAGTGCTCAGGTGATCAGGGAGACTGTGCCACAGCCCCACATGACACCTATGACATAAAGCTATACTGCCACACAGGCGAGACAGGACAGATCTACCTAATACACAAAAGCAAATACAAAGAGGCAGCCAAAGTGAGAGTCAAAGAAACTTCTCCAAGTGAAAGAACAAGAAATCTCATGACAAAGAACTAAGTGAAATAAAGGCAAGCAACCTACAGACATGGAATTCAAAACAATGATTATAAGAATGCTTGAGGAACTTAGGAAAAGAATGAATGAACTCAATGAAAACTTCAAAACAAATATAATAAGCATTTAAAGGAACACAGAAACCATAAAAAAGAACCAGAAATGAGGAATAGAATATCTGAAAAGAATAAACTAGAATGAATCAACAGCAGATTAGACTTAGCAGAGGACTGAATCAGTGATTTGGAAAACAAAGTAGCAGAAAACACCCAATAAGAGCAGCAAAAAGAAAAAAGAAAACTGAAGACAGTTTAAGGGGTGGAACAACGTTAAGTGTAACAGCATGCATCATAGGGGTATTAGAAGGCGAAGAGTGAAAGCAAGGAACTGAGAACCTGTTTGAAGAAATAATGACAGAAAACTTCCATAACCTGGTGAAGAAAAAAGACACAAATTCAGGAGACACAGACAGTCCCAAACAAGATGAACCCAAAAAGGCCCTCACCAAGACACATCATAATTAAAATGGCAATGATTAAAGACATAGAGTCTTAAAAGCAACAAGAGAAAGACAGTCACCTACCTACACAGGCGCTCCCATAAGACCATCAGCCTATTTCTCAACAGAAACATACCAGGCCAGGAGAATAGGCACAAAATATTCAAAGTGAAGAAAAAAAGGACCTACAACCAAGACTGATATACCCAGCAAAGCTATCACTTAAAATTTAAGAAGAAATAAAAAGAATGCCCAAAACCAAAAAAAGTTAATATTATAAGAAATATTAAAGAGACTTGTTCAAAAAGAACATACATCTGAATAATAATGGCAATAAATAGATAACTATCAATAATCACTTTAAATGGATCAAATACTCCAATCAAAATTAAATGGATCAAATACTCCAATCAAAAGACACAGGAGAGTTGAATGGATAAGAAAAGAGGATCCACACATATGCTGTCTACAAGGGACTCACTTCCAGTGGAGAGACATACAGACTAAGAGTAAAGGGTTGGAAAAACATATTTCATGCAAACTTTAAAGAAAACAAAAAGCTGCAATAGCACTACTTTATATCAGACAAAATTGACTATTAAACAAAGACTATAGTAAAAGATTAAAAATATTATATAATAAAAGGATCACTACAATAGGAGGATATAACCTTTGTAAGCATTTATGCACCCAACATAGGAGCACCTAAATATATAAAGCAAATATTGATAGACATCAAGGCAGAGATCAACAGTTATACAATCACAGTAGGAGACTTTAACACCCCATTAACATCAATGGATAGATCTTCCAAAGGGAAATACCAACAAGAAAGCAGTGGCCTTAAATGACACATTAGACCAGACAGATTTGATATTGTCAGGGCATTTCAACCCAAAGCAGCAATATATACATTCTTTCTGAGTAGACATGAAATACTTTCCGGGGTAGACCACATGTTAGAGCACAGAAGAAGTCTCAGGAAGTTGAAGGGACTAGACAAAGAACATGTATGAATGACCCACGGACATGGACAACAGTGAGGAAACTGACTCTGAGAGTGCAGAGTGGGATGGCAGAAGAGGGCAAAGGGGCAAAAACTGGGCCAAGTGTAAGAGAACAACAAAAAATGATTTTAAAATAGTAAATGGTGATTGAAAAATAGAAATAAAAATGCAACCCCCCTAAAATCAAATGAAGCATCTTCTCCAACCACAACAGTATGAAACTAGAAATCAATTACAAGATAAAAACTGAAAAACACACAACACATGAAGGCTAAAAAACATGTTACTAAACAGTGAATGGTTAACAATCAGATCAAGGAAGACATCAGAAGATATCTTGAAACAAATAAACATGAAAACACAGCAACCCAAAATCTATGTGACAGGGTAAAAGCAGTCCTAAGAGGGAAATTCATTGAAATACTCCAGGAACAAGGAAAAATCCCAAATAAAAAATCTACCCTATGTATAAGGAACTAAAAAAGAACAATAACCAAAGCCCAAATGAGGAAGGGAGAAAATAAAAAATATCAGAATGGAAATAAATGAAATAAAGTCTAAAAAAATACAAAAGATCAATGAAATAAAAAGGTGATACTTTGAACAGATCAACAAAATTGATAAACCTTAACCAGACTCATGAAAAAAAAAAGGAGAGGACCTCCTAAAACAAAATGAGATAAAAGAGATGTAACTGATACCACAGAAATACAAAGGATTAGAGATAACATTATGAACAATTGTATGCCAACAAATTAAATGATCTGGAAAATAAATAAATGAATTCCTAGAAGCACACCATCTCCTAAGACTACATAAAGAAAAAATATAATCTGAAAAAAAACCCAATTTCAATTAATAAAATCAAAGTAGTAAAAAAAAAAAACAACAACAAAAAACAAACCAAAACCCTAACTAACACCTATCCTTTTCAAACTATTATAAAAAATTCAAGGGGAGGGATGATGCCCAAGCTCATTACAAGGCCAGCATTATCCTACTTCCAAAACCATATTAAGCACTACAATGAAAGAAAATTACAGGCCAATATCCTCATTGAACATCAATGCAAAATCCTCAACAAAATACCATATTTTGCTGAGTATTATGTGCACCCACATTTTTGGCCTAAACTTTCAGGAAAAAAATATTTCATTTCAATTTTTTTAATTCAATTATTTATTTATTTATATTTAGATATTTGTTTTTATATTATAATCAAATTTTGGCATTTATTTTTGAACATATTATGGTTCAGAAATAAAGTTGGCATCACCTATCTTATCAAGTGGATAACAACTGGCATCATCTCTTTTACTTTGTGGATAACAATATGTTGCTTTTCATTTGATTTCATTGAGCAGCTGCCTGAAACTGCTTTCACTGCAAATTCATAATAAGTTCAACAAAATTGATTATTGTATTCCAGGGTATTATTTTGTATATGATATCATTACTGATTTCTAGAGTTACACTTTTAATGCATAAGCAAAATAAAAGAATTAAAAACATTTATGTAGATACGGTATTAATACTACCCTTTTATAATGTGCCCCCTTATTTTTCCCTCAGAACTTTGGGCAAAAAATGGTATTGTAGCAATCTGAATTTGGCAATATTATACATTTAAAAGATCATACACTATGAGCAAGTGGGATTTATCCTCTGATGCAAAGTTGGTTCTGTATCCACAAATCAACAAATATGATATGCCACATAAACAGAACAGAGTATAAAATTCATATGATAATACCAATAGCTGTAGAGGAAGCATTAAGCAAAATCCCCCACACATTTATAATAAAAACTCTTAGGAAAGTGTGCATAGAGGAGATATACCTCAACATAATAAAGGCCATATATGACATACTCACACCTAACATTACACTCAATGGGGAAAACCAGAAAGTATTTCCCTTAAGATCTGGAACAATACAGGATGTCCACATTCACAACTTTTATTCAACATAGCACTAGAAGTCCTAGCCAAATCAATCAGACAGGAAAGAGAAATAAAACATCCAAATTGAAAGGGAGGAAGTAAAACTCATTATTTGCAGATAACATGATATTATATGTAGAGAACCCTGAAGATGCTAACAAAAAACTACTAGAACTGATCAATGAATTTGGCAAAGTATCAGGATACAAAATAAATATCCAGAAATCAGTTGCATTTTAATATATTTATAATGAACTATCAGAAAAAAAGCTAAGAAAACAATCTCATTTATGATCTCATTGAAATAAAAAAAAATACCTAAAATAAATATAACCAAGGAGGTAAAATACCTCTAATTAGAAAGTTATAAGATACTGAAGAAAGAAACTGAAGGAGGTATAAATAAATGGGAGCATATACTGTGCTAATAGACAGAACAAATTAACATCATTAAAATGTCCATACTACCCAAAGAAATCTATAGATTCAAATACAATTTCTATCAAAATACCAATGGTATTTTTCATAGAACTGGAACAAATAATCCAAAAATTTATATGGAACTGCAAAAGACCCCAAATAGATAAGCAATCTTGAGAAAGAAGAACAAAGTTGGAGATTCTATACTACCTGATAGCAAACTATACTGCAAGCCTATAATAATAAGAGCAGCATGGTACTGACATAAAAACAGATATGGAGATCAATGGAACAGAATAGAGAGCCCAGAAATAAGCTCATGCCTTTATGATCAATTAATCTATGACAAAGAAGGCAAGAATACATTGTACAATGGGGTAAAGACAGTCTATTCAATAAATGATGTTGAGAAAATTGAATAAATACATGCAAAAAATTAAAACTAGACCACCGTCTTACACCATACAATAAACTCAAAATGAATGATGTAAATGTAAGACCCAAAACCATAAAACTTATAGAAGAAAACATAGGCAGTAAAGTCTCTGATATTTTTCTTAGCAATATTTTTCCTGATATATCTCCTTGAGCAAGGGAAACAAAAGAAAAAATTGAAAAATGAGATTATATCAAACTAAAATATTTTTTCACAGCAAAGGAAACCATCAACAAAATGAAAAGACAACCTACTGAATGGAAGAACATACTTGCCAATGCTATATCCAAAAAAGAGGTTAATATACAAAAAAGAAGTTAACATCCAAAACTTAAAAAGAACTCACACAACACACAAGCTCCCCCCACCAAAAAAATCCAATTAAAAAATACGCAGAGGACCTGAGTAGACAATTCTCCAAACAGGACATACAAATGGTCAATAGACATTGTCAATAGACAAGATACTCAATATCAGTAATCACCAGAATAATACAAATTAAAACCACAATGAGATAACCCCAAACCTGTCAGTATGGCTGTCATCAATAAATCCACAAACAACAAGTGTTGATGAGGATGTGGAAAAAAATGGAACCCTCATCCACTGTTGGTGAGAATACAAACTGGTACAGCCACCATGAAAACCAGTATGGAGGGTCCTGAAAAAAATTAAACATGAAACTGCCTTATAACCCAGCAACTCCACTTCTGGGAATGTATCTGAAGAAACAGCAAACACTAATCTGAAAGAATATATATGGACCCATATGGTCATTGCAGCATTATTTACAATAACCAAGCCATGGAAGCAACCCAAGTGCCAATCAACAGACCAGTGGATAAAAAAGTAGTGAGATGTATATATATATATATAGTTACTCAGCCATAAAGGGAATGAAATCTTATGGATGGACCTAGAGGATACTATGCTAAGTGAAATAGACAAACACCATATGATTTTGCTTATATGTGAAATATAAAAAACAAATGAACAAACAAAACAGAAACAAACTCAGAGATATAGAGAAAGACAGGAGGGTGTTATGAGGGATGGGTTAAAAAGGTGACGGGATTAAAAACTACACATTGGTAGTTATAAAACAGCACTGGGAACACAGTAACACTGTAATAACTATGTATGGTACCAGGTGGGTATGTGAGATCATCGGGGGGACTACTTTGTAAAGTATGAGTGTCTAACTACTACGCTGTACACCTATAACTAATATGAAATCATATTAAATGTACCTGTAACTGAAAATAAAATTTTAAGTTTATAGAGTAAAAAATGTTATAGTTTGCTAAGGTAAAATATTATTGAATAAAAATGTCTTTTTATAAACAGAAATACAAACTGAGCTACGTGTACAGTGTTTAGTGAAGTCTACATAGTGTACAGCAATGTGCCAGGTCTTCACACTCACTCGCCCACGGCAACGTGCAGTCCTGCAAGCCCATTCATCGTAACTGCGCTCTACAGGTGTGCCATTTTTATCTTGTATACCATGTTTCTACTGAACCTCCTCTATGTTTAGATACAGAAACACCACTGTACAACTGTCTACAGTATTCAGTGCAGTGAAATGCTGCTTGCAGCCTAGGAGCCATAGGCTCTACCACACTGCTCAGATGTGTAGTGCACTATACCACCTCAGTCTGTGTCAACGCACTCTGTAATGTTTGCACAACAGTGAAATTGCTGAATGATGCTTTTCTCAGAAGTATAGCCATCACCTTTAACAGGAAGCTAAACAACAAAACAAACAAGCAAGCAAAATATAACCAAAGACATTGAAATACAGAACAGGGACAGCAACCAGAGGGGAGAGGGGAGGGAATTTCAGGGGAAATAGGGGAGGGATTCAGAGGAACAAATATAAAGGATACATGGACAATAACAAAGAAAGGTGGAAATGGGAGGGGGGAGCACAGGGGGGTGGGATGGGATGGGAGTAATAGACAGAAAATTGTACTTGAAAAATCATTAAATAAATTTCTAAAAAAAAAAAAAAAGAAGTATACTCATCGTTAAATGGTACGTTTTCCCTCAGCTCTAGCCACTAAAAAGGCTTTGAAACAATTACATTCCAGTTGCAATGAACACTTTTGGTTTCAGATCTGGATTTCTAAATATTCCCCACTGAAATCAACCAGGACTCCTAAGAGTAACACCTTTTTGCAAGTTGACAGGAGGAAATCCACCAGGTGAGCCTGGAACACTTTGTGACAGAAGGCAAGGGAAACCCCCACACCCATTAGGAGCCATGCCAACAGGATTAAGCTGAGCACACACAGGGCAGCTTTAGGCCATCATAAGAATGATCATCGCACAGAGTGACTATAACCTATTGTGAACCATCAAATAAATAAAGAAATGTAAGTCCATAACAATACTCCTGAGAAGGAAGGAAGGAAGGGAGCGACAGTTTTCAGTGCAAATGGACGTAGACCATTTAAATAACGGCATGAGTAGATTTCCATAGTGAACAGGATCCTCACTAATAGAGAGAAAATGCTATTCTTTCACATCAGTTGGCAATACCCTATCTGGAATTATTGATCAGAACTAATTACGCATTAACCAGGAAATATGCGCATTTAATGGTCGCTGTAAGGATGCAGATTTATAACTGCGCTCCTCCAACTGACCTCTCACTCTCTCGTGCAGCCCACCGGCCGGAGGGCAGCCTGTGATGAGCGGGCCTTCCCGGGACCCAGGCAGCTCCGGCTGTGCATGTGGTGTGCCAAATCTGGCTCAAGGACAAGGCCATCCTTTCCTGTTAGAGTAAAGGTTGTTCATCTGTCCTAAATAATGGCACAAGACTCAAGGAAGGGCTCTAATATGACACAAAATTAAGACCACTGGAAAGTGTCATTAGCACCTCTGCCCTCACTTGGCCCCTGAGAGTTCTGGGAAACTGCTTGTATCTGTAAAAGCTGGCCTCTGTTCTGTGTGGCCAACTTGCTTCTGTGACCTTTCCAAAACCATTACTAAATAAATTGGGCTCTTTAGAGCTAAACTTGTAATGAGAATTTGGTGGGTGTGGTGTCTCCTTAACAACCTATATCCTAATCTGAGACAATGTTATAACTAATATGCTTAATGGTGACTAGAATACAATCTTAACATGATTATTGTCTTCAAAGAAACATAAAGCTGCATCGTACACACTTTATGTTGCTCTTATTTAGTATAAGTGGCATTCTAACCCACTGTGGTAGAGCTGTGGTCAAAAGCTCTGGCATCCATATTTAAATAACCAATTATCTGTCAAGACAGACAGATTTCACTGCATTGGAAATGTAAACTAATATAAATTTAAATATAAACTGATATAAGCATACACTAATTTATACTAATATAAATATTAAATTTAGTTATACTCAAACACAGTTCCCAATATAAATCTCTTCATATTAATACCTTTACTTTATATTCCCTTTTCATTTCGTAGACAATAAAATGGCCAAAAATAAACTTACATGGTCTCCCACACATTGCCTCGGAGCAAATGAGTAAACTGGTTAGTAAAATCATCTTTCGAGGAAGTCTGAAGTGTTATCAGTACTATCGTACGGCTTCCACTGAAGGAGGTGGAAGGGGTTTGGCTTTAGACAGTTACGTGCTCATGCAAACACTTCAACAGAGGAACAGTGAAATGCAGTGGGAAGGTGAAAGGCCACCAAATATGCTGGATTAGGGAAATGAAAATGATAACAATGACATTTCCACGGATAAAATACATCAAAAATAAAACATAAAACAACAGTTGGACAAAAGCAAATCATACCATTTCATATTCAATTTCCATATTCCAGAGTTAAAATGCAACACGTCACAATGTTAACTTCTTTCACATTATTGAGACAACACAGATTTCCTATCAGCGATCTTTTCAAACCTGAGGCCACCCCGACCAAACCAGTCTTTCCAGCAGTTAAGAGCTTTCACAGTGTGACACACAACCTATCTCCCAGGCAGATCTTTATGACACCAATAACTGGTTTATGGGCAGACATGGAACACATACAGTTCAGTGAGCCACAGTGAACTCTGACACGGAGAAGTGGGGCACTGGGTGTTTTCAATCAGACAAGTATAGTATTTCTCTAGCAAAACCAAAGAATTCTGCCCTGGCCGGGGAGCTCAGTTGGTTAGACCATCGCTGCCATAGGCCAAGGTTGCGGGTTCAGCCCTAGGTTGGTGAACATGTAAGATGCAACCAATGAATGCATGAATAAGTGGAACAACAAACTGATATATCTCTCTTTCTCTCTCTCAAATCAATATTTAAAAAAGAAGAATTTTCACTTGCTCATAATAGTTCATCTAGAGTTCTCTAAATTAGGTCTCAGAAATCTCCAAGACTGGTTTGAGAAAAGTCTGGGTTTGAATTAATTTCTCAGGCGTGTAAAGGAAGATGATTTGCACGAGATAATGGCCTCAGCTTATGCATCGCGTTCTAAGATTGGTATTAAACTCAGAGCCAAGCAGACAAAAAGAGAGGGCAGAGATAGGAGGCATACTACTTGAGGACATGGTACTGATTAAATCTAAGATGTAATAAAACGTGAGTGTAATGTGTAGCATGTCCAATGGATTCTCACAATTGTACCCAAATCCTTCTTTTGCTCAAAGTTTTCAAGCACAGATTAAATGACTATTTGGTAGAAATTTAACAGCAGAAAGATAGGCCACTGAACTACATGAAATGTAAGGGTCTCTTATTCTAAGTCTCTGTTGTATACTTTGAACTACTTTGAGCATCATGGCAGGGTGAAAGGACCTCTTTGTATCCATCTCCCCTTCAATCTACAATGAGTGGGGCATTTATAACACAGCAGAGGTTTCCCCAGCTCAGCGAGAAGATGCCTGAAGGATGCACACAGTGGTACACCTGAAGGCAGGTGTGCTGGCACATGTAGCGAAGGCAGAATGGTAAAGAGACACACCCTGCAACCCTGACTCCCCAGACTCCTCAGCTGAACCCCCAGCCCCAGCCAAAATGGCAGCGGCAGAGGAGGCCCTGCAATACAGCCCAGCTGACAGAGGGGCAAAGAGGCAGGAGCAGCCTCAGCACCCAGGAATCTGGCTCTCCCCCAGCTGTGGCAGTGCTCACACCACGGGAGACCCCCAGTGAAGGCATATCCCCACTCTCCTGGCCACACCACTGCAATGTCAGCAGCCACAGGAAACCAGGTAGCAGCAGGTGGCAGAGAGCAGGATGACCTTGCAAACTTGACTCTCTTCTCAACTGCCACATACCTACAACACAGTGGCTGTGTCCTGAGACCCAGGTGACCCAGACACAGCAGGGGCACCAGTCCCCCAGGCCAAGACTCCTAAGACCACAGTGTTTCCCACCCCCACTCTGCCCACCCCCCAAGACACAGACAGAGGCAGGGCACAGAGACCCCAGAGGCACACCTAATGCTCACGTAAGAGGGAACCAAAACTTGTACTGGTTATCAAATTGCTGAACAATTAATATCAGAATGGTACCTAATAAGAAAGGTGCTCACTACTGCCAGTGAGCTGGAAGAGGAACAATACATCAAGGATCATGGATA